>NC_137701.1:41307860-41907860 GCF_964034855.1 Anser brachyrhynchus
AACAACACTTTGCTCTCGCACACCGACCATCCGCCGGTATGGTAGCTCGGGCCTCTTACTTAGGTATTGCAGTCATCAGCTCATATTATACAAATGGGGACGAGTAGGTTTGTTCACCAGAGGGAAGCAATTCAAACCCAACAAAATAAATAGGAAAATTTGTGAGCCATTTCTCCTTCCATAAATTTCCTTCTGGTTTGAGTCTGGTTGCTCCCGAGGCAAGCGAAGGGCCCGTGGGCGGTGTGGGACGGCCCGGGGAGCCAAGCAGCCGGGCGAGCTGGCACAGGGTGGGCTCACACCGTGCCCTGCGGTCCCCGAGGGGCTCGGGCTGCCCTCGGAGCCGTGCCACTGGCTGCAGAGCCCCCTGCCTGTGGCTCGGCCCGGCCCTGTCCCCAGAGCAATCCCCTGCCGGCCTTGCTAAGGAAGAGTGATTTTCAACAGATATAAATCAAAATGACTGTTTAGCAGTGCTGATTAGCTTGAAATGAGTACTTCTGGTGGCACAACAGCATCTAAACATGACATATCTATCTCGGCTACCATGGCATGGCACATCTCATTCAGTCAGTGTGCCCATTTGTATGTGCCCTTCAGTGCCTCCAAAGGTTTAAAATGGGAAGAAAAGAATTTTATCTCATACTGAGGATAATCCTATTTCACATGCACCAAATCTATACTCCAGCGAGTGTAATTCAGGATCAGAGCACACGTTCTTGCGGACACAGGCGTACATCATCTCACACCCGAGGCTGCGCGAAGCCGGCACCTAACAGGGCAGCTGACCGGGCATGGCCAGCCTTGTGCTGCCGCGGCTGCCACCGCGCTCCTCTCTGTCCTTCCTGAAGAGTAACTGAGCAAATGAACTCGCTGCACAGTTGCCCTGAAAAAGCGAAAGCATGAATCCTGAAGGCACGGAGCAGAAACAAAGAGGTCACTGCCTTAAAAAACGCTGCTGGTGCTGAGTGAAGCGCGTGGTGCTGGGGTGTCGGGTGCCTGGGCACTACTACCAGCGCGTGGGGCAGCAGCACCCGGCCGGGTCTCTGCACCAGCCTGCTGGCGGGCGGGAGCACTCGGGCTGGCCCCCAGGGAAAGACCAACAGAGACCCCCCTCATGCACAACGCAATTGGAAACAAGTGGGGAAATTGGTGTTGCTTAGCAATTTGCTACAGCACGCTCGAGTACTGGGGAGCAGGCAAAAGCATCGTCAGAAGCTCCAACATTATTATCATTACCATTTAAAGGTATCCCAGATGTGCAGGGCACTTTACAGACAAAAGTAATTGATGGGCCTTGCCCCTGAAGCTGAGATAACACAAGATCCAGCCACAGCTAGCACTGGGCAAGGGCTGCAGAGAGACGGCGTGGAGGAATGGACTGCGCACGGAAGGTGGCTGGCTGCACCTACTGTCACGTTCCAGTTTGCACTTCACCCTGTCCCAGCTGAAGCCATGGGAATTTTTTTCTCCAGTTTTAGTTGAACATGCGATGGCAAGGAGCAGGTGCTGATTTACATCATTTTGTACCTCCCTACCCGAAGCTGCCGAAGTGCAGGCACAGCTGCCGGTGCGCGGTGCTGCTCTGAGCCAGCAAGCCCTGCCACCGATGTGCACCTAATTACTTTGTTACCCGAGTGGCTGGCAAGTTCTGCCGCTCTCTGTAGGAACGGTGACATGTTCTGAAGGACTAATTAATGGCTCTTGTATTTTGGGATCACCTATTGTGTGAGGGTGTCCTTCTGCAGGCCAGCCGTGCGCGCTGCGAACTGTGCCAGCTGCTCGTTGGAAGAGGTGGATTTTTACCTCCTTGTGCGGACAAATCAGACTGAATTACTTTAGCAATGGTTTAGTATTTATGGTACAAAAGTGGTTTTGAATATTAACGGCACAGTACACTTTTAAATGCAGTGCATCGGGGAAGCTGGGCACTTCTGCCTGATGGCCCCGTCTCTGCTGAGCTGTGCTGCAGAGCCGCAGCGAGGTCTGGGCCAGGCCTGGGCCAAGCAACCCGGAGCCTGTCCCCAAGCGCCCCCGGGGCTGGAGCAGCGCGGGTGAGGGTGCTGCAGGCATCTGCCCTGCAGACATCGCCCCTCAGCCCACCGCAGGGTGAGGGCAGGCGTCCCAGCAGGGTGAGAACTGACGAGCCCACCAGGGTTGCAATAGGGGTAGCGACACAAAGGCAGTGTCCTGGGATATCTGGGGCTTGTACGCTGGCCTTACGGCTCTTCGGGGCTCTGCAGTCTGCGCACCGACGCTTTGCTACAGAAGGAATAAACATACCATTGTATTAGAGCAGTCATGGTAGTAAATTGCTGAACTCCTTTAAGTGTCTCCAAGATTGGGACCCAAAAATACAATGCAAGCTTGATCCAGAACACATCTGAGATAATGGAAAGCTTCCTACAGCTTTTATTGAGTTCTGGACTGGCACCCAGGTCGTTGTTGTGCTGTTTTGTGAAATTACTGAGATTTATGTCCGGCTTTCTAATACCAACCTGACCAAAAAAAAAAAAAAAAAAGAAAGAAAAAAAGACCCGCCTTTGCTCAGCTCTGTGTCTGGTGACCGCTGCTCCCCAACCAAAGATTTTAATTTTTTATCCTGTTCATTTTTTTTTCCCCTTTGCACAGATATTTTTTCTAATTTGGTGATCTCAGCAAGATGTTTTGGATGCACTTGACAGAGCATAATGTATCACCTGTCGAAAGATCCTGTTTTTTAAGAAGTTAGGAAATTACTGGTGTAATCAGGCAGTAAACACTTGTCTGGGGCCGGGGAGCTGCCCGTTGCTCTCGGGTGGTCTGGGAGCCTGTCCTCCCCGAGCCTGCGCGAGGGCAGGGACCGCGCTCCGGGTGCTGACGGGAGCCTGACAAGCGGTTTATAAACCAGGCCTGCCCTGCTGCTTGGAGAAGCTTTATAACTGATTGTTTTAATACCAAAGTGACACCAAAGGGGGGTCAAGTAAATAAATATGCATGCCTCACCAGTTCAAAATAATAAAATTCCAATGTGTGCAAGCCTGCTTGTTGAACATATGTTTGCGGCACGGCTAAGCCATCTGGCTCAATGTCAAGCATTTACACCAACTGCAGTCTTACACTACCTGACAGCAGAAAAGCTTTATTCCCTTGGTGTTTGGGCACAAATGGAGAAATATTATTGAAATGATTATCTGCATCAAGACTCAGATTTGGTTTGACATTTAGCTGGCTCTGTTTAATCCAAAGGGTTGTCTGAATGAATAAAGAGAAGGGTTCCTCCAGAAGATGCTGCAAGCAGCCAGGGAAAGCCAAATGATTAATGAGACTGAAAGGCTGGGTGGACCCTGCCCACCTCCACCCAGACCTCGGTGCCAAGAACTGCATATGAAATTAGTCTGAGGCTTTCTGCAGCTTGTCAGGAGGATGCTCGCGACCGGAGGGGCTCTATTTTTGGACCTTAAGAAAACAAAAGAAATAGCCACGGTGCCTCAAGCCGGGAAGGAAAGCTCTGTGTTCTAATTAAAAACAATCTCTGGAAAGTCGTAGGTCATCATCATCACACCTCGGCTGAGCAAGACGCACCCAGGGCCTGCCTCCCTCTGCCCCTGCGGCCCAGGGAGATGGGGAGGTGGTCGGCAGAGGAGCCGGCATGGGGAGCAGCGTGCTCCCTGCGTGCCCACTGCGTGCCGTGCACCCCGGCCCCTTGCACCACGGCTTCTGTGTGCTGGCAACACGAAGGCTGCCAGCGGCCATCCTGCGGGGAGCACGGTTTCGTTGCAGGCAGGGTGGCCCAGTTCTCCTCTAACATGGGAGTGGAGAAAAAGAAAGAAAAAAAAACAACTGAGAAGTTTTGAGCGAGTCAATAAAAAAGAGTGTGAGAAGGATCTGTTTGAAGTCAAGGGGTTGCTGAAGGCTCAGTCTGGCAAAGACAAATTTATCTGAGAAATCAGACATGCTATATTTTAAAATAAAATAGGATGGAGCTGCAAAGCACAAGATGATGATCAGCGTTACGGTCCAGAAAGTAGTTCTCCTTGGGAGTACTAGAGCGAAAACTCCTTCCCCCTTCCCACAGGAGAATGTACTGTACTGCTTTTTTTTTTTTTTTCTTTTTCTTTATATTTCCACTTCTGATTGCTGATTTGGATTTAAAATTAATTTGGTGATTTGAGTTTAATAAGAATGTTAGACATGATTTCCTTCTCACTCTTACTTTTAATTAACTTTTTAATTGAGATTTAAATGAATTCTAATGAACAGAATTGGTACCCTAATTGATTTGTTGCAGCAGCATAGTGAGGGATCAGTATGCTGGCAGCATTTTGATATATTACTCTGTGATGTCAAACAGTTTACAGGTTAATTTTTTGGCAGAGGTTACTTAATGTCAGCAGAAAACAATAATTTATTTTTGATTTATTAGTAAACAGTTCCTCGGAAGTGAATGGTCTATGATTTTTAAACAAACTCATGTTTATGCACAGCTGCCTTTGCCACCTACTAACGTCTCATTAGAAACTTGTTCTGGGTGTTTGTACGAGAACGAACAGGTTTCACCCAGATGTGCCCAGAGACAAACAGGTACGAGATGATTTGTAGTGCAGTCACAGGCAGGCGGGGTAGATGGAGTCTATGTACAGTCGGAAGGAGGTTTTCAGCAGCAGCTTTGGTTTTCCTGAGATACTGGGATCTTAAAAAACTTTGTCCCACAAATGACTTGCTGAGAATTTTAGTTCTTAGTGGATAACCCTTTCATGGTTTTCTCAGATAAATCCCTGAGAAAATACATTCTTTTATTGTGTTAAGAACAATGAGCAGACGAGGACACGCACTGTGACAGAACTGAGCATGGGCTATAATTCCTAACTGCACAAATCTTGTGTTTTCCCCTATTATGATCCAGACAGGCAAACTGAATATTTTTGAAAGAAAATGACCAACGCATGATTAATTGCAAGCTCGCAGATTTTGCAGCTTCAAGAGTAAATCAACTGCTAAGAAGTGCTAACTTGCTAAAATATAAACTAATTTTAGTCCCCAGATATTAAAACATAATCCATCTTCTTCCTCCACTGGGGAAGCTAATTAGAAACCATGACTGGCACAAGGGGAAGAGGCTGAGAAAACTGGGGTTAGGTCCCCCAGTCTGAGCAGAGCCTGGCCAATTTCGTCTACACATTCCAAAGCAGGTGATAGCCCAAAACCGCATCTGGGCACTGGCATCCCCCACGTGCATGGGAACAGGCACAACGGCTGTCCCTGGCCAGGGACAGCTGCTCCAGGATGGGTTATTTCTCCTGGATCTCCTGCCGCTGCCCGGGTGCTGCCTTCTCCCCTGGCTCCAGCCTCTATTCCTGCCTCAGAAAATATCTGTGCCCAGCTCAAAGGGCTCAATTTTCCTCTTGTCCTAGGTGTAAATCAGAATGATGTCGGACCTCTATTGGTGTAAATGCAAAGCTTTAGAGAAATTACTGCAGTCAGAGGATAAAGCAGGATGTATGGAAAAGGAGAATGGGGACAGTGTGAGAAAATAGGATGGAAGAGAGAAATATCACCCGCAGCGTCCAAAATGGTTTGAAATATAAGATGCTACAAAACTTAAAGAATCGAGTTTAAAAGTTTCAATCTATGGTTTGTAAGTATTTTATGTGAAAATAATACTCAAAGACTTGCACTTTTTTTTTCCAAAATACCAAGCAGTTGGCTGGTGAGAGCCACCCCTGGAGAACAGTAAAGGCTGCATTCCCCGGTGGGCGCTGGTCCTCGTACAGGCGATGCAGGCAGAAGGCTGACCCTGCTCCGGTGCGCCCCTGGATCGAGGACGGTTTAACAACACTGATGTTCTAGAGGATAACAAATCTCTTAATTACGTGCTTTCAATATATGAGCAAAGTATAAAAAATGCCATGTAGCCCTTCGGTACCCCTGGGTGCAGTGCTGTGCACCCGAGCGAGGCGGGAGCAGTGCGGCTCCTCGGGGCAGGCTTTGTCCTCATTCTTCGTCCGCCTGGCCCGAGGACATGGGGGCTCTGGGGGGCTCTGCCCCGCGGCCGGGCCGGCCTTCCTTAGGGTTCTGACTTCCGTGGGACGGGGGGAGGATAAGTTCACACCCAGCAGAGTCCCACGCTTTGGAGACGTGAAATTTTCAAATCACCCCCAGCAGCACCTTATGTCTGGTGTTATCTAAATAGAATAAATTGGCAAGTTGAAGGAGAAATGAAAATTGTTGATATCCCTTTTTGTTTCTCTCCCAGATACTGTGATTTTTCAAACATAAAATAATGAAACTCATAATTTGCTTCAATATGTTCCATTTGGAGTATTTCATACATTGAGATTAAGGATAGAGCCTTTCTCAAATGCAGCTTAATTTTGTTTTCAACTTCTTAAGCTTCTGTTAACACCTTTTCTGTAATCAGTACAGTATCTTTTGAGTTAATTAGTTCTGGAAAAGAATTACTAGTATAATTTGTGGTGGGACCTCCCCCCCTTTCATTCACCAGACAGAACAGCATCTGATTTAGATAAAAAGAACCACTGGAGGCTTCTTTAGTGAAGAGAGATGGTTAGATATGAGCTCAGATACATCTTCAAACCATTTATCCCTCCTTCAGCTCTGTAAGTGGGGAGAGCCCACGTTTAGCTGGCATGAAACATACATTTTAATAACCGTCGCAGAGTTTCCTTCTGAACTGTTTAGGTTCTGAAACAGGCCGTGTCCAGCCCTCTGACACAGCAAGCACCCGCCGTGCGGTCAGTGCCAGCCTTCTGGCGGCCGCCCGTCCCATGGCACGTCCATGTGGGAGCCCACGTCGCGCATCGGGGCCGCCCCTTCGTTGGTGCCGGTGGGCACCAAAGGCTTGGGTGGTGCCCCAGATTAACTCAGAGAATTCAAGTCATTTTCCATGTCTCGCTACCTGTCATAAAATCCTAACTTCAAATCTGGCATCATTTCTAACTGGAACTGTAGGTTAGCACAGTTCTGTTTGAAATTTGTCCGGAGGCACCTAACAACACGAGTGACGTTTGTTCGATGCTGCAAAAGGCTCCATGAAGCCATCCATGAAACTGAGCTCAGTTTTGGGCTCTCCACAGACCTGCATGGGGCTTAAATGTTTAAAATTAATTGTGTGTGTCATTGGTTTGCTGAAGAAGGCTGGGTGTTAGCAAAGCTAGAAGCCCCATGCTGTACCTTCACACTTAGCTTCAATTTCAGTGGCTAAAGAATCGGTCCTGAGTGAATGACGTCCACCGGTCTTATCAAATTCTCCGTGTGTCCATGTACACCGGTATATTTTAACATACAAGAACTGTCACAACTTTCACAACATCTCTTTGACTCACTGTCAAGCTCAATAACAGCAGAGATCAATCGGTAGTGCATAAATTTACCTTCAAAGAGGCCCAAAAGCTAACATGTAAGATGATGAGCATCCCGTTCTGAAGTGTTTCATCTCCTAGCAGGGAACAGAAGGGACAGTTAGAATCTCCTGTGCCTCCCATGCTGATGAAAGCCCGGAGATGAAGCTCTGGTGTTTGGCACAGGTTGCTGATGCCAGCTGTAAGGACGGGGCCGGGGCCGGCAGCAGGCGGCAGAGGCAGGCTCGGGCAGCCAGGTTTTGGCAGGCTCCTGGCGTGGCCTGAGGCTGTGGGGAGGGCCCGGTGTGCTCCTGACGGGCTGGCAGCTCCGGGACCCACCGGCGGCCACCAGTGCCCCTCGTGCATGCTTGCCTGGCTCTAAGACATAGCAGAAATGTGATGGTATTGGCTTCCAATGCTAATACTTTGAATTAAAATGATTAATTAAGTCTCCATGGAAACCATTTATGTAAATAATAAATTTCTCTCTCCATTTTTCACTATAAAGCCTAGATACAGCGGTGCTTAATCTTTCCTTTTTTACAGAGCTGGTGTTTCTAAGTGTGGTTACACTCAACCTTCCTCCTTTGAATGGAAGGAGGTTTATTCATAATTTGCAATACTCTGGGAAAAGCCTGGGTATTTGGCAAGAAACACAATGTAGTTGACTCTGACTTAGTTAAATGGTTATGCTGAATTAGCAAATAAGCTGGGAGAAAGTTTGCAACAACTGGAAAAAATAACTGTATGAAAACTGGCTACTAGCTGTGTCAATGGAAATAAGTTTTGTTAACCCATAATTGAAAGTAAGGATCTAATGTTTTCTTATACCATTGTCTAAGTTTTCAGAACCCTTATAATTTCTGAAATGTTACTGACAATGAATAATGGAGTACACAGATCAGAGCTCGGTTCAGTTTTCAGACAGTTAAGAATTCAGCCCAAATCACTGGTGCTTCCTTAACTTGCGAGGGTCAGGGCTCTGCTGACGTTCGTGGTACAGGGTCAGAGACAAGAAAATGATGAGCAAAAGGAGAAACATCCTCTGAATTCTTGCTGCCCCTTGAGGTAATATAATTTGTTAGAAAGAACGCAACAGCGAGAGCTTGTTCTGCACCCGTTCCCTGCAGGGGGGAAGCAGCCTGTGCTGCCGGGCAGCTCTGCTCGGAGGCAGGTCTGGGGTTTGGGCACCACATGCCTGCCCCGCTGCATCCCTCCTACTCCTCTGCTGCATCCCTTCCACTCCTCCAGGGGACCTGTGCGTTGGGATCCACATTTCTGACCTCAGGCTGTGGATGGCCGTGCTGCTCTGCAAAGCCCATCAAGCACAGCAACTCCATCTCTGTAGGTCCAATAGGTTTTACCTATTTGTTACTGGTAGCTACCTGTTGTGTTTCTGTTGTCTGCTCCTCTGTTTTTTTCCAGGCTGCTTTCTTTTAAGGCTGGATTATTTTGTAGGATGGGCTGTGTTCTTTTTTTTTTTTTTATATTTGATCTTCTTTAATTTTAAAATAGGCACACTCTGCATGTGCTCTTGCAGTTCACTGCTTCATTAACCAAAGCGTATCTTCTGTGACTAGATCCTTCCTATTAGCACCTAAAGTTTGTTTAACAAAGGGCTATTGCAATTTAACTGCCGTGTTCCAAATGGTCCTGCAGCATCTCCCATGGTCCTATTTCAGCACTAAATGCATTAGTAGAGTATTTAAATATGAGAGCATCGTGATAGACCCCTTTCATTCTCAGCAAAAGGCTTACCTTTCTGCTAGCTTTTTTGCTAGCAAACAGCTACAGAAAACCATGTACAGCAGTCAAGTGACTTGCCTGGCTTTCCTTCGAGCTTCCTGGGACAGAGGCATCCCACCTCCCACCATAGTGGCCGTGGAGGGTTCCTTGTCCCTGTACTCCGGTACTGGTGCTGGTGCGGGCGCAGTGCCGGCTTGGCAGCTGGTGCTCCCCGTGCAGGATGTGCATGACCTCCACACCAGCCCACTCATCCCAGCATGGAGCATGATCATTAGAGAGGTGTTATTTAATTTATTTTTTACATACTGCAGTTAATTACACCGTCTCTGATTGTGCTGATCATTTCTGCTCCCCCCCAGCCCAGTAATCAACACTTACTCGCAGGTCTTGCGGCAATGCCAACGCGCAGGACACGGCGACTCGATATGCTCCTGGTGTGAAGCCAATTCAGGCAGCCGCTCTGGGATTTTCCTCATGGATCCCCGCTCCCAGTAAAGGGATCTGGCATTTCCATTTGTCCCACATACCCCAGGGTGCCTGGTGCTGGGCACCGGAGGGCTGAGAGGTGGCTGAGTCCCTGCCCGGCTCCTGATGGCCATCACCACCTGCACCCGCGCGCCTGGGGCTGCCAAGGGCTCAAAGGCAGCCCGGAGGCTGTGCCCATGGGGAGCTCAGCCCGAAAGGGTGGGCGCCTGCGAGGACTGAAGACAGGAAGCTAATGGCCCGAAGCATTTATGGCTCTCCAGTCCTCACACCGCTCCTGTCCCGCTGCGTCCCCACAGGCTCGGTGCCTCGCCAGGAGTGCCCCTGCGCAAAGCCCGCGATTTCGTTTCATGCTCTGCACCGCTCTCAGTCTCAGCGCAGTCACAGCCTCAGCATCCTGTGCTGCAAGTTTTCAAGATTATTTTTTTTAACACGCCTTTTTGCCAAGGCATGAGAGCTAGAAACTGAAAAATGCCAGGAAACAGTGAGGCTGGAAATGAGCAGAGTCACACAGACTATGATTCTTCAGAAAGAATCATTATTCAAAAAGAATAAGAAAAAGGTGTCTATTTTTTCCTTCAGCAGCACAGAAACCAGTAGATGCCTCCAAAATGATTTCAGCTCGCCTTGGTGATACGAGTTTACTTACCAGGAGGGTTTCCTCATGTACGTATCACTTTTTTTTTTTTTTTCCTCTTTCTTTTAAATGATGCTCTGTAACTGCTTACATGATATCATCTGCCAAGGTCTTTCGAATTTCTGCTCTGCATTAAAGACAAAGAATTCTCCACAATTAATGTGCTTTGAGGGTTTCCTGTCACAGGAACATAATTAACTCTTTGCTGGCCTAACTAATTTCTGCATTTTAAAAAGTAGCCTGATAATGACAAAAGTGGAGCACTCGATCCACAGGATAGCCATTAACTGCACTCAGTTATTGTGCAGTCTCAGTTCAGACCACAATTACTGTCAGAGAATTGCACTGGAAGCTACTCCGTGTACGCAAACAAGAATACTATTCATTAAAGGCCACTTTCAATAAAATACAATCTATATTTTTAATGAATATTTGAGAAAGAAAATACGATCTCGGGTTCAGAAATCTGCAATACAGTTATTATTCTTTTAATAACAGACTTTCTCAGGTACAGCTACTGACAGGTGCTGTAGAGGCAGCAGAAATGAGATGGCTGGTGTGAGAGCTTTGGCTGCAGAAATGAAAAGCAGAGCTCGCGCTGTACTAAGCCCATGTTAAATAAGGCTTTCCTAGAGCCACCTACACCACACACAGCTCCCCCCCCTTTCCCCTCAGGGCTTTTATTGACGTCCCCGGCCTAGGACACTCCTCAGGCCTCCCGTGCCCGGCTGCACACCGGAACGCGGAGATGCAGCGCAGCAGTGCCCGGGCACTGCCGGGACAGGAGCGCGGCAGAGCACGCCGCCGCCTCCCCTTTGGCGAAGCGAAAACCCGACGTATCCAGAAAATAAACGAATACGTAAATAACTAAAATCTCGGTTTTTTCCCCGCGGCCCCCGGGCGCTCCTCGGGGCCGCAGCCCGGCAGCGCCAGGCTCCCCCCGCTCCGCGCCCGGGGCCGGCCGCCGGCGGCGGGGCTGGCGGCGGCGGGGCCGGTTCCGCACGGCAACATTGCCCTCTTTTGGCCGCTTCCCGGGAGCGGGCGACGGGCACGGGGGCCCCGCCGGGCCCCGCCGGGCTCCGGGCCCGCTGCAGCGCGTCCCGGGGGCGCCCACGCGGCTCCGGGCTCGTCGGGGCCCGGGGTCGGGGAGAGGGGCCGGGAGAGCCGCGGGTGAGGCGGAGAGACCCGGTAACTGAGAAGCCGGAGCGTTCTGCACGAGTGTCTCCCTGTGATGTTCTCTCCGCGCTGCTCCGTTTTGTTTTATAGATAGGCGAACGCAGCTGGAAATCACCAATCCGTCAGCAGCATTTGCTACGTTTTTATTCTTAAATGTGTAGAAATGTGCATATAAGCAAGGTAAAATTACCACATAATAATGCATTCACTATCTGTAACATTTGGGGTTAAATACATTGCAAGAGGATATATCTGCCTGATCTTATTTAACTCAATCTATTCTTTAAAAAAATGAAATAAAATAAAAATAAAACCAGAAGTAATTAGCGCAGTCGCATGGCCCGGCTCCTGTCCTGCACCCCGCAGCAGCTGGCACCGGCTGTGCCGGGCTGGGCACAGCGCCTCCCCTTCTCCCCTCCCGGCAGCCCGGCGCTGCCCCAGCACGGCCGCGGCCGAGGCTGGGGGCTGCGGGCTCGCACCTTCCAGGGGAGCAGAGAAGGGTCCGCAGCACTTCTTTGTGAACCTGTTGGCACGGAGCAGGCTTTTTCCTTCTCTTCTGCACGTCAGACTTTTAGCCAGCTGACTTTTTAAAAAGGTAAAGCAAGCGAAGTAAAATGCACAGCGTATGCATGCGGGCGAGGGACGGAGCACGTCGGTGCAGAGCTCAGCTCACACCCTGTGCACTGCTTTGTCAGGCCCGGGGTCAAAGGCAGTTTTCACTTGTTTGAGGAGCGCAGTGCCGGAAACAAACAGGGACCTGAGTCAGGACTGCATGCTCTGGGCACACAGTACGGGGTGCTGTTTATAAAAGATGTAACTATATGAATTTGATAGGCTATATTTTAGAAGATGATGCTGGCTGTGTGTAAGTATGTTCAGACATTAGCAGACCAAATGGCTGCTCCTCCCTGCACCCTCGGGTCACTCTCTGACCAGGGCATCATTCAGAGCCATGGGGCTGTGCTGGGCACTGCGGGCTCCAGTTCCATGCGCGGAAACCCACACCTGATACTTCAGGGGACTTCCGAGGCAATTGCACTGTGTCTCATAACTCAACTGGTACGTGGCCTTCCTGACATCTTTCTTGTCTTAAATATGCTGGGCAGTCTGTGCTTCTGCAGCACAGACTGCCCGGCACAATGTCTGGTGTATGCCCCTGCAGGCAGGAAGGTCTGCAAGGGCTACTTGGCAGCACTTTTATTTTTATTATTGTAAAGCAGCCTCAGCGTCGTGCTACTGATTTTGTGGATTTTTAGCCTTTTGGCTAAAGTTGTAAATTGGTTTAGAATTTGTTTCCAACCTTCCCTTCAAAGAACAACCAGAACTGGAGCTCGGCAGCAGTGTGGCTGGGCTGGGCTGCGGCTCAGCCAATGTGAGAGCAGGCGCAGAGCTGCGCTGGGCAGGGGAGCGTCGGTTCTGTGAGCCTCCAGGTCCAGCAGGGCCCCGATCCCCTGCACCCGTCCTGGGCTTGACAATAGCCAGGAGAAGAAAGCAAGAGTCCGGTGTCTTTGTCCATCCTGACAAGTAATTAAAGGTGAATGTGTAAAAAACAAGCAAACAAACAAACAAAACAACAGCAAAAAAAAATGAACTTCTTAATGATTACATGGGGTTACATGGTAGTATTTCTTCTGCACAAGTAAGAATTGATTAAATTATGAAAGAAATCAGTAACGATTCCAGTGTGGCAGTTTATATAGCTGAATATGCAGAGTAGCTAAAGAGGGAAATTTCTGTGACTGCAGAGCAATTACCTCCCGGGGAAGTAAAGAGTGACGTGGAGGGAGGAGGGCTGGAAGGATGGCGAGCCTTTCTCTGCATAAGTGGTCATTTCCAAAATAACTTTTGTTTCCCCAATACCAAAACTGTATTTAGTTAAGAGTTTACAAATGAATATCTTAATAGTCATGAAAAGGAGAAATAAAAATATCATTGTCAGTGTTAAATACTAGCATGGCTATTTAACTTAATATGACGGCACATGCCGATAAATCATGAGCGATCCCTCCCCCTTTCTCCCTAGTGGGATAAACAGGGTTTGTCACATTGAGAGAATGTTCTATAGTGCAGGAATAATCAGAACATATTGTTGGACCCAATTTTCTATCATTTACTTTTTGATAGCAAACAAAAGTAAAGCTCGGTACACAATTTAGTCATGGGTGGAAAGAGAATTAGCCATATAATGTGGACTACTTTTGAAAGTAAAAGTTGAGAGATATGTGGCTTGCACTAATTCACATTGTTCGTTGCCCTTACTAATACGATGAAAGGATTTTGATTTTCATTATTATGTACTTTGCATGTTGCTTGTATCAAATCAATGGGCTACTTACCTCCTTGCTTTTCCTGCAGCAGATCTAAAAGGCTTTCTGAAAGAAAACCGAACTCACAGAGACAAAGACTGATTCTTCATCCGTCTGACATGTCACGCCAACAAATGGGTTTTTGTGCACTCTGTCAGTGTCTTAATCAGAGTGTCACACCAGCCCGCAGCACCTCCACAGCTCGGAAACCTCTCCCAACACTTAATCCTTCAACTTGTATACGTTGTAAAGACATTCAGATGGGGGCCGATAATACAGGAGATTTACATGTTTCTGTCATCGCTTAGATTTGTCACACATCATAACCGGGCGGCCTCCCCGCCCTGGATCCGGGGAGAGCTGCTGGCTGAGGGGAAGGGGGCAGGAGCAGCTTTGTTCTGTTCTGGCCGGAGCATTTTGCTCCGGCGAAGCACCTCGCCTGATGGGTTTCACATGCCGGCTGCGGAGGGCTGGCGCATGAAGATGGATTGCGCGCAGCCGGTGAGGGGGGAGGCCGGCGCCACGTCCCTCGCCCTCGTACCGCCTGCCCCAGCCCCAGCTCCGCGGTGCCGGTGCCCAGCCCAGGCTGGGGCAGGTGCTGGGGCTCGGGGGGGGTCTGTGGGCCAGCATCACCCCGCGCTGCCCCGGACACGAGGAGGGGCCGGCAACGCCTTCTGTGCAGGAGCTTATGAAGGCGGGCGTTAACTCGTTAGAGTGCTCGCACACCCCATCGGCCTGGCAGCAGGGCGGCGCGGTGCTGCCCACAGGGCTCCGGCCACCCCTCACCTTGTGCTCCCTGTTCCCTGTGGCTGCGCGGTCAGGGAGGTGCATTTCCCTCGGCTTGGCTGTTAGGCTGTGCAAATGTAGACGGCTACTGCAGCAGCCTCCAAGTGCTTTAAAGATGCCACAAGCAAAGGCCTGGGTGGATTTGAGTTACACCAGTATAAATATGAAATAATTTGGTGCAAAGGAGCAGTACTGAAGTTCCCAGCATTTCCTCCTGCATTCAGATGAAGACATGCCTGTGACTTCCCGGTTACACTCAAACGTCCACAGATTTCCAGCCGCATTGCTTCTGCCCGGGTTATGCTCATGGCAAATTCCCAGGTTTGCTTGTTGGTGCATTGTGATGAACTCACCTGTTCAAGCAGGCTTCTGCATTTCAGGCTTTTTGCTGACAGTGCAGCAATTCCACTCCTAAAAGGAGTCATGGGGGATTGGCAAACCTTACAGCAAGCATCAAGGGTTCAAGGAGCACCACGGGGAAGCATTAGTGCGAGTCATCCCGTTTGTGGCATGTGGGATTTGTGTAGGACTTACAACAGCGAGTGAAAAGTACCAGGTACTGCGTCTGTACGCACCTGCTGCTAATGAAAAGGAAGTCACCAGGAAACCAGTCCTCGTGGGCAAGCACATCTGATTCCTTCTGCAGGACTTTCAGTAAGGCTCTGGGCACTCGGTAGAAAAAACAAATGTCTGGAGGGAACACATGAAACCAAACTTTTATTTCCTTTTTCAGAATTCCACCAAAATACCAGTTAGAGCCCCATTTTGCTCTTCCTGTGTGGTGAGTGGCCCCGCCAGCCTTTCAGCATCTACTTTATTGTTGTCTCCTAAAATGTGTAAATACGGCCAGCTCTGTGCACCACACACAATACTTAAATCGAGCTGCTCTTTGTCTGACATCCAGTTTGTCTGGCATCTGACATTAGCATTGCTAAGTACCTAATTGCTAAGTGCTTACCAATTCAGATATTGTACCACCACATCATTCATCCCGTCCAGCAGCCAAAAAAACAAAAAGGGAAAGCCAAGAGAGGCGAAAGACTTCCTAGCCAATGGGGTGCTCCCTGAGAAATAAAATATGCTAATGTAAAGGCTTCAGAAACGGGAACGCCAAGAAGAAAGTATTCTGTATGGGCTCAGATACGGAGCCGACGACTCGGGGCTTCCCAGGGGAGCACACTGCCTCCGTGCCCCTGGTGCGGGTGATGTCCTCGGGGACACTGATCTCGCGGGGTGCCCTGGCCATCGCTGTGGTATGGGGACATGGCCACGGGTGACCCTGACACTTGTGGGGGAGGCCCAGAGCATCGCTGTGCACCCATGGCCCAAGTGCTGCCAAGCCCCATGGGCTGCCTCCCGTCCCATCCTGTCCCGTCCTGTCCCGTCCCATCCCCAGGGTCACCGGTGTGGTGGCACCAGGCAGACCCGCTGCAGGGGGAGCCCGGCCCTGCTCCAGGCTGCAGCGTTACTGGGCTTGTGCTGGGTGCCCTAAAAAGTTGTAACGCACGGCAGAACAGAGGGTAACATCTACTCTGTGCAAACGTAATGCTTACATGTAATCACTTGGACACATATTTTAAAGTACATTATGCAATACATAAAAAATAATGATTTTGAGACAAATTAAGCCATAACAGCCTCAAATCAGTTTGCCTACACAGTTAATATGTTGATTAATGTCCTGTTAGGACTGAGACACTCATTTTTATCTCATTATTCAACTCAGTGTTTTCCCATAGCTATTGAATAAAAATGTAATTATTGCTCTAAATTATGTTATTATTAACTTTCACATGGTGTTTCTTGATAAACAGCAGCACAAACAGAGGGCTGCTGGTGGTGAGGAGACAAGAATAAAAATACTTAAACAGAACTGTTTACTAGCAGGATTTTGCATGTTAGCATTACAAAAACTACACGAGTAAGAAGTGGACAGTGTTTTAAAAGCACACAAACACACCACAGGAATGGAGTGCTTCAAAAACCGACATGATGGATCACCACAGTGCTTTTTTTCAATTGAAGTGCTCCTGACGTGAAAAATACTGGGCCACCCTCCAGTGGGCATCAGCCTGGTGCGCCCCGGCCCTGCAGCAGCACCTGCCCCGTGGTGCTCACGGGCACCGCGCTGCTCGCCCGCTGCCCGCCCTGGCATCGCCCCACTGCTCACCCACGGACACAGCAGGGAAACCTAAAATACGGGGAACCCAGCACGGCATTACATAGTCAGTGCGTGCTCCCACAGCGGAGGGCTGTGGAGGCAGAGCCCTTCGTCATCGGACTAACAGATGCATTTTGTTTCCATTTCTGTCTCTTATCCCATATTTATGGGGCAGTGTGTTACCTTGTCAGTGCCAGAGCTCTTCTACCTGTACATGTAAGTCATACGCGCTTGTCCCACGCATCAGTTTTCTTTTTCTTCATTCACTGAAATTGTAGCTTGGCTCTAAAATACACAACTGTTATTCAGAATGATAGCTATTGACATGAAAAATAGCACGATGGTCTGTTTTAGCACTCATTTTCTTTTTAGAGTTACCAGAGTGCAATTTAGTTGACAAGTCGAGAGCTTAAAACCCTTGAAAATGAAAAAGAAAGAAAATTTTCTTTCAGCACTTAAGTTTCACGTGGAAGGAAAACCAAGGTTTTCATGTTTTTTGATCAATTATAAAATATTTTTTTCAGCTTTGTTTGTTTGTTTATTCAGTCAAACAAAGCAAAATTCAAAATAAAGAAAACATCATCCCTGGTTCTTGTTTGATCTCTCTTTCTGGACAGATTTTTTTTTAATGCTGAAGGGCATGGAGACTGCAGTGTCAAACCCACTCCTTGTCTGGATGTTCACTTGAAGTCCTGTAAAAAAGGAAAAATAAAACTGTATTCCTAAAAGAGAATCATATCTACTGGGGGACCTCAGCTCTTCGAGAACCTCTGAGGCACTCAGGCTGTCCCCAGCAATTCCTGAACTAGAGCTGCCCGACGCCTTCGGGCCGTCCCGCTGGTGGCAGCGGGGCCGAGCCCCGCGGTGCGTGGTGCCGCCTGCCTGTCATCCCCCGAAGGAAGAGCCGTGGGTGCACAGCCGTTGTGGAGGAGGTATAAGGGATGCTTAGCTTGATTGAGAAAGGTTAATTACATGTGAAATGAGACTGGGATTCAGACTATGTTTGCTCTAGATTTTGTGTAATGTTATATCAACATTGGGATTCTCTGTTATTCTATTAACAAAATAAACTCATTTTGTTTGGTTTCATTTTACTGTTGTTTTAATCCCACTGAACATTTATACTGTTATTTAATTTTACTAAACATGTGTGGATAGTAAAATACCTACAGAATTAAACTACCCAAGGATATTAAAGTGATCCAGTTCTCATAGAGATTTGATCTGCTAATTAGCCACACCAATTTTATGGATCATTGCAGCGCACTTAAAATGTATTGTTATATGTTCATAATCTTTTCTTAATGAGCTTTTATTGAGAGCATAGGCCAGCCTCAGTGCAATGTTCAACAGAGGGGTTTTTTTTCAAACCCTGTGTGCCTGCGCCTAGTTAATCACAGCACTGTGCCGTACGAGGAGCAACCAGCTCAGATTTATTAAAACGGGCCCTGATGTGCAAAACCCGGGTGGGTGGCAGCCAGGGGGAGGCACGCAGCCCCCGGGGGACTGGCAGTGTCCCCAGGGATGGCGCCCATCCCCGCAGCAGCCCCGCTCCACGGTGCAGTCCTGGGACCATGGGTGGTGGTCCCATAGCACCTGTGCTCCTCTGCGTCCCGCTCCGGTTAGGCACAGGAAGGTTTCCAGCCACGTGCAAACCTGATCGTGTTTATTCAGCGTGTCAGTGCTGATGTTTCTGTACATAAAGGGACAGGTGAGGCTCGTGAGAGGGCTGGGGATGCTTTATGCCTAGGCAGGCGTGCTGTGCGGGCCACGGATCTGCATGCTGGGGTGTGGGCCTTTCTCCATGTCTGGGTTCCTCAGCCTCCAGCCGCAGAGAAGAAATCCATTGCCAGCCCCTCGGCACGAAGAACAGAAATCAAGTTTAAGCTTTCTTACCACCAAATATCATTTCAAGCCTTAGCATGCATGAATTAAATTTGGAGGCTGCTAAACGTTGGCTGTCCCTCAGAAAGGAGGGAGATGAAGGAATGGGGAGGACCTGGTGACCGTGGATGTTCAGATCCGGCGGTTACAGCCCTCAGTACGGGACTTGCTCCCGGCAGAACCGAGGCTGACCCCACATCCAGCAGCACTTGTCCCACAGCGTGGCGCAGCGCAGGGCCCGTGCCCTGGGCTCATTGTGGCCAGGCTGGCAGCCAGCTCCCTGCCCGGGAGTTCTCAGCACCCCACACACCTGCAGACCCGGGGGTGATGTCCCCACGTCGCCCCCTGCACACATGAAGGTGAGGACAGTAGTGCTCTGCAAGCCACCGGCACCGCCCGGCTGCGTGGTGTCGGTCCCTGCCGCCTCCAGCGTGGCCAAGGTTCGTCCTGCTGCAAACGCACAGGGTCCCTGGAACTGGACAGCACTTCCTAAAAACCACAGGAAGTTTTGTCTTTTTTTTTGACTCCTGGAGTTCAGAAGTGAGGATTTCTGGGGAAGCACCTCCCGGCAGATGAGCTGTGGCCTCTGGGCCTGTCCCAGCCTGGCGCGGGCACCGGGCACCGGGCACTGGGTACCGGGCACCAGCACGGGGCTGAGCTGGGTGCTGCGGCTGGTCGGGGTGCAGGAGGGTCAGGGTGCCCCCTGTACCACCCTGGGGTTACTGCTTAATTAATTAGGATGAAAGAATCGAGACTTAAGGAGCGCACTGCAGATCACGGAGCGAGCTGTTCGGCGCTGGCGCGGGCTAATTTAACAATTCAGGGGTCACTACCTGCAGAAGTGAGGACACAGCTTACAAGCATGCGGATCCAGCCAGTTACAATGTGCGCATCGGGATAATGAACTTAAAACAATTGCAATTAACAGGCTAAGACAAAGGATTAAAATTAAAAATGAATGGTGCAGTGCGTGCGGCTGGCTTGTAAAACAGCACTAAGCCAACTTAATCCATTTTAATTCCGAGTGGAACCCGCGGTGCCGGTGAAGCGGTGGCGGGGTCGGGTTCAGCTCCTGGGGACGCGCGATACATCCACCTGTGACAGTCCTTCCCGGCGTGATAAAGTAAGGGAAGTCTCTCAAGAAGTGCGCCCGACTGCGGGGCGTCCCCGGGGAGCAGGTGTCAAAGTTGTCCATCAGATGCCTGAAAGGGAAGAAGGGGAGCGCTACTCCGTGCTATTGTGAGACAGTTGTCATTGACTGATCAGGCCTTTTAAGCAAGCTTTCACAGTCAATGAAACCACCTGAATAGATGAAAGCCAGACAGCTTCTGACAAACAAGGGGCTGTGGAATATTCATTGTGCATCTGCGAGGGAAAGATTAATGTATTAGAAATTAAAATGGGGCCGGGACGTATGATCTTGCTCTAACACTTGGCCAGACCTGTGTCACCCATTGCTAGTGCCTGAAGTCGACAGACAATCCTGCCAAGGTAACGGGAATCATTAAGCATCCTGCTATTGTGCACGGTGAATAATAAAACTTTCCCCCTATTCTTTGCCCGGAGCTGACAATGAATAATTCTGGAGCTATTTGCAATGTTAACAGCACCTATCTTGCCCATCCATTCCTTTACGATAAGGATGGAAATATGCATTTCAACAGTCTGTACAGATACTGATTCACAGGCATTTCAAAGGACACCTGTCACTCAAGTGAAGGACCTGTCAGTCTCCAATGTATGACGGTGCCAGGAAAATGGCGAAAAAGATTATCTGTACTTTATTTCTTTTTTCCTCAGATTATAACACTGTTACATTTGCCATCAACTGACAAGTGATTTACACTCGCAACTGTAATGTGTTTAAGCTAGAAAAAGCTATTCTCTTAGGCAGCCCTTATTCTTTCAAGGTTTACAACTGTATCAAATATACTATCGCAAATGTGATCTAGACCATACAGAATGCCATTATGAGAGATATTAGAAGCATTTAATCTGTTTGCTAACATAAAGGTGACATTGATAAAGCCGTATCTTTGACGTCAGGACCAGGCTGGCTAAACCTACCTTTCCAGACCACAGGGTCAGCTGCAGTCCTGGAGGCGTGCCGGAGCGTCCCCAGACTTCTCCGAGCCGGGCACAGGGGGTGCCCGGAGCTCCCTGGGGCCTCCCAAGGAAAAGGGCTGACTGGAGCATGTGGCCAGTCTCCTGCAAGCAGGCAGGTGAAGGACAACTGGAAGTGTAAGCGGGCTTTGGTTTGGAAAAGTGTCTGGTTTGAAGAGGTGTCCTGGTGCAGGACAAGGATGAAGCCCTCCAGCAGGCGAGCTCCCGGTGGCAGCGCGCCCCATGGGTGCCACCCGGTGCCACCCGGTGCCTCTGGGAGCGAGGTACCCGCGGCTGCGCCGTGCGAGCAGGTGGAGCCGGAGGTGTAGGAGCTGTCCATGTGTCAGCTTGTGCTGGGGAGCCCCTCACAGTGGGAGAGTTTTGGTCCCATAGCCTTGGGGTAGGGCCAAAAGTGTAGGCACGTCATCCCCGAGAGCTGCTCCTGCACCTGGGGTCCGACCATGGCAGCACCGCACGCACCGACAAGGGATGGACCTGCAGAGAATGTGTGTTCACGAGGGGTTCAGCTCCCGGATTCAGCACCATCATTTCCTGCAGGTCCTGGTCTCACCTCTTACCCAAGAAGCAACCAGAAGGATGAGCCCTGACATCCAGCACTGCCGATCCCAGCGGGGGACACCTGGCTGGGCTATCCAGGTGGCAGAAGATGAGAGCAAGTGGTGAAAGTGAGCGGAAATCTTTGGGACCCCTCCGAATGCCTCAGTGCAACCTGTGGAGCAGCCCCGTGCACCTCTCCCCTCGCTGCCTTTCAGCAGTGTGGGCTGGAAGGTGTCAGCCTGCCGTCCTTCGCAGCAGGTTGTGCTCGGGATGAGATTTGGTTCAGAAGTGAAAATGAGTTTGCTGCTCCTCTTCTGCTCCCTCAGTCGCACACCTGAGCCATGCAGGCAAAGCCATGCGGGTCACCTCGGTGACATACATGGGGGTGTCCATGGGGCCACGGCCAGGCTGTGCTCCCATGGATGCTGAACACAGATAACACAACCAGCAGTGTGCCTCTAGAGCAGTTACTGCCCCTGAAATACACATGCACACACATAGTTATGTATTTATATTTTTATTTTTCCCCACACATTGCCATCCATGCCGTCGGCGCCTTCCCCCGTCGCAGCCCCCCGAGGCCAGCCGTCCCGCAGGTGCCTGCGCCGCGGGGATCCGAGGCTGGCGGTGATCCTCGAGCGGCTCGGCAGCTGCTGCTGCTCTGCTCCGGATTCTCCCAGGGAATAAAAAAATAACACTCTGTTCACATTTATCTTAAATATTTTCCAGATTATTTGCTTCAAATTTTTCCTCGACAATCTTCCTATTGTGGCTTTTAAGTGGACTCTGCAAGCAAAGAGGCTCCACTGGATGAATGTTCACTTTCTTTCGCCATCCAGTAGGCAGAAAATACCGCAACGTGACTCAGAGCTTCTGTGACTGTGTTCGAGTTCTTTCCAGTTTAGAAACAATTTTAGCTCCAGAGGAACAAGCACTGATGTGTTGTGTGCCCCGTCCATGCGGGCAGCAGCCCAGGGACCGGCCATGCCAGGCGCCTGGGGGGGCTGGGGATGTGCTCAGCACCACGGGCGGGCATCAAGGCCCCGCACCAACCTGCCCGGCGCACCCAGCCGCCGTGGCCATGCCGGCAGAGGCAGGACGGGGGGTGCCTTCAGGTGCCCCGGGGGGCTGAGCGTCTCTGGAGCTGCGCTGAGCACCGGGTCCAACGCAGTGACCTGGGCAGTGTGGGTGACACCCAGCCGTGGCTGACCGGGACACGCTAACCAACCTCGTTTGCTCAGGTAGTGAAACACAGATTTATTAACGACTGAATCTGAACCTAAATGGAACAACTTGGAAAGAGGCAAATGCAAGACCCTTGTAGCTTGCAAGAGGGGAGGTTTTGTGCAAGCCCTGGCGCTGCTGCTGGTGCCGTGCTGGTGCAGGGCCCCTGTCCCTTGGCACGTCCCCGCAGACCGCTCCTCCCTGCGAGAGGCACTGTCCTCCCACCAGCCCGAAGATGCCTGTGCCGGACAACGCCAGCCTTTTCCCCGGCTCCCTGAAGCCCTGACTCACAGACGGGGACCTACAGGGGACGTTGCTGCCGCCCTGCAGGTGCACAGTGCCTGCCTGCAGCCTGCCAACGTCCCGCCTGTCACCAGCAGCTCCGCACACGGGTTTTCCCAAGCTTTTTGGTGTCGGATCCAAGCCTCTTCCATCATTAACATGGGGCCACTTCCTACCCTCTGCTACCTCACTTCTGACACCAAATTAATTGAGTCCGTTCTCCATTTTGCCACAAAACATGGTAACCTGAATTTGTAGGGCCTGCTGAAGCAGAAAGAAGAACAAATTTAGCCACTAGTCATTCGCTTGGGAAGGCATAGCGATTTCTTGATTTACACAGTAAATTTTTAAAACCAAATAAGGGGAGGAAGAATGCCCTGAAATGAATAGCAGGCATGTCTTTGTAAAGGGGCACCAGAAAAGCCTCACCGCCATCAGCAGATCGTTTGCTGCCTGATGACAAGGCAAAAATGCTGGTGACAGAAGTGATAGCACCGGTGACAGTGGCACCAGCAGCTACATGAAATGGTTTCCTGGCGTTGACCATCGACTCCCTGGTGACAGGGCCCTGTGTCCCACCTGGGGACTTCCACTGCACACACCATTTCCATTAGTTGCCCAGGATAATTTACATTAATTAGGGGGAGAGCGGAGTTGCCCTCAAAGCAGAACCAAGATGTTTTTAAAATGCCATTGCTCAGGGAAAAAAGCCAATGTGGGAGAGAGGGAGTGGGAGAGAATCTCAAGAGTCAGAGGATGCTGCAGAGTAGGGTGGAAATCTCTCCTGGGAGAAAAAGTTTAAAACTAACCTGGCTCCCCTCCCTCCCTGCAGCTCCTCTTTTGGGATGCGCTGGAACATATCTGCTACTAAATGCCCTCAGCAGCTTGCAGCAGGCTATTCTCTTTGCTGGTGGTAGCTATTTCTAAAGTAGCCAGGTGGACTGGAGGGGAGCTATTAAGGTATTAAGGAAAGCTGGTGAAAACATGGTGCCTGCTGGACATTTTTTAAAGCAGAGCACAGGCTGACCCTCAGACTTGCAACCTATCTGCAGGCAAAATTTGCACTGAAATCAGAGCACATTTTTGCATGTTGCAGGGATGCCAGATCAGGGTCATGGTTGCAGGGATGGTAAATGGCACCTTAGCATTTCATATTTATTCTCTCTCAGTGACTCCCATATAAAATTTGCTCAGCATAAAAGTCAGAGCCAAAGTTTTATGACTACGAATGCTGCAAACTTGACCTCATACCTGAAAAATCATGCGGTGGTCTTTTTGCTTTGCACATTGCCAGCAGTAAAGATTTGAGAATCAGGACCTGGCAATTTCATTGCTAATTCATGAGAGAAGGAAAAGCAATTTGCTCGCTTCTCTCATGGCCAGATTTTGCTGTTGAGATTCCAGTTTGTGCGAGATGACTCATTTCTCTGCTGAAGCCGGCAGCTTAGGGAGCGTCCCGGCGATTCCTGCAGCACCCTGCAGCACCCTGCCAGACGGCGCAGGCGTCAGGGCCGGCTGCGGGGGGGGTCAGGCACAGCTCGCACCGCGGGGCTGGGAGCGAGAGGCTCCCTGGGATCCAGAGCAGGACCCCCAGGAATGCCTTCTTCATTTACCTTTGCCTTAACGTGAAACCTCAGTGCTCCCTGACTTAAATATCTTGCAGTTGGTCCTAGCTTGAGGTTCTGATTTAGGTTTTGCCAGAGAGCTTTCAGAAACATTTTTATTATTTTTTTTTTCAGCCCTCAAGGTGAGCACAGAGAGCAGCACAGGAGCCTTAGGACAATTGAGGGCCTTCTTGCGAAGGTCTCTTTCTGGGTCTTCTTGGAAAGCAAGGTTTGATGTTTGGGTTTTTCCCCCGCCGGGTCACAGTCAGCTCCGCAGGAAGGAGCGCTTGGAGCCGTATGAGTGACCAGCAGCTGTGACGATGCTGCGTGTTTGTATTTGTGTTATCACATTTGACGCCAGTCCTTGTGTGTAAGAGGTGCAGCACTGCCTGGCTGCATCCCAGCATGCGAGGGTGCCCCGGGCAGACCCACCTCCCGTGGCACTGGGGCACATCTGCTGTTGCTGAGCCCTTGTCTTCGGCTACGGGTGCAAACCCGTGCGGGGCGGAGGGACTGGACCATGCGCCCCCCATGGCTCTGCCTACGCTTTATTACAGACTCCCTGTATCTGGCTGCGGGATTTATTCACATTCACACTTGTCCCCTCCCTCCTATTTCTGCACGTGGTTGCCTGTTTCGGAGCCAAGGAAGCCCAGGCAGATCACACTCGGCACCAACGCCACGCTCCTCTCTGGTGCAGGGTGAGGACGCGCCGGGTGCACACCCGTGACTGCCACCACGAGGTCACCTGGCAGGCACAGCTCTGCTCTGACCTGGCACGGCAGGGACTGGATTTTGTTTCAAATGCTCCGTGAAATCCTTGTGATGCCAAAATTTAATTTTTCTGATGTTCATTTGTCCAACTTCCTTGTGTGGAGATGAGTCGTGAAAGATCTACTTTCAAGATACAGTGTTTACAAAACAGTTGATATTTGTCCAGCGGCATGAGAGGGTTGAATTGTCTGATGGAATTGGTACTTTGAAACAAACAATTTTTTTACCTTTAAACATTTTCAGTTAAACAAGGGAGTCGCAACAGTTACAGGCTACACTTCTGTGTTTCATTTAATGTGCTCACTGTCTGCCAAGGTCAGAACAAGTCCCATGCCCCCATTTCTCACGTAGATAACATGCTTTCGGGTGCTGTTGGGGCTGGATCCCAACCTGGCTGAAGTCAGCGCATCCCCCCTATGTCCCCACCACACCCACGGGTGCTTCACGCCTACAAACCGCGGTGGCAACACCCACACAGCCCCAGGCGTGAGCAGTGCCACGGGGAGCAGCCCCGCAGTGCTCGGGTTTGGGGCCACCCGCAAAGCCCTGCTCTGGCACCTGCACCCACATTTCGGGCAGAGGGAATGTGTGACAGCAGTGCCGAAGCACCAGCCCGCCCCTGCCAGCACACACGTGGCAGCACGGGGCTGGGTGCCCGAGTCCGTGTCTGGCCCTCGGAGCTCGCCCCCTGCCTCCCTGCGGGCCATAGGTCAGGTCTGACGCCTCTTTTTTGGAAACGGTGACCTGCAATTGTCACCATGGAAGTGTAACCGCTTCGATGAGGCCCCGGCAATAAAGGGCTGCACTGTTGGGCTGCCTGGGTTTTGTTTTTGTGCTCCTTCCAAAAAGCAGCACATAATCGATCTCATTATGCAACAGAACCAAAAAGGAAGAAACGATGAATCAGGTTGGAGCAGTGCCAGTGGGTATGAATAAAGTGGATTTTGTTCTAAGGAAGTGGTATTTTTCAGGCCGTCTCTTTGACCTGCAAGCAGGTTTTGGGGTCCCCACAACGACGTTCGCACAGCGCCTGCCTGTGCCGGCGGCTCTCCCCCGGCCCGCGGCTCCCTGCGGGTGCTGCGCAGGACCCGTATCCGTGTCTGCCTCCTGGCAGCATCTGCTTGTACACAAAAGTGCAGAGCAACATGTGTTGTAGGTTAAGAAAACACACAACGATCCCCTTTCCAGCCGATTTATTCTCCTGGATGAGTGTGGAAAGCGATCTCTTTTTATTTCTCTAGATTTTAAGCTTAATAGAACAGTGAATTCAGCCTCTGTCCCACTAAATTATCCGGCAAGGGCTGAACCCTATTTTTCTTTTGAAGAAGAACAAGGGCGCTGAAATAATTTGTGGATCTGGGTTCCTAATATTAAATAATTCTTACCATTTAAAACAGTTTTTGTAGGAAATATTTTATAGTTAGAGAAATAGTTTTTGACATTTTGGGGGGGAAAAGAACAATGGACCGTTTACAGGTCTACACAGTAGATTAATGAATCTAATTGAGTCTGTAGGGAAATGCTTCAGTTTAACTACTGGAACTAATTTATACATTCACTACATCGTAATAAGTCAATTTAAGTTTCTGGAAATAAAACTGGATATCCTGGGTATAGATTTGAACTATAAATTTCTGCAAGAAAGGAGTCTGTGTGTTCATTATACATTGTAAAATTACCATATGGACCTGTCAACACTTCTTAGCACAGCTTTGTAATAATGTCATTTAGTTTAACATTGTAATGTGCCAACTGAATTAATGCGTATGACACAATGAATGCCTCCCAACCGCTGGTTCTGGGGAGGTTTGCAACTTTTAAAAGATGTTTCTTATGCAAAAGAGTTTTGCCTGTATTTACACAGCTAATATCTGGCCTTTGATCAGGTATTATCAGCGTTAATGAGTGTCAAAGAATTGTTTAACTCCCAGCAACTACTTCTGAAGTTTCAGGAATGAGGACCGGTATGTTACAAATACAACAAAATCCTAATCGCCAGTAGCTGGACATGGTGCCCGTGCTCCTCTTGCCAAACTGCATCTAAAATCACACGTTATTTCTCTTGCCATTGCTGCCCGATTTCCCCCTCGCCCTACTGTTATTTATTGCTCTGAAAGCCGCTCTGGTGCTCCTCTGTTAGCCGTACTGCTGATATGAAAGACGCCCATTGTTCTGAATTATTTTATGCTTGCTACACTTCTCATTCCCCACTTTCTATAATTTTGTCATAATACCCTTTTCATTCATTTATTCAAAATAGGAAAAGTCCTCGGCAGTGAGCGGAGTCAGAAACACACGCAGCGTGCTCCGGTCCGCTGCTCCTTACGAGCTATATTAGGCGCTGGTGCGCTGCCGACGTGGGAGCCTCCAGAACCAAATTTAAACCCGCGGTGCGTCTCGCCAGGGCTGCCTTCCGCACACTGCCAGCCCGAGGCAAGCTTTGCCTGCACCGAGCGGGGACGAGCTCCGCGTGGGAGCCTCAGCGCGCGGCGTCCTGCCCGCGTGGGCTGTGCCACGTCTGGCTCCCAGGCGGCCCTCGCTCCAGCAGCGGCCTCAGCCCCGGGGCTGTGGGACAAGAGCTGCCCCGCGGGGCTTTGGGCTCCATGTCCCACTTCTCAGCTCTAGGGCGGCCCAGCGCTGCTGCTCGGGGCTGCAGACCAGCCGGCAGCCCGCGGGTGAGTGCCAGCACTCTGAGCGGCGACCTGGCGTGAATGGCACGGGGCAAAAAGCTGAAACACCCCTCCTGAGAGGTGCCTCCAGCCCCTGCAGGGTATTCCCATAGCGGGAGCTGGGATTTAGCGGTCCCACTCACCAGAGCTACCCTGAAGGCAGCAGAGACGGAGGGCGATTGAAGGGAAACTCCCCCTGCACATCTCGGGACAGTCCCTGCCACGATTACTTCTACCCCCCTGAAGTCAGAGGGAGTTTCTCCTGGGCGTGCTCTACATAACCTGAGTCACACCTTGCCCTTTGTCCTTTATTTGTCTGCTTCTCTTCCTTCATCCCCTCCTCCTTACCTCTACCAGCAGCCTTTCTGAAGGGACACTGGAGACTCACTGCAAAATACTGCAGTGTGTGGCTGGGTGACGGGTGGGGAGTTGGGCTGCTGCTCCAGGGTGGAAAAAAGAACTTCCCAACCCCTGTGCAGCTGGGCCACGGGCACCGAGGTGGGACAGCCCTTCCCTCCCCATGTGCGGCCATCCCGGCTGCCTCGGGCAGGACGACCCTAGTCCCGTCCCAGTGGGGGCTGCCCAATTCCCCCCAGGACACAGTCTTAAGGATTAGTCGAACAGCTAAAACTCCTGCCACCATGAACGAGCTGAACAGGCTAACCCCTGGAAATAGACAGGATCTAGGATTTGGTTCTGGGATTTTCTTACCCAGCAGCACAAACCCTTGCAGAGCTGTCCCGGAGCTGGGGAGCCCCGGGGGGAGGTCCTGGGTCAGTGCCGCAAGCCCGCGGCTCCGCTCCCCTCACCACAGGTCCCCGGGCTGGTGAGCGTGGTGAAACATAACGATTTTTTTGTAATTAAATACTGCAACTAAGGTTTCACATCACTAATTACATATTAAAATCCAGTAGTTATTTACATTTCTGCACTCTGATTTCTACTTAAAGCTATAATGGTTAATGTCACTACTTATGCAAACCTGATGGCATCTGCCTATAAAAGGATGATTATAAAAGATTAGCGCCTTACCTATAAATTCATCTCACTAATAAGCAACATGCTCATGATTGAAAGTCAAAGAGACTTTTTAAAGTAGTTAGATGTTTTATTTCCTTTTAAAAAAATGTGACGACAATGAAACAAGTGCTTGAGAAGAGCGTGTATGTCAGAAGTATTAGTGCCGTGCGTTCAATAATTCTGGAAAGAGTGATAAATAGTGGATCCTCAATTACATCTTTGCTTTATTCCCCAAGTGACTTGTATTTTGGTTGATATACAGTCAATGTGATTGCCATTGTTTCCCAATGCAAGGAAAATGCCCTTCATGAAAACATTATTAATTACATAGAGCTATAATTGTAGGGAATGCTTCAGGAGAGGCAGGCGGCTGACACAGAAGCAGGCCCTGTTTGTGCAGCACTAGACTTTGCCTGGATCCCTCGGCCAGATCTTCATGGCCTGCACCTTGCGTCTTCAGTTTCTTTGTGGCCACAGACACAGCTGACACCAGGACAGAGGCAGCACGAGCGGTGTTGCAGTGGCAGGAGGATCGTGGCCTTTATTTCCAGAGGTGTTTCCAAATAAAGCTGTGCCTGTACCGCCCCGGAGTTTTGTGCCAAAGCTATTTCTCTGGTTCATGGTGCTGATCAGGAGCAGCAGGAGCAGCAAAGGTTCCCAGAGGTTTCAGCACAGCGGAGGGGGCTCAGCCCTGTCGGATGCTGGGTGCTGCGTCCTGTGCCATGAGCTCAGAGCTCAGCGGTGCTGGGGGCACGGCCGGGGGTCCCCTTGCTGGGGGCTGGAGCAGCACCACGAACACAGCAGCGTCCCACAGCTCCTTGCAGCCAGCTGCTGGGGCCTCCTCCAGGAAGGGCATCAGTGGCAGTGGAAAGCCACCTGGGAAACTCGGGTAGTCCTCTGGTCCTGCGTGGCTGTGCTGTGACGGTGCCTTTCAGGAAGAAGCCCCAGGCTTTGAGCTGGTCCACAAAACCCAGTGTTATGCAGAGAGCCCTTTCTGTCCCCAGACTCCTCGCTGGGCAGACCTTTAATGCCTCCTTCACACACTGTGTCATCCTCTGCAGTGCACAGGCAAGTATCCGTGCTGCCAAGAGCACAAGACAACAGGTCTGTCTCCATACCTTCATTCCCGGTGGAACATCGTGGCTGGAGCTCCAGAGGTACAACCCCTGCTGAAATTGGTTTGGCTTTGTTTGAAAACTTCCACTCACTGTCCCTTATAAACCATTTTTTTTCCATTTATCATTTGGTCCTTGTTTCCCTTTAATACATTTGTAATTGTACATGCTCAAGGATATTTGCTATGCTTCATGCTTCGACATCTCCTGCGTGAACCTTATCCAGGTTAAGAGAGGTCACTAGTCAGTAATGATTTCCCAAGAGCCCCAAAACAGAATCTGTTGGGGTTTTTTTGGAATGCCTTCTATTTAATTGACCACCGAATCAGGCAGACAGTGTTCTGTGAACAGCCTACTGGTACAAGAAACGTTTCACTGAATTTCCATCCAGGGAGTTTTCCTTCCCACAGAGCAGCCCTGCTGCATGTTTGTGGGCAGTGCCCACAGCACCCGCCTGCTGCTTCCTTTCCCCCCCTCTTTCCCTCTATCTCTTTTTAATTATGAAAATCAAGGAACCCAGAATTCCCATGACAGCTGTGACTACATTCAGACTTAACCATAAACTATGAAGCAAATGCTTGGTTTGTAGAAAATCATGTTCTATAACATATGCTTCTCATTATGGGGTAAATTTGCAAAAGAATAAGGCTCATTTCTTTTGCAGGTGCAAAGCGAATGCATGCATTTCCTACTACCTGGTTTGCACCTGCAGCCCAGCATTTGGAGATGCAAGGACCGAGGCATGGTTGTGTCGGTACGGCAAGGGAGGGGAGCTGCCTCCTGCACCTCCCTCTGAGACCTCGCAGCCACCGCCCAAGGAGGAGGCACCGCCTCGCAGGTCCTTCAGTGCGGAGCCTTCTGCCCACGCCTGGCCAAGGTCTGCCCTGGTGGCACCGCTCAGCACAGTCTGGAGCACCAGGCAGATCTCCTGCTCCTTCAGAGCCCACCACGGGAGAGCTGTCCCCGCAAAATTGCAGGAGCAAATTGCTGTGGATAATTCTGTAGAGAAGTGTGTTGAAAAAAGATTTCATTATGATGGCCCCTCTTTGGTTCTTGCAAAATGAGATTACCTCCTCCTGCAGCACCAGCCAGACGAATAAGTCTAACCTAAGTCTACCTTGCAAGAATGTCCTTGGATAGCATATTTGATCCTCAACACTCCATTTTTTTCATTTGAAATCTATGCCAATTGGGATTGGAAATATAGAAAAACAAAGTATTAGATGCACAGAAATATGCTTTCTTATGTACATTACAAAATTGCTTAATTCAGTGTAAGACCAGAGTTGCCATTAGGTATTAACTAGACAGGTGTTAGCAATAGTCTGTGTCTCTTTTTTAAAGGAAATCAATATACAACACAAATGCAAAATCAAAAGGTTCTTCCCCAGATGGCATCATCTTACCAGCGCTGAACAAATAAGCACCACATCACCTTTTACTGCCTTCTGGCCCGTTCATCTTACTTGAATTGCCTGAAAGTTCCAAGCTCACACCCTGGATGTGCAGGGAGGACGGCATCCACGACACGCGTGAGCTTCTGAAGATCACGGTCCTGCCTTCGGCAGAGCCACCCCGAGGCACCTGTGGGGACAGATGTCCCCGGCTGCTGCCATCAGCCGTGCTTGGTGCCTGTGGGTTCCTGGCACACGGGGCAGCGCGAACACCTCAGTCCTGTCATCCTCTGCACAACCACACAAAGGCCAGGAGTATTTTTTGTACAGCACACCTCTGAGGATGAGTGGCTTTCAGACTCTCACAAGGACAAATAGGAGCAGCCTGTTTGTTTCAAGACTTCTCAGATGGATGATGGTGTAATCCTGATAGCCGAAAGAGAAAAGTGTTTTATATGCTGTATCTTCTGTGTCCTCTGTGTGCTCCATGGGCGCAGGAGGACCGACGTCCCCTTGCCTGCCCCAGCTGTGCCGCAGGACTGCCTGCGCACACTGCGCGTGGCTGCGGGCGAGCCTCTGCTCCCCGGGGCCCCGAGCCTCAGCACAGGCAGGGGGCTGCGGGGCTAAGGCCAAGCACTGACCAGCGCGAGCGTCCACCGCCGAGCGGAGTTAAAGCAGATCGGCCGGACGGATACGTAATCTCATTTTAATGACTAAGCCACGGGGGTGTGCTACCTCCCTGGAAACTGTTCCATATGTTTAATTATGCTCACTGCTAAGAAATTACATTTTCTTTCAAGGCTGGATTTGTCTAACCTCAACTTCCAAGCATAATTTTAAATGAAGAATAAAGATTATATTTTTAGGATGTGTGATCATTTGCTCAGAGGAAGAGTATAGAACGCATATCAGGAGATGTTGCCTCATTAGATTAATTAACTTGTGCAGGCAAAGCCTTACATGCCAGTTCTAGAAGGGTCGCAGAGCCCTCAGCTGCCAGCGCTTTTGGGGAAGCGGGGCGTGCGGGGTCCTGCAGGAACACCCGGACTCCCGCGAGCTCAGAAGGGCAAAGCCCAAAATCCTCAGCATGAAGGAATACGCAGCTTTTCTTTCTGCCCACGCTGCCCCTCAGGAGGTCCTGGCGGCTGAAGACAGGTGTCCCTGCGGCCCCTCGGGGAGCACCCTTGCCCTGAGAGCTGGAGGGTTTCGGGTCCGGCCGCCCCCACCCCTCTGCCTCCCCCCTTATCGGCTGCCAGAGGAACAAAGGGGACGAGGCTGATAACGTGCGTCCCCTGTCCTGCCTTCCTGCGGCTCGCAGCCCGCTCCCCTCCTATTGTGGGTAATATAATTCAATGTCAAGGGGGCTTATGTAATATTTAGGCGTGTATTACACTAAATTAATCTTAACATGAAAAATCTTTTGATTACATAGTATGTTTTTGTCATTGATTGATTAATTCATTTATTCATATAGTAATGCTATGTCCGACTCCTATTTATATTCAGTTGTAAGAGAAACTTCCTATTCGTGTCAGGGGAGATGAATTAAAATGGTTATCACTGGTATTTTCTAACCTACTTTTTGTAAGGGTCCTTTTGCAGCACCTACTTTCTCTGCTTCCTTTCCCACGCAAACCGCCCGCCGTGGGTCCCTGCACTACCAGCCTCTCCGTGCCACCCAAGCGACCAAGCCCACACCGGCGTGCCGAGCTGTGCGCCGGAGCGGGGCAGGCAGGACAGGACGGAGGTGTGAAGCACTGTGTGCCCTCGCCCTGCTTCCCTGCCCTGCGACCTGCACCCTCCCAGGCCGCCGAGCCCACATCCCCGGTGGGGCAGCCACGGACACCCACGCAGCCAGGCTGAAAATTGAGGCCGGCGTGACACCTGGTGGCTCACGGGACCGCGCCACCAGCACCCCGGCGTCTTCGCATCGCCAGCTGTCGGTGCGGCAAGATTTGTTCCCTGGCTGCGATGCTGCGGAGTTGAGCAAGTGAGAAAGGCTTGGTTGCCATGGCATGGAACTGCCCTGACATGGGAGAGATTTTTCTTAATTTAAAAATAATGTTTAATTAATTGTAATTCTTTTACGGGCTTAACCATGCCATTAAGGCAGAGCTGCTGAGGGCCCCGCAGGGAGGAAACGCCAGGGATGTGTGGGCCCCTTGCGTCCCCTAGCCCCCCGGCACCCAGCCCCGTGTCCCTTCGCCCAGCCCTTCTGCCCACTGCAAAGCTGCAGCAGCCCAGCCCCAAGCACTGTCCCCTGGTGCGGGGACGGAGCACACAGCTGGGGACCTGCTGCTCCACCAGTGCCCGCCTTCCCTGCACGCTCACTAACAATAAAGCAGGCTAAAATTATCATCAATATGTTATTTTAATTTCACACACAATAATGAAGCCATTGCAAAAGTGGTGTGTACACATGAAATATACCTTCTGCTATTTATATGTGTTTTTCTAAATTAAAGGGAATATAAAACCGGTGAGAAATCAACTTGGAAGCATTCCCCTTTCGGGTAGAACAAAATACATCGAGCCAAGCAGTACTAGCACAGAAAAGAGAGCCCACTGAGTGGCAGCTTCATGTCTTGCCACCATTCGTGCCGGCAGCAGGGAAGGTGAGGCTCTGGGCCCTGCAGCCTTGGGTGCCTGGCAGGCAGAGGCAGCACCGGCCGTGTGGGGACCCTGGCACGGGAGCCCCCCGGAAGCTGTGCCCTGCTCTGCCTGTGCTCAGCCAAGGGGATGGAAAATGAGCAGAGGGTGCACTGCTGAGCTAGAAACCACAGAGGGCTGGAGATCTTTATGAAACTCAAAATAAGCCAATAAGCATCCGAGGTGGTGCCAGAGGTGGCTTCAGCACCTCCAGAAGTCAGAACTCACAGGCAGGCTCACGGGAGCCCAGGTGCCCAGCACGCCGTGTGGTCTGGCTGCAGCAGGCTCACATCGGCCATCAGCTGGGAGACTTGTGGCTGAAGGGGGGTGCCGGGGACACAGGTGGTGACATTGGGGGTGCTGGGGACATCGGGGATGCTGAGGATGCTGCAAGGGCTTGGCCAGCCCTGTGGCGTATGCTGCTGCTCCCTGCGCTGACTGCACTCAGCCAGTCCTTCCTGAACGCGTCCGCAACCGATCCTTTTTGGATACAGAGCAAGAGATAAGCAGTACTTAGTGTGTTTGCAGGCCTAAGCTGGAGCTGACTGACAGATGAGAGCTGTTGCACCTTTCCAGCTGATTTATGCAGCAGGAAATCAAGTCAGCTAACGAGGACTTGGCTACCACCTTCTCATTTCACTCTTAGCCTCCTGAGCGGAGATTTATGTTTAAAACTACTGTGCTTTGCTTTATTTGAAAACTGGTGTTGTGGTTTTTACATACATACAGTTCATTCTGTTCATCAATATTTTACATATGCAGGTGTACATAATCTTCATTTTTATGCAAATCTCTCTGCAGCCAGACAGGTGCGTTTTCTGATCTCTATTCATCATCAAGAAATCCAATAACTTGGCTGTGTACTTACATCTGGTTAGGGGTTGACCCAATGTGCACTTAAGCATGGATTTCAAATATGGGCAGCAGGGAAATAGCTTATTTCCCCCCTGGCCTTTATAAAATTAAATGCAAAACCCCCCAGTGTTAATGCAATGTTAATGTTGCAAGATCAAGCATTTAAAAGTCAGGGAATTCCGTAACTTGTGGTGGCTCCAGCGATGCTGAGCTGATACATCACCCATCCCATGTCTTTTGTGGCATATGATAAACAGTATTAGAATATTGCTAGTACTTCAGCTAATACCAAAATAAAGGAAAGCTTAGTAGAAAACGCCATGTCTACTAGGAGGCCCTTCAAGATGCCCTTCCTTGCTATAGATAATGGTCTGACAAAGTGGTTTTGAGGAGGTAAACTGGAGTTTTGACAAAGCAGTGTGCTCGGGGCTGAGAAGTGCCCTTTCACCATGGTGATTTTCCAATTTTCTTGCACGAAAACAGCTCAAAGGCAGAGGCCTGGGGAAGGTGCTGGGGTGCTGCTGCCCTCCAGGCAGCCGTGCTGCCTCCCGGCCTTCCCCTGCCCTGCGCGGCGCCGCCTGTGCCACCGCGGGAGGACACCTGCTGCACGGCTGGTTCCAAACACCCTAACTCTCCTTTCTCCCTTTAACGATATAACAAAAAAGAAAACGAAACAACAACCCAAACCAAACTTTGCTATGGGGGAAAAGCCCTGAGCTGTTTTCTCGCCAGCCCCACTGCCGGGCTGTGCCTGAATCTCTTGAAGCCTAGTGCTCGCAGGCGGCAGTGAGGAGTGTATCCACACGGCAGTTCAGTGCTGTTCTCTGAATTGTGATGCTATTGTTAAATCAAATCTGTTCAAATTCAGAGAAAGGCATCTGTCCTCATTGGGGGCTATAATGGAGCATGCCAAACCTCAAGCATGGTAATGATTCTGCTATCGCTGTTTCTTCAAAACACGTCTCTTTGTTTTTGTTTTGTTTAAGTGGGAAGAGTGTGTTTCCTTTATTATCTTGGAAATACATGAAAGAAGATCAAATTAATTCTTTGAAAGAAGAGGAGCAAAAGGCCACGTGGCTTTGGGAATGGGCCAGGTATGAAGCCCTTCAACCTAAAGGGGGAACATTTCCTAAAGACAGGCTTTAAATCCGCGACGGGTTGGCTCCGCTCCTCTCCTGGGGGCTGAGGCTGCGTCGCTCGGCGCGGCACCTGGGCTGGGGCAGCTCTGGGGACACCGGAGGTGCCAGGGACTCTGAGCAGCGGCAGGTGGGCTCCTGCCCCCAGCGGGCACCGAGCGGCCCTTTGCAGACTGCGCCTCGTCAGCCCCGCTCACACCCAGCAGCAGAGCGGGTGCCTGGTTCCGCAAACCTGGGGGGCCTCAGGCAATGATTTTGGCAAAATCGTGCAGAATCATGGCAAAATCGTGCCACGTGGTGACCGTGTCTTCATGTACAAGCCTGCACAGGTCTCAAACGCCGCTCTTTGGCACTCCCAGACGCCGGTGTCAGCCGGAGAGCAGCAGGCGCTGGCTGCCAGCTCCGTGGGCCCTGCGCCTCCCGCGGGGAAGGGGAACGGCTCCGGCCCCACCGGCCTCTGAGAGGTGTCAGCAAGGTTTCGGGTCGGTTTTGACTGCAGCTGCTTCAGAGCTGCAGTTTGTATCGGGCTGCCACATACAAAGTACAGGTCGCATGTTACGGCTCTGATATCTTATTAACTTTTACAGGTTCCTTTGAATAACCAAAAAGACAGAACTGCTTTTGTTTCCTGCAATTCACCAACTCCTCCCCCACAAGAAAAGAAGGGAGGGAAGAAAACCCTTATAACTATACAGTGGTCTACTGCTCGGATTAATTTAGTTCACCAAAACAGTGACCATTGTCAAATGCCTTGCATCTCCATGGAAACAGTTGCCTTGGCCATAGACAAAGGTCTGCCTACAATACAATGCCATAAGAGTTTCTGAGGATGTGGACCCCATGTTTAAATCATAGTGCAAAGGTATAAGGGTATATCTTATATTATTCCTGCCTGTCTGCTGCAGCTGCTACGCCTTCATTCCAAAATAATATTTTTTCAAATGAAGTAGCAGAAAACAGCTTTACATTTTTGTTATCCCTTCAAGCACAAAATAAAAAATGCCTGTGCTGCCACTACCTGATTCAATCAAGTGGAGTACATTGGATACCCACAGGCTACGAGTACTGGAAAAAGCTGACTTGTATTTTAATTAATAATGCGATGCAGTGTCTCAACAACTAGGCCTTTGGCAATATGCTGTGCTTTGTTCATTATTTGCTGTAAACAATTTCCAAGCAATGCGTAGACAACCCTATTTTTTAATTTCTGCTAATTCATAACATTATCAGAATGCAGGATTTTTCTTGTGCAATAAAGCAAGTGATTAAACCTCCTTTCTAGCATGTGAAAGATTTCAGACTGGTTCGCTGCGTGACCAAAACACGGAGAGCTGCTCAGCCCAGTTCCCAGTACCCTGCAGGGCGGCTGCTTGGCGATGGCCAGAGTGGGGAGCAGGCAGCGGGGAGCGAGCAGTGGCTCTGGCCCCAGCGACAAGCTCAGCCCCAAGCTGGGCAGGTCCGGGGGCTTTGGTGGCCAGGATCTGTGAGCAGGCCCCCAGCCTCCAGCGCCTCCCTGAGCTCTGCCTCTGCCACACCTCCACGTCACGACCTGCCCGGCGCGGGCACAGCGGGCCATGGGCTCAGCAGGAGAGCCTCTCAGCCACGCTGACATTTTCTTGCAGAGAATAACTCATATTTGGAAACAGGCTGCACGCCTCCTAGTCTGCTTTCCCTGCTATTTGGCAGGCAGGGAAGGCCCTTCCAGCTTTTGCTGTTCTGCAAATCCTCGTGAGCACAAATAGCAGGCTCCCTGCGCACGGCAGAGCCCTGTTCTTAATTAACGTCTCTTTCCGGGGCCATCTGCTCAGCGAGGATGGGGCTCAGCCCCCCCAGGCCCCACGCATGGCCCAGCCCCCGGGCAGGGTACCGGGGGTCGCACACCACGCGCACCAAGCACACCGCTGCCGCTGCCTGCCCCGTGCGTGCCCCTTGGCGCGGTGCACGCAGGTGTGCGCTCCAGGACAGCACGACACGAGGCCGAGCCGCCCCTGCCTCCCGCGGTCCTGCCCCACACCTCGTGCGGCCCGCTCCGACGCGAGGCACGTCCAGCCCCACGTGCGCTCCGCTCTCCCCAGCGTGAATCAGCCCTTCTGCAGGCTCCCCGCTAACGATTTGGCAGCAGAGTTGCTATCCGATGCTACCAGGTAAGAGGCAATTGGTCAGAGCGCAAAGTAAAATGTCACCCAAATGTCACAGCAATTTCCTAAGTGTCCACAAAATGGCAGATGCTCCCTCTCAGTGGCACATGGGCTTCTTGGAACAGCAGCACCTTGCTGGTACCTGCCGTCCCCGTTGTCATTGCTGCGCACTAGCAGTGGGTGCTGAGGGACAGAGCTGCCACCGTGCTGGAAGGAGAGGCATTATCCCACCAGGAGAGGCCCCTCCTGCTCAGCGGAGCAGCTGTGTCCGTCTCAGCCCCCGCCTCTCCCAGCTTGGCTGGGGAGCCGCTGGTGTCCACTCGGCAGCTGATGCAGACTGTTTCTGCCATCCTTGCTTTTCTTCCCCAGCTTGTTCTGGGCTGCCAACACCCTTCACCCAAGGCTGAACGAAGAAACAAGTCCAAGCTAATTTTAGCAGGGTGAAGCTGAAAGGTAGCACGCTGACACCAGCAGCAAGCATGCACAAACTGGTGCCCGCACTGGCCTCCGTGGGGCTGGGACACTTCACTGCTGTGCACTCTCATGTCCATGAACCTCCCTCATCTCCTAAGCCAAAGGCAAACCCTAAGGCACTCCTAAGGCACTGGATTAAACACCGTGGTCACCAAAAACAACCCTGGAGCCTCTTAAGCATTTCTCATGCTCCCTCCAGGATGATTGCTCCCCAGCCTCTGCCACAGCTGTGGAGATGCTCTCTGAGGTGCACTGGAGTTCAGAGCCACGTGAAGTCCTTCCTGGAGGCTTCCAGGACCTGCTCATGGTCAAGGACCAGGATCTGCTGTACTCATAGCACCACTGCCCCACACCTTCTTTGGACACCTGAGGTTGCCTGGGCTGCAGGGAGGAATAGGTGGGGAAGAGGGGAATTGCCTCCAACTTACTCTGTTCCCAAGCCCCGAAGGGCTGTGAGCAGGCAGTGAGGTCTCCCTGCCCCGGTCCTCGGACATGGGGGACATTTTTGTACTTCTGACTGGTGCAGGGCTGGCTTCCACTGAAGATGACTGGGCCAACCCTGTAACAACCAGGGCTCCTGTTAGAGAGCTAGCTCTTCCTTTTGGTGCTGTGCCTCCTGACTAAAGGTTTCCCAAGGCAGCAGCATTCACAGAGTCCAGGTGGTGACCTGGGGCAGGGCTCCAGTTCAGTGTCGCCTTCTCCTGTGCCTGGCCACCTTCATACAACCCATTTCTGGTACTGCACTTGCTTCAAAGGACCAAAGATGCACTCCAACAAACGTAGCCATGATAGCATGCTTGTGAGGTGGAATCATCTCTGTAACTGCTACATTCATGGTGTCTTGCTGTGCCTAGCACTCCGGGTACAACACGCACTGCTGATGTCTGAGCTGGAATATTTCTGAAGGCGCTGGCAGAGCCGCCCAGACTGCTCTCTCCTGGCAGCACACTTTCTTGGACATGACCTCATACGACTGAAAACACGTTGCACCAGGAACACCTCTCCTTCTATCCTGCTCATCACCAGAACGTATGCAATACAACACAACAGTGACACATGCTCACAATGTAAGACAAGTGTCAGAAGCAGCGAGCTCTGACTGCTCTGATGAATATGTAAAAATATCACTAGGAGCCACATAGGAAAATGGACCAGAAATAAGAATATGTATTCTGAAATAGCACACCATCTGCTGCATAAAAAATCTTACACAACCACAGCCAATCCATTGGTATGTGGTGATGGAGACAGATCTCCTCTTCCCAAACTTCTCCAGTGGACTACTCTAAAGCCTGGAGGAAAGCTACATCTTCTGCATGAGCAGAAGACCCAGCAGAACGTTCCTGCCATAAACGTTTTGTTCTTTCATCTGAGCCCTGCACTCAGCTGACAATGACCACGCTGTCACTTCCACCGCAGCATCAGCACACAGCTATAGACTTGGTGGAGGTAAAACCCGGGTCCTGTCCAAGTCCTAGCAGAGATCCCATTTATGTGGCTAGGAAGATGCAAATTCTCAAGCCGAGGTTGAGGCCAGCATGTAGAGCTGCAGCTGAGAACCGCAGGCAGTTGTTGTGCTGTTGTCTTGCCTGTGATCACCCCATTACTTTGTGCCATTAATTCATCAGATCCCTTCGTGCTTGTATGTGCATCTAATTCTTGTAACTTCCAGATCAGTTTTCTAAATCTCTCTATAAAGTATGCATAAATAGCTATACTTTCTATTTTGCCTGCTTAGCGTACTAAGGACTCCAAACACTGCTTTAAATGATTTGTCAGACACCTACGAAATGTGCATTGCCATCAGAGCGGGTTTGATGAGCTGCAGTTTGATGAGAGCCCCCACCACCGCAAATACAGGAAATGGTAGTGTTACAGAAGGCACAGCCCTGTGTGGCAGTGCTGTAATTACACAACTCCGAACAATTAAGTGCTTACTGATTATGTGTTGAGAGGAAGCTTAACACCATCAGATCATATCATCGCTGATTTATTGAGTTGTTATTGGACACATCCTGAAGCTCTGACTGTCCTTACTTGATCAAAACTCCTCATTTACCTGAATAAAGATGAAGAATTTTGCCCTACAGTATTTCAGGCAATAGTGTATAATCTCAGAACCTTTTCAAATGCTATTTATAATCCTGAAGCATATTGTTTTATGCTTGTTGAGTTTTATAAACAACTATTCTTCCTGCAAGGATAAAAATAAAGTCAGCCAATGGCTTCTGCATTTAAGTCAGGTCACCACAAAGTGCAATAGGCAGGATTTTAAAAGGTCTGTTTTTAGAATTTATTGAAGACGAAAGAAAGATGTCTCTTGAAAGCCTACTGATTTTGTGTGCACCACAGTACATTATGTATAAAACAAGGTCATGTATGTATTATCTTTATGTCATACATTGGGAATGAAATGAAACAAGGCTGACAAGCCATTTTCTGTGTGTTTCTGTTAATATCACAAACTTAATTTAGGTGCTAGAAGACTCTTTGCTTAGAACTTGTCATTGTCAAAAAAAGGTACTAGACAATTGTAAAGAGAACAAGGTAAGTGATCTTCATTATTATTATTATTTATTCCATCTCTTCTCTTTTTCCCCATTAAGCATTTTACTTGGAAATTCACTGGGGAGAAAATGGGAGGAAATGCATTCTGCTTTCCCATCTGAATATCCTTAAGTCACATATGTTATAATATATTTGCATTTTTAAATAAATACCCCTCACAAAAACAAATTAGAAATGATTATTTATGTCTTATGAAGCTATGTTACCCTGCAGTGCTGTCAAAAGGTCAACCATTGCCTCTAACTTTGCTGTGCATACAATGACCTGGAAGTACCATCGATAATGACCCTATGGCTGCAAGTCTTGAAGACTTAATCATCTGACATACAAGGAGCCCTAAGGCTCTTGTACTTGGCATTTGCCTTATTGAAATGTACACAGACAATATGCATTTTAAACAATTCAAAACTGCGTGCCTAAAATAGTCATTGGGCCACAGATCCCTTTCCGAAGCAGGCTTCTCGCTATTTCAGCTCTCTCACTTTGATGAGCAAGTCAGCTAACGAAACAATCTGATGCATCTGGAGCTAGAAACTAGCTGCATTTATTATTGGCATTTGCTCCATATTGCAAGGGAAAGTTATCATCTGCGTCATCTGGAACTTAATTACTATCTGCCACCAGCCAAATTTGATTTTAAGCCTCTTTAAGAGAGAGTTCATAAAACACAACAACAAAAGAGGGGGGACCAGTGGGGAAGGAATTCTGCGTTAAAGAAGAAACCCAACCAAACCCCAGCAAAAGCAGCCGCCCTGGAAGCCTGCCTTAGCTTTGCTGGGTCAGCGGGTTCTGCCCGCGGGGCTTGTGCCAGGCATTAAAATGGATCAAAAGAAAAAAAAAAAAAAGGAAGGAAAAAAAAAAACAACTACAAGGAGGGAGATGAAAACTCCCTTGAATACAAAAGCTAAAGTCAGCATCAGCCATTACGATCACGAAGGACATTATTTAATGATCCCCTGTTTGGGGACACTTTTGCAGGACCACCGTGTGTTGCTGAGTGAGGGCCTGGAAGGAACAATGTCCGAAACACAGCCATGGGCAGGCTTTGCTGGAGAGTGTGACCTCACCTGGAGAGCTGGCAGAGGCACAGGGGGGACTCCCCACCACCTGCTGCAGTTTCAGCCCTCCCACCAGATAACCAAAAGCTTCTACGGCAGAAGCCGGACCCGCAGGCTCCCCTTCTCTGCAGGTCCGTGCCAAGCCCTCCAGGGGCACCTCCGCCATCCTGACGAGGCCGCAGCCCGCACCCAGCAGGGACGAAGCCCCTCCTGGCCGCCCGGGGCTGTGGGAGCTGCCCCCACCCCGCCGCCCGCTCCCCACGCCCATCGCAATGCACAGGAGGACGCGGAGATGTGCGGGAAAAGAGGCAGCATATGTCAGCGGAGTGGTGGCTGTGTTCTGTTACGTGTTTACCCTCCTACATACCTTCTCGGAGGCTTGAAGGAATTATTCTTAATGCAGAAAGAGACGCGAAAAAAGTCAGAAAGAAATCTTCCCTGTTCTACCTACCCTTGAAAAATATGCCAAAGCGATGTCTCTTTCTGGTATTTCACATCGCTGGGAGTCAGGAAAACTAGCCCATGCACTTGCCATGTCTTCTGTTTTAATAAACTGCACATTAGTTTCATTCAGCAGCTCCAGCCTCTGGCTATCCATTGTACTGTATATTAGTTTTAAATACACATTGCTTGCAATAACACTGGAGCAGGAAGCTGTGCCTCAAGTTAAGAAATGGTTAGGATTGGTTTACATTTGCAGTCTCATTGAAAACATTTATTCAATCAAAGGGAAAAATAAATGTGGTCCCTCCGCTCTGTCAAGTATAAACTGTTATTGATCCCCTAAATGAAATTTGTCCATGCTGATCGATCAAACACATTATCTTTTTTTCCCCAGTCTATTACCAGCAATTGGAAACTCTCAAGCATCAATAGCAGCTTGCCCACACAAACTGCAAACTTAGCCTATCAGCTCCCAAAATGTGAGTTATTCCGGTCCCCCTCCTTTCTCTGCAAACAGCTAGACCCCTGCATGATGACTATATTTTTCCCGAGCTGAAGGTTAGAAAAAATTAAATTTAATAAAGCGCTGGAAATCATTTGTGTCGTGTTAAACTCCAGCCTCATGGTAATGGCTGGGCACCGGCTGCAGGGCTGGCGCACACCCTGGCTCTCTCCTGCAGCCCCTGCTCGGGCTGAGCCGTGCGGGGCTCAGCCTCTGCTCCTGTGGCCCCAGGAAGCTGCTCCTCAGCCACGGCTGGTTGCATTCCTTCCAGTCCCTGCCCTTGAGCCGGTCCCCTGTGAGTGCCATACGGCTCCCACTCCGCCAGAGAGCAATGGGATGGGGCACATCCAGTGTGTCTGGGCTGAAAATGCAGACACAGAGCATAACAGCACTTTAATGGGTCACAATGTTACCTACCAGCCCTCTACGTGGCGCTCCTCATCTTCACAACCTAGAGAAAAACTGGGGAGGAGAGGAAGTTCATACATGCTTTTCTGACTAACGGGCCTTTTTGCCTAAAGGACGGCTGTGCAGACAGCGGTGCTCTCTTGACAAGGAGAAGACCAGGGACAAGGGGTACAAGCTGCACCGGGAGAGGTTTCACCTTGGTATAAGAAAGGGATGTGGTACAGTCTCCATCACTGGAGGCTGTTAAGATGCGATCGGGCTGGGTGCTGGATAATCTCATCTAGGCTCCCTTTTCCCATGAAAGGTCAGACCCGGTGACCTTTCGAGGTCCCTTCCAGCCTGGGCTGCTCTGTGGTGCTATGATTCCGTGATTCTATGAATTAAGTAATGATGAGGAAATATCGTGCCACGTGAGCTGGTTTATTCCAGGGTTCGACAGATTCCTCTCCCAGCAGCAGCCAGTGCTTTCTGCAGGGGAACCTCCGCCACCCCAGGGTGAGGCGCATCTCACGGTGCTCTCTGCGGGAGGGTGCTCTGGTGGGCAGTGCACACGTGTGCACGTGTATCTGTACCCACGTGCTGCAGGCAGCACTGCTCCCACGTGTGCACGGAGAGCACCGGGCCACCCCACTCTGCTGGTGCTCGCAGCACCACCACCACCTCCCGAGGACGCAGCCTCGGTGCACCTTTCTAAATCAATTTGCTTCAGAGACATTTTGAGGTTGTCTGAAGTGAACTCCCAGCAGCTCAGCTGAGCACCGATCTTCAAAAAGAACTTAATTTCAGGTAGGCTGTGAAAAAAAGGTAACTCTTGTCTCTTAATAGCCATCACGAGGGGCTTACTCTCTGCTGCTGTCAATAGCTCATATGTTTGTCTTCTGTCTTGCTGATAGGTAATAATTTTCCAAGCAAGCTTAGGGAGCAGTGACTCTTTATTAAAACTAATAAGGGTGAGAGTCACGGGTTTTTAAAAATCACTCAGGAAATTATTACTGACAACTCTTTCTTGACTCACCATGTAGAAGGAAAGCAATGAGTAGTTAAAATGCCTTTCAAGAGGTAAGCTCATGGTTTTGCTGCCACATACACTCAGGACATAGAAAACTTTATAATGTAATTCCTTGCAACAGTGGCAAACAAATACATTGTGAACAAAATCCTGAAATTTCACCTGGAGTAATAAAAGCTTTGAATGCAAGTTTTGTTGCAAGTGGCTAATTTCAATTAAATGACAGAAACAGCACATTAAGGAAGTAATTAACAGCGAAATATTTGGGGTGCTTTTAGCATCTGCTCAGGTACTGAACATTCAAACACAGAGGAGAAGTAGTGCCAGACGGCACCGACAGCGTGAGGTTGGGCAGAGCCCTCGGCTGGGCACGCAGCGGCTCCTCGCGCCCAGGGGCAGTGGGAAGGGGGCAGCTGCAGGGCCTTGTCCTCCTTCGTCCCCCTGCTCTTAACCCAGCGTCCGGAGCCCGTCTCCTCTCCAGATCCCAGACCAGTGACACCGCAGTGAAAGGACACCCTGCCCTGCTCACGTGGGGGAAGCTGCCCCCAGCCTGCCCCGCGCGGGATGCTAGCATGCAGTCAGGGCTCTTTTTGCTCCCAGACTGAAAACTTCAGCCAGTGACTCCCAAATCAAGCTCGTATCTCCTGTTTCAGTGTATCTTGCATATCTTTGTAAAAAACAAACAAACAAACACTATCTTGCCACAGCACAGGATCGGCTCCGTCCCCAGACAGCCTGACTGTTAATTGCCCTCACAACCCTGGGCTGTGTTTCAGCCCGCACCGACCCAGCTCGCATCCCCCGGCTGCACTCCACCACGCGCTCTGTTCCCCAGGGAGGCACAAAAGCCCTGCCGGGAGGTTGTTGCTTCCCACTCGTGGAGCAAGCCATGGCAAACCTGCCCTGCCATGAGGAGCTTGTCTGGAGCTCTGGCTACTCCCACAGCTGTTTTCTGAGCTCTTTCATGCTTCAAAATCTCCTTCCCGAGGAGCAGAGCCCAGAGCTGGACATCGCCCTGCTGTGACCTCCCCGCCACCCCCGTCCCCCCGGGCGGACGCCCTCACCCCTCACTGAGCTCCCGCTCCCCAGGTGCCCGCCTTGGTGCTGGGCACTCCTTGGGGCAGCATTTAGCCCAAAGCTCCCTGCTGCTCTTTCAGAGCTCAGCAGGAGCCCGTGCGCCAAACCCTTGCCTTCTGCAACTGTACGAGCTGGTCTAATAAAGGCGATGACCTCTGCCTGTGCTTCAGCTGGGAATGTGATCTCAATGAAGTTACTTTTATCAATCAGACTTTTAACCTAATAAAAAAGATGGGGAAATGACATAAAGACCAGTTTCTTGCCAATATTGTTGCATTACATACTATTATAACAATCTTCTGTGAAAAAAAAGAACATGAACACGTGTGGCAACATCCATTTCTGTCCTGAAGGATGTTGGCCGAGGCGCTGCCTTATTGCCGCCCGGGATCGTCCCTCCGGAGGCAGCCATCCTTTGCTGTTACTGGCCGGGGCTCGCCTTGGTCACCTGCAGGGCTCCTCTGACCAGCCCCACAGCGGGGTTTTCCACCTGTGCCATTTCATAACCAGGCTATCATACAAACAGCGGCATGATTTCTACTTCACTCACAGAGGGAAAAAGAGCCATTTTTTTCAGAATATTTTAAAATATTGATGTTGCCCTTGGAACAGCAGAAGCACATGGTGGTTCATGTACACACTTCTAAGCCACTCATGGTGCCCCCCCAGCATGGAAAATGGATCCCACAAAGCAGCTCAGCCCACTTCTGCCCAAAGGCCGGGCCATGGCACCCCAGCTGCTCCAGGGAAGAGATGGGGGAACACACTCAGACCCGAGGGGATGTTTCTGAACCATCTTTGAAGACCAAAACTTGCTCATTTGTCAGGAGCTATGAAAGGCTGCTGAAATATGGGGAGCAAGAGGCTTTGTGGCAGCAGCATCTTCATCCCCAGTCATCAGCCTACCAGGTTCAATGCTTTCGTGCTCAGTTGTATCTGCAGGCTGGGCAAGAGTGCCAGCACCTGACATTAAAACTACTTTATCTGCACCGCATGCTGTCAGGCGCTTCATTTAGAAAAATGCATGGGCTTTTTCTGCTTTCTTATTTTTGCACGCCTAGATGCAATTACTTTGGAGAGACAGCAAGGTGTTCCTGCTGTCAAATGGCTGGGGCAGGCCCCCCTGACAGCGCTGCCTCTGTAAATTATAACTTACCAACCGGAGCCCCATACCAGCTAATTTGCGGTGGGACTGACTGGGAGCGTCTCCAGTGCTGGATTCACAGGAGGAAGGAGGACAACGGAGAGGAGGAATAGGATGCACTCCCTGCATTTCACTCAGGTGCCTGCACTTTGGAAGTGAGCAACATGACAGTGCAATCACAGTAATTCGCAGTATCAGCCCCACAATCCTATAAGGGTTTTGCATTAGTATTCCACTTTTCCACTGCCTGCCTTTTGTGTTTCATTTCCAGGCTATGGGAACGTAAGTCCCCCGGGTTGGCGGCAATGCTAGTAGCAGCCCAAAGCAGAGAGGTCAGGGGCATGGGTTGCCACACATCCCCAGAGGGCAAAGAAAAGTGGGCTGGAGCTGCTGGAGGCACTTGGCTCTTTGGGGAAGGAGCCCAAGGCTTGTTCTTGGTGTCATGTAGGTTTAGGGGCACCTTGTGACAAAGTCCCCTATGTCCCACGGATGCTCCGAGTTTCTGCTAACAAAGACAAAAGGAAAACAAAACTCCCACGGGCAAGGTGACACTCGTGGTGATGCTGGCCTCGATTTGCAAACGGGCTTCCCCAGCCCCTGTCTCTCAGGGGGCAGCGGGGACAGCGCTCAGCAGCACGCAGCAGGTCCCGGACCGCTGCGGGTCCCCGCCGCCCCGAGTGACGGCCGTTGGCTCGTTCTTAACCACAAAGCCAAAGTGGCGTGGACTAAGTCCTGAAGCTGGACTTAAAAAACAAAAACTTCTAACTTTTCATATGCCTCTTGCTTTCCTCCAGATTGTCCAGCTATGTAAAACAAAGGGAAGTGATTATATTCCTGTGCCCTTTTGCTTGTGACCGCTTTGGCTTTTTAACAAATTGTCACAAAATGTGGACCTTCTTCCCCAGAACACCCCCTTTTCTCTTTACCTTTATTTTTGGCCATGTGCCTGTTCCATTTCCCATGCGAGTGCCAAGTCCTTTTACCTTGAAGCATTGCACAGCTCTCAGGATCCAAGGAGCAACAAGAGGAACCTTTCTCCCACCCGCATCATTTTTGCGGGCGGATTTGTGGGGTGCCAGGTGCCCGCAGCAGCTCCAGCAGAGATCCCTGGGTCTGGATTTGCAGAGGTAACATTTATTTATTCATTTTAAATTCTAAGCAAAGAGAACCATGCAGCATGCCGTGAACTCCTCTCGTGCTGCCAGTTTTGCCATCCGGGTGCGCACCTCTCGCTCCCAGCGCTCCGGCTCTGCCTCCCTCTGACACCCTGGGCTCGGCAGAGGCCTCACAGTGCTGAGAGCCAGAGCACACCCAAAAGAGACTTGGCGTTACCGGGCTCCCAGCATCTCCTAATTCCATAACTTATAATTATACAAGCTCTATAATTACAGAGTTAGCTTTGGAAAAAAAAAAAGAGAAAGAAACCCAGCAAAGTCAGTCAGGTTCTATATATGATATTTGCTGGTAGATAATTCAATTATTGTAAAAAATTATTTTAAACATTAAGATGCACAAAGTTCAGTTTTTCCCCGTTTCTACTACTATCATACAAGCTATTGATAAGATGTCTAAATTTATTGCAGAATAATTCTGCAGGAAAAGAGATAAAAGGTTCCTGAATAAAATATGAGGCGAGAGCTGTAAATTGTAGCAATGCATATCATTTCATTCAAATGTAGGAAGCAATTACCATCTGCTATACTCATCAGTTCCCTCCTTTATGACTTAATTATATGTTTAATGCTATCAGATCAAGGAAAGGGCACAATAGATGAATGAGTGAAAGAAATAGAAAAGATTCAGCAACAAGACAAAAGGCAGATGAAAAGTAACCCAAGAACAGAATTGATTTCATTTGTTGGGAGAGAAGTTAATTTAAATAGTATATTCTATCATCTCCTGTGCTGTGCCGAGATAATATAAATCATGTGTTTGTGAATTTGCTTCATACAATTTTAACAAAAGCATTCAAGTTTCTGAAAACCTAGGGTCTGCAGGTTTTGATTTATTTATGAAACGAGTAACATTTACAAAGAAAGAGCAGTGACTGACAACCAAAGCATTTAAATTATTATTAACAGTACTTTGCTGTACAAGTATCAGATGACAGCGGAAAAGCTGACAAGCCCTTCTTGTTCCCTCCCTCTCCGGGTTAAATACCCAGGGCTCACTGGCGGCCCCCCCCCCCCCTCCATGGGACCTCCTGCAAGTGGCCGGGTGCCGCAGCGGCTCCTCCACGCTGGATGGGGTGCCCACACCCTGCACCCTGTGCTCCTGCACCCCCTACCCCTGCTCTCCCCACAAGTACAAAGTTGCCCTCGGTACCACCCTTTCCGTCCTGCTCGTTCTTCCCTTCCCCAGGCCCTGGCGCTGCATTGCGGTCCTGGTCTCCCCAGGTTAAGACAGACCACATCTCCCGCCTTTATCAGCGGAATAACCATTCACACATTGCAGAAACCTCCAGCACCACATGTTTTGCACTTACACACTTACAAATCATCCTACCTTTGAAGGTCCCGGTAGTTTAAAACATTTACCAGCAAAGCCCGACAAGGTACGTGCCTGCTAAATGTTGTTCCTGCGCTCAGCAGGCTGCAAACACACTTACAGCCCGGCTCACAGTGCCGCCTGAACGAGGCAGGGTGACCTTGGAGGAGGTGGCGCTGCCCCAAACCCACACCTCCTGTCCTGCAGCAGCCCCTGGAGCACCAGAGAGGCCAGACCCCAAACCCTTGCTCGTGGAAAACCTCGCATTTCATGTGCCATGTGCCAGGGTGGGGCAGTGGTCCCACCTGCAACCGGGGCCGCTGATGGGGCTGGCACGAGCAACAGGTGTGAGTGGGGACCCCACCAACACAGCCCTGACTGCTCCTTCCCCTCCGAAAGCTGAAAGTGCCTTCTCCTGACATTTAGAAAGGATAAATGCTTGATTTAAACTAATCCACTTTAGCCAGACCTAGTCTGTAGGAGATTGTTTTGACAGAACAGCGCGGCACCCACCAAAAGCCCGGTAAAGCGGTCGGAAGGAGAGCGCCTGGCTCCAGCGCCCAGCCTGCCTCACAGGGTGCTCGCTGTGCCCCTGGGCCTTGCAGCACATCCCCTGCGCTCAGGGGAGCGGTTCCCAGCCCCGCAGCCTGCAGGGCCTCTGCCGGGCAAACCCTGCCACGGGCAGGGGCTGGGGAGCAGGGGGAGAGCGGCCGCAGGGGGTGCTCAGGGGGGACTCGATGCCCGAGCCGCTCGCGGAGGGCAGGCGTCTGTTTTCTGGTTATCCCCAGAGCAAGCAGTTGTAAGTGCCTCTGTAAGACAGCTCTCCCCGTGCTGCCGGTCTTCTTGCTGCTTCTGCCAAATTCCAGTCCGGGGGAACTGTGGCTGGTGGTGCTGGAAGAAGACAACCGTGACCAGGTCTGAGGTCCTCTTGTCTCCCTGGTCTTTGTCAGAAAAATTGGTTGCCTTCAGATGCCCTTGTTTTCACACCTGTTATCCTTTGAACCCATCTGAGTACACTTTGAATATCCAAGGCAAGGCAAGGGTACCACAACGGGCAGCCCAGAGCATCCAGAATCCCAGGAGAGCAGCCACCACCGGGCTGGTTATTGTGGTATGCTTCATGTGGACGGAAAGTTAAACAGGTTCTCTACTGCCTGCTATAGATAAACATACAAAGGCAAACCCACGGATGGTTTGAGATGGACAGAGGGGTGGGAACATGGGAAACCCACGAGAAACCCAAGCAGAAGCCATCCGTGCGGCACGGGTGAAGGCAGCCCTGTGGGTCCCGCCCGGGCTCCCACCTGCAGCTGGCAGAGATGGGAGCACGGCTGCGACGGCCCCACATGATGCTGCCCCTAGCAGAAGGGCAGCCGCCGCCTGCATTAACTTCATTTCCCCAGGGGTTTTACGGTATAGCCCCACGTTGAGCCTATTGCATTAATCTGTCCTTAATGGCGCTGCACACTCAGGTATTTCATTAAGTGATTTCGCTTTATGTATGTGCTCTCACTGATGCTGATGGGCCTGAGAAACTTGCCATTGATTTCAGTGGGAACAGTCTGCTCCTCTCCGTGTGAAATGCAGTCTCTTTTCCAGCTGCTATTGGAAACAAAAATTGAGGTACGGGTTCTCTCTTCCCACATTTCCAAGCATTTACAGAGCTGTGCTGGGGCGCAGCAGTGAGCTCCGTGAAGGGGAGGCTGTGAGACAGCAGGGCGTTTTTGGAGGGGTGATGTGGAGGGGTGGAGAGAGAAAGGCGTAGTGCTGAGGGATGCGAGGGGGCCCAGGGTGCTGCGGGGATTGGGATGCCACGCACCGCTCAGCTGGAGCCTCGGCCAGCCCATCCCGTCCTCCTGGCTCTGAGCAGCAGTGGCAGCACCTCCTGGCCCTTGCCCCAGGCCCGTGGCTGCGGTCAGCACGGGAGCGAGCAGGCGGCTTGTGCAGTGCTGCCGCCCAGCAGCCTTCCAACCGCAGCCGGCCACAGAGAGAAGCAGTCATGGAATCGTGTCATTTGCTTAAATATCGCGTGGTGGGGTTAAAACACAAAAAAAGTGTGTAGTCTTTTAACATACTTTCTGATGCCTTTAATTTCCCTTACTGGTTTCAGTAATGTGCAGGTGGCAATTACACTGCTGTCTAAAATTATGGGGTTGTAGGAAATAAAGCAGTAAGCCCTTTTAGAAAACCCAGGCAGAGCTGGAGTTAGACGCAGTTACAGGCACAGAAGCAGCCCCACGGGCTGTATCTAGAAGTGCTCATCCCAGGAGTTAAACATGATGAGCTCTGAGCGTTCCTTCAAAAGAGTAAAAAAATAAAAAATCAAAGTTTTTACTAGTTTTTATTTGAAGTTTGAATTCAGGTTGCACTCAGATCATAGCATCACACTGTTCCTTGCAAGCTCTAATGATACGGTGTTTGTCTGCAAGTGATTTTCTCTCTGGAGTACATGAGGTGTGCATGACGTGTACCTTCGTCCAGCAGCTGATGGCCCCCCTGGGGTCTTCCACCCTGACAGACCAGACCTACAAGCAGCCAGGAATGCACTGGGGAGAAATTACGCCTCCCAGGGGACGCGTGGCGGGGCCAGCCCTGCCTCCCTCGCTGTTGGAGCAAGGGGCAGGGCCCGCAGGCGCCGTCCCCAGTGCCTGGCTCCAGGCTTGGCGCCCACGCAGCCGCCCGGGTGTGCGGGACACTGGAGGTTTCCCCGGGCCTGGTTCCTTCTCCAGGTTCTGCCCAGGCAAACTCTGACGGCTGCTGACAGACCACATCACGGCGCCAGCACCTCCGGGGTGATTTCCGTGTCTAAAGTCCAGGCTGGCAGGTGCTCTTGACCTTAATCCCCACGTGTCCCACTTCCCCCTCTACAAGGTGCCAATACTACTTTATTCCTGCTGTGAATACTTCGGGTGCTTAGCCCCGTGGCAGACTGCCACGCCAGCCCGCCCTCGGTCCTCCCAGCACTCGACCCCGCTGCGCTGGCAGCACTCTCCTGAGCGCAGGCTTGCGTGCAGGACAATACATCCGTCACAGCTGGCACCAAGGCTGTGCGGTGGTGAACAAAACCCACATGGAGATGCTTTGGCTCCAGAATCAGGTCAGGGCTGGCTGAGCTGGAGGTAGGGGATAACATTTAGTGAAATGGCCTCGGTTTTGGACCTTCCCTCCGCTAGCACTGCTTTACTCTTCTGTATTCCCACGGTACAACAGAGCACTGGTGGGTTTGGCTGCCAGGAAGGGCAAAGGTCCAGAGGACAGCTAAGCACAGACAATCCCGCTCTGCACTTGCGGCTGCGGGGCTGCCCTGATGCTGTGCTCTTGTTCCTACATGGACACATGCAGACCATTGCCTTTGCACAGGATGGCCTTACAGAAAGCACATGCATGCAAATATGCGCTGGGAAGTCTACGAAGAAAGAACGCAGTTTTATACTAATTCCCTTAATTTATTCACACCAAATGTCAGTGCGGTGTCATATAAAAATCTTTAATGATTTTAAAACAAATGGTCCCTGAGGCAGGAAAATAGTTATAGTGTCATTTCTAAAATTAATTTAATTCCTTTGGAATAGAAATAAAAAAGAGTGCCTGCTCAATTGCATATGCATTACAAATAGCATTAGAAAATATCTGAGGACTCACCCAGCCACGACCGAGCAGGGTTTCCCAGCCTTGCTGCCGGTCCCCTCGACATGTGGCCGCCGGCCCCTCGCTCTGCCCGCGGGCACGGGGCCGCGTGCTGCAGGCACTGCTCCCGCTGCCGCTCCGCACACCATAAAGAGCACCCGGATTAATTAGTACCTGTTATTTTCTTTACACAGTAGCAGAACCTATTTTTATTACATTTCTAAATGACTCATAATTGTGTATCTTCTTGCCATATGTGCACAAGCTCAGGACAGCATTGCACTGATATTCTGGGCCTGGAATCCTTCCTCTCCGAGCTCATGGGATGATCATATATGGTCCCGCTTTGCTGCCCACCACCCCGCTCAGATGCTGCCGTACCTACTCACCATATGCTGTGCTGGTCTCACGCTGGGGCGCTGCTGGCAGCGGCTCCGACGGGCAGCCAGCCCCCTGACCCGGGGCCGGTTCCCCGTCCTGGCTGCAGGCTGCGCTCAGCCGGTGGCCACGTGCCTTCCCGCAGGCACCAGGGCAATGCAGCAAAGGGAAGATAAGCAAATGTGGTTAGAGCTGAGCTCAACCCAAGAAACCGGTAGCAAAACCACAGTTCCTCAGCTAGAGCTGCCATACAAACCCAAGGTTTAACCGGCTGCATGGCAGCTCTACCGATCAGCTGGGACCTCTGGGGAAACACGTGATAAACACAGCATGGGCACCAAACGTTCAGGTCACATCACCACCCCCAAGCCCATGAGCTTATCTCAGAAATCAAGCACTTTTTTTAAAGATCACACTATGATACTGATTTTTCACCTGCATTTTTAGATGCTTTGTGTGCCTCACCAAGTCAGACCTTGCTGCCAGACCTCCTAAATGCCCTGAAGGAGAAGAATTTGGAGCTAATAGTCCTCCACGCTGCTTATCTGTGCCAATTGCCTTCCAGCCTCTACCCAGCCTTCCAGATCCTAACTAGGATCTAGATTTTTCCTCTTCCCCAGCCCTGAAATTAATTACATATGCCTTGGTGGTCTCTCACCGAGAAGCAAAGTAACCCTGATATTTCCTAAATGTAAAGAGTTTGTCTTTGCAACCCAAAAGAACTGATTTTCTAGCTTTTAAAATGATGGTTTTAAATAAAAGCACCATTTATCCTCTGCAGATTGGCCCTCTGAAGTCAGAAGCTCTTCTGTGCTGCCACTGTTGAAGCTGCTGATTCACCTGCTCCTTTCCTCCGCTGCTCCCACGGGCTATCTCCCCTCAGGGAAATGCTTAACAGGAAAACTAGGCGAAGGAAAATTGCACCTCGCCAGATTCTGGACAGAAGCCTAGAAGGGGCAGCGTGAGATGGCACTGCAGAAATCAGCCGCCCCTCCCCGGCAGCAGTTGCGGGGTGGCTCTGCGGGCAGGGACACCTCCCACTAGACCAGGTTGCCCAAAGCCCCATCCAGCCTGGCCTTGAACACCTCCAGGGATGGGGCATCCACAGCTTCTCTGGGCAACCTGTCCCAGTGCCTCACCACCCTCTGAGTAAAGAATTTCTTCGTCATATCTAATCTAAATCTTCCCTTTTTTAGTTTAAAACCATTCCCCTTGTCCTATTCCTACACCCCCTGACAGGTGCTCCAGCCCCTTGTACATCTTCATGGGATCAGTCAAGGATATCCCAGCCTGAGATCTGGTCCTTGCAAGACAAGGCAAAGCTGTCTGCTAGGGAAAGCAAAGGGAAGTGTTGGCTGTAGTAATTTTCAGCACATTGAATAAAGAAATGCTTCTGCTGCCTAGGAGGCAGCTTTGCTAAAAGGCTCTGTTAGTAATTCCACAACACCTGTAACTGGAGAGTTTGCTAGGGTTTTCCCACCTGTAGCTGAGATGACAAAAATGTGCAGTGCTTTCTTCCAGGCACAGAACAGTACCGTTATCCATGCTGCTGTTACACGGAGACTGAAGCCTTCATTTCATGTCCTACATGCATGGTTGCAGCATTAGACCACCTGTAAATGCAGACTGATATTAAATATAGCAACCCGCTTAGAGAAAGGTGTCTGTGATTAATAAATTGGATATTTGTTCCATAATTTCACCTTGTAAGTACATTTCTGGGAAAGCACAGGCACAGATTACTGAAGGGTAAATCTCTTCCCCAGCCTTGCCATCATGGTTGTGATCAACCCATGTATCGGGCCAGGAGAGGAGGTGGGCTGCTGAGTATTTTCTGTAAAAGTATGCTAGTAAAAACAGCAGAGCTAACCCATACCTCCCATTGACGCGAGCATCGTTATGGGCACTGACAGGGAAGCATTAGGAGTAGTACAAAGGTGGGAGATTTCCTGAAAATTGCCAGTGTGGATAATTAAAAAAATACCCAAACACATAAAATTATGTTCAGTGACTCAGTCCACACACTCCCACTCTCTCCTCCCACATGCCTTCTGATGCTCTGGGAGAAATTAAGCGCTTAAGGTTTTTTCATGTTTTGTACTTACAGCCTTGCATTTTCTCTCTCCTTCTCATCTGAGGCTACCTTCAGCATGACAGTGAGTTAGCAAACCGACTGGAGATGCCTTCACCCATCCCAGCTAACCCGAAATGCTTCTGCAGAGAAGACTCACAGCAGCACAGATGCATTTTTAAGATAATGACTTTACATTGCTTATGGTTTTATTTAAAGTACCCAATTCACAATGGGCTTTTTAAAAAACCGAGCGATCATACAATTACCAGTTCCAAGGTTCTGAACAGGGCTCAAATTTATTGTGAATTATGCTCATTATGATTTTGATGGACTTTTTGCAGAATAATGTGGAATCCTTTTGCTTGTCTCCCACCTGTGTGGTTGAAGTAGTTCACAAATTGTTTGTGTTTTTGCAGTCTGTTGCTGAATGCTTTGTTAGTGGAGATATTTTCCAGAAATGTTCTCATGGTTCTCCTGGAAAACCTGAGAAAATCACACACACCTGACGCGATGCGAGGCTCCTCTAGCTGGCATGCTGGCCTTCGCCCGGAGCCAGCTCTTCCCATAGCATCCAGAGGCTTCTGTATGAGAACAATCACATTAAAGTCAGGAACCTAGAGGGAAAGAAAAAGGGAAAATTGCTCTTAAGTACTTTAGTTTGTTCTTATTTCTTCCAAATCCATTACAATATATGCAGTTTTATTACGGAGGTAACACTATGTTTAAAGAAAAAAAAAATCCAAAAGCATAGAAGGCACAAGGTGCCTACATCTCTTTTGTTTTAATTAAGAAAAAGGTAAACAAATCTGCTTAAATATATATATCAAAGATCTGGTGTCAACAATTCAGTGTCCTTATTTCCAGCATTGCTGTGAAGTAAGTTAAATACCATGACTTTGAATTAGTGGCTGCACTTAAACTGAGGTGCCAGGTTCTAATTATTAACAGATTCGATAGCATCCATATGACAGTAGATTACATTTCAAATGGAGATTTGACATTTTAATTTCAGCTGTGCCTTTAAATTTATTCAGGTGGAAAATAGAACAAATGACCATCTCCAAATATATCATTAAGCCATATGTTCTTAGCCTGACTCTTCTTTCCTTTTAGTTTAAAAACTGGGCTAAAACGCAAGAGGACTCAGAAAAAACTCCAATCCCAGCCAGCTAAAACGCTTGATTTCACCCAAGGTGGCCACTGCACCTGGCTGCTTATCAACAGACAGGAGTTTCTGAGCTTTCGGGAAGCCTGGGGACTGGACAGAGGTGTCTGTATGCGGCAGCACGCCTTGTAGCGAGGGCATGTGTGACATGAGCCGCCGTGGTGCCAGGAGCTGGACATCTCCCACGTGTCAGGCACCTTGCACATCTTCAGCCTTCAAGAAACCTGTCTGCATAGGATGGGGCTTTCCAAGCGCTGCCCAGCTCTGAGGCACAACCTCTTCTGACTCACAGAACTCCATCGGCGGTGTCTGCGTACTTGCCTGCTAAGGACAACTGTTCCTCAGTCACAACTGTGTGATTCGCTAGTCCTTGGGACAGGCCTCAACAAGGATTTTCAAGCTCATCTCCACGCTGCAGTGAATATGCCTTGCAACAGGTCTTGTGTTCCAAGATCCTTTAAAGCATTCTTAAAAATCTGTCCCTGGGGTCATCAACTCCTTCCACACTGGCAGACCTCTGTAGGATGGGAATAATTCTTCAGACATGAACATCAGGAAGATTTGAACAAATAGCATGCTGGACAGATGATTGATTATCATTTCCAAAGCCACCAGTTCCATCTACAATATGTGCAATTCAGCAAAATAATGGGGTGATTAACAGGTCAGGGCATTAAGTGCAGGTAGCATATTAGCTGGTGACATGTGGAGGGTCAGTCAAAGACATTTGTCTGTGCATTGGAATAGGCTATTATGGCTCCACACACACAGAAGCACATAGTTTTAGCTCTCAGATCTCTCTTGAAAGTAACTTTTGCAAAAAGTCTGATTCATTTTAACCCACTGAAAAGTGGTACTAGTACTCACCCAGGAGAGCCCCCCAATCTGTCTCCTGATGGAGCCGGAGGCGTTGTAAAATTAAAACAAATTTATACTAAACTCTTAGAAAAAAAAGAAAGCTAGCTAAACTTGGGACACGTGAAAAGAGGAAAGCAGTGTTGTTTCCACTCTGTTTAACATTTTTGGACAGAGCAAGCCAACTGTTGGAAGCATGCCCAGCCACGACCTGGGAACTTGTTTTTTGCCATAGCACAGCCCTTGCTGACCTGGTGTGGGGCTGGCTCAGGGCCGGTGGTCACGGCGGGGAAGGGGCACACCGTGGGGGTCTGCTCCCACCAGGACTTGTCCCTGTGGCCGTGGAGCAGCCAGGCTCTCAGGGAGTCCTTGCACCCTTGCTGAGCGAGTCTGAGCACGGCCACGAGCGGCTCTTGCTCCAGCGCAGCACCGCACGCTGCTGCCAAAGGACAAGGCACGGGATTGCTGGGCTTGTGCCTCGGTGCCTGAAACTCCGCTGGAGTTGAATAGGAAATGACAGCGCTGGTGTAGGTACTTCAGTGTCCTGTGGAAAATAAATAGGCAATTAGAGCTGTGTTACAAAACATTCTGGGACATCCAATAACACAAATGGAAAATGTATTTCATTTACGTGTTAGCTGAGCACGGCTCACCTGGGCTGAGTCACTAGGAAATCCTGACAGACTTTCCCACACGGAGCAGGCTGCGAGGATTCGGAGTCGCTTCACTTGTTGTTTACACAGAAAGGCTGCACGGCGGTGACCAGCGCCCCGGTGACCAGCACCCCGCGCCAGGCAGAGTGCGGCCTGCGAGCCCTGCCGAGCCCCGGCCTGCTGGCACGGCCCGGGCAAGCGCCTCGGCCCGGTACCGCACCGCGCGGCGGGGGCTCTGCGGAGCCTAAGGACAACTGCTTTGGTCCCTAACGATTCTTCTAAAATTAAAGACTTTCGTCAACAGTTCCCGAGCTATTTTTGCTGTACTGCCAGGCTATAAAGAGGGCAAAAGCACCACCCTGTGGCTAGAGGAGAAATACTTTTCTCGACGAGGCACTCGGTTGGACAATCGCGGTTGTTCTTGCAGCAGCTGTTTTCTGAAAACACTGCCCATGTTCCTCGCTAAAAAGTGCGCGTACCTCCCTTGCCCAGAGCAGCATCAGATGTGCCGGGGGATGCCTGCTGGCTCCTCCAGGCTCCTGATCCTGCAATGGAAACGAGGTAAATGCATCGCGTTACTCTACGATAAACAGTATTTTCAGCGTAAGCCCTTAAATCCGGGCTCTGTCGATAGTCCACCAAAGACGTTCTCCCAAGAAGGCCCAGGGCTGGTGCCAATCTCTCAGGCTGATGCAAGCGGGTGTCCCGTGGGCAGCCCCTGCCCTGAGGCAGCTCACACCAGCACCGACGGGCACGGCTGCCTGTCCCGTCATCAGCCTTGCTGGCTGCCAAAAAAAACTCGTTGCAGTGGTTTTGCATCAGTTTCCCTGCATGTACAGCTATGGAAGATCTCGCTCTGACCACCCTCAGTAGGAAGGACCAGTTTCTCAGTTTACTACCCCTACTGCATTAAAACAACTTTAAAATATCAGGCCCTGGTTATTTGCTTCTTCCTTTCTATGCAGGGTCAGCAGAGGTGGCCTGGTGTCCCAGCTCCTTGCTACAGGCACCCGTGTGCAGTGGGGACACAAGATTTTATTTTGGATGCAGCAGAAACAAGATCAGGAGTGCATTTTCAAATAACCTATGGGCTTTTGAAATTGCTTAGGAAACCATTTTGATTGGCAAGTCTAAACAGTACATTACGTATTACTGATTACTTTCCCCAGCTAGCAATAGATTACTGATTATTTTTACTTTCTTATGCATCATGCATGCGAATCGCTCAGCAAGACAATGACAGACTGCCTTATGGCGATCATGCTGACTATCTTTACATGACATATCGTTTCATGGCCATCAAACTACCAAAACATCGTCACTCATTCTCAGGACAGGACTGTCAAGTACAATGACCGCCTGGTTACCCCGGATTTCATGGCAGGTTTTTTTAGATCGATCCATTCCTGTGACCACTCTCGTTAAAATATTATGTAAGGAACAGGCATTTCCTGCTATTAGCTCTTTTAACATTTAGAATATTTTTAAAATATTAACATATTGCACGAGCAATTGAGGACATGTAGCATGCACTGCCTAGTGTCTTCCAGGACAGATGAAGCTTAGCTCAAAGGAGCCACCGCAGCGGTGCACTGGGGTGACGTGCTGCTATACATATTTAGGGAACAGCTGGGCCTTTCTTTCCCACCTGCAGAAACTTCCAGAAGACTTTACTTCCTAAGTTACTTAAACGATTTTGCAAATTTTATCCAACATCACTCAGAGGACAGGAGAAAAATCAATCGGTGGAAGCAGAACCTCCCAAAGCGAAACTCGGCTCCTGCGGCTCGCCGAGACACAGGGCAGGCAGGAGACGCACGGTGAGGCGGCACCTCCATTCAATTCAGGTCGCTGCCCATGGAATGAAATACAGGAGCGACTTGACGAGGCAGAAGTGTGACTGCAGCCAGACAAACGTCTCCTAAACCGTGTTTGAAGACATTTGTCTCAATTCCCCGTGGCTGCATAGGTCAGCCATGTCCCGGTCCCCCAGTATTTGCTATTCACCAACATGTGTGTGCCCGGTCCTGTTCACGCAAATATTAGAGGAGCGTTGCCTTTGGTGCTAATGTCCACTTCCACATGCAAACAAAGGTATACATGATTGCACACCTATAATTCATCATATATTAGCCAGCACTTGTGATACGTTTATTAACGGTTTTAGCCCTTCAGGCAGGAGGCAGAGAAAATAATGTATAACTTAGGAGAGCAGTCAAGTACCTCAAATATTAAATAATTATTTTGAACAGGCTTTGAACACCCTACCTTGTGAGCTGAGCACATACAGAAGTATATATTTACAAAAATCTGGATCCCTTCATGCATTAATTAGGATCAGAATAAAAGGTTGAGCTTGCCTGCTAATGTATTCATGGTGGGGCTGTCATCCTTGAAATACAGAGCGAGCAGCACCGTGAAGAAATGGCTGGGCTACGCGCTGTGTGCCCCAGCCTGGGGGCTGCCTGCAGCCACGCTGGATTGCAGCAATATTTTGGGGTAGACCATGCAGATTTCAATATTTGGAAGCAAAGAGGGAGAAAAAGATGTGCCAAGTAGGCAGGGGGCTGCTGGCAGCTGCTGGGGAGGGAACAGCGCAGGGAAGTGTTGTGGTGGGTGAGATGGAGGGGTGGGAGCGGGGATGTCAGATGAGGAGTGCCTTCATCGCAGAGCAAAGCTGAGGACAGGGCCTTCGCAGCACTGATGGGTGGAGGTAAGAGGTAGGATGGCCCTGGCAGCAGGGCTTGTCAGAAAGTCTTGGGTGGAAGCTTCTCATCAGAGAGCACCCATTTGCCCCGTCCTCCAGGAACTGCTGCATGTTGCTAAAATTTAATTTAGAGAAAAAAGGAAAACCAGCCCTAATTAAATTAACATGCTTATGCCAATGTTGTTGCACCATTGTTTCTCTTCTAAATTTCCTCCTTTAATAATTCTGAAAATAATTTCTCTTGTATTCTGCTTCATGGAAACGCCTAAAAGTAATAGTTAAATTAATATATTTTGAAGTTATTCTAAATGTTTTGCTTTTTTTTTCTGGAATTTTCTTGCAAAGCTGGACACTTTTGATAATAATTTGAGCTCAAAGACATTGAAATCTCAAAATCCTCGGCAAAGGGAAGCCCTCCCCCTCTAGAAGCTGTGCTCGTTAGGCCAGCCCTGACGCGGGAGAAGCACGGGATGGTGATGCCCTGGGTACCACTTCAGCTGCGGGAGGAGAGGAGGGGCACTGACCTGGGCTGTTAGCAGGAGGGCCAGCTGGGCTGAGGACGCAGAAAGGTTGTGTACTCCGTATTTCTTCGGGTTTAGTCAGGTAGACAAGGAAAGATGCAACGCTGCCTGGCACCGGAAGAATGCCCTGAAAGCTGCCCAGCACCGGGAAGGAAAGCACGCATACCACCAAGCACAGCAAACAATGCTTCCACTCCGGTGTGGTGTTTCTGCTGGCCTCCAAACGTAAGCTCTCCTTGCCGTAGGAAGGCCAGATGTGGAAGCCGAAGTCTTTCTTTCTTAGAATCAGCAAATCGCCCTGCCAGGGCCCTGCCGCTCTCGAAGCAGCTGGTACCTGCACGGTGCTATCTGTCTGGTTTTCTTCGCAGAGAGATGTCGGGACAGCAAATCGCCTCTGCCTTCGGTGCCTGCCGCGGGTCGAGCACCGTTTCTCCATCAGGCGTGTTGGCACCTTCCCGAGCTAGGCACCAGCCGTTCCCATCCCTGCTGCTCACGCCTCCTCGCCTCCCCGGCCCAGCAGAGCCAAACGCCGCCGACCACCGACCTGCCCGGGGGGTCCCGCGCCGCGACGGCACCTCCGAGCGTCCCCAGCGCTTCGCCGACAACTTGACAAATTTCCTTTAACTATTTTGATGTAATAACGTAATTAGGTAAAAGGGTTCAGCAACCGATTGCGTTTCACTAATTTCAACCATCTGCTTCAACATTTGTTCCTGTGTGTGCCAGATTTCAGAGTGTCTTTGCTCTAATAGTAATTAATGAAACTGTTAATAAGCTACATATATCATATTATGCTGCAATAATTTATCAAAGGATAATGTTATGAGACAAATTATATATAACAATTATAGAAAACGGCTTACATTACTAAACGTTGCACACTGCTAACTAGTTTCTTTACTCTTCTCTTCTTAATGAATTCCCTAATTAATTTAATGCATACTTTATGCATAATTTGAAATTTAAAAACATCTCTGGGTCAGGTTTTAACCATCCTCTTTTACATGCTGTCTGCTTCTACAAGACACATATTAGCAAAACATGACCTCTATGCAAATTACAGAGACCCGCTGCTATTTCCATTCCCAATCCCGGCGCAGGCGCTGGGGCGCACTCCCTCCCGCGTCGGAGCCCCGACCGCCCTCGCTGGCATCCCGGCATCCACGCTGCACAGCAGCACACGCACCCGTGCGCGGCCCAGGAGAGCCACTGTGAAAGTAGGTCACTATTTATACCAAAAAAATAAAAAAATAAAAAAAAAATAAATGGCTGTTCTAATCTTTTATTACATAACCAGCTCCGTTTTGGGGAAAGCTGTTCTCAGTTATAGTTTGTGCAAACAGACATCTAAAAATAGAGCTTCTCCACCATCATACATCAAAAATCACCCTGTCCCCAGAATAATGGGGTCAGCTTAAACATCAAGACATCTTTAAAAATGGAAATGTAAAGTTTAGTGTCTTAATCTTCGGATGTTTAAGCCTCCAACACATAGTTTTCCAATATTCGCTAGTTCTCTACATCTACAGCTTGGCAGCTTTACTGCAGAACAAGACCATAAACTTTCCTTTCAGAGCCAAAGCTTCTATTCTTGTCTGACTGTAGGACTAACTATTTTGTGTTGGGATTTCAGGAAAATCACCAGCACCCCGGCATTCCACATAAATTACAAGCATACTCCAAGTTTAACGTTTCCTATTTTTTTCTTCCTGAATTTCCTTAATAAGAGATAGAAGATACCGCTGAGCAGGACCCCACTCAACCACAGACGTTACAGCGTGGTAACTTACGGACTGGACCACTAGCGAAATCCACAGAGAAGGGTGAAACTCCTTTTTGGCACACACAGGAGAAGCAGAGACTTGGCTCAAGTTTTGACACTTGTCTGTGACTTGCCAACTTACCGTAGGACACATCTGGTTTAGGTACTGCACATACCTGCTACTTCATTACAGTAACACCATGTTACACTTTATTATATGTTATTTAATAAAGGGCTGTGAATTTTGTCTAGGAGCAGGCTCTCGGCGATGCAGAGGGCAGATGTTTGTTTCTGTAGCACAAACATTTGCTGACGCACAAACCATCCGCTCTGCTCCTCATTCCAGGGCTAACTTGTTCCACTGCTCGCTATGGAAAACTTCACGGGTTCAAGTTTCTGGACGCAGCGACGCTGCGCGGACGGAAAGCAGACGCTGCGCCATGCCGATCGGCGCTCGACGGCTTTGTGCTCTCTGCAGGCTGTGATGCCTGAAGCCTCTCTGCAGGGCTGCCTGTAAATACATACAGCCCGCGCTTTAATATCGAAAGGAGAGAAGCATTTCCTCCCAGCAGTAACAACTGTTCAGTAAGCAGGAGCACCGACGTGTTTGGGAAGGGCTGCACTACGAGCCACAGACCGCAGGACAAGTATCGCATCGGCCGCCCGTGCCCCGTGCCCGCCTCCCCCGAGCTGGGGGAGCCCCTGCCCCATGCCGCGGGGAGCACGGCCAGGTCAGCTCATCGCCTGCACGTCCCCCGCGTGGATTCCTGCCCCGTTACTCACTGTCTGGAACCCAGTCCGGCGCCCCTGCCAAAACACGCTCAGCGCCTGGCCAGGGAAAGCAGGAAGCAAGGCAAAACAAGTAGCTCCGCCACGTGGTTCTCCCAGCCCCTGTGCTCCCAGATGTCCCGTATCGCACTGAACAAGGTAACAGTCTGCTGCAGCACATCCTGCTGCTGAGCCCTTCCTACCAGCCCTCCAGTGTGGATTCTCTGATGCCTAATAGTGTGGGTGAGCAGTCGCCTTTTCGTTCAGCGGGGTGCTGAGCTGGGGCTGTCTGTCCTCCACTTGAGCACCTAAGGTCTTCAAGGTACGTACTGCTCTGTCAAATTCAGTAAAGGTTAATCAGCAGATGCAAAAGCTAGCAGACCTCAGAGAAGGTGCACGGACACAGAGAAAGATTTATCATACATTCTTAATTAGTATAATTAATAGCTTATGGAACTCAATATCTTAATAAACAAACCATTCACAAATAAAGTTATTACGGTGAGTTGATTATCATTTGGTAGGCACGATTGTATTTCAGAAATGAAAACGTGATTCGTAACTGGGAACACATACGAAGGTACGGCGTGAGCTAGATGGAAAGAGCCAGAGCGCTCAGGTGGCTTTAATGACCGAGATGCCTGGGGTGCCGGGAGGAGAAGGCGGACCCGTCTCATGCACCACCGCTGAGAAATGTGTACAAAATTTAACCTTCAAATGTAGCAAAAGTGATGATAGGATACATACACCAATTTCTGAGTAAGATCCTTAAATGCAAAGTTTTCCCTTCTTCTACTGGCGTTCATGCTTATGTACATCTAAACTGCTGCTGTCCCCTTCTGTGCACAGCGCAGGGTTTCTTTAAACGAAGGTGGTTCTCAGCATGGCTTGCTTAGTGCAGTGCCCGTGTCCATATCCATGTCAGAAGTGATTAAGTCATCAAGTAATTAAGATATAGCAGATCCTGCCTTATGGCAAGAGGAAGAGCCTGATGGCTTTCTGAACTATCCATTTGCACTATTTTCTGCTATTTTCAGCCAAAAGGGCCCTTGTATTCTGCATGGTATGATTAACCACAGGGGTCTAGTCTTGCCATTTGTGGACCAAGGTGTTGTCTTCAGCTATGTTTGGTCTCTTATGCTCCAGAGCAGAAAGACAAGTTACCAAGCCAGCCTTTAGTATGGCATCATTCCTCCCCAACTGCTCTTCGGACAGTATTTTTTAATACATTAAGAAAATATTATACAGAGAGCCAGAGCGATGTATTGTAATGTTACCTCACCTTCTGGCACACCTCTGGCTGGAAAAAAATGTAGAGTTTTCATCTTCAAGTTAGCTTGCTTCTGTGCTTTTCAGTCTGACACTTTAGATTATTTTAATGATGGAGTAGCCTTGATTAAATAATTTCTCCCTACAGAAGCAGCTGTCTTGTGTCAAGGAATCTGTTCAAGTATCTGGAACGTTTATACTTGCCAAGGAGGAAAGCCAAGGTGTTGAGCTAACAGTGGGAATGCCTGACCATACCCAACCAGTGACGACTTTGTCGTAACTCAAAAAACTGAAGCTGAAGCTTGGGGAAACATTACAGACCTCCCCTTCCCACGGGTCAGACATCGTGGGGACAAGCCCAGGGGCTAGGGAAGCTTTTCCCTTCCCTTCCCTTCCCTTCCCTTCCCTTCCCTTCCCTTCCCATCACAGAGCACCCCGCAGGGTCAGAGGGGACACGTGGCCCCGCAGGGACATCGCACCACAGCAGGACCCCGAGCACTCCTGCCGCTGGGACACGCAGACAGCAGCAGCAAGGGAAGAAACCAGAATAAAAACAAAGAACTGGTGCCAGCGTGGTAAAGGAAACCACAGTCTGTGGTCTCTCTTAAATCTTTACTTCTAAACTGAAGGTATTATTTGCGTTTAATCTTGACTCAGAGCTATCCTAGTCTCAGACAGCTACTCATTTTTTCCCTTTTAACAATCCCTTTGCAACCTTATCCTTCACTCCCTCTTCCTGAAAGTCCTTAAATGTGTACCACCCGCACAAACAAATCCTGCTGAAATCAGATCTGCCTGGCACGTCTGAGTGAGCTTGCTTTACAAAGAAAAGTCTTGGAAGAACAACAGAATTGCCATTTATTTCAAAAAGGTATGCCTTAGATCTCACAATGTAAACACAGGCTGGGCTTTGAAACTACTATTTTTTCTTAAATATGAATAGGAATGCAATTTTTTTCCACTTATTTATTTCTTTCAGTATTCATATATGCACTACAGTGGGTTGAAGACTTAAAAAATGCTTTAAAAATATGTTGTTTTGTGATTTGGGATACTGTGCATTGCTCTTGAATTTGTTAATACCAGATTTTAAGAGAGCTGCAAAATATTGACTTGAGCTTTTCCCTCTTCCACATCCGTACCCATATCCTGAGTTTTTGCAAGCGGTGCCCATACACCACGAGCGGTGCCCATACACCACGAGCGGTGCCCGTACACCATGAGTGGTGCCCGTACACCACGAGCGGTGCCCGTACACCACAAGCGGTGCTCATACACCACGAGCGGTGCCTGTACGCCACGAGCGGTGCCCGTACACCACAAGCGGTCTCAGCTCTTTAAGCTGACCGTGCCTACAGGCTGCACCTGCCATGACAGCGACCGCCCAGCGCCGTCCCCGCTCGCTGGCTGCCCTGTGCATCGATGGATGCACCCAGACCCCACGCGGCACGTCTCCTGAACACCCTGGGCCCACGCAAGCCACCCTACGCGACCATCTCTGCAGAACAGCTTCTGCTGACGATTCAGCGGGCTTTGTCCACACGCAGCCTGGGGGCCTGGGCAGCGGGGGACACGAGGGGACACCGCACCCAGGCGTGCCCACAGCCGTAACCCTGCTGTGCCATAATCCACAGCCACGGCCGTGCAGACCAGCAGCACTGCCCTGGGGGTGTTTACGGAGCTCCAGGAAGCCCACCGTGTCCTCACCCGCTGCCCAGGGCAGGAGCAAGGCAGGTGCTTCCCCAGCCCTTTTTTTAGCCCAGGCTCAGCAAGCACGGCTTCTGTGCCAGCTGCCCGAGCCAGCGCCGTGCACTTGTGGCTCGCGTGCCCCGGAATTAAAGCGGCGTGGGACGAACATCCACATGTTCAGCAGAGGCTTAACCTACACGCTGCGGCGACAACTGCCACGTAAAACACACACCAGCGCTGCTCCGGGACCGGGCCGTGCCACTGCCAGGCAGAGCCCTGGCCACATCCGTGCTCCCCCCCGGGCTGCCCCGTCACCCGCCGAGCACCGGCTGCAGTACCTAAACCAGACACCTTGCATCCTGTTCCTCTTCCTCACCCGCAGAAACCCCGTGGGCTGGCCCGGCAGCGCGAGGGCCGCTTCGTGCCTCCCCCGCGAGCCGCTCCCGTGCGCGCTGCGGGAGCGCTGCGGGGAGCGGGGCTCGGCGGGGGCAGCGCCGTGCGGCCGGGCGGCGGGGGGCGGCGGGGGGCCGCGGGCCGGGGGGAGAGCTCCGGCTCGGGCAAAGCCCTGCCTAAACGGTTAACAGCCGGGAGGACCCGGGAGGTAAGAGCCCGGCAGAAAGTTTGCTGGGTAATGGCCTGAAATAGTTTCCTTATGCGAGGAGGTGTTGAGTTACAGCGCAGGCTTTGAGGGCTGGGTGGAGAGAGGGAAAAAAAAAAAAAAAAAGAAATCTGCCCCGCCACCTTCCTTGCTGTCCGGACAACGCGTGCAGCAGCCGGGCCGGGGCGCGGGGCGCGCTGCGGGGCCGCTCTCCCTGCCCCGGGCCGGCCGCAGGATGCCACGCAGGCAGCGGCCGGCGGGCGGCCGGGGCTGAGGCTCCCCCCGCCGGGCCGGGCCGGGCCGGGCCGAGCCGGGCCGGGCAGGGCAAGGCAGGGCCGGGCCGGGGGCCGCACCGCCCCCCCCACGGGCCAGCGGCCCCGGCGCCGCCCGGGCGGACGGGGATCGCGGTGAGGATGCACAAGCTCCGGAAGCTTTTCCGCGGCAGCGGGAGAGCGCTGGCCTTCGTCTTCGTGGCCTCTGTCGTGTGGCTGCTCTTTGACATGGCAGCGCTCCGGCTCTCCTTCGGCGACGCCGCCGGGCAGCGGGCGCTGGCGGCGGCGGGACGGGGGCAGCGGGAGCGGGGCCGGCTCTGGCGGGGCCCCCCGGGGCCGGCGGGCGGCGGGCGGCGGGACCCCGACCCCTCCAGGGCGGCGGCGCCGCGGGGGCCGGGCGGGGGCCGAGCCGCGGAGAGCGCGACGGCGGCGGCGGCGGCGGGGAGCCCGGCCGGGGGCGCGGCCCGGCGGGCGGCGAGCGGCACGGCGGGGCCCCCCCCGGGCGGTCCGCGGGGCCCGCGGCCCTCCGCTGCGCCGGGCCGGGGAGCGGGGCCGGGGCCGGGGCCGGGCCGGGCGGGGGGCTCCCTCGAGCCGGCCGCGCCCCGACGGGACGGGCGGCCCCCGGCTGCGGCGGCCGCGCGGAGCGACGTGGCACCGGCGGCGAGCAGAGCCCCGGCGCAGGCTGCGAGGGCGGCAGCGGGCACGGCACCGAGCGCCGTTGCGAGCGCGGCCCGGCTGCCCGGGGCACCGCCATCCACGGCAAGCGCCGGGGGACCGTGGGACGAGGCCCGGACCCCGGGCCTGCCGGCGCCTGAGCCCGCGGAGCAAGCCGGGGCTGGGGCGGCCGTGCCGCAGGGAGCCGCGCACGGGAGCCCGGCGCCCCCCGGCAGCCCACCGCGGCCGCCTTCCCGGGCAGCGGGGCGGGGAGCCGCGCCCGGGCACCGGGGAGCCCGAGCGGGAGAGGCAGCGGCGTCCCCTGCGAAACGCTTCGTCCTCATCAGCAAAGCGGGGGCGAAACCCGGCAGCAGCGCAGCGACCCCGAGCCTCGGGTCCGTCACCGTGGGAAACTCCTCGCGGAGCCCCGAGCCGCGCCGAGCACCGCAGCCCCGAGCCACGAGGCACGGCAGCGCCCTCGCCACCGGCACCACCGGCAGGGCCGCAGCACCGCGCTCCGCAGCCCGCGGCTCCCCTGGGGCGGCAGGGGCAGGGGCAGCGGGAGCTGCCGGGGGGGCAGCCGAGCGGGGCAGGCAGGGGGCGGCGGGCAGCAGGCGCGCAGCCCGGCCGGGGGGCAGCCCCGGGACACACAGGGTCTTGGCCGTGGACGCAACGCTGGCCCCCAGAGACCCCCAGGCTCCCGGGCAGTTTGGGCATCCTGTGGCGGTCCCTGACGACAAGCAAGAAGAAGCTAAAAGCAGGTGGAAGGAAGGAAACTTTAACGTCTACCTCAGCGATCTGATCCCTGTAGACCGAGCCGTGGCGGACACCAGGCCTGCCGGGTAAGATGTGCTTCCCTGCGCAGGGGCTGCGCCGCGCTGCCGGGGGGCTCCCGGGGAGGGCAGCGGGCGCACCGAGGCCTTGGCTGCGGGCATGGCAGCAGTGAGAGGAGCTCGTTGCTAACTTTAAAGCTGGGTAAAATTCCCAGCTCAGCTATTCCCTGCTGTCCAAAGAGGTTGGGGCGCATGAGGGGCTTGGGCCTTTTTGTGCCTTAAAATGTTTTATTTGTCTTATTGCACCGAGCATTGCTTTGTATCGCTCTCCGTGCGTTTGGTTCCTCAACCACTTCTGCACGCCACCAACGTGCCCGGGCAGCTGAAGCCCTCCCTGCCCAGGAGCACTGGTGCTCTCATGCCTGGAGCTGCCGCTGCCCGTCCCTCTCCCCCCGCAGAGCTACCCCGCTGGCCTACCACCTAAAGGGCACGGAGGGGACTCCTGGGCAAAGCCACCTGACGAATGCTGAGACAAGGACTCGGCACGTGGCTGCCTGCAGCTGAGGCAGCGCTGGGACATCCGTGGGATTGCTCCTTTTTCCCCCAGCATCGCTGGCTGCTGCATGGCACTTTTATTCTTGTGCTGCCCAGCACCACGTGGGTGTGCGCTGTCTGAGCTCGGGACCCGTGGGCAGAATTGTGATTTGGTAAGCAATTGCTTCACAGCCATCCCCCTGCAATGCGTAGCTGAGTCTGCAAATGTCAGTATTGCACTTTGAAAAACAAACCAACCCCCTGCCGTAGTCCACATACAAAAGCAAAGCAAGATGTGGGCAGTACCTTGCCAACAGAAGGGGCAGACGTTCACAGGGCTCCTTTCTAGAGCAGCTGTGCCTGAATAACTGCAGACAAGGTCTAGAACAGGTGCAAATTCAGGTGAATCCTCCTGCCCCCACCATGGGAGCAGTGGCACGGGCTTTGTGCTGTGACCCGTTCCCCATCACACAGGACAGTATGCAGGTGTTCCTGTGCCGCTGTCGTTACTCGCTTTGTGAGCCAAGGTGGAGTCCTGGAGAGGCAGGAGCAAGGCAGGGAAGGAGCTGCAGCACCTTTCCAGCGTGCAGAAGATGCCAGCTATGGGAGCCAGCTGCATACAGAAAAAGAGCCGACGTGGCTCAAAACCAGACTTGAAAGACGAGCCCTGGAGAGCTGTAGAGCAGAACACCTGCCTTCCAGGAGCACCCACCCGCCTCCGATGAATCAGGCACCTGTCGGGAAGGAAGGCGTAGCCGCTGGGGTATCCGGGATAACACCTTAGCCAAACAGGGGCTGGTCCCAGCACCCTGGCTCCGGGACGTGTGCTGCCACATGGGGTCAGGCTGCACCCTACGGATGGTGACGTGGGGAGCACCCGCGGGCACCCCAGCGCTGGCAGGAGCCGTGCAGGCTCTGAGCACGCAGCCTGTTGGCACAGGGAAAGCCGGATGTGAAGGCCAGCTCACCGCAGTCTGTCTCGATCTTGCTGAGCATTACTGACCAGCACTGGTGCATGCTGAGCGCCGTCTCTCTGCAGCGATGCATGCAGGCAGAGTCCCGCCCACAGAGGGGCAAGATGCAAAAGCCACGCAGCCTGGGTTAAATGTCCCAGGGCAGCCGTGACGTTTGCAGGCAGAGCACTCGATGCAGAGCCTGGTTCAGGAGCCCTGCACCCTGCCTCAGCCCAGGTGCTGGCAGCACAGTCCCCTGTATGCCCCAGGCTTCTCCCAGGCTACCACGGTAGTTTCCGTGGAACAATCAATTTACCTGGCTTTAGATAGGGACCCAGATTTCATGGCTTGGCAAAAAAAAAAAAAAAGTGCTGCAAGCCACTGTACAGTTCAGTGAGTCAGCCCTGGGTGCCAGCAGGCATGGCATGCTGGCTGCGCTGGGCAGGTGGGGCAGAGCAGGGCTGCAGTGCCAGGCTGCTGCCGGGCTCGGGAGCAGGAGACCCAACGTAAAGATCTTCCAAAGCAACTTCAGCAATGTAAGAGCCTGCACTTGATTGACTTCAAGGATGAAGTTAGCCAAACACAGAGGCTATGGACTGTTTTTCTTTAGAAGCCTCTCTGGGGGTGGAATTCCAACAGAATTTGACTTCTGCTTAATAGTAGTTATATATTAAGCATTACACATACATATGTAATATATGTATTTATGTATATTTATGTAATTAGCAAAGAAACAGAGCCCAAACTCATATAGAACATTGTGAAAAACCTTTAGCTGTGGGTCAACAGTAATGAACCCACCACTCTGCCTAGAAGGCCTATTTTTTATGTAATGGAGAAGAAGGCACTCCTCACATTGAGGTTGCCTCAAAGAGCTGCTTCAGCCTGTTGCAGCCACTTCCCTCCACCACGTGCTGCCTTGGCCCCGTCCCGCATCCTGCACAGCTGCCCCTTGGAGGCAAGGGCCCGGTGCTGGGGAAGCTGCCTTGTGAGGGGTCTGTAATTCGGGGTCTATTTTCACTTACCCAGAGCACTCCTGGTTAGCTAACACCTCTGAGTTTTCTTCAAAGCACCGCGCGTGCTGGGCTGTGTGGTGCCCTGGTGTCAGCATCTGGGCCGGCACCAGCCGAACCCGAGGACCCCTTCATCCAGACGAGAGGAAAAAGTCACTTCTCTGTACAGGCCCACATATATATATATGTGTGTATATATATGTATATGGCCCTGTTTGCTGTCCGCTGTTGATAACAGAGTGGACAGGAGCTTTCATTCACCACTGATAAATTCGTTTTCTGCATCCGCAGGCAGGCTGGTGCCTGTCCTGCCTGCAGGAGGTCTGCTCTGGAAGAAAGAGAGGAAAACCTGTTATCAGACCTCAGCTTATGGATGAGAGAAAGCAAGTCCCAGTGCGTCATGAATATTCTGGATAAAGCGGCGCATTCGGGGGCGAGCAGCTCTTCCTTGAGGCGTCCCGGGTGCCTCGAGATGCCCTTGGAGATGGATTGCTGCAGGAGCCCAGCTCCCCGCAGGCAGGCAGCGAAGCGGTGCTTGAATTGCAAATAGCGATGAGAAAAGCTGCTCATCGACCTTTTGTTCAAACACTGCAGACACAGGCCTGACCCAGCCGTTGCGTTTTGGGCTGTCACAGAAGAAAATGACAAACTCACAGGCAGGGGAGAGATGTTATCGCTCCCTCAGCCCCCGGGACGTGTGCTGCGGGCGGTTTGCGGGGGACGTGGGTGCTGCTCGCAGCCCCTGGGCAGGGCTGGGGCACGGCCGGCGGCGCTGGGTGTTCCCGGGGAGGTGTGGGTGCTGGGCCATGAGATGCAGGGTGCTGGGGGAGCGGACCCGCCAATGCCGGTACACAACAGGTGGATTTTTGGGCATCTTCCCGTCCTGCACGGCAGTTAGGTGCGGAGGTTGGGCCGGGAGACCCTTCCTCACCATCTGCCGGCTGCACAAGTTGCCCTGCCGAGTGGCCCCTCATGGAAATGGCCATTCCCTGCACTCTGAGCGTGCTGCTGACTTTTCCCTGACAAGGCAACCTCCTGAAGCCCGGGGTCCCACGCCTGCAGGTGCTCAGAGCATCACAGCAGGGCACCCTGTGCACAGGGGTCCTTTCCCCGCAGGTGTCCCCAAGACCAGGGTGCAGAGCTGGGACCGGCCTCGCTCCCCAGCACCTTCCTATTGCTCATAGGAAGGAGATGTTGTCACCTGGGGGTGGGGAGGAAAAGAGAGGTCCCTGCGGGAAAGAAAGGGTGGGTGCATCCCGTCCCCGCAGGGCTGCCCCCTGCTCTCCCGACCCAGCCCCGTGGCGGGCCGAGCCCCCGTGTTCCACGTTTCCCGCTTCCCCCTCCCTGCGCATTTTGCAGCAGTGCTCAGCCCGGAGGCGTTCAGGGCACAGCAGTTGTGCTGCCGTTGCAGGTGCTCCGAGCAGCGGGTCCATGACGACCTCCCGACCACCACCATCATCATGTGCTTCGTGGACGAGGTGTGGTCCACCCTCCTGCGCTCCGTTCACAGCGTCCTCAGCCGGTCGCCTCCCCACCTGGTCGAGGAAATCATTTTGGTGGACGACTTCAGCACGAAAGGTAGGCGAAGCTGCTTCTACCTTTATGAAACTAATATAACTTGAGGCCAAAATACAATTTGTTCTCCGTAATTCAATTCTGAATTGCAGGAAGAAATCGCATTTTCTTCTTTCGATGTATTGAAGTGTTTACGCAGCCTGCGCACACACGAGGTGTCCTGGCTCGAGGGCACGTGCGTTTATAAAGATGTTCTCGGCCTTCTCTGCATAGTTTCCAGATGGGTGCACGTGGTTTTCAGTGCTGGTGGCAGGCGCACACGTCCAGGGTTGCTCAGGTGCGGGGGCGGTTGTGATAAAAGCATTCAGGATCTGTCCCTGTCTGCATGCACAGTGACTTCACTTGTGTAGTCACAGACATTTCACATCGTATCAAACCTCTGCTGTGTAATACTTTGGCTCCCTGCTGTCTTCAGCCCTTACAATTTTTAAAATGATGTAATTTTTCAACTGCTGGTTCTTCACTGAAGGTGCTGTCTCGACAGCAAGGCTGATGGCAACACATAACGTTTTCCGAAAGAGCCCATAATGCAACAAGGCAATACATGTGAGAGACAAGGAAAAGGGCTCTGTTTGCTCATTTCTTAAATAATTGTTAAACATGTTGATACCATCTCCTCTCCAAAATGTCTCTGCAGTTTTCCTCTCTACTTTCCTCCTGGCTTCCCTAGGTGTCTTCTCATGAGCCAGTGAAGCAGCAGAAACCTCGCTAGCGCGAGTGAGTTACGGGGAGCCGTACTCTACATTGCTGTCACCTAATAGCAGCAGCAGTGACCCCCTGCAAACGTGTCTGCAAATGCTTTGCTCGTGGAGCCTTTCGAAACCTGTGGCTGGCAAACGGCTGCGCCCTCCTGCAGACACAAAGCAGGGGTGGGACTGCCCGCGGGGGAGCTGGGCCCTGCCCACGCACCGTGTGCCGGGGGCAGACGGAGGCAGCCCCGCGTGCCGGCCCCGTGCCACCTTCCTCACACCCTCTTTGTCCTGAGCGTTTTCCACCAGCTGTCCCCACAGCATGGGAAGCCGTGGCAAATGTGACCTGAAAAGCAGTGATGTGCCACAGCACACCCTCGTGCTGGGTCTTCAGATGTGGTGCGTAATACCAAGAAATTTGTAAAGCACACACACAGAAAGTTGTTTTAGCCAAAGGGAAAAAATTGACAAACAAATTTTAATTGCAGTTATACTGCAATTAAAAATAAAAATATTTTTTGGAGTCTCTGACCCAGTTAAATACCCAGTTAAATACCCATTTTGGATGATGAACTACCCCAGTTTGCGCCCCAAACCTCTGGACTCCCGTGTGTCCTGGAGATGCCTCCAGGAGGACTCTGCCCGCAGCTTCCCACACCTGGAAGTAGGCATAGGACAGGTACATCAGCCTCACTCTCTCCTTCTCCACAGAGTACCTCAAGGAGAAGCTCGACGCATACATGTCACAGTTCCCAAAAGTGAAGATCCTGCATCTCAAAGAGAGGCACGGTCTGATACGGGCCAGGCTGGCGGGAGCGCAGGTTGCCAAAGGTAAGGCGAGGCCTGGTCATACGCCTGCACAAGCTCCCCGCCGCGCCGCATCCCGGCTGCCCGCACCCCGCTTCGCTGCCCGAGCTGAGCTCGCGTGGCGGGTGGCTGGACACCGTGCTGAGCAGACGGACAGACACCGTGCTGAGCAGGCACCGTGCTGAGCAGACGGACAGACACCGTGCTGAGCAGACGGACAGACACCGTGCTGAGCAGGCACCGTTCTGCAGCCCTGCCCTAGCGGCACCAGCCTGCGGAGCTGAGGAGCTGGTGGCTCACAAGTGGCTGGGAGGAAGGCATTTTGGTGTGCCAAACCCAGCAGCCAGGCAGAGGCTGTCTGGCACCTGAAGGTGTCAGCAAGCGTCCGTTCGGATCTGCAGCTCCACTCGCTGTAGCTCTGCTTCCCGGAGAAATTTCGGGAAGTGCCGGGGTGTGGGGCTGTGGCACCGTCAGCCCATGGGGTGCCCGGGATGTGAGAGCCTGATGGTGCCCGTGGCTCCTGCCCACAGGTGACGTCCTGACCTTCCTGGACTCGCACGTGGAGTGCAATGTGGGGTGGCTGGAGCCGCTGCTGGAGAGGGTCCGCCTGAGCCGGGCCAAGGTCGCCTGCCCCGTTATCGAGGTCATCAGCGACAAGGACATGAGGTAACACTCTCACAGCACCGGGAAACCCAGAAATTCCTACCATTGCCCTGAGAAAACCTCTTACCCTGGCCATAAAAATGTTAATTTTAAAAAGACATACGTACAAACATTCTAACCAGCCTTCCACAGTATTTCACAGGAGATATGCAATATAGCTGACTTCTACACAGTCAAATTAACATTAGCAGCAGCCACGGCCACTTTATTTACTGCACACACCTTTTCACTTTTTCATGAATTTTAAGCAGGATTCCTGATGAAATTTGTTAGAATCTTGTTTTAATTATGTACAGATATTCCTCTTTGCTCATTAAGTGTGACATTTCAATCAGGAATGTGACTCAGAATTAGTCATCTCCATCTTTTCTGTGTTTAGCTACATGACCGTGGATAACTTTCAACGTGGGATTTTTACTTGGCCTATGAATTTTGGATGGAGGCAGATTCCACAAGAGGTCATCGAGAAAAATAAAATCAAGGAAACTGATATAATAAGGTAAAGAAAGTGAATCTGAGAAGTTTGTGAACCAGCCTGTTCTGCTGTTACTGATTTAGCAACAGAGGCTTCTTCCAGGCCAAGCATTTTGCTGGTAAGGACGGTGGATGCAGTGGCCCAGCGCAGCAGATCACCTCACCTCACCAAAGCCCACCAAGTGTTTCCTGTTCCTGCAGCCCCGTGGGTGCATCGTGGTGCTGCCGGGACGTACCGTTGCGTGCTGTGCCACCCTGTGTTTCCCTCCCATTCCCATTACAGAGTTCAGGCTCCGAAACACCATCTTTTTAATCTTGCATTTGTCAGGGGGCACTGAAGGGACAAATCCTATGGTCCATGCTGTAAGTGCAAATTTGGGCACCATCCCCGAGCATTCAGTAACTGACATTTTCTTGATGATTCCTTTGTAGAAGCAAGGTGAAAGGGACGGGTATTTTGTGACCGACTGATGTGCCACCTTGCTCGTCTGTTCCCAGGTGCCCGGTCATGGCGGGTGGCCTGTTTTCCATCGACAAGAAGTATTTCTTCGAGCTGGGAACATACGACTCAGGACTGGATGTTTGGGGAGGTGAAAATATGGAGATTTCATTCAAGGTACGTTGCTCTCAGCAGCCTGTCCGTTATCTCAGAATCACAGAATCACAGAATGTTAGGGACTGGGAGGGGCCTTGAAAGATCACCTAGTCCAGTCCCCCTGCCGGAGCAGGAACAGCTAGGTCAGGTCACACAGAAAGGGTTTTGAATGTCTCCAGAGGAGACTCCACAACCCCCCTGGGCAGCCTGTTCCAGTGCTCTGTTACCCTCACTATGAAAAAGTTTTCTCATACTTAAGCGGAACCTCCTATGTTCCAGCTTGCACCCATTGCCCCTTGTCCTGTCATTGGGTGTCACCGAGACGAACCTGGCCCCATCTTCCTGCCACTCACCCTTTACATAGTTATAAACATTAATCAGGTCACCCCTCAGTCTCCTCTTCTCCAAGCTACTGTATGTCTGGTTTGGGTGCTTGGGGGACCCTGTCCCTCCTGGCAGGGCACAGCCCAGCGAGCCCGCTGCTGGCCCCCTCGCTGCTTCTCTCCTGGCGTGCGCAAAGCCAGAGCACAACCCGGGCCCGTGTTTCTCTCAAAGCAACCTCTGCTCCTCAGGTCTGGATGTGCGGAGGAGAGATTGAGATTATTCCGTGCTCCAGAGTTGGGCATATTTTCAGGAATGACAACCCTTACTCCTTCCCGAAAGATCGGATAAGAACGGTGGAGAGGAACTTGGCCCGTGTCGCAGAGGTCTGGCTGGACGAGTACAAGGAGCTGTTCTACGGCCACGCGTACCACCTGGTCCTGAGACGCCTGGACGTGGGCGACCTGACCCAGCAAATCGCGCTGCGAAAGAAGCTTCAGTGCAGAAGTTTCAGGTGGTACCTGGAGAACGTCTACCCGGACCTGGAGGCTCCCCTGGTGAAAGCCAGCGGGCTGGTACGTACCCGAACCACTTGGTGTTCTTCATTTAAAAGTGCTTTCAGCTAGAGATGCGGCAGCATCCTGGTGCGCCTGTCTCTGTACGCCTGGCATGTGGTAGCACTTTTGAGTACCCAGCCTGTCACGGCGGTCGGGATCCCGTAGTGTGTTTGGGAAGAACTAAAAGCCCCAGCTCCAGGGTCTGACTTCCTGCTGGGAACCTGCCCGGGGTCCAGCAGGGCACAGCACGGGGCCGCTGCCACCACCCGGGGCCCTGCATGCTGCGGGGCCGCTTCAGCACAGGCAGGAGGGGAATGATGCCGGGACAAAGCGTGGCTGCTGAACCCGGCCCGGGCCTAGCCCCTGGCAGAATATCAGCTGCTGCTTGGAGCATCCTGAAACCTGAAATGTGCTGCTCAGAAAACAGGCTCGATTGCTTGCAATTTATTTATAATTGCAATAATGTACGTTAAATACCTGGTTTGTAAGACAAATTGCAGTGATGCCAGGACTCAAAACCAAAGGGCTTGCTGCCTTCCGTGCCCGCCCCGCGTCTCCGAGTGTAGCCACAGGAGAGGCTCTTGCAGAGAGGAGGTGGCCAGGACCCGGTGACCACGGGGCTGGCAGTGAGAACAAGCACTGCCTGTCCCCTGCCTCCCTGCCAAGGCATGCAGCCTCGAACCTCTCCACAGGCTGCTCAGGGAGCCGGGGAAAGCACAGCAGCCCTTTGGCCACGCTTCAGGCTTGTCTGCAGGCCAAGGGCGTAACGTGCAGGCTCCCACTCACGGGCATCCCTCGCAGCCCAGCCAGGCTGCCTGCTGGCCGCGGTCAATGCTGCAGTTCCATGGCTGAACCGTAAAGGCGCTGGGCGGTGGCTCTGCAAGCACGGTGAGACCTCTCACTGCTCATGGAAAAGGCATAGGAAACCCCTGGGGTTGGGCACGTCAGCGCATTATGAGCAGCTCATCCCTTCGGAGGCCGCCGTCCGTCCCAGCGTGCCCGCAGCCTCGGTCGTTGCCTCCCGCAGCCACGAACACACGTGCTGGGCACTGCCCGCAAGGGCAGCCCGTCGGCCGCTGGTACCTGGCCCCCTATGCTTTCTTTTAGGAAACACCATTTGGGTTAGAACAAAGGTTTCAGTGAAACACCGGCATAGTTGACTTTTTTTTAAAAATGGTGACTTTTTAAAAAAAATGATTAGCAGTAATAATCTTGAGAACGTCAAAAAAAATGAATTTTTGGAAAACATCTACTTTTTCAGCTCTTTCACTCAGAGCAATAAAACCTTATGTCAAATCAGTGCAAAGCAGTCAGACCATGTATAGAGACCTTTGTTTCAATAGAAGCAAAATCTCCACTTTTCAGTTTTGTGTTCATGAAAATGTTCACAACGGTGCCTTGCTTTGTCCTGATTCAGGTCACCTGAATGGCTCTTTTATCTTCATTCTCAAAATTTAATAGGGCAGAAAATCTGTTTTTCAGCTAGCTCTGCAGATTCCAGCTGTGCTGAACTCTAACCAAATTTATTTGAGAACTTTTTTTCTGAATAGCCTACTTATTCACTGGGATTAATTCAGAAATTCTTCAGCAATCTACATTTGCAAGGAATCAAAGACAGGCCTGGCCTAACCACAGCTGCATTCCCCCACGGGTGACGGTGCCGGGGCCGCCAGCCTAGGTGACAAACAGGCCGGTGGGGCAGCGAGCGCGTCAGGTGCAGCACTACACGCAGAAATCCCTCTGCTTCCTGCCAGGGGAAGAGGGAAGGCAGGTCCCTGGGGGTGGCAGCAGTAGGGGGGTGGCAGTGGGGGATGGCGTCCCCAGGGGGGCCGCACTCCTTCCCGGGGTGGCAGCGAGACAGGGGTCATGGTGGGCAGCTGGTGCTCGGGGCATCTGCAGAATGGGAACATCAGCTGTGTCCAAAGGAATCCCAGGAAAAAGCCCGTCTCATCCAGCTGTGGATGCTCCCAGAAAGGGATGGTTTCAGGCTTCTCATGCTAGAAAAACGTGTAACAGAGCACGTGTGCACTTACACACCCCACCAAGGACTGTGACACAATGCCTCTGCTTCGCTCCGTTGGCAGTATTAATCAGTGTCTGTATTGTAACAGCCTCTCCTCTTTCTTGACAATTTGTGTCTAAATTTGCATTTTGTTATTTTCTAGCTTGTTAACATAGCCACAGCAAGATGCATCACTGTGGAAAACACCACTCTAGCTTTTCAGACGTGTGATGTTAACAACGAGGTAAGGATGCCCTGCGTACTGAGCATGCAAAAGCACCTCCCCACACTGACCTCACCTCGCCTGCAGGGCTGATGCTGACCGTGCCGTCCTTCCTGCCCCAGACGCACCAAGCGGAGCTGGGAGCAGCGAGGGGCAGGATTTGCCTGCTTGCAGGGGCTGTAGCCAGGCACAAGCTCCCTGCCCCAGAACTAGCAGGAAGGTCAGATAAATCCATGAGCCTGCACGTGAGAATGGGGACAGACACACACAAACCGTTGCTTAGTGTGCTGCGGTAGCACCAGCTGCACCCCGCTGAGCGCTCACCCCGGTGCACCAGGGGGAGCAGGCACTGCCAAGGGGCACACAAGTGCTGGGTTCGGACTGCCCTGGCACGAGCTCTCTCCTGAGCTCTGCCAGTCCCTGAGATGTCCTCTCCCGGGGCACAGCTCCCACGGTGGGTGCTGAGAGCATCGGGTGGGTGGGCTGCGGCAGGGCAGCGCGGGGCGCAGGCTGACAGCTCCCTGCCATCCCTCCCACAGGACCAGAAATTCAACTACACCTGGCTGCGGCTGCTCCGGCACAGAGACCTGTGCGTCGCCCCTTCAGGCACCACGGGAGCGCTGGGGCTGCGGCCGTGCGCGGGCTGGGAGAGCAGCCTGGCCTGGCAGCACAGCAGCCTGGCGGCGGCCCGGCCGGAGCTGGTAAGTGGCCTCGGCGGCGGCGGTCCCACCACGCACACGCGGAGCGGCACGAGCCCACCGTGGGGCCCAGAGCCTGGGGGCCCGCTGGTCTCACCAAAGCCAGCTGTCACCCAGAGATGAAGGCAGCCCCTTCGGTCCCCTGCCCACACGGCCTTTCACCGCCTGGCTGTAAACCTGCGCTCTGCTGTAGGTTTCGCCACCCAACACGAACCGTAGCCTGATGCTACTGCACAGCACGGCCAGAGAGCGAGATGGAAACTTGCTATGCCAAGGCACTCGCTCCAGCGGGACTTTGCCATTTGCAGCACAACAATAGCAGAAAGTCCTGGTTTTACATAGAGGCGATCAATAGCACTTACGTGGATATTACTTGATATCGATTGGCATTCAGTTCACAGTGTTGTTTTTCTAACTGAAAACATTTATGAAAAGGAAGAAAATGGGTACTTACATTTATTACCTGCACTGCAAAAAGACAGAAAGTCATGGCTGTATCTGTGTCAGCCTTCTGTAAGTGGCGTTCTCCCTAAAAAGCTATAAAATGGCATACTTTACAACACTTAATTTAGGAAAGAAAGAGTAGCTGTTAAGTAGCACACTCATCCTATAGACAAGATCCCATTCCTCTTTAGTCTAAAAAGATAATACTTTCAAAGCCAAAACACTGCAGCATCAAGGCTGACAAAAGCCACGATATTTTGTGAAAAGTACAAGAAAATTGTCCTCCACTTAGGAGTCCAGAGAGCAGTACAGGTACACAGTCAATCGTTGTCACCTGTTCCAGACTGAGCTGGTGTTAGTCATGTCCGAAGGTCCCAGCCAGCACGGGGAAAGCCGTGGTGCCCCCCGAAGCCCGGCTGCTCCAGAGGGGCTGGGTGCGGGCAGCACCCAGCCGTGCCCGTGCCCCGGCAAGGCTGGCCCATCGCCGGCTGCAGCGGGTCCCCGAGGGCATGGGCACTGCCACTCTCCCCAGGGTCAGTCCCGTCTGCTGGTCCCAGACACCCGGTGCTGCCGCCCTACCTGTGCTGGTGTGCAAGGCACGGCTGGAAATAGGAGCCAAGTGAATGTGCCAGGCTCTGATGTGCTGCAGTTTTACCATCTCTGCACGGTCACTTTATTCATCTCAAGTTGCGGAGCTGGCTGACCTCTGTGCTGGCATTCACGGGACAGTCCCTGCACGAGCAAAGCGGCGGGGCGGTGTCACTGCCACCGAGCCCAGCCCCTGCACGCTGCTGCCCCAGCAGTGACAGAGCCGCAGCCCGGCCAGGTTCACGCTGCGCCTCCTGAGAAGCCCTCCTGAGCTGTGTCCAAGGGTGGCAGCAAGCGAGGGTCAGTGTGTTTGCATCAGCCTTACTGGCCGCAGAGTGGGAAATCTGGAGAAAAGCTCAATTGCTGAGGAATCATAGAATGACGGAATCATTTAGGTTGGAAAATACCATCAAGATAATCAAGTCCCACCACCGACCTGACTTGCCAAGTCCCATCACTACACCATGTCCATTAGTGCCATGTCCACACGTCTCTTAAATCCCTCTGGGGATTGGGAATGTGGGAATTACGATGCTTTACCTTCTGATACTGCAGTGATTGTGTCAGATTAATGATGGGAAGCATATTTGCCACTTATAAAAAGACCCGATTTTTGCCCAGACAACAATTTACTTGTCCTTTCAGGAATATTCCATCTAGGTATTAGCCAAATGATTGTAAGAACCATTGCAATGCTAGGAAGTGAAATGGAGCATCCCTTACCTTCAGCAGCACTGATCGTATTGCCTTGCTGGCCACATGGGTTAAGTAGATAAAGATGAGCAGATGTGAAAACCAAAAGGACTGATATCACTCAAATTCTTCATTCTTTCATAATCCAATTTACTACCCCAGCATTTGAAGTTCACTGCTGAATTACCTAGTGTCCTTTTCATTGCAGTAAATGTGCTTTGAGTTCATTAGCAGAGAAACTCCAAAACACAAAAATCCATCTCCTGCCATACGTTTCCCTATATTGCAAATACCATCTGGAGTGATTTCCTTTGCATGGTAATTGCCACTCGGACAGGGAGAGAACTAATCTTCAATTTCCAGGGAGCTAAAAGCCACGAGGCACAGAAGGTATGGTGTAATCGTAGCTCAGCAACAGGTGTAAGTGCTGGATCCCACCCAAAATTCCTTTGAGTCAGCAAAGAGACCTCGTGTTAGGGAAATGCAGAAAAAAAAAAACAAAAGCATATCATAAAGAATCAAGCTCTCTCAGTAGAAAAGCAGAGCAATGTGCTTTCTTGGGCTTCAAACAGCATTTGCTGCGTGAGTCCAAGGACCTACCGTCCCTCTCCCCTGCAGGCGGACCACCTCGTTTCAGAGCACCTCCAGCCGCCCGCCTGTCTGGAAGTGGATCCGTCTCTCCAGGCCCTGAGGGTGAGCGCCTGCAACTCCGCAAATCCTTATCAGAAGTGGCAGTTTGGCAATTACTATGCAGACTGAAGGGAACACAATCGAACCAGAAACAGCGTGCTTTCATCTTGTGAATTCAGCAATGGCATCTGTGGGACTTGTGACAGCAATTACAGAACTGGAAGTTCATTTCCAAATGGTAATTGAAATCCGTAATTTAAACCGGCATATTGAGAGATCAAAATACCAAGAGTAGCACATCTGGTTTAACAACGTTTGAAATGTGGGTTTCCTTCAACTGTGAGACACTTTGGCAAAAACTCAAATAATTTTTCTGTTACTAAATGGAAACATTTCCTGAAGTCCCCCCCCCCATCCTACTCTAAGCAAACGTTCAGTAGTTACCTCCAGACACGACATAAGCTAACAGAAATAATTCCAGGGCTCTCCAGTCTGTAAACAGTAAATTGGGCCATTTGTTTTTCAACGGCCCGGGGAAATGGAAGCTTATTGAGCAATGCATTACAAAAATCCATCCGACATGCCCATGCTGGGCCTGGTGGCAGGATCCTGCCCAGCAGGACCTGTTGCCTCTGACAGTTAAGCATCAGAGTTCACTTAGGAATTGATTGTGCATTGAAAAAGCCTGTTCTTGATAACGCAAGGCAAGCGTGGGTTGATAGCCAGCTGGGGCAGTGCCCCCCACCCGCAGCCCTCATGGTGACGGTGCAGGTGGCCCCGTGGGGCCTGGGGCAGGCAGCAGCCCCCAGCAGGACGCTTCATAACCCATGGCCGCTCCCTGCCATGATCAGGATGGACAGAGGCACCCACGGGAGCCAGCAGGCGCTTCTCCTGGTACACAGGCAGCCGTGAGGGCGCGCAGGCCTTGCACAGGGAGCGTGGCACCGTGGAGTTCGCCCCTCACCGGCCCTCGTGTGGCTGGGCCGTGCCGGGCCGTCAGGCCCCGCACACCACAAGTCCCTCCGAACTGGGTGTTGCAGGCAGCTTTTGTTCCTACTGTGAAACTTTCATCTCCAAAAGCTATTCACGTTTTTTTAAAGTCTGGATTAGACAGAACAAATTCAGATGTGACAAGACATGAGCTCTGATATAGGTGACGCTGCAGCGCCACAGAAAGGACATCGCCAGCCCCGTGTCACACAGCTCCCAGGGGCTCGCCACAAGGAGCTGCCACCCGCACACGGCGGTGTCGCCAACAGGAAGGTGGTGCTGCTTCCCCGGGTACCAAACGGGCTTCTCCAAAGACGGGCCTTCTGCTTTGCACCTCGGGATCTGCAGGACTGAGCACTGCCCTGGCTCTGACGCTGCTGCTTACGATGGCCGAGCCTTCACCATCCAGCATTTGCAGGCTGATACAAAGCAACTCACATCTCTCCTTTGATTTTTCAAGTGGCACCAGCATAATGTTACCTCTCACGTCAAGGATCAATGCTGACAGCACTTGACAGGCTGCGTCTGCCAAAATATTGACTGGCCTAACAGATTTTCACAATTGGCTCCTGTTCCAAATGTCTTCCTGATTTTATCTCCCTCCTTTGGTGCTGCTCGCCTGCAGTCACTATCAGAAAAATTACACAGATGTTGTTTGTGCAGTCATGTTTTATCAGGAGCATGAATTTCATTAAATGCTGTTTGCTGACATTCAATCATTTGTCACTGAATAGGCAGCGAGTGTTCTCATGTCATGGTCACATCACATCTCCAGGCTTGTCACTTGCACTTTTATCGCCCGTTGTGTAAATGCTCACTTCGATGCTGGTATCTTTTACTTACAGACCTGAGCATGCCTTCAGGGACTGCTGGCCATGAACTTGGCGGCGCTGTTACACAACACCCAGAAACACCCAGATCTCCCCATCAACCAGGTTTTCAGAAAGGAGAGCATTTTCTCAGCACGCTCACAGGCGCGTGGGGCACATGCCTGCCCATCCCCTAACCTAGCACTGCGAAAATAGAGAGGAATTATTTTCAGAACAAGTCTGGGCCTGCTGTTATAGCATCCTAGAGCTGGTCACCCTTCTCACCATCCCCACTCTGTTTTCTGTGCAAAATTTCCCCATGTGGAGCAGGGGCGTTTCCAGGGTCCTGTAGCACACTCTCCCCCCAGCTGCTCACAGCTCCTGCTCCAGCTCTCTGCAGACGTGCTTTGGGCAGAAGCAGCCCCTGCTCTGTGCTGTGCCCTGGGGTGGGCTGGGTGGCAGCACCCATGGGAGAGCATTCAGCTCAGTACTGCTCACTCGCTGCTGTGTGCCCCTTGATTTCCGTTTTCCAGCTCCCCTGAGGGTTTGGCAGGAGGTCTGTCTGTAGAAGAGGCCCTCAGAGCATCCCCAGAGTTTACATTTTACTTTCCAGCCACCAAGCCAAGCAGGAGAGGGGGGTCATTGCTCTCAGATGATCGAATTTGCTTTCCACAGAAGCAAAAAACTCATCCAAGCCTCAGTGGGAGGCCATGCTCAGCTGGAGCCTGACCCTACAGTCAGCACAGCAAGCGTCCCCACCATGCACGGCCCTGGCAGCGCGGGGAGCGGTGCGCTGGCTGGCTCCAGGAGCGTAAGCCGATGTTGCAGACCGGCAGGGACAGACACGGTAACTCCAGGGGTGTCTGCCTTTTGTGCTACACCTGCCCCTGTCTTCCACCCAAGCCCCCACTGCTCCTCCTGCAGACACCTGCATGCACCTCCCCGTGCCATACACATCCAGGCATTGGCCTTACCCTCAGGTTTTTGTTTCACCTGGGGTCTTTGCCGTTTTCTTCCCCATTACACTCTATAACTGCGGCTGAGCACATCTGCAACTGGCCCGTTGTCCCGGCGAGCAGAGCTGGCCTCGCTGCAGGCCGGGCTGTGTGCCGGGAGGTGACCGTCGGCAGGTCATGGGGAGCTGTCGGCGCGCCCCGTCTCTCCCAGACAGCCCAGTAACAATCTAATCGTTAGGAGAAACGTGTCGTCATCCTTACAGGAATCGCTGAGAGCAGAAGTGGGTGGGGGTGCGGGGCAGCTGTTGGAGAGCAGGCGAACAAACTGGCAGTATAAGTTTATACAAGCAAACCTCTGAATTTTTGCGAGCCAAAGAGCAAATAAACAATTCTGAATAGTACAATGAGGACTGTGTTTTGTTTGTACAATACAGAATTGCCATTTATTATTTTGACGTTGCCAATAAATAATTGCCTTTATGTGGAACAAAAAAAAAAAAATCAAAGCAATATTCAGTGCTGCTGGAAATGTAAAACTAATAGTTTAAAAAAGCAATTGTGGCTAAAGGAGGCCTGCAGTTGAAGTCACAGCCTAACCCCCATTCTTACCTCCTCTCCCTTTTCAGCTTCTCTCAACTTTCCCCAGTTCTTTCTGGGATGACATCTGCAAAGCTTAGTTCCAACTCAAGACAAAGCTTTCTGTAAAACAGTTTGAAAGAGACTAAATGAATAGCACTGTAGTTACGCAAAGATTTTTCAAAATGGAGAAAGGCTGTGTTCAGATGACAAAAATAAATCGTGATAAAAATCTGCCCCGCCTTGAAAAAAGTCTTTAAATTTTGCATCTAAACTTACCCTGGAAATTGAGAAGAAATGTATGAAAGCAAAAACTCACCATCCAAACTGCTGGCATTCAGGAGAACAGATTTCTGGTGCCAGCCGGTTTTATTGGATGCCCAGGTGGCATGCGTGAGCTGCACCAGTGTGTGTCCGCGCTGCACCGCGCGGCACCCATGCAGCACCAGAACTGCCCCGGCCTTCCGACAGCCACAGCAGACTTACTGCCTTCTCGGGTGAGAGCTTGCTTAATTCCTGCCCGCTGCACTTACCCAGGAATGCAGCCAGCCCTCCGTCCCACCAGCACAACGTGGAGCTGAAAACGCGTATGGTGGTTTCTAGCACAGCACGAGAGGCACCGGATGGCAGCAAGGACAGACAGCAAAGGAGCGTGCTGCAGTTGCAAACAGTCGTGGCGTTTATTATTCACCCTGTGCTGCCCAGCGCCACTGGGACGGCTGCACTGCCGACTCGTTACCAGCACGGCTGCTGGCATGGATCACCTGTGTGCCTGCAGCTACAGAAGCCCCAGCTCATTCCAGACATACCAGAGTTTGAATATGGTTACAAAAAAAAAAAAAAAGGATAGAAAATAAAGGGTAAACTTCAAATCAAATGGTATTACACTTAGTGAACTGATTATTCTCCTGTTCTACGGATGCCTCTGCCTGCTGGCAAAGTGAAGCACAGAAGTTAACATTTTCACAATGTTTTATGAAATCATACAAAAAGCCAAAAAGCGGTGACTTCATGTTGCATGAAGAAATATGTCGGGGGGCGGGGGGAGGGAGACAAAAACCAAAGTGAACTGTTGTCTCAGTAAGCAATTCTCCACCTCAGTTTATAAGTGCATCATGGATTCAAATTCATCAATTCTTTGTTTGGTGTTTCCTTTCCTAATCTTCCGGTAGGAGATGGTGTTGTACCGGGAGTAGCTGTGTCTGGAGATGTCATTTTTTTTCCCCAGGCTGGGCTGCTCCCCAGCTTTCTCCGCCTGGGCGTTGCAGCCGGGGCTGGTGGGGGGCGATACCTCCTTGCCGCTCTCTTGCTGCTGCCGACGGGACGCCTCGCTGGTCTCCCGCATCTCTATCACCTGCACTTCGTCCTCCTCGGTGTCCTCCTCTTCTTCTTCCACCTCCTCCTCCTCCTCCTCCTCAGCATCGTTCCCTCTCTGCTCAGCGGTGCCCGCGGGGGTCCCCGCCACCTCCCCGCTGGGGCCGGCCGCTGTCCCCAGCGCTGGCTGCCCGCCGCCCGGCCCTGCAGCAACACAGAGGTGTGCGGGTGGGGGCTGCCCGCCTGCATGCCCCGTGCCGCCCGCCTGCTGCCTGGCACCGCTCCTCCCGCCTCACCCCTCCAGAGGCCGCCCGCGTTGGGCGTGCGACATCTCCGGGCTGAATCCCACCGTGCCCGCCCCTGTCTCCGCAAGGCTTCGCACGCTCACAGCCACGTCGTTCACGGCCACCTGCCCCTGCATTTTTTAGTGACCGCCCCTCCTGTACCACCTTCCTGGGAGCCCTCCCTGCAGCCCCCTGTTAACGAGAGGCGGTGCGGACCTGCAGGCCGTGCAACGTGCCGCTCCTGCGCCCCAGGACCAGAGGCGTCGCGTCTGTCTGCATGCACTGCATCTCTGCTCACCCTCCTAGAGCTCAGCTGACACGTACCCCCATGTGGGGCCCTGCTACAGTGCCTCCGCATGAGCCGTTTCACTGCTTTGGAAGGAAGGGCAGTCCCAAAGCTCTTTGGTTATTGGCCTGGGCAGGTACCAGCCCCTGACGTTTCCATCAGCTGAACTCCCTGTTCTGGAAGGGCATCAGAGGTGTTGCTCAGGTGTTTCATAACCCGCTCCATACCCTGTGCCACCTCCTGGCTGCTGCTAGCACCCCTGACGCCCCAGTCAGGACGTTCGGCCCCGTGGGAAGGTTCGGCAGGACGAGCTGCTCCCACCCACCCCAGCTGGGACCAGAGCTACAGCCCCCAGGCAGGCTGCGGTGTCACGGGTGGCACCCCCAGCTGCAGCTCACCCGCCTGCACCCGTCTGCGTGGCCGTGGGGCAGGGACCCCACCGCAGCCTTCCCAGGGACATGGGCACACGCACGTCCCTGCTTCAGAGGTGGCGGGCGACACTTGGATGGCTATCTGGTATTTGTCCTGTTTGGCACATCTCTGCTCCAGTGTCACAACAGTCTATTCAACATTTTGCCTGTGGAGTCCTGAGTATTAATTAGACTAAATTGGTTAGGTACTAAAAAGCTGCCTGCAATTTAGAGATAAAGTGCTTGTGGCTGAGATGGATGGGGGGCTGTGCAAGATCGTTTAATAGGTTTTATTGTGCACTTGTAAAGCAGCACAGCTGGAGTGTAGATGTCAGCTCCGAGTGGGAAAGCCACCATCATGATTCACCTCCTCAAAGCCCATGCAGTTGCTAGGAAATATTATTTTGCCCAGGACAAATGTTCATACATTTTTTTTTCTTTTCTTAATCAAAGCAGCACCAGTTTCTGTTTACAAGGCACGACCATATATCTTTTATAGCTCTGTTCAAATGACTTTAAGCTTTGCCAGCACCACGACAACTCCTCTGAGTTGTTAATCTGCTCTTCCATGAGGAGAGGTTCAATATTTATGCGGCAGCTGACATATAGACACACCAGCTTATCGCAGCCTGGTGGGTGCGCCAATGGAGGGAGAGATGCGGGATGGCTGTGGCCCGAGAGCATCCCGCTGGCATTTGGGACATCTAAGAGGATGTCCCAAATCTTCAAGAGGACTTCACCCTGCACCATCAGCATGCAGGTCTGTCCCCAAGGCCATAAAATACTCCTCCTTTTTCAGTGACCTTTCGCATGATATAACTAAATATGCTGATAGACACTGACTGTATTTTGGCGTACCCACAGAGACAGAGAGCGTGCCGTGCCCCCAGCCCTGCTCTGTGCAGGGGCAGGGGGGGGCAGGCTTGGCTGGAGCATGCTTTTCTGTTTCCACCCAGGTGCGAGTGGAAGGACACAGGAACAGCAATTTTCTGCTAGTTACTTAGGGATCAGGGCATTTTAGACACGTCATAAATTGTGAAGGAAAGAGTTTGGGTTCTGAGGATGCAAAATTCAGACTTACAGCCATCCAACAAATCAGCAGGTAAACGTTATCCTGCATGGAGCAGAAGACGAAGCATCTCCCATCCTGACAGGAGGGCTGGAGACCCCGTGTGTCAAGGCCCCAGGGTGCTTCGACCCCACAGTAAAGGTGTCATGCACAGACCGCGGGAGGAGAGGCAGCAGCTGCTGCGATCCTACAGATGGGAGTGAGTCACCCTCCTCTGCAGCACGAGGGTTTGAATGAATTTGAAAAAGATTAACATCTGTATAATATCATCTCTGAAGGCTACTCATTGCTATGCCTCAGAAGAACAAGTCACATCACACGACATTCTTCATTACCTTCCTCTGACTCCTGGCCACCGGTTCCTGTGTCCTGGAGATCAACTGATCCCTGCTGTAGCGTCGCATCATTTTCCTCTTGCTTTTCTTTAGGAAATATAAAGCATGAGAAGTGTACTTATGGGGCAGTTAGTGCCAATAATTAGGTTTTAATGGCTGCAGATTGGCAGCAGAATTCTAGAGCAAAGTGAAAAAATTGCTTTTTTTCTTTGGTCATATACTTTTCATTTCAGCCTCTGTAACCTCTAGCTCAAATCTGTCCCCGACCCTCCATTATTCTGAGCCGTTGTTACTACTAACTGTAGCTTTGGAGTTCTGAATAACACACATAATACATGCCATTATTCATAAGGCTATACATAAAACAGAGGCTTTTCTGTCCAAATACTCAAATAAAGGCAGCATCATACTTTACCTTCGCGTTGCTTCTCTCCGTCAAAATCTCCACACACACTGTCCTCCACCAGCGAGTTTCTACTTTCCTCCTGATTTCCTTTTGCGAGCGGCGCATCAGGGCTGGTGTCTGCATTCGTGTAGGGCCCCGTCCCGACAGACCTCGCGATGTCATCGATGATGCCAATGACCTGGAGCGGTCCCTTCTCAGGAACCACGCTCCCGTTGCACTCGGGCATGCTGGGCACCACCGGCACGTCCTCGCTCATGCTGAGCACCGTGCCCGGGGCACTCAGGCCGTGCACCTGCCGGCCCCGTCCCGCTCCGCTCGCGGGCTGGGCCGCTGCTCCGGGGGTGTCCTCGCGGTCACCGCGTGTCCCCTCTGTGGTGCGGCGGCGAGACGGGGCCGGCGGTGACAGCCACGGGCTGGCGGGGGCTCGTCCGCCGGCACCGCCACCGGGGCCCAATCAGCACCTCGCCCGGCGCTCGGGCTGCTCCGGCCTCATAATTAGATGCGCCGCTGAAATTTACATAAACAAACAATCTGAAGCAAGGCAGCTTTTGTGCTGGCATGTAGAGCGGGTCTTTCAGCATGTCAGCCCGCGGTAATACACAGGGATTTTGTATCCTGCACACAACGGCCCTTTGTGCTTCCCCCTGCGACAGGAGCACCGACTGTTCTCGCCTCCTAATCCGCGGAGGGTGACCTCGCTCCTGCCACCGCCGTGTAACCGGCTTAACGCAGCCCCCGGTTCCTGCCCCGTAAGCCCCATGGGCTGCGGCCGGACAAGGGCCCCAATTCGCGCTGCCAGCGTGGTTTGAGGGGCACGTGTGGCCCACGGCTGGGCCCGGGCACATCCTGCGCGATGCCCAGTGCCTGCAGAATGTAACGTGCCTCCGCGAGGCAGCTTTGGGCCGCGGCAGCTGAAATGCTCCTTAAAGGAACGTGAAAGGGGCAAGGCAAAAGATAAACACGTCGTGAACCAGCAGACGGACCTACAAGCTAGCCGGGGTGCGAGGGTCGCGTGAACAGCACTGGCCATTTCCTGACCACAGCTGAACTCATCTCAGCTCTGCCGAATGAAGCCAGGTTTACATAAGAACGTAATCGCCTGCTCTGAATGATTTTTTGTTTTCATACAATACAACATTTTTGACATCTTTGGGCTTTGGGATTTGGAAATCCTCTTGTTGAGATCAGACCTTGATTAGAAACAGAGCCAAAACGCTTTGACTGTTCTTGTTCATCTGTGAGTTTGCATCTTTTAATCAACAACTTTTCACTGTGCTGTAAATGAGTTTGGTGTAATTGATTTAAAAAATCGATCCTTGGTTGGAAAACTTTGTCCAAGACAAATGGATGATGACATTTGGAAGCAGTTGGCAGCGCCCAGTTGCAGGTGCCCTCATGAGGAGAGGGGTGGGTACGTGGCACAGGCTGACAGCTGGAGGGCAGAAAGATCATTTTCTGTTCTTCCCAAGCTATTTCCACAGCCCTGAAATAATCTGAAGAGCCCTTGCATGTGATTCCTTATTTGCCAGGTCCTGTCCCTAGGGTTCCCGTGGTCTGGAAACACCATTGAGAAAGGCCTGGCGGCTGGGAGGCACCTCAGCACCTCAGCACCGCGCTGCCAAGGGGAGCAGCAAGGCTGATCCACAGCGTGCGGGAGGCAGGGCTGTGAGCACGAGCAGCGCGGGGTCCCACGGGTCGGGGCGGCCCCTGGGAGCCGAGCTGTCCCCCGATCCTGGTGGGGGCAGGACAGGGACAGGTCCTGTCCACCTCTGCCCAGCACCTGCCTTTCTTTCTGTTGCAAAAAGCTCCGGGAACATGTTGAGATACTTCCTGGTGCCATCTATTGGTGACACAACCAGCTCTCACCCATTCACAACGTCCCAAATTAGCGGCTCGTGGTTGAAGCTCCATTTGCATGAATCTATTCTAAACCATTTTCCGAGTGACCTTTTAAGAAGGAAGTTTCCATTCAACAAGTCCTCCTTTTTTCTAAAATTTTGTAAGTAGCACCTGTGATTGCAGAGACACCAGAGCACAGCAGGAATTTGAAAGTAAGTGAGCCTCATTAGGGCCACAGTAACTCAAATTCATATCAGAAATATTAAGAAGCAGGTGCTGCAGGGTATTTGCAGGGTTCTTTAGGCTCATCTATCATTAATCGCCTACCCCCCCGTTTCTGCTCCAGTCACACATTCCTAGGAGCAGCAGTGTCCCCACCTCCCAGCCTGGGAGGAACACGTGCACCGTAGCAGGTCTCTGTAGCAGGTCCACAGCAGAAGCTGCGTAGCCCAGCGTCACCGCTGGGGATGCAGTGCCACCCAAAGGACAGGGCAGGGTGGCTCTGGAGACCAGTGTCCCGCAGCTGCACAAGCCAGGAGAGGTTCACCCAGAGACCGAGCGCTGTGCATCCTTTCAACAACCTGCAGCGAGGCATTTCCATTTTGTCAGCTAGATAAATACCTTACGTTTATGAAAAAAGTATCTTGGGATTCCTCTCCCACAGAAGATTTCAAAATCCTAACTTGCCACCCCACCAAGGGATGAAAGGAAACGTAAATGTGTGAGTCGTCCCCAGCCGAGCTGTGTGAGAAGGCACACGCGTGCGTGCTGTCCTCGTGTGCGTGCTGTCCTCGTGTGCATGCTGTCCTCGGGGCTGGATGAGGCTGCCTCCAGCCGCTCAGCGCCAGAGGGGATGCCGTAGGAGGAGCAGCTCTTTGCCTCTCTTCCAAACAGGAATGCGTTCAGGAGTGGCAAAGCAGGGGCACACTACCTGCAGGTCATGGGCACAAGCAGAGTAGTTCAAGTGCTGACACCCTGAAAAACAGACCACTGCTGCTTGCTTTCTGGGAAGCCCGGTAAGAAGAGACCGAAGCGGTGGCTGACGGTGGGAGAGCATCCCACCTGGCCACAGGCACCGCCGGCACAGGTCCCGTGCCAGAGCCACGCCAGCAGCAAGGAGCTGCGCGCCCCATCCCCGTCCCCATCCCCGTCCCCATCCCCGTCCCTGTCCCCGGGCTGCCACGGTGGCCAAGGGCCCGGCGCTGCTCAGGCACCGGTGCGGTCCCAGCCGATTTTCACGCAGGCGGAGTTGGAGCTGGACACAAGGGAGAAGCAGCTGCGGGTACCTCCCACCGCTGGCAGCTCTTTATAAATAGAGCCAGGCAAAAACATGTTTCGAGCCTACACAAACATTTCATTTGCACAAAACGGAAGTCATCACATTTCTGCCTCTTTAACCTTTTAAGAAAAATATTTTTGAATGAACAAGGCGAACCTTACCAAAGCTGTTCCAGCTGCAGATCCCCCGAGGCAGAACACTGTCTGGTGCCACGCTGCCTTGTGGTCCCGGCCACTTCCATCAGGTCTGTCCCCACTTGCTCAGGGCAGTCCCACATTGCCGGCAGCAGCCCCGGGTGCTGCCTTAGCTTTCCTGGCCCAGCCCGGCTGCAGGTTGTGCACCTAGCAGGAACAAGCAGGCACGCGGTGCGGTGCTGAGACACATGCGGCAGTGCTGGGGAATGCAGCGGGCATGGGGCACGACGCAGAGGGGTGCAGGGGATGCATGGGCACAGGTGGAGACCCCATGGCCGTGCACAGCTCACCCGCAGTCAGCCAAAGAAAGGAGATGGGCAGAGCTGGCCTTAGGGGCTGCAAAGAGAACAGGAATTAGTATCTAACATGCTAAAGGCACCACGCATAGCAGACACCCTACTTCTTTTTGTGTCAGTTGGGTCCAGATGAATAATTACATCAGATTACAGTGTTAAGAATTGAGTGATATTAACAATGAATTCTTGGCTTTATGCATGTGCAAGGCGTGCTTGCTATTTGAGTTGCAGAGGCAGGCAGGAACATAAGCACGTCCCGTGATCTTCTCACTGCTACAAGAGCTAGGTGCCACCAGCTGCTACGGAACACTTCTAAAACAGCTGCACGAGAAAGGAAATGTCTGGTCTGAAAGCAGAAATTACCAGAGCAGAACCACATGCACGAAGGCAGAAGAAATGCAGCCATCCCTGAAAAACAGTGAACTGGCCACCGAAACGAGAGGTGCCTGCCCCAAGCAGAACTGAAATGGAACAAAACCAAGGGCATGCAGAAACTCGAGTCTGAGACAGGGAAATGCAAAAGCCTCACATCTGTCAGTAGCTTCCAGGACTGGACCTGTAATCTGCGAGGGGTGAGTTTTTGTAGGGCAATACAGCCTTGAAGCCAGCATGCTTTTCCACTGCACTTGAAATTTTCCCAGCAGAAGCCAGAATGCGCTTCATGGCTTTGTAGAAAAAGCTTCAGCAATATGAATTACAGGCCAAGAGAGCCGAGCACAGTAACTGCAAATTGGGAAGGTCACTAAAAAGGGGCACGGCTGACCGGAGAGCTGCAGGAGCGTGGAAGAGGTGAACAGGTCTGAGGAGCAGCAGATGAGGCACTGCCAGGCCCTTGGAAAACCACACTGAGCTGACAACAGCCATTGCCTGAGCAGCAGACACCAACCCATGTAACCAGAGGGAACTTCGCTGCGCCCCGCTCCCGCCGGCTCCCCCCTTAGCGCCGCAGCATGGGCAGTGCGGGGCGCGGAGGCGCTGTGCCAGCCCTGCTGCTGGAAATGCCACCGCATGCTCGCTCCCATCACCATCACCTCAGGCAAGACTTCTGCCCATTTACTGCTAAACCAGGGGCTGATAACGTGACCTTGTCCTTCCTGTGGTTTATGCACGATCCGGGGCTCAGGGTCACTCTGACCCGGGCACCGGGCAGGGCAGACTTTAGACTAAAAGAGGGGAGATTTAGATTAGATATAAGGGAGAAATTCTTCACTCAGAGGGTGATGAGGCACTGGCACAGGCTGCCCAGGGAAGCTGAGGATGCCCCATCCCTGGAAGTGTTCAAGGCCAGGTTGGATGGGGCTCTGAGCAACCTGGTCTGGTGGGAGGTTGGCAGGGGGCTGGAACTAGATGGTCTTTAAGGTCCCTTCCAACCCAAACCATTCTGTGACTCTTCACCGAGAGGGTGGCTGGGCACTGGAACAGGTTCCCCAGGGAGCCTGCTAGAGTTCAAGAAGCATTTGGACAATGCTTTCAGACACAGGTTTGATTTTGGGGTGGTGCCGTGTGGACCAGGAGCTGGACTCGATGATCCTTGCGGGTGCCTTCCAACTCACGTTATTCTGATTCTGTGACTCTTTGATTCTTTCTGTTGTCAGCTCGGATTGTCCCCTTTATCCACGGGGGAGAAGAAAAGTCAGTCCCCTGGCTCTCAGGAAGCCAGGCAGCCCCATAAGCGCCGTGCTCAGAGCCAGCACGTCCCCAGGAGCTGCGGCTGGCACAAAGGCTTGCAGCGCCGCACGCTCCCCAGCCAGCACGTGCTGCCCCGTGCCCCTGGGCGTGCTGGCCCTGGCCTCGCCACAGACCCAGCCCATGCCATTGCAGCATCCCCGTGCACGTCCCGGGAGCACAGCAGGAATTGCTCCCAGCTGCTCCCTGCAAGAAGCAATGCAGTTCTAGAAGCTTTCTCCTTCTTTTTGCTCTCTCTTTAGTTTGCCTGTGTGTTTCTTCCTCCCCTCAAGAGGCTGTGGCACCTTTGATCTCCAGCCACACTGCAGAGCCCCACAGAGCTTGCCGATCGCCCACATCCTGTTTTTGATCAGCCGCGCAGCTCACGGCCCTCAAAACACCGTGTTGCGGTCACACATCATGTTGTAGCAACCCGAGTGTCCTCTCACCACCACTAGAATAGCATCATTTATCTAACTGCCTTTCTTACGCTTGCTGGGTGCCCAGGCTCACTGGGCCTTCCCAATGCTAAAAGCAGGCACGTATCTCCCAAGATAAGGCAAACTAACTTTCCATACCAAAAGGAGTCACTGCTCTGGGCCATACAGCTGCCCTCATTTCCACCAGAGATGCAGCCCTAGGGAGCAGAGTCCATACAGCATTGTAAATACCTTTTATATAAGATGAGGAGAAGGATGCACGAGAGCAGCGCACCCTATCCAGCCCCCGCCTCTGCCATTGCAGTCTTTATAAACCAGCTGCAACCAAGGCAGGAGGCAGTGTTAATGCAGAGCTCATTTCTGAGCAGTTGCAGGAGGCAGAAGGTGAAGCACACCCAGCCTGGCTGCTGCACTGCTGTCAGCCCGCAGAGCCCAGCCAGCCCCGCTCTAGGCGAAGGGCTCTGGCCTGACTTTGAGCAGGCACTGATTTTCACCCCCACGAAAAAGCGTCTGTAGCACAGGTGGGCGAATCTTCAGCCTCCGTTCGTACAAACAAGACTAGGAATATTTGCTTCTTCAGACATAAATGCCTACGACAGCCAGGGCCCCGAGTCCTGGGCCAGACGGACAGAGGTGTGCTCTGCTGTGGCAGAGCAGGACCCGCCAGCGGCTCACGGCGACGGGCAGCTGGAAGCACCCCGGCTCTGCAGGCACGCAGGCTCTGGGCAGCTCTCTTCCCTTTCTTTGAGGTCTGGTAAAGACCTCAAACAGTATCCTAGGCTTAGGGTAAAAGCAGAGTAACCATGTAAGATACTGTTCTGTGCGGGTCTCTGAGCATTTGCCTCTCTCGGTTTGACCTCGCAAGGGCCCTTTGCTGATGCCTGTGTTTCCCAGGAAGTCCAGCAAATAACAACATACATTTACTTGCAAGTGAAAATTAACACATCTAAGGAATTCCTAGTCTGTTTCTTAGCAACGCTATGCACCAAGGAAGAATCTTGACCCTGTTGAAATATAAGTATTTCAAGCATTTCATTCAGACTCTGATACGGACACAAAACTGCAGGTACAGTTAGCTCAGGCATAACTTAGTAAGAATAAGTAAACAGATTAGCTAAGTTAGACATATTTCCACTAATAAGTTAGGCATGTTACTTGGCATGAGTTACAAAATAATAACATTTGCCTTACCAAATTGCAAAAACATGACTGAGTTTAATGTCTCTTTTTAAGTGTCGGATCTCTTTGTTCTCTTTGGGGTATTAATCAACCTTCGCCAGATTTTCTGGTTACTGTGGCCACGGTTGCTTTCACTTGGACACCCGTACATCTGCCTTTAACTCCAAGTTGTCCCCGTGGAAATAATCTCTGCTTTTCTTTCTTCTCTCTGCCGCCATGACTGGCAAAGCGAAGCTGTTTCTTGAGGCAACAGCTCACAAGCCAAAAACCCGGTGTCCAGAAATGAGCTCCAGTGAGACTCACGGCGACTCCAGGCCCCAGCCCACCCGTCTGACGAGGATCAGCCCCAGGCCCAGCTCCATGCCCAGGTGCCGGGGCTGTGCCTCCCTCGGGGGCTCCCCGCCAGGCCTCCAGCAGCCCGCGGAGCAGTGTTTATCGATTACAGGAGTACCGGGACAGGCTGTTTTTATCTGGGGTTCGTCTCCACGGAAAGCTATCGGTTTCAGTCTGAGGTTTCTGAAAAGACCAGGAAATCCTGCCACAGCAATATCTGAATTGCGAACAGCTGCACATTCTTCTCGGTCAACAGACAAACGAGGCACACAAGGCATTTAAATTACATTTAAAATTCTTCCAGTTGTACCTGGAAAACACAATTAGGCTGCTTGCTCTGACCTAACAGCCTATTTCTGTGTTGCCTGAGAGGAAAACAAAAGTTCTCTGTTTCTTCACATTTATCTCCATATTTATTATAGCACCTCATACGAGCTGTCAAGTGAGCCCTCACTGCCTGCAGTCTCTGCCTCCGGCCCAGGCGAGCGTGGGCAGGCACCAAGCACAGCCCGCAGGGAGCCCCCCGGCCAGCGCCTGCCTGCACCCCCACCAGAGCCAGCCTCGGTCGTCCCTGGGGGAGATCCTCTGCTCCGCTCACCTTAAAGAGGTCAAATTAACTCAAACTGTGTGCTTAGATCACTGCATGCTGACGAGCATTTTCTCCAACCTGCTAAAAATCCAGTAAGCTGATTTGACCGCAGTAATCTCAAGGGGTGATGGTGACGACACCCGGCACTGAAATGACCTGTCACTGAGCTGACACAGCACAGAGCATGCTGTTTCTAGCAAGCATGATAGGAATTGCACAAAAAAGCTCTGTGGCTTTGACAGGGCTCCACAGAGCCCCACCGTACCCTTCGCGGATTTGGTCATTGTCACCAGCCAGTTTTCATCTCAGAACATCTCCCCTGGGGTCTGCCGTAAGCTCCGGGCTCCATCCTGTTTCTAACGGGACTTTGTCACTGACTTTAGTGGAAGCGCTTGCTTTATTAGACACCTTTGAGGACTCTGACTTCAGTAACAGGAAATAAATAGCTATAAATCTTGCATTCAATTAAAAAACATTATTAACACTAAAGTATGCTGAGGAAGTTCTGCAAAGGTTCTTCACTTCACATCTCGGAGTTAGTCGTTTTTCATGTTAATGAAGAAGTCCACAGTGCACTCTGATTAAAAATTAAAATTAAAATAATTAAAAACCCCAGAGCATTTTAAATACCATCAGTCCCACCATAAGGTTGTGTGAGGAGAGGAACAAATGCAGCCTTGAGTTTGACCTGCTGCAAGCCTCCAGGTGAGCTGCCGCGCATGTTCCCTGGCCCTGCTGCAGGCTCCTGAGCAGAGCCCCAGACTTCATGGACAGCACACGCCGTGTCAGACCCGACTTTCTTCCTCTTCCAGCGCCCGGTGAAGGCCTGGGATGAATTTCAGAAGATGCTTTCGTACGCTTGATCTCCTGCTCTTCCGTGGGAGTGTCCCAAAGCTACTCGAGCAGCCGCTTCCCTCCCAGAGGGGGGACATGGACCCGCTGCTGGCCAGGCTGATGCTGCGGTTCCTGCGCAGGGAGGACCTCCCGGCCACGCCGTCGCCGTCCCTGGGGAAGAAGCACTCGTCATCGATGCTGGACTGGCGGCTCAGGCTCTCTGCAGCAGAATCATCGAAGGCGCTGCTCTGGTAGAAGCTGTCCTCACTGTCCACAGTCATGGAGCTCAGCCGGCTTCGGGAGCTGCTCTCGCTGGAGAAGCGAGGCTTGATCGGAGAGACAGGTCCCGGTGTGCCACAGCCACCAAATAAGTTGGCCTCTTCCAGCTCCAGCATGTCCAGCAGAGCATTGTCATTCACCTCTCCTGGAAGCAGAGGTCAAGGAGGAGCATTATTCAAAGGCATCTGCTCAAGGCCAGAGAGCTGGAAGCCTATGCAAGCAGGGATGGCCTCGGGCTCTGCAGCAGCTGTCCCAAAACAGCGCTGCAGGGAGGTCAGCATGGCCATTCCTGTCCCTCTGTTCAGCCGAGGCCATCAGCTGTGTCTCTCAAGGGTTTCACCCTTCCCCTCCGCCCTCCCAGCCGGGGCGACCTGAGGGGTGCGGTGGTGTTTCTGCGCCACGAGGGAACGGGGGAGGATCGCGCCCAGCATCCCTTCTCACCCCGCATTTCCCAGCTGTGTGGGGCTCTCTACCCCTGCCTTGCCCCGAAATGCAGAACCAAAGTTGCTCCCAGGGCAACCTGTAAATAAGGGGAGGGCTTTGTTTGTTTGTTTTTAAGCCCAGAAAAAGAGAATGGAAAAGAAACTTTGCAACCCACATGAACTCATTTCCTAGAACTCATGCAAAAGAGCCTTTAGTCTACATCAGCAAAGCAGCATCCAAATTCATTAGACACTGAAAAAAAGGCTTTCCCATGGGCCAGCCCCATGCCCTCATTAACAGGGGAAAAAGCAAGCAAATGAAAATCAGGCTAAAGGAATGCTTGCTACTGATCAGCCCGGGTTTCCGCAGAAGGTCTCAGCAGTGCTGTGGTTTCCGACCCGGAAAAGACGACTTACCATGCAGCAAGCGCTGTTCCCGTAAGTGCAAAGAGCGGAACTCCACCCATTTCTGCTGCAGAGTTTTCTGTGAAGGATAAAGAGGGCTACCTGTCATTCACACACTTCCACAGAGGTTTAAAACACTGCAGAAGAGAGGGTTCTCAGGCAGTACGCTTCACCTACGGGAAGCAGCTGTGTGCCCTCGTCTCACCAGCATGACAACAGTTGTCCTGGAGTTTCGCAAACTTCCCCCACAAAGCACAACTGCCCTCATGCCCTGAGTGCTCTGGCCGAGGCGCTTCACATATGAGATTTGCAAAAGTAGAAGGCTGAAATCTGGAGAGCATGCAGCATGCATTCGGACAGCAAACCTAGAAACCAGTTTCTCAGGGGGGCGGCACTGCCGACCTCTGTCAGAAACCTGCCACAGCCCAGAGCCGGCTGGCTGCTAGCAGGGCCCCGTGCCCCTTGCTCCTGGCTCTGCCAGCAACACAGGCACATCGCAGCCAGCGATGCCCTGATCCTGCAGTTGGGAACACATCACCCCGACTGTCCTTACAGCCTGCAAGTGCTGACATACCATCCTAACAATGAGCAACACTTAATTTTTTTCCTCTGTTGCAGATGATCTTTAGATAAAGAAAATAAAACGCTGCATAACTGATTCAAAACCAGGCAGGTTAACCTCTGCCTGGAGCAGGTGCTTCCTCAGTGACCTGCATGAACTTGGTGCACCTCAAACACGCAGCTAGGCACTCTGACAAGTCATATTTATACATGCAAACTGCCCAGGCTAAGCTTGTGTGGGCCATCTTGCTACTCCTTGCACATTTCTCCCCTGCTCCACACTTCAGAAAAACCAATCAAGCACACACACACCATCCCAAGGGTAAAGCACCGCCACCCATCCAGCACCCAGACAGCCTCCCCTGCAATACGGGAGCAATGACCGCTGTCGAGGAGGGCCTGAGACACCGCCGTGCTCCCCACCTGCCTCTGGGTGACCACGGCGGCAGAGCAGGGCTGGTGGTGCCCGCACCCAACACCGCGACGCCCCCGCTGTGGGCCAGAGATGCTGGGGAGTTGTCCAAAGACATTCTTCACCCCTTTGGGACCCAAGCAAAGCAACCTCCTAATGATGGTTTCTCCCGTCTAATTAGGCCTCATTAGCAGCTCATTAACTGGCACATGGCACATGTACCCACTCGCTGCTGCCAGCTGCCCGTTCGGCCCAGCTGCTGAGCACCTTTACGCAGGGCGTGCTGGTGGAGCGGCCCAGCCCTGCGACGGCGCCCACCAGCACGCTGCTCCCTGGCTGCGGTTACATGGCTCCCAGCTGCTGAACACATCCCGTGGTGAGACATCAGACACAGTCACAACCAAAATTAGGTTCTTTCCACTGCCGCCACTCTCCTGATCACGCAAGGGCCAGGCCCACACCCAAATTCTGCACTGCAAGAACTCTCATTGCAGAGATTTGGCACTTCTGGGAAACAACTGTTTTCTAAAACCTGAAAGCAGAGAATTTCACAGCAGATTTGGGTTTTATAAATTCTCTGAATGGGGGGTGGGAGGGGCAGCCTGTGTCTTGTGACTGTGCCATTATTTCGTGAAGCTGCCTAAGGGAGAAGCCCGGGCGGCTTCTCACGGCGGTGGGGCTGGGACCAGCGGGCGGGCGGCAGCAGCGGGGCTGAGCGGGACTGGGAGCACCACGGCACAAACCAGGGCTGGCACTGCCGCCACTGCCAGAGCAGTGCCTCCGCTTCAGCCAGCACTTTGTCCTCACAAACTGCCCCGGGTGTTGCAGCAGGTCATCTTAGTGCCGGTACCCCTCAGAGGTTTCAGCGGGGCAGCTCCATCAGGCTGGCAGGCGAATGCTCTGTGGTGGCGCCTGTGACAGCCCACACAGCCTGGTGCCCCCCTCGCACGGGCACAGAGATGAAGTCTCTGGCATGTTCCCCACTCTCTCCAGACTTGGTGTCCAGCCAGGTGGTCTCAGCATCCCTGCTTGCTGCCGTGGCTCCCGCCAGCCCTGGGCACAGGGGATGTGGTCACAGCGCTCCCCATGAGCCCAGCACTGCACCTGGACCTGCGGCACTGCCCCCTGCATCCTGCCCCGCCTGCTGCAGCTGGCAGCCCCTGCCTGCCTCCTGCACCACGCGTGCCACAGCGCAGCTCTGCACCCAGACACCGAGCAGCCCTCCGGGCTAACAAAGGTGTCCCTACCTCCTGGTGGTCCAGACCAGGTTTGAGTATTGCCAGCAGTCCTTTGTCCCCCATCACCCTAAAGCTGAGAGCATCTCACAGCCCATGATTAATTTTACCTCCTTCAGAGAGAAAATAACAGCCAGCTGTGGGGCAGTAGCACCTAAACCCAGCCCAGATATCTCCAGAAGCATCCTCCATAGCCCATCTTAGTTTAATGAGTACTGAAGGGCCTCATCCTTCCTCGTTGTATCCTCGCTGTACAGTCCCCACGTAGCCATTGCATTATCTACATCATAAAAGTCATATACCAAGCTACCGTGCCCTGTGCTATATTCTCATAAATTCAGTGCCAATCAGATCAAGGTTCCTCATCAATCTTACAATTTGATATTTTAGGGGGGAAAGAATACTCCAATATTTCTACGCATAATGTTTTGACATTTTCAAAATGTTGTTTAAACTTAACTGTTTACTTAGAGTACTAGTTAATTTTTAGTCTGACAAAATTTAAGAAGAGGTCGAAGCTATCAGACTTTTTTTTTTTTATATATAATTTTTTCATCATTTGACCTAATTCAAAACAAGGCTATGAAATGCTGTCAAGATGAACATTTTTTCTTCCCTAAACCAGGGCAGGGAAAGAGCTGGAGAAGCTCAGCACCCCAGGCAGGGAGAGCACTTGAACCCATTCAGAAAATGCCCAGGGGCTCAGGGAGGACCCCCAGTGCTGGAGGTGTGTGAGTTGCTGGGATGTTAGGAGGAACCAGACCTCCAGGGCGGTCGTGGCGTGACTGCCTCAGCCAGCACCGCGGTGCCATGGCCTGCGTGGTGCCGCAGCACGCTCAGTCCAGGCAGTCCTGGCACCGTCCGTCCTCGTGCGCCCGTGGGACCTGGCAGCTGCAGCACCACCCTCGGAGGTGCCGTGGCTGGCGGTGCCAGCACGGAGGACACGCGGGTGCCATCCCCCTGCCACGCCACCCGGCCACCCCCACGAGCAACGGCCCCACAACAGCCCTCTGCTTTGCGCAGCAGAGAAGCGGCTCACTGCGTTACCTTCAGCAGCTGCAGCTTGGTCTCGAGCTCCATCTTCCTCAGGTACATGGCCCCGTTGACAGTCTCCAGCCTGGAAGGAAGAGGCGCTTTGGGTACCGGCGGCCCCACAGCAGCACGTGGTGCCGCGGTGTCCTCGGGGAGGGGATGCACGCAGGACAGGGGAGGCCCCGCGTGCTGTCACCTCTCCTCAACAGCTGACTTGAGCAGCGGTGGTGTTGGTGCCAGATGGGCAAACACACGGTGCGGGCAAGAGACACGCACGTTACAGTCCTACGCGTCTGAGACAGCATGGGGCTGCTGGTTAGCACAAGAAGGTTTCCTGGTTTCCAGTGGGACAGACTATTAAACTCAAAACACTCTGGAGGACAGATGCCTACCTCAAATAGTTCCCTGAAGACTTTATCAAGTCTACTATTTGCTTGTGACTAAACCCATCAGTGTTCACTCCGTTGATATTGGCAAGGATATCACCTGTTAGAGATAAGCAGAGGCTGTAATGAGCATCTTCAGCAGACGTATCCCTTCCACTTTCTCTAAAATAAAACTAATGGGGATAAAAAGCAAAATAGGGCCACCCATAGTGGGAAAAAAACGCTAATAGTTACCAATTTGAAGGCCAGATAAATGAGCAGGACTTTCTTCTTGGATTTTGCAGACACAAGTGCATACCTCCAAGGAGTAATCATTTTGGTTTGGAAATCTAATAGTCTGTAAGTAACAAAGCAACAGTATTACCAATATTAAAGTCATGATAACAATTTAATACTTAAGATACTGTCATACAGCCTAATTTGTTTTCATAGTCTTTTTACACCTTTCTAAAATGGTAAGTCTGTGTTGAGCAGATTATATGATCGTAGAAGTGTGAGCACTAAAATGTTGCAACTTAACGATTAGAAATAGCTTTCTTATGATTAGAGAACAGTAGGCACCTGACAAATGACTGTACATCGTTTTTGCAAAATCTAGTTTTAAAGCAAGTTGATTATTCATTATCAAAAACTCAGTGACTTCAGTCAAGAACATCTATTAGCAGGGATGCAAATTGCTTTCTGGTTTGCCCTACAACTGGAAGGATATTTCATGTTCCCAGTCACGACATGGCAGGGCACGGCCTTGGCTTTTCAAATGATTGACTCCTCCTCATTGTGAATGCCACATTAAGCCATCAAGTGTTGCCAGACAGACCAGTCAACAATAACAACTGAAAAGATTAACCTACCTTTGCTCTTCTGGTCTCTTAAACTCATTATCTACATATGTCCCTCCCTCCCCTTAAAAAGTGCTTTATATTTTTGACTTATACATTTATATGTATGTTAAATAACTGTAAGCAAAATCCATCATCTGATTATCAACTCTGACATTCATTTAGAAAAATGCTAAACTAAGAGATGTAACCCGAGCAAGTCTTATCATGACAGGAAATGTCTTTTTAGTTACATGCAAATATCACTATTCAGCCACATCCTCTACCAAATTTTAATACTGAAGCTGAAGTTCCTGAAAATCTATGACAGCCAAATCTACCCTAGATATAAGAAGTCATGTTAGATTCTCAAATTTCTCGGTCCACATGGAATGAAGACTGGAATGAGTTCAGAGTTTATCAGGCCAAATTACACCAATTCAGTGCTTTCAGACTTAGACCAACAGTAAAACTTTCAGTTAAACTAAGGACACCATGAGAAACACGAGGATTTTGAAGGCCTTCACATGCAATACAGCAAATACAGCAGGCCAATTATTTTGGAGTAGATACCTAGGTTTTAGGTGGCTGCAGAGTGGGGAGAGACATGGGACTCAGAGTGCCTTCCTGCAAACATCTGGGCACGTACAGACCCATACTGCATCCATCTCGCCTCCAGACTCCAGTTCACGAGTGGGAAGTACTAGTAGAAGCAGCAGCTCGCGAGAAACTCTGGCACTCAGCCACCACTGTAATTCTCATAAATTCCCTGCAGATGGTGGACCTAGAGTTTCACATCATCTTATTCTGGTTTGCTTAAATTTAAATTATAGTAATGGAACTGCAACTTCTAAATAATGGATTATTTTTAGTACCAGACAGATGCTGTCTTTTCAGAGCCTGGACTTTCTAGTGAAATGCTTACACCGAATGTACGTTCAGGAAGAAATATGCCAAGAACAATTAATTTTAATCAGAATGTCACATATAATGAAAATCCACCCTGACAATTTATACAAAAGCCCAATAATTGACTCAATTATCTTCACTTCTGAAAGCTCTCTACTGTTCCTGAGCTGAACACTTCCACATTCATTATTCAGAGAATCAAAGCTTAAAAAGTTAGGTTTTTCCTAATGCACTCATTTCACTGAAGTTAGTATTTTCCCTTTGTGTGTAGATAAAGGCAAGTGCTCTGAAGATGCGCTGCAGCAGCAGTAAATGAGACCAAAGGGGCAGCGTGGGAGGTGTTCTCATGCACCGCCGGGACAGAACAGCTCCTGCTCTCACAGAAGAGGCGTGTGGCTCGGCTGAGATGCCTAATGCTTCCTTGAGGGTGCTTCAAAATGCGTTGTTCATATGCTCTGCAGATGTTCCCATGTGGTTTATTTCACACCCTCAGTTGTGCCCCGAGGCAGTAACCACACTGCCTTGTACAGCAAGCACAAGGTGTTTTTTAGGAAAAGAGCTGTTTGATCTCTCTCTTTTTATATAAAAATATTTCCATACAAAATTCTCTGAAAAATATTCAGCTAGGGAGGAAAGAACATGTTACTTGAGGTTTCTCCTGCTCTCAGCGCTCTGACTTCTGGCAGGTCAGAAACTCTTATCTGCGACCTTCGCTATGAAAAAACATCAGAAATGCACCCCATTTCTGCATCACTGCTCTATTAACATAATTTGGAGGATGTGACACTTAAGAGTTTGCACCAGATTTTATTTTTAAATGAATTGACTCGTCATTTAAGGCTTACCTGTATTTCAAACCCAAACGTCTCTTTGTCATCTTTGAATATAGCAACAAGGTGTCTGTAAGAAAAACACTCAGAATTACACACAGCCCCCGGGGTGCACGCCCTTTCTAGCAGGGTCCTGTCCCCGTCGCTGCCCCGCTCCGTGCTGGCAGGGGAACCAGCACGCCTCGCTCCCCGGGCCCCAGCCTGGCCGGCTGCGCTTCTCCCAGCGCACGCGAGTGGCCGTGGCTGTTACAGAAGGGAATCTTCCTACCTCTGTGGCCTGGAGGAGTCACCCAAGGAGCTGGATCTGGTTAAAGCGAGCTGGAACCAGAAATGGGAGAGGAAAAGGGTCAGTGGGTTCGCAGTTCCGTGGGGCACTCTCTAAAGCAGGTGCTTTGGAGGAGGCGCAGGGCGCGGAGCCGTGCTGAGCTTGCACCAGTCACCGCGGGCAGGACTCAGGAGCCCAGGGGCCGCAGCCCTGCCCCGGGACAAAATCAGGGGCAGGAGAAGCATCTCCCCACTTTGCACAGCCACTGGAGGCTTCCTGAAACGGCCACACATGCGGCACGACGAAACTGTGAGCAAACGGGGCACAACTTCAGATGAAAGCTTGCACTTTAAAATAGAAAACTGCCGTCAGTCAAACGCGAGCATAAATGCTCAGAGCGTCAGGCAGAGCCAAGTGCAGGACTGCAAGAGCGCTCAGCACCGCCCTCAGAGCTCTTTTCAATGCTAGCAGCAAGCTCGGCGAGGCGCAGGTGGCCACAGCACGTTCTGGTGCAAAGCACGGCACTCGCCTGCATGAGGCCATAGTTCAAGGAATTCATTTATTATGTTGGAAATTAAGCCCTGGAAAAATGAGCTGTTGCATTTTTTCCAACCTTCTAAATGCAAAATGAAACACTACTGTGGTGCTAACATTACAGAGTAAAAAAAAATAAAAAATAAAAATAAAAGCACACACACAAAAAAACAGGTACTCTTAGCACATAATAATATTGATTCAGTTGTTCTCCTCCAGTGAAGATCGAGGTATCCTCACTGGGAGACAGTACTGCAGTGCCAGTTCCACATTTATTTGAAAAAAAAAAATCAGTGTAACTACTCAAGACAGTAGAAACTGGAAGAACAAGAGGCACAACCACTAAAGAGAAACCCTGCATTCAGTAGGGCTTCAGAGATGGATCTCCCATCACATTAACTCTAAAAGAGTGAGGCTCCAAGATTAAAAGCCAGGGATTGCCATCACTTCATTAAAACTGTAACGATTACCTATATGGTGCCTAAATCACATTTCTGTTAGGCTAAGACTTCACCTTTCTTTCACACCTTTCCCCTAAAAAATCTGTGGGCATTTATAAACTTAACACCTATGAGAAAAAGCAGAAAGCGCACACACACGCTAAGAAAACTGCAGCCAGCTCTCAGCAGTTTCTAGTGGTGGCCACATAGCATTTCCAAGCTGATGCATGGCCATGGCAACAAGCACCTGGCATCCCTGCTCCAGGCAAGGCAGACCCATGACTAAAGAGGCCTGGAGAAAAAAAAAAAAAAGATCAGTGCTAAACATTAATTCTTCCTTTCACTTTTAGTGAACAACAAATAAGGAATTACTTTATCGATATATAAAACATCCCAAGCTTCAATGGCATAAAGTCATGCCACTGTAAGACCACCTATAAAACCTCCATTTCATAAATATGCATTTACTTGGAGAGAGAAAAGGAGAGGAAGGAGAGGTGACATTGTAATAATAAACTGTGCGTAAGGTGGGAGAGTTCACTGCAGGCGTAAACCTGGGCTGCTCAGCCCCACTAGGCGAGGTCCGTGCAGAGCAGTTCCCATGCCTGATGTACGTGCTGTAATTTATCTTTAACACACACACAGTTGTGTCACGGCCATTATCATTTGTTTATCTCTACATCTGGAGCAATCGCCACGCAAAGTGCGCCTGTCACTGCTGGTGGTGGCTGAACCAATGCACTGACAGCGTTCCCAGCATTTGTCTGGTTCTGGCTCTCCTTTATCTTCCCAGGCTTGTACAACGAGATGGATGGAGTGCGTTTCTGTTACTGCGCAAAGCAAAGCCTTAAGTGTACAGACATTGTGTTCCGGTTTTCTGATAATACTTTGAAATTATGTGTTACAAGCGCTTTCTATTTAAGCGTATTCACACTAGACAAATAGACAAGCTAGAATTGCTCAGCTGGCAATTTGCAGCAGCAGCAAAAGAGTTTTGTTCGACTCTGGTTGGAAACTACAGAATTTTACTGTTCTGCACGAAAAACACAGTGAAATAGACAGCCAAAGTAGCTACAATAGTCATAGCAAAATACTCCAAAGTCTGGGAGGAAGCAGCTCACGATACATGAGCTTCCTGCCAGAGATGCAGAACAAAGGAAAGCCCAGACAGGCCACCATGCCGAAGCAAACCCAAATTTAAGGGTACCCCCAGTAGCAGGAGCCTCTGTGCCTTGCAGCACAGCTGCAAATGGAGAAGAAAGGCAGCCCGGGCAGGGTACCAGCTGCAGAAGCTCTTCTGGCCCCCAGGCGCCTGTGGGCAGCCTCCTCCCACATCTCCTTGCAAGAGCACCCTGCAAGGTCACTGCAGGCAAGATTTCATTACAGCCCCAAATCCCCTTCGGCCCGCGGCAACCACTCCAGCACAGGGAGACCGCGCAGCAAACCCCGGGGCGGTGGCAGCCCAGCTCGTGCCCCCAGGGCTGCGGCCGGGCTGCGAGGTGCCCTACCTGCTTGCGGCCCCGCGGCAGCGTGCCCACCGTGCTGGCCAGGTGCTGCAGCCGCCTGCTGTCCATCTGCGGCCCCGGCTCCCCGTGGGACGCGCACGCCGGCCCCACGCCGAAGCCCACGGCGCTGGCGTTATGGTTTTGCTGAATGAGCTTTCTTAAAGACATGCCAGCGGAAGGGTGCCTAAAGAGGCATTGCTGAATGCTGGCATGTCCGAGGGAGCTCAGATACGCTCTCTGAGCGATCAACAAGTATGAAAACGGAAAGCGGGCCATGTGACTTGTGGTTTAGGTGCACATTACATAAATCTCTTCTTGCAGATCACCAGGGCTGCTCAGCATGTTTTGTGCTCACAAAAGAGTTAAGAACTAGGCTTGGCAACTACAGAAATCTGCTTAATTTTTCCATTCCTGCACACAGTAATAATTTTCACTGAACAGCTTCTACTTTCTGCAATAATTTGTCCTTAAACAACTGTTTGCTTTAGACACTTGCTTGAATTCAGCTTGCTCATTCTTTCACTTGCTCGGCATCCCTTGCTTTGCTCAAATTACCTTTGGGCAGAGACAGGAAAATAATATTTTTTCTGGACAGCCGTGTCGATGTGTGACTTTCCAGCCACAGGGAGAGAAGCAAGAACTGAAGGCCACAGCCTGAAAGTAGAAGCTGAAACCATTGCTCTGCTCTTGCTCCACAACGTTGTCAGCAGAGCGCTGACAAGGAGAGAGGGTTTGTGAGCAAACAACAACATAAGCACGGGGTCAGAGGACAGGGACATGAGGTGCTGCCCCAGAACCAAGGGACAAGCACGGAGCCAGGATGAGTGCGGCCAGAAGCTCTCCTTGCCACCGCTCCTCACTGGCTGTGACGGTGCTGGCTGGGGGCCGAGGCAGAGCCACGGGAGCTGCGTGCGGGTGAACCGATGGGCAGCAGCAGAAGCACCGTGCCTGCAAGGCTCTGCACACTGAGCAAAAAGGGGGCAATGCCCGCACCCCTCCTTGCGCACGCCGTGTGACGATGCCCCAGCAGGGTGCCGCGTGGGGCAGTGCTGCCGGTCCGCCCTGGAGCAAGGTGGAATGGGCACCTTGGCAATGCCTGCCCCTGCCAGAACATGGTGCAGTAGCTTTAAATTCAAGTTCTGCACAAGATTCCTTTATTTGAAAGGTTTTTATCTCAGCAACAAACATATCTGGGAGGACTCATGACTGTTGTGGAATTTGAGGCTATTTTGTTTTTTCACTCCAGTGATCCTGCAACCTTTCAGTAGTTCATTTCTGCTTGGTTGTTAGCACCCTTGAAGCGCTGATGATCTTCAGGTGGGTTACTTGCTCCTTGGGTGTTACGGACAAGCCTGGGAGGAAACACAGAACAAGGTCTGTCTCAGCTTCCCTTTGGCGATAGGGAAGTGGTTCAAAAGGAGAACTGGAAGCCCGGGAGGACCAGTGCTGCACTCTCGCTCCGCTGGCTGTGCTGGCCACCAGCCCTCCAGGCAGCCCAGGAGCAGCTGGCAGCCACAGGCAGCGAGCCCAGAGGCCGAGCCCAGAGCCCCCTCTCTGCCCCAGGTAACGACTGCGGGGCCGCTCTGGAGCTGAGGGGAGCCCTCTGCCCCTGCCAGCTGCTGGTGGCCAGCACCAGCAGGAGTGGTGCATGTCTGCATGGGACTCACCTGGAAACCTCATTTTTCGGTTGAGAAGGCTGGACAAATATCAGGGAAAATAACTTTACAAAGGAACTGAGTGTGTCACAGTTAAATTTGGCTTGCATTTGAATCTTAGAGGGGAGTTTTGACCCTTAAAACAGGGAAGCAGTACAAACCCAAAAGTGGCACTCCTTTTTCTCGGCAGAGACGTCTCTCGTGCCTCTGGAACACCGCAGTACCGGAGCTCAGGCACCCAGCCTCCCGGGACGAGGCAGGCAGGGGTGCAGCAGCGCGGCGCTGGAGCGAGCTCTGCTTGCTGCTGATGCTGTGGGAGCTGGGTGCAGCCCGGCAGGAGCTGTCACAGCATCTCAGTTCAGAGCGGGTCTTAATGCCTTTATGAGGGCTCTGCCTTCACAAGTGGCTGCGGAGGAGGAGCACGTATGGGTGTCCGGCTGCGGCTGTGAGTGTTCACACACAGAAAAAATAAAACCTTTGAAGTAAAGGATTACGAAAGAAGCAGTATGAGTTCTTAAAATAAGTATCATTTTAAAAAAGAAACCTGTGTCTTCTCTTATGCTGTAAACAAGTTCATTTTTGGACTGTGAAGCACTATAAATCACACCAGGATCTGAGAAGAAACTCAGGGTAAGTAAAACCATGAGCATGGTGGGATGGGCCATTCAAACTCAAAGATAAGTAAAATTTGACTCCTAGCATAGTTTTTTTTTCTGGTGTTTTTGTTTGGTTGGTTGTTGTTGTTGTTCTGCTTTGTTTTTTTCCACCAAACAGAACTCTCCCAGAGCCAGGCTGGCAGCAGTAGTTACAGCGTGTGGCTGGGGGACACTGCCAGGGTGCAGCTCCACCACCGCCAGGTGACACCGATGGTTCACCAGCCAAAGCTTGGCCCTGCTGGCCCCCCGCAGCCTGGCAGACCTCCGCCTGCCTGACACACCCTGAATTCTGATCTTGTAATTTATCTTAAGCTTACTGAAGACAATGGCTAGTTTGAAAAGTAAAAGCAAAAGCTGCCATGGCCTTAAGCTGCACCAGTCATTTTTGTCAAAATTGGAGCACCTCCCAGGAGATGCAGGGAGGTCTGCCCCTTCCACCAGCCCTGCCAGCTGGAGCAACCTGAGCACGCCTCTTGGCCCAGCAGAAGTTGCATGAATAAGCCCCAGGTAAAACTGAACAATCAAGACTCTTCCTGCCTATGCTCCAAAAACAGAGATGACAAGAAAAGACACAAGTGCATTGATGACGTTTCCTGACATATCATGCTGCCTCCCAGCCCTGCAGCTTGGATTCCTGGACCATGTGCATGGGCTTCTGCAGCTAAATGGTGCACATATCCTGGCTTTGGGGGTAGGTTGTTATGTCAACCCTGAATGATAAGACTATCAGCACGCCAAAACTTTTGTTTCCCAATACCAAAATTCTAGTCTATCAAAAGCCAGATAAACCCCATATTTTGCAGGTGATGTGTGTGATACAGCAGGCAGGAAAACAATATTTTCCACTTTTAAATAAGTACTGACAATGCTTTGGGATACAATGGTAAATGAAAGGATTTTTATTTTCATTTCATAGAAGTCCTGATTTCTGGAGATGAATGAGCTGCAATGCTCTGTGGAGTTAACCCTCATGAGTTTGAATGTCTGTGTGAAGGATGGTGCCTACCTGTATCTCCCTGGGGACCTTGACAAACGTCATTTCTTTCTTCAGCCAGTGGTTGAGTTACCATCAGTACTATTAAGTATAACCAGTTTAAAACGCAGCCACTGAAATGTTTTTATATTTGGCAGGTATTTACAAACTAATCGAATGCCCTGGAGGGGAAAAAAAACAAACACCTTTCTGGCCCAAGCTCAAACTATTTCAGTTTGTAAGTGCTGTCAAAGTTCTGTGGAAGTTCATGTTTCCAGTCAACATTCCCTCTTTATCCACTCCCTCTTTGTCATCCCAATTTCACCTCACGAGCTACCCCGTGCTCTGCCCTCCACGCCAGCAAGGAAGGGCGCTCACCAGAGCAGAGTGGCTCAGTGTCGGGGGACAGGGGCCCGGGGCTTTCCCCTTCCAGGGGCATGCATTTGTGCCCCTGGAATTTTAAAAATGGTGGAAAGTTCCCATCTTAAGCCTCCATCCCTTGAAAAAAAGAGCATCTTACAGAGCAGGGTGCGGCACTGCTCTGTCCGTGCTGGCAGCGCAGGCATCTCCCACCTCCTCTCCATGGAGCTTGCTCAGGTGAGAGAAAAAAGGAAAAGGAAGAAGGGGGAAAAGGGGAGGGGGAGAGGGAAGAAGGGAAAAGGGGGAAAGGGGGAAAGTATGACAGGAGGAAAGATCTCCCATTTTTCCTGAGCAAAGTGATCTGTGCCCCAGGGATGGCAACAGCTCAGTGCCTAAAGCAGGCTGAGTAATGCAGGGACTGTGGTGACTCAAAGCCTCTTCCTTCTTCGCTGCTCACCCTCACCCCGCCGAGTGCCTTTGAAAACAAAAAAAGTGCATTTCAGTTCCTCAGGCAACCCTCTTTTACGTTTCTGAAACCAAGTGACTCATCTCCAAACAAGCCAAGAAGAGAAACAAATTAAATCTCCCATCGGGACAGGGTACGGGGGACCCGCACCAGCAGCCCCACCACCCTACCCATCATTTGCCGTGAGGACATGGGACACTCTTGTACCTCCGCGTGGCCTGGACAGACACGCGGCACTGGTTCCTCTGTGCTGACAGAAAGGGCAGAGCCAGCGGCTTCTCCGGTGCCATCTCCTCAGGCCTGGCCTGGCTTTCCCAGGCACGCCCAGGCCCGGCCTTTCCCAGCAGACATCTATCCCTCATATTCTTCACCCTGCTTCCTTGGTCTAATTCACTGCAAAGTTCTAGCTGTTGTGAAAAGAAACTAACAAACTCACGTGACGTTAGGGGACTGATTTTGCATTTCGATAATTAGATGGACCACCACGGACTTGGAAAGGGTTTGCATGCATAGCACAAAACCAGAAGTGGTTCTTAAGTGATCTTGCTGAAAAGGCACCAGGAGGGTGTCCCTGTGAGACAGTCTAAGCTGAGTGACTTTACCTGCAGTAGTACAGACTGGTTTGATGAGGGTGTCCCCATCCTGGGGCCTGCATGAAATCTGCTGCGTGGTTTCAAACAAATAGTCTCTCTCTATATTTTTCTAAGACAGTTTTCTAAGTTATATATTTTCACACTTTAAAATATAGAAAAACCACAAAAGCCATTTTGTATAAGTGGCTAATCCTTTGTGCCACCAGATTTTCCACTTGACAAGTAGCTGGCAAGCCATGCAATGACTCAGAATAACGGTTTGCATACCCAAATGAGTATCACCCCATGTGCCTCTCCCCTTAGCTGCTAATCTATCCCATATGCTCTTCTCTGCTTTCCTAACCAACACATGAAATTTGCAGAATACTAACAATACTCATGAAACATAAGGCTGATTTTCAAGAAATCCTGAACAGCCCTCTTGCTGAGAGTTGAAATTGTCCTGAAAAGCTTAGATTTCTAACCTTCGTTTCCATGGTTTTACATTAGATTTTCAAACACATGCAAAAATGCAAGATAATGATCCTCAGTAATAGTCTTGGTGGCTTTTTTTTATAGCCAGTAAATTTCTAGCACCTCTCATCTAATTTATCAATTAAATCAAAAAGGTGTTTTAAAACAGATCTAATTGAATGCAGCTTCAGCTGCATGAGCAGCAGTCCAGAAGTATGCCAAGTATCTATCTGTACAGTTCATTTTTAAGCAAATACATACCAAGTACTTGGCAGTATATTTAATGAAAATAACTAGTTGGAGGAAAACAAAATCCTCATTTTTTTCAATGCAGTATAGAGATTTGTATGGTTCCATCTGATATATGTTAACGTGTATGTGTATAAAAACATAGAGGAAGATTTTTATATTCACACAAGATGACAAATCAAAGATACACAGTTTGTGTGCAACTTCACACTGACCTTGGTGTCCTCCCCATGAAGGCAACAAGAGCTTTGCCAATCCATGCTAGAGAAATCCTGAAAGACAAATTTGATTGTTTGCTGTCATCTGACCATTGTAATAAACCTCTGGGCACACCAGGATTTCACAATGGCTGTGCACCACTGCGCAGGTGTTTGGGTATCTGAGAACAACACGTTTATGATATCAGGGATAAAATGCAGGTTGATATGTTTCTCAGCAAGGCTGTCATGTAAAAGAAGATTTCTGCTACCTATCACTGGAGTACATCTGGGGGACACAGCTTCACATTTCTACCAGCTCTCAGGGCATTCAGCTGCACGACTATGTAAATAACTGCTTATAACAATGGAAGATCCCCAGACAACTTCAGTACAACTGTATTGTAGCACCCCACCTGGTTTTGTTTTATTAAAATATAATTTTAATGTGTCCACCTTATATACTCTTCAAAATAACCTCAGTGTTTAAAACATTTTTTTTCAGTGTTACATTCCCTACCCCCCCCCCCCACTAGCTCAGTTGAGTATCAATTTCATATTAAACTTTCCCATAATTTTGCTAGTACCAAGACATCAAACCAAATGTCTCCTATGGCACAGTTCTGAAAATTCAGCTTCTTAGCTATTGCATTCCACACTAGGGAAGAAGGCCTAGGCAAATTATATAAATCTCATTAAGCCTCAAACCTGCTGTTGTCCTTTATGTTACCACCGCAACAAAATCAGCACAGAGTAGTTTTCAGGGCTTTTATCTACTTGCTTTACTCCCGCTGCAGTGGACTGTTCATCCACGAGAGGGCCTGAAAAGCTAACACACTTATTTTTACCCTATGATTTTTTTTTTTTTCTGTTTCACAGGAAATAAATTTCTAAATGGCAAACATAGCTGCTACTGTTTTGGTAGTCCTATGAAATGAGTGCTTCTCAAGAGTACTCCTCTACCTCTGGAGGCTTCTAGAGTTACAGCAAACGTGCCCAGCACTGAGCAACTTGAAGCAAATCTTTCAGTAAGCTCATAACCATCCCACTCGGAGTGCAGAAATCACCCCTTCCTTCCCCTTAGATGCTTTATGGAAAGGATTAGCACGAAGCAGGAGAATAATGTATTTGTAAGACACATCGTATCAGGTCTGGAACATGAGCTTATTGAATTATTACAGGCATACTTAAAGTCCACTGCAAAGCTTTAGAATGTTATTTGCAAAGAAAAACTTTATAAAAATATTGCAAGGAAAAAATCCAAGCATCTTTCAGTTTCTTTTACATGTACTTTGAACCCAGGTTCCAGTGAGATGCCAGATCCTATTCCCGTTATGGTATTAACGACAGCAATATCTGAAGTGTATTCTTTAATATTAAGTGACAGAACCTTGAAAGAGAGTCCCTTGCTTCCAAAGAGAGCCCTCAAACTGTGAGGCAGATGGATGAAGTAGTGCCCTCCCACCCAGACTGTTGCAGACACAGGACACATGGGCAATGACAAACAGGGAAATGTAATTGCTACCAAACATGTAAGACGTAATCAAACACAATGAGAGAGGAAGAGGTCCTGCCTTCACAATATGATAACACTACGGCCTCTTCACTGGGGATTGTTGGGTTTGGGTTTTGGTTGGTTAGTTGGTTTTGCTTTTGTTTTCTTGCTATTTTTCTTCCTTTTAGTTTTCTTTATGGACCACCTACACATTTCCCTGGCTCTCCTGAACTGACACACTTCCTGTGTTCTCACAGTCCAGCAGGCTCAGGAAAGAATGAAATGAGGTGCTTCAGCTTTCCAAAAGCCCGAGTCATTTGCTGGTGGGACTCTGCCATTCCCATAGCTGTGGGACAACCCCTGCATCCAGCCCCCAGTGCCTGGCAGGGGCTCGGCAGATGTTGTGCAGACATGGACTGCTCCTCCTGTGCGCAGGCATGCGAGTCCCTTACATGAATTAGTGCACATGTACACACCACCCTTCAGCCTCTTAAAGACTGAAATCTTTAAACTTCATTACAGAATCATCTAGGTTGGAAGAGACCTCCAAGATCACCTAGTCCAACCTCCGACCTAACACTAATAAGTCCTCCACTAAACCATATCACTAAGCTCTACATCTAAACGTCTTTTAAAGACCTCAACCACCTCCCTGGGCAGCCCATTCCAATGCATAACAACCCCTTCAGTAAAGAAGATTTTCCTAACATCCAACCTAGACCTCCCCTGGTGAGCTGTTCATTAACAACTTCCATTACAGAACGAAGCCTCTATGCACTGCATGCTGCACCACAGTGATTTCTAGTCAGTCACTGCTGTGCATTCAGCTCAGTGTGTGAGCAACAGGGACAGGAAACACCAGCTACAGATCTTGGAAGAGAGTCACAGCCTCGTGGACGCAGAGCAGTGGTTAGCATCTCACCATGGCTTTGCAGCTGAGTTCACCGTTAATCTAACTGAAACACTCAGAATGCAGGGGGAAGCGCTCCCGGGATCAGAGCTCGTGTGAAGCCACCCACTGCTGAAGAGCCCATCCTTCCAGCTCCGAGCTGCCGGCAGGGCTCTGCCTGTACTCTCGTTACCCAGGCAGGAGGAAAGCAAAGGGAGGTATCCTCTGCAGGATGTGGACCTGCAGCTCCATGCATCTGCAGAGCTGGCTCTTCACCTTTGACTCCAGGTGTACACCGATGACTCCATTGCAGTCCATTTACCTGAAGACAAGGACATGGAGCATTAGCATTTTCTCTTTTAGACCCCAAGCACACCAACTAGTTTGTCCTGAACACCTCCCCACATGAAAGCCCACATGTTGCTGACGTGCTGATGTCAAGCCAGACGCCGAGCACAGCTGCAGAGGCTGGGGCGCAGCGCCCGCACACGGGAGTGCCCGCCTGTCCCGTGGGATGCGCTGCGCCTGTCCCGTGGGATGCGCTGCGCCTGTCCCGTGGGATGCACTGCGCCTGTCCCGTGGGATGAGCATCACCTGTCCCATGGGATGCGCTGCATCTGTCCCATGGGATGAGCATCACCTGTCCCATGGGATGCGCTGCATCTGTCCCATGGGATGAGCTGCGCCTGTCCCATGGGATGCGCTGCATCTGTCCCGCGGGATGAGCTGCGCCTGTCCCATGGGATGAGCTGCGCCTGCCCTGCGGGATGAGCTGCGCCTGTCCCGCGGCTGCCCACGGGGCTCTGCTGGCAGGCAGCGGGCTCACACCCGCCTGGTGACAGCGGCCCACACCTGTGAGCAAGCCCTGTGTGGCTGAAGGTGGTTGCTGCTGTGTGCCTCAAAGCAAGCACAACACACGTCACTGACAGCGTCACACTTGAAAAATCCTTGAAACGGGCAGTTACCAAAAAGTAAGAGCACACTTACCTGAGTTCCTGTCTGTTGCAGGACAGAACTGACAAGCAATTGCCTACAATACAGTGCTCACTGTAAGGAAGCAACAGAAGTCCACAATACCTTTCAAGAGCCATGAACATCTCGTTACTGCTTTATAGTAGGGTGGTGGATTTTATGCTGATGTGCCTTTAATTGGAACACGGCTGGACTTAAAACCCCAGGTTATGGCTGTGTAACAGAGATTTTCAAGCAAGGACTTCAGAACTGAAGAACTTAAACAGCTGGGAGGATGGGGTCCCATGACCTCTGTATTTAGTGAAGCCCAGCCAGCGCTGACGAGCAAAGCGTGCCGTGGTGCAGGAGCACGCACGGCCCAAGGCCATGTCTCCTCCCCGCGGGAGCCAGAAGGCAGCCCCTCGTCTCAAGCCGGCTGCTCCGGCATGGAGCAGGCTGCGGCTGGCCAGACTGGAGGCGCCAAGGCACACGCAGCACACTGGTTCACCACAGGGCTCCCCTGCTGCCCACCTCCTTTACGGAGTAGAGGCTGGTGCGACGCACCGTGCATTGCCACGTGCAGGAGCAGCACGGGCGGGACTGGCGAGCAGCATTCCTGCACCACTGCTGCTGCCCGCTGCCCTCCCAAGCGGGAGTCCCTACGACACGCAGGTGCCCCTCCAGACAGAGCCAATTCCCCCTTCAGGTGCCGCAGGGAAGGGTGAGCAGCAGGGATTTGGCCTTCCCCAGCTCCTGCAGATGGACGGGAGCACCGTGCTTGGCAGTGGCACCCCCGGCCAGCATGGCCACAGCACAGCAGAGCCGGGGCTGGGGGCACACGCTGCTGCGGGAGAGCTTTGGTCATGCTTGACACCTTCGCTGTCTACAGGCTGCCTGAAACAGCCCTCATAGCCCTCACAAAATGGACATAACAAACAGAGGTTTATACTTCATGGGAACACAGCGACAGAGTGTGCTTAATTTATTAAAATCTCCACATCTTTCTGAAAGTATATTGGTATGTAAAATATGCATACAAAATACAACATTTCAACAAATTATTTACATCCAGGGGCAGCTGAGATTTCAAGCAGTAACTTGAGCAATAGTTTTAAAAATAACTTGCTGCAATGTACACTAAATTAGGTATTTCACAATATGTAGACTGAATTTCATCCCTTTACTGCTATACTAAGTTCTAAAATATTACAGTACTTCCAGATAAAATATTAATGCTTCTTTAAAAAAAAAAAAAAAAGACGACAAACTGGTTTTTTTTAGATTGACAAAACACTACACATTTCTCTTTGGGGACTGAAAACCACAGCAGATTTAGACACAAATGTGATAGCTACATTCAAAATACATTCAGTCTATTTATGCCAAAAAATACATTCATAGCCTTTGGTTACAATTTATTGCACATTTCTTATATTCTGTAGAAATATATTGTACCTCTTAATGCTTTCACCCTCCTCTGCCCTCCCTCCCCGCTCCCCGTACATTCATAAATTGTGCTGCCTGTTCGAACAGAACACGGATGTCTTTCCCTACAGGTTTACACGTACCGGAGTGCCACAACGCGACACGACGGTCCCCACCGCATGGCTTCAGATGCCAGACACGCCGCTCGCAATGCCCCTTCCCAGGAGCTGCTGCGGGCGGGGGCACGGCGCTCTGCCGGCTGGCCAAGGAGAGCTCTGCGGAACTGATGCTAGACCAGAGAGGGAGCTTTGAGTCTCGGTATTCGTAAACATACGCCACTACACAAAAACGCACGCACGCATTTGTACCTGTTGACTGAGACCCATGCCACAGGGTGTCATCCCACCAGTCCTCTCAAGGAACTCTGCTGCGTCAGCGGGACCACTGCTCGCCCTACCCAAGCAACACCTGCCACAGCAAGGAGCACTGGTGCCAAGCACTTCCATGTCGTGGTGAGGCACTTTGTAGGATACTGTCCTCAACAACGACATGTGAAACAAACAAACAGAAACCTTCCTTCCCATTAGCAAGGACGTGCTGGGGCCTGAGGGCAGCCAGAGCCCATCACCAGTCACAGGAGATCCTGGCAGGTACAGACAGCAAGAAGATATTGTGCTGCCCAACATCGAGACCTGTTGTAGGGACTAGATATGCTTCTACACAAATTTATTTATAATTCCTGAATGTATACCCCCCCCCCCCCCCCCCAAAAAAAAAAGTGACCTAACAATGGCTAAAATATAGGATTACATGAGGGAATGATCTTGGTTAAGTGCAAATGACTATTAAAACAGCAAAGTGCAAAAGAGATTACAGTTTGAATTTCTTGTAGGGTATTTTTGTGGGGGGAAGACTTAAGGGAACAAAAAAAAAGGTTCAAGAGAAAAAGTTCATTAATTAACTTTCCCTTTCAATTCATGTTCCATGCATTAAGTTTTAGGTTGTTATTACAAATAAGTTAAAAAAATAGTAATTCCCCCAAACTAGAAGAATCATTTAGGAAGGGCTAAATATGGTCACTAGCCTTGAGCATCATCAAGCTTGAAAAATTCTATGAGCTTCAGAATTTGTGCTTTAACTGGAGATTAGCAGGAAATATACTAATCTCGCTCTTTAGAAACCAAAGGCTCCCTAAAAGAGGAAAGAAATAGCTCAGTATAACCTGTATTTTTAAATTTGAACATGACACATCTACATTGAGAGAAAAGGCAACTCAAACAACGGTTTTGTTTTGTTTTTAAAAGAAGCACATGGTTTACAAACATTTTAAAGCCCAATACAACAGTATCAGCCACTTGGCTCTGTTATGTTAAACTCTGGTTTACTAAAATATATATTTACCTCTCAAAAACAAAACAAAACAAAACAAAAACAAAAACAAAGTCAATGCAAAAATACTGAGCAAAATGAAAAGCGAGGAAAAACAGACCATAGCTTCTGGTGCCACGAGATACACACAGGACAAGATTTGAAGTGTTGACAGGCTGGAGCTGCGACCAAGCCAACCTACCATTTAGCCCAGCAGAGCTTCCCCTGGCTCCAAAGCAGGCTTTTTCAAATTCCAGGACAGTGATTTGCAGGGACTCTATGGGGAAAACTGAAAAACCATAACATAAAGATCCACTGCCACATCTGACTGAAAAAACAAGAAAGAGAAAGTGGCATTTTCAACTTATAAAAAATTGTATATGTTGGTTATTATATATTATGTTGGTGTCCAAAGCCAGACTGGAATAAACAAGTAGGAGGAGCAGGCTGTGATCCAGGGCAAATGACAGAGGAGAAGCAGAAGCATCTCCTTGCTGTGCCCCACAGCAGGTCACCACAGGGGCTGCCCTGCGGCCTGACACCCAAAAGCCCAATATTTAATTTCATGGTGAGACTTCAGTCTAGCACAAGTCCTGACCCAGATGAGCTTCTGCACAGACACCAAATTCTACCAGTGTGCAATGAAATTTACAGGGAAAAAAAGCCCCAGCAACAGTGATCTGATATGCTTCAAGGGCATAGATACTTTCGAAGGATAATATAGGGAAAAAAAAAAAAGTGCATATTAGTGAATTTGAAACGAAGGAAAAGTCCTTACAGAGTATTCTGATCACTATTCCCATGAAGTTCAAAGACTGCCTCCATTTTAGGAAAAAAAAAAATGTAAAGGTCATATAAGGTAACCTTAAGGTCTCCCTCGGTCATCTTGCATCGTGTACATTTTGTACAGCAACTGATCAACTTTCCACTCCTGAGTCCTAGCGCCTCAAGGCTGCTGCCGACATCACCAGCACCACTGCTGAGGCGGTTCCTTCACACTGCTCCTCCCTGCCAGCACGAGCCCGCTCAGCTGCAAACCACGCCGCCAACGCGAGACCGCATGGCTGCCAATGCAGGGCTGGGTGTGCCTCACACAAAAGGGCTTCTGCTGCATTTTACTTACGGCACTTTTTGTTTTATGATTGCTTCCTTCAGTTATTTCAGTGTTGTTTTAAAGTATTATTTGTGTTTTGTGATTTACAACTTCCATGTTCATAAGCAATGCTGCAATTTGTGCTGCCACACCATGCTGTGAGTAGCAGACGTTCAAAAATACACTGGAGCAATTTTTAAAGTTCCTCAGGGTAATTGTTCACATCCACTGTGTAACATCAGGGGGCCCAGTAAGACGGCTCTGACACTTCAGTAGCTTTACTCTTTGGTATGTTCTCCTCGCTGTTAATTGTTCGGGCATGCTGTTTGTAGTGCACATTTGAACACACTGCTCTGGCTAGTCACAAATATTTGATTCTCTTTCCTCAGCACAAAAACTAACTGCATCTGTCAGTGTTGAGAGTTTTGGACAGACTGACCATTTCATCCAGGCACCTTCCCGGGTCCTAAAGCAGTTCTGAACAGTTCATCTCACCTGCACAGCTTAAATGCTTTGAAGAAGCAGCCCTACATCAGCATAGTGCTTGCAGTTACTCTATTCCACTGCTATTGATTTCAGACACCCTATTCTACAATTTCAACACAAGCTGATTTCAATCCATGAGAAGTTGCCTTTTCCCACTGTACACACCTGTTGAACTCTCCTGGTGTAGTTCATGCAGTTGAAGCATTTAAGAATTAAAACTATCAGACGACTTCGATTACATCTCAGAAAGCATACCAGAAAAAAAAAATCCACTAGTAATCTGGTAGAAATGTTCTTCGCCATTCAGCTAACAGACCATAACATGAGGCAAAGACTTGCATTGTTTAACACAAGCAGAAGCGAATAAAAGTTATACAGGAAGGTAAGTTTCACTAGAGCCTATTTACGTGGCAACTAACACCCATAAGAGTCCATAATGTCCTAGAGTTTGTGCATCAGGATGAACCATGCGATATTGATGCTACCAACGTCCCACTCGCTGAAAGTTCAAACCATTCTTCCACGTAGAAGCCCCTGTTCAAGAACTTTCATATCAAAACTTGATCTTAAATACCATAATCAGCTAATAGCTTGCTTCCACAGAATTAAGTGGGTGCTACACCAAATTTTTGCAAAGCTTTACTCTGGAGACATCTCTGGGTTTAACTTCCATGGACTGCCTAGATTTAGATACCTAAAGAAACAAAGTACTTGTGAAATATATAATGCTGGCAACAAAAAACACTAGAATAATATATTCAAATGTGTGGACCACAGATTGGGACAGAAGTCACACAATGCCAGAACATGGGGGCATTTTGAAGACACCCTGCTTTTCACAGCTTGCAGTACTATGGAAATAAGATCAGGGACGTTGAAACTTTCCACCAACCTAGTGCTACCACAGAAATTCATAGGAAACTTCTGAATAGGATGCATTGACTTTTTGCAAGCACATCAGCACTTCACATTTACATTTTATCTGGTACCTAGGCTGTGACAGAAAGCAGTGACCCAGTCCAGAGTGCAGGTACCTCGGGAACAGTAGTGTCAGGCATCGAACGCTCAGGTGGCAGGGAGCACACTAACCCCGAAGCCGCAGGACAGCCCAGTGCACGGCCGCACACCCGAGCCCCATGGTGGCGATGGCAGCGTGCCCCGGGGCGAGGTGGGCTCATCGCCCACGTCGCCACCACAGGAAGCGAGCCCTTCTGCCAGGCTTCCGCTGCTTTCCAAGAACCAGCTTTGTTAAAGCTTCCCCCTAAAACATCAAAAGGCACTACAAAACGTTAACAATGATGGATTGGCAAGATGCTGTTTAAAAATATACATTTTCTCAGCTACGGTAAAATTTCTCCCATTCCATCTCTATGTATCTATCAGAAAATTATTGCCCGCATTTTTTTCCCTACTAACTGTTAAAAAGAAAAATTGTCCCTTGATCAATATGTTCAACTCAGATGAAAAGAGCAAAATAATTCCAAATCTTAACTATAACAATATATATGAAATCAAGACAATAAAAATAAAAGTTATTTAAAAAAACAACTAGATACTTTTGTTCATAATATACACGCTTAATGGAATTTTCATCTTATTCACTTAGGTATTGATAAATACAGTATTTAAAAAATCATTTTACTTATAGCCCCTTTTCAGATTCCTGCGTAGAAATAAGTAAAAAGCTTGAGTAAATTTGGTCTTTTACTTCATTTGAGGATAAAATGTGTGGTTTTTCTTGCAAACACTTTAACCAATCCTGGCTGTTTGCAGTAAGTTTTGGGTTTTGACTAAGGTAAAAAGCGCAATAGCAAAAGGTATTTTTACACTGTGGTAGTGTTTAAAGCTCCTTTCTGCCATTCGACCTAGTATCTAAAATACTTTTGAAAACCCCCACAAACCAGGGACTTGCTGTACAAAACAAGAACTACAGGTCAAAAGCTGCCCCTGCCAGTGGCCAAATATGAAGCTAGATGTCAGTGCTCTGGTCCGGGCACTTAAATACTGAACCACATTATGTGAGGTAGACCAAAAATGAAAATAATATCACATGTTAAAAGATGAACAGAAGAATGCATTCCCATCTTCCTTCAAGGAGTTCTGTTAGGCTTTGGAGTCTTCCTGCATGCAGAGCTGTGAAATTGTCTTCTTGATGCGGAGCGCAGTCAGCCGGGCGGCTCCGTTAGCGTACCAGCACTCGCGCATTATCCGGCCCATCACTCGTAGTGCCTTCAAATCACAAGTTAGGAAAACAGGTCAGGAACAGAACCATCGCCTGCTGCTTTCAGCTGCTTACATGCAATACTAGAAGATAAAATATAGCTCTCTGAAAAGATAGAACAACAGCAATGCCATAAATCAAGACCTACATACCACAGTCAAAGAAAGAAGTTCAGAATTTGGTGCTAAGACAGTTTCCTACGCATTGATCTGGGAGCTGAAACAAGCCTAGACATCTGAATGCATTTAAACTGAGTGGAGGCTGGGCACGGGCTTCCCTCTGTCTCACTGAAAAATTCTGTCTTTATTTAGGTAGGTTTTATAATAAACTGGATAACTGCTTTTACCTCACAGCTTTGCCACTGGTTTGGGATATTTGGTCTGAGCTTCTGCTCACAAACTACCCTTCTCATATCTTCTATCGACGGATCAGAAGGCACAACATCATAGTAAGGCAGCTGGTATTCCTCAGTGATTCCTAGGAAAGATTTATTGTTTAGGGCACACAAAATGCACAATCGCTGCTCCAGAATAAACTCTGATTGTTTTTATAGGCAATGAGAAGGAACAGGGACATTTGGGGCCACCTTGTTTCTTGGTGCAGAACAAGTGCTCAGCAACAGGTTTCTGCCTCCACATTCTACCAGGGTAATTGAGAGTACGGGGCCAGGAACATGGTTCCTTTAATTGTGTTTGGTTTATTTAGGATGAAAGCAGTCTGGACAGCAAAAAAAAAAAAAAGGGCAGAAAGCTCACCTCCAATGCAACACCTTCGTGCTACCTCCCAGTACACTAGCCCAAGAGAGTAGATGTCTGCACGCTTGAAGGACTCGAATATGTTTGTGTTCATTGCATCATCAAGTATCTCAGGAGCCATATACCTTTAAAGGACACACAGGTCAGTTTGCTAGAGCCAGCTCGCACAGATAACTGCGGCTGCACTGCCAAGTGATGGAGCCAGGTAGCAGCCAGTCCTACTGTAAGAAAAGGGAAAACTGAAAATCCTTTTTACAGTAATTCTGAGTGAAAGCAAGAGTGTTGGACTCAGTGAAAAACTACACTGAGACATTCAGGGAAAGTGATTCACACCGTGCAGCGCAAGTGCTTGCTGCACCCTATGCCACCTGAAGCCCCCCTGACATCCAGAGGGGGGCTACAGCAGAAAACTGGGCACATCCTCTGCTGCAGGCAGCAAGCCTCGGCCTTGCTCTGCTGACTTCTCACCCTCAGCTGCTAGCAGCATCACTGACAGACATGCAGACGGGAAAGGGGGATGCCATGGCCGCCTCGTGTCATTGCAGCGCTGGGAAGGACGTGTGGGCTGCCCCAGCGGCGCGCGCAGTGGCCTCCTGTGCCCAGTGCCACCAGCCCATGCTGACCACACAGTCCTGGCGGCACTGCGCCCACTGCACCATGCTGCACCCACCGCACCGCACCGCACCGCAGCGCGCCCACTGCACTGCACCCACCGCACGGCACAGCACCACCCCGCCAGCGCTGGCAGGGACGTGCCGGGAGCCTGCGGGGAGCTCGTTGTGCTGCCTGCCCGCACCTCCTCGTCCCCACCCGCGGGTTCTGTGGGATGTCGATGGTGTTGAGCACGGAGTCGTGCTTCACAGCCAGCCCCAGGTCTGCGATGGCACAGCTCTCGTTCCTCTTCACCAGGATGTTCTTGGATTTCAGGTCTCTGTGTGCGATCGCTGGCTTGCCTGCTCACAGAAAAGAACTGCTGTCTGTTCTGATGATCGCAGTACAAATTTTAGTATAATGAGCAAGTAAAACAAAAACAGTTTTATTCAGCTTTGGTGCTATACCTTGTAAAAAACATGACAGGCAATTTTGTTCCAAGTAAAGCTCTGATCAATGCTATCAAATTATTTTATTTTATTTTTTTAAAAAAAGGAAGGCATTTTTGTTCAGATATGTCTATTTCAGAAACAAAACTGTAAATTCCCACTCCAAAGTCATTTAGAGAATCATTCATTAGCACACCTATAGAGCTGTTCCCACAGATGCTCACTTACAAAGGCTGGAGCAGACAGGCAATGAGTGTTTTTTGAAACAGACACAATTATCTGCAGCACTACCCAAACACAGTGGTTAGCTTTGTGAAGTGGCTGCTTCATTATCACATCAATATCAGAGGAGAGTTTTGTTTATCCGAACAGAGACCGGCCCAATATTCTTTCTGCCTGACTGGCAAGGAAGGGGTGTATTTAGGCTATCCCAAATTACAGCAGAAACAGTGCCAAAGATCAGAAAATCTGCGTTTTAAAAGCTAAAAGGACCACAAACTCAGTTGGGAAGATTGTATTCCTAGTCTCTATTTATCATGTACCATGTATGCTTATGCTAATACCATTTCTGGTGGTGCAATTGTGTAGGATGCCCTGCTGTACCAGCTAAATAATACGTGCTCTACCAGCACCACCGGGTCCCGTAACATACCTGAAGGGCAGAGGGGGAGAAGTGCTTACCCTGCGTGCCCACGATCTCCATGTGCAGGTGTGCCAGGCCACTGGCGATGGACAGCGCCAGTCTCACCATGCCCTCCACTGTCACTGTGCCCCTGTTCAGGTAGTCGAACAGGGACCCTTGTTCGTGGTACTCGGAGACGAGCCACAGCTGGGTCCAGGTCCCGTTATCTGCCAAGAGGATGCGAGATGGTTCAGCTTCATAAGAAATGTCACCAAGAAAAGTCCTCCCCGCCTTTTGGCCAGCACCCACCCCCTCGGCAGATCCAGATGAGGTCCCAGCACGCCCAGAGCGCCGCCCGGCCCTGCCGCCCCTGCCCCGTGCCACTCGTGCCCCGGGCAGGTGGTAGCAGCCCTGGCTGGGGACCTCTGCGGCACTCACTGCAGCTGGGACCGGGGCAGCAGAGCCAAGCCTCAGGCAGACACTGAGCGGTATGGATATGCTGTTGGCCAGCCAGCTTTAAATTGTGAAACTGAATGAGGAAATGCAATTATACCCTTGTTATCAGCAGCAATAAAGCCCAGGATATTTTCATGTCTCAGCATAACCGTCTGATAAATCTCTGCCTCCCGAAACCACGACCGCTCATCTCTTGAGGAGAAGATTTTCACAGCAACATCTTCCCCACACCACTTTCCACGCCAGACTTCGCCAAAGCGGCCTTTTCCTACGATTTCCTGCAGAACAATAGTCCTTGCAATTGTTCTTTGTACGAGCAGAGGTAAGCCTAGTTTGAAAGGAAAAGATGGGCGTCTGTGAAATAGTTCGGCAATTTCGCAACTTTTGCAACAAGGTGTTTTTTGTTGTTGTTGTTTTTTATAAATAGATGTTGCTAAGTCCCGTATACTGTTTACCGCAGCATTTCTCAAATATATTAAACATAAACTGACTTTTCAGATTTGTATGAAGTTTAGAGCATTTTCTTCCTCTCAGAAAAGGATTATATACCCAGGTGCTAAGGAACATTGAGAACAATACCATCTAACATTGTCCTCACTTGGAATACACATACTCACACTCTCTCCTTGTGGCAGCAGCCTTATCAATGTCAGTTGTGTGCGCAAAAGTTAAACACATACGAATTAATAACACTCAACCTCCACTTGGTTTCTTATGTGTATTCTTTTGAATAGCATTTCATTTTTACACATACATAACTGTACTTATGATCCTAGTTTTCCATCGGACCATGCCTCAGTCAGTACATATCCCAAATAGTGTTCATTTACTGAGCACCTGTCACGTTGTTTTGCGTGTGTGTGTGTTTATTTATTTATTTATTTTCCCTGATTATTTGATACGATTTCCCATGCTTCATTTTCAAAATCTTGCTCTAACAAATCTGGAACTTTCTATCATATCTGGAATCTTTTCTATGGTATTTTTGCCTTTGTTTTTTCAAGCCATAAAGCCCTGCCTTGTTTGATTTGATACTGTATTTGTCTTAAAGCAAAAATTTTTATTTTTCTTAAATCCAGACAGCCTGACTTTTAACAGAGCAAAGTAATCAGCAAGAAAAATTACAGTTTGAAGGTCAGCTTATTCAAATTTATTCAAATTTCTCCTCTGGTTTCCCAGGCACCTAGTACCCACTGCTGCCTCTGTACAGCCCTGTCCTGGCTGCTGGTGGTCACCCTGCAAGCATCACGGCCGGGCCACAAGGAATGCGCTTGCTATTTGCCCAAAATCAGACTAAACTGCACCAGTGCCGGTAGATTCTTCCTCTGCCTCCACTGCAGGCTGGCACAAAGACAGCCCTGTGGTTAGCTCAGCTGCGTGTGAGCAGTTAAACCCTCAGGGTAAACAAAGTTTACTCATTATATCCACAAAGAAAGATTGGGGAAGTATAATAAATTGAGCCTGGAGGTATGCAGTTCATGGAAGATATAGTCAATTACATTAAGCATCATTTGCACATTTTTCACCTACAAATAAAATTCAGCACAATTTATGTATTTTTCAGATAAATAAAAATTATAGTTACAGCAAATTGGGCCACATACACCAGATGTGCCACCAACACGATGAACTGGAATTTGGGATTTTGTGATTCTTTGATTAGGCAAGTTCTCAATAGCAGTGGGGGCCTCATAGCAGGAAGGATATTACAAATGGGGAAAACATTAAAAATGTTGGCATACTGCTCAAAAGAAGTATGCGGAGTAATTGTATTTTGGCACAGTCGGGAGGAGGTCAGTAGCGGCTTTCTGCTTCATCCAGTTAACGGCAGTACTTTCTGCGCCCACTATGACCTATTAGCCAGCAATGGCTCTTTTAGCACAGGCAACACACTTCTGAGTCACCTTTTTAACCTTCGCAGTGGAGGAAGGAATCGAGCTTTTGCTACCCGACAGAAGAAGAGCAAACAAAGCCCAGTCAGCCCTCCTGGCCTTCCCCCTCACGCAGCCTGTGCCAGGCATGGGAGCCCGTGGGTGCCCCTGGGGCAGATCCCAGGCGGCCGCGCTCAGAGCACGTCTGCCATCGCTCTGCAGGGCAGGCGAGCGCTTGGCTCAGCGTCACCAGCGTTTGCTCTGAAGCCCCGCAAGGACCCAGAGACAGGGCGAGCACGGCAGCCCCACTCCCCACGGTGCCGGGGGGCACAAGACACAGCACACCCAGCGACACCCACGTACCGGAGCCAGAGCCAGACGTCGTCATGTCGTAAATGAGGTCCTTCAGCGTCTTGCCCGAGTTGACCAGGTTGCACTCGGAGAGCGGCTCCTCCACGTTGGGCTGCTTCTTCCTGCCGTAGGCGCAGCGCCGGCCCTGGCAGGCGCAGGCAGCCAGCACCGCCACGAGGGACAGGACGCAGACGGGCACGGCCACCGTCACCGCCAGCACCACGGGCCCTGCGCTGGCACGGCTGGGGGACTCGGACGCTTTTGGGAGAGACAAGGGAAGGGGTGGGGGAAAACAGACAGCAAGTGAGGGACTGCTGAGCGGATGAGACATCGAGGTTTAATTATTTCCCTGAGTCCTGCTGGCAGCAGGACAGACCAAGGCTCTGCACACATCTTTGCGGGTACCTCAGGCTCAGGCCAACACCACCTTACCGCTGACCAGCGTCACCACAAACACTGCGGATGAGGAGACAGGACCGGCCCGGCAAGCTGGCAGCAGGGCAGACCAAAATGCAGCCAGGCGCCAGGGCTGCCCCGGCACAGGCTGGGTGCGAGGCACCCATGGCACGGCTGGGACTCGGCCCCGCACCCGGCACGACCGAGTGGTGCCACACACCCGATCAGCTCTGCCATCGGCGGCACCGGGCCCTTCCCTCTCCTAATGGCTCGTGTACAGATTTCTCAATGCACTGTCCCAGCCCAAACCAAATCCTTGGAAGAGCTGTTTCCCTAACACTTAATGCATAGGGGGATACAAAGGTATAGTAAATGAGGCAACAAAAGGATTTCTAAGACAGAACACTTTGAAACTTGTGTTCACAAAGTTATATTTTACAAGTGTCAAGAAACGGGACTGTTCTACATCACTTTCCAATTTAAAATTACAGGGGTAAAAACATACCAAGATGCTGCAGGAATACATTATTATGGTATTTACTTGCACTTGGTCTCCTTAATGCCCGCAAAATTGTGAATAAGCTAAAAAAAACAACCACTCTGAATCAAAGCACACTGAATCACAAGTTCCAAATTGTGGGCCTAAAGGCTACAGAAGATTCAAGAATCATCAACTTCACACCATACAAAGTCACTCCTGTAGTAGTTCTAGAAAAAAAAAAAGGCCCTCTTTCCGTTTCAGAAAGTGCTAGGCAGTGAGTGTGTTGCAGTTTGGGAGCAGCTGAGACACTACACAGAAGCACTCTGGAGCTCAGACAGTGCTCTGGAGTCTCAGAAGCCTGACGAGTTCCTGGCTCTCAGTACGGACAGTTACTTTCCTCCAGTTAATACTCTGACTGAAGCAGTTTTTCTTCAAAGGACAGTGTCAAGGCATGCACTCCATGATTCAGAAGTGCCAGGATCAGCAGTTAGCTGTGCAAAGTTAATTTGGTCCTTTTTCTTCTCTCCCTTACTTTTTTAACACAATGCACTTGAATAAGAGAAAAGAAAAGAAAATAAAAAGTTAACAACAGACCCGTGTCTATTCACAGAATACAATTCAAACCATTCTGAAAGCAAAGTCACTACATCTTGCCCACGGGCTTTTCCTTCAATAGTCTTCAACAGGATGTTCACAGGGTTAGCTGGCAGATTCATAAGAGGATTTGCAAGCAGGATTCCTCCTGGTGGCTGCTGCTCGTTAACCGATGCGCTGTGATTTCCTAAGCTGTTTTTGACTGCATCCACATGCCAGAAAGTTCCTCCGGAGGACTGCTGAAGCGCAGAAAGCAGGTATCCTTTATCTCATGAGCTTTGGTGCCGCAGCTGGCTCTGGACACTGTGGGGCCGTGCCTGCTGTGCAGGCACGCAGGGCTGAGCAACTGCTCGCCGCTCCACGCACCAGCTTTGTGTGTGCCGGGCCCTGGGAAGGGCTGCCCAGCTGCACGGAGAGGTGTGCACCTGGTGCGACGAGCCAGGGCAAGGAGCAGGGGCTTGGGTGGTTGGCGTACCAACCACAGGGCTTCCAGTGCATTGCCCGAATCGATGCCCCCGCACACAGACCTAAGCAGGTTCATTGTGTGTCAGCAGGGGCTGGTAAAGGCAAACATGCACAAGGCACTTCGAGATATCCATTCCTTCCACCAACTGCTGAAAAACAACATAAAATGAGAAAATATACAACTTTACTGTCCTTAGGCCCATGCAAACAAGATCAAAAGGAAAAAAACTCGTGAGGCTTTGAACAGCAACAGTCGAGCAGCAGGAAGAGACACTCAGAGAGGTGCTTCCGTGTGCGGTCTTTGGAGACGGGCACACAAACTCAGTGCCCACGAACTGAAGTGACAATCATCCCTTCCTGCAAGAAGCACTGACAGGTGGTCCTCCTATGAAATATTTGCTCCAGCTGCAAGTGACCTTAGGCACCTGCCATGCTTGTGGGTGCTGCCCCCGTGGGATGGCTATGGGAGGCAAAGCAAGCAGTAGTCCTGATGGGACATTCTTCACCCGCGCCTCCTGCTCCTGTCTGCAAGCCTCCATCGCACGCACACACCTGCTTCTGCCGGACAGACGTTTTACTTCATCACCACGTGGTCTTCTGCAAGCTCACTTCTGCCCCTTCCCATCATGTACATTCACTGCTCTCACGTATCCCCCTCCTGGTCCTTCCCTTTTGTCCATTTTCACAGCATCCTCCATTCTAGAGCACTATTCTTGCCAGAAGCAAACTTCTTCAAAATCTTCCATTTAATTCCTTTTTATTTTTTTTCTTTCAAACCTTGTGAGTTCCCTTGCAAGCTTGGATGTCACAGGTGGCAAACCTGTACAGGCAAAAAGGGTAACAGTTACTGTTGGCTTTCTTTTAATCTTAAAATTATGTACTTATCTATGTATATACAAAAAAAACTTTCCGTGGTTTCCTGAAACTGGGTGATGAATGCAAGCACAAAATACTTTGAGCAATACACAAAACACTCTGAGCAAGGCGAGTGGTGAAATGTGCACTCCCACAACCACTTCTTTCATTGCAGGGCATGCTCCTGACTCACACAATGAACCTAAAAGAAAGCACCAATTTTGATGGGATTTTAATATTAAAGCCATACTACGGCAGTCTCTATGTCTACAATTCTATGTCATACATTCTGCAAATCTAGGTTTGGTGTACAGATTTGCAAACAGAACTAAATGGCACAGCAATCCATCTGGGGCTTCTGGAGTGGGGACATGAAAATTTCTGAACTTTCAGTGCACTGGTTATACATTGTACAAAAGAGGTTTTATGGCAGAATTTTGGAGCACCAAAAAAAAATCACTCAGCATGTCTTTAAGAAAAAAACAAAACTATTCTTATCAGTAAAAAAAATGTCTCAAATTGTAGCACCAAAGTGACCTGACATTTTTACTGAATATAAAGCATAATTTGTATTGCTAAACAATAGCAGTGCAGGCTGAGAGAACTTTGCATAACTTAATTTTTAAAGATATTTCCCTCTCAGCACGGTGCTTTGGGAGCCAGGCAAGCAGTGGGGCAGGCTGGAGAAGCTGGCAGGTCTAGCAGGGACACAGCAAGTACAGCAGGCCAACAGGCACATTTTGACCTCCTTGGGCACAGAGCAAAAGAAAACTTGCCTCACACAGGAGGATGGGCGAGGGGACACAAAGATGCTCACGGCCATCCTGGGGACTCAGAGTGAGACGTCAGTGAGGCAAAAGCAAAACTTAAGCACTCTCACATCCACTCAGGAAGGTAACATCCAGAATCAGGAACACAAACAGATGCCAACTTAGGCATGACTTAGGCAGTAACAGTTGTTCAGAATAAAATCAAGCTCAGTGATGCTTACAGGTCTCCTCTGGGATGCTGCTGAAGTTGAGAGCGCTCAAATGCAGGAGGCGAGGTAGCGGTGAGACTGGGAGCTGAGGCATCCAGGGCAGTTTGCACGGGGTCTCCACCAGGTTCCTGGGAAATGAAGAGATCCTGACTGTCTAGAGAAGGTTCTTGGAAGGAGTCAGCTGGAGACCACATTTGTCCTCCCTTAGTCTACTGGCTGTACCAAAGCGTAGATGAAGGCTGCTGGCAACTACTCAAACCCCTTCCAGTTCTTCACAGAGCACACACGGGAGACTTGAGAATTGCCAGCGTTGTGCTTTCTGCTTCACGCTCGGTCGCAGGCCGTCTTCAAGTGCTGACCCCTCGCGGCACGGCGTCCTGCAGGAGGCACCGCCACCGTGCCCTGCAATGTCCCGCTGGTGCTGGGCTGGGACACCGCCATCCCCATCCCCTGCGGCTCCCCACAGCAAAGCCGCATGCCGAAGGAGTGATGAATAGCACAAGCGCAAAATACACAGCGCACAAGGTACAAACAGTAATTTAAGACAAAATCACCAAATAAGTGTGGTAATGTTTACAGCAGTTGTGCAATGTTAAACACTTTGGGAAATAAGAAAATCTCTCATGACTACCTAAAACTATTAAATCAACACCATTAATCAAAATGTTTTGCAATCTTATTTCTAATGTATTATTCAATGACTTACTGATCAAGAATAGACCCTGAAGACATGTTGCCATGCATGAAACAAAAATAGCACATCTGGCAATCTTTAGCAATTTCACAATATGGTACAATTATATTCCAAGTTGTGTAAATAAAAGAGTGCTTTTAGGCAGAAGAAAAAAAAAAAAGAAAAAAAAAGGTTATTTTTCCTCCAACGGAAAAGACATTCTCACACACAGCAGCATTTTCCTGTTTTTTAACATATAATGGCAACCTTTAGACTTCTAAAAGCCCTAAACTATTCATATTTAAGTTCCTAAACTACTCAGGTGGAAAAAAATATGCATTCTTTCCAACGCTGTAAGAAAATATATTGTATCTAATGCAGAGCTCTAATCAGATGTACAGAGTATTTTTAAACAATTTCAAAAATACATAATCTGGACTAGAGACTAAAATCAAGTTTCCCCAGTCTCCACCATGACTGCAAACTCTACCATCCCTTTTAGGACATTCAGAAATCATCTAGGAAAGGTCTGCTGAAGGATCTGGAGATTCAAGCAAAGCCATCAGGGATACAGCTGCAAGACAAACAGATGCATTACCTAAATTCCTATTTCCCCTACTCCCTGTCCCTTCCCCTGCCTTCTCTTCAAATGGCTGTGTTCTTACAAATTCCTCTGGAGAACATGAACCTGGGACAGCCAAGATGTTCAACAGCATGTGAAATATTTGCCAAATTACACATTCACAGAGCAGCTATGACAGGCTGCAGCTCTGCCTACAGGACCTTTTTCAAGGAGAACTTCAGATCGGTCCAACTGGGAGATTATCCTAAGAATTGCATCAGTGGTACAGCACCAAATTGGATAAACATGGAAAGGGAACAGGTTTAGTGCATCTCATGCGGTTATTTTAATCTCTGAGCAGCTCTGCACCACACTACAATCCATGCTGAGCAGCTGTGCTTTGAGTCACAAGCAGCTAACCTCCTAATGGCCAGGCAGAGAACGTGTATAATTTAGAGGCTAAGGTCTTCAGGACAGCTGCTACTGGATCCAGCGCTCCTAAACAGGTCCCAGCGATCACGGCTGCTCCAGAGCTTCCTGGCCAGCTCAGCCAGACACTAGCAGGCTGCAGGGCCCCGGGGTCCAGGTGGAAGCTGGTCAGCAGCAGCTCTTCCTCCCCCTTCCTTTTCTACTCCTGACCTCTGTCCTGATGTCCGTGCCACAGCGGACATCATCTTTTTTGTCAAAAACTCAAAACAGAAAACAATCAACTAAATGAAGTTTCTGCTATTGCACTGCAGCAGAGTAGTAACACAAGCTGTTAGTGTTGGCATTGGACTCTGGTGCTGGCTTCCAAACCCATCAGTTCAGAAGAAACAAAGTGGCCTCAAAGAAGAGCAAAAATATATACCAAAATATTTCCCTTCCTCTTTTCTTTTTGTTGCATTCCTCATCCTCCCTATTTTTATCCATCACTAAACATTTTAGAAAAGTTAGTGAAATAATTGTCTTTTGTCTCTTCGCTCTCTCTGCACCTTCCTTCTAAGCTATTCTTGATGATGTTAGTACTGGGAAAACAAAGAGAAACCTTTACATTGTGTTCAATAACAGACAATGAATGCCAAGAATAAAGAAAAGGGAAAGCCAGAGCTTTGCCCTGAACCCTGACCAGCAGGGCAGCCTGCTCACACATCTGCCCTTCAGGATCCTTTATAACCATGTTCCTTAATATGGATTTTTTTTTTCTCCTTTAAGTTACAGAAAACAGTTACTGCTTTTTCTTACATTTAAACAATTGAACGTATTTCCCTTATAATATATTTTCAAATACTTGATTTCATTCAGAAAGGTATTAGTTGAAGGCTGATTCTCCTAATTTTCTGGATTACTGCGTACCTTATGAACTAGTACAGCAGTATCTGACTTCTTGAATATAAATAAATCTGTGCATTCCATTCACCTAAAAAGGTTTTAATGTCTTTAGGGATTTTCAAAGAGGTAAATATAGTGAAAAGTAATTATTTGTTCATTAAAAAAAAACAAACATGCAGACGATATTAAAAAAAGAGAGAGAAATATTGCCTGGTAATTAGTCTAGCTAGTACAAATCATCTTTCTTATCAATATGAATATGTCCAAGGAATTTTTGTTCTTAGGATTTGTTCTATATTCCACTTTCTTTCATCCTGCTGTGTACCTCTGTAGGTGATATGAGTGCCTTTTGTGACTGCACAGTTTGGGCAATGACAGTAAAGAGAAGAGCTGGCAAGTTACTTATAATTCAGTTTGTTAATTCCACTGGTATCTTAATCTTGTTCCATAAAGCCTCCCCACTCCTCTGACTCATTTTCCATCATATAAATACAGAACAATACATTTTTCATCTCAAAGTCTAGAGATGCTGCACCGCCAGGACCCCAGAGTGAGCACAGATATCATTCTAGCAGTGTGGCGCTTTTTGCTGGAACCACAGGGGTAAATTTGAAGAGAGAGGGGAAAAAAAAAAAAAAAAAAGCTTTAGAATTAAAGCTTTTACAGAGACTTTTTTGTTGTGTTGGCTTTTCCCACCAACTCACAGGTGTGTTATTGTACAGTCTGAACACATCACCAACTTCCTTCTCATAGAGGTCGAGGTTTTCTTTAGGCAGTCACTGAAAGCAGGCTGGTCTGAAAGCCCATAACCCTGTGACAAGTTTGCAAAGCTACCAGTGCCCATCCAGCCTCAGTTTTCAGTATCTGTAAAGACAGAGACTTAATATTCAGCATCACTAGGTGTTTTGAGATCAAGAGTTTAGAATGACAGTCATGTGAACTTTTCCCACGCATCTATAAACAGACAACATGCGAGGTCAAGAAAGCCCTGATTCCTGCACCTGGTAACAAGCCTAAGAAGTCTGAACCTTCAGGCTTGGGTTCAACAGTTATTGAGTCACCGCCTCCACCGAAGGAGGTGACTGAAGCCAACACCAACATTGCTGCTTTGGAGAAGAGATGGGAAACAAGTTCCCCAGCCTGTATGTATTGAGCCATGCTGGGCTCAAACACCGCCCTCCACCACAACCAAATGTAAGCATCGAGTTATGAGAACCTCCAGCCACCTGCCCCAGGGCTGCAGGTAGAGGTCTGTCACCTATAAACAGGCTTGTGAGGGGGCAAAAGCCCTCTCACAAGCGGGGTGGGGACAGATCACAAGGACCATCTCCCTAATTTGAAATACGGTCTGATAGCCCTGTGAGACACCAGTCTACAACTTGAGGAAGTCTTCAAGATCTTAGTAGCAAGTCCTTAAAACAGTCTGCAACATGCTGAGGTGAACACAGGCAATTTCTCGTAGACAGACACATTCATCGAAAGAACCAGCAAGGAAGCAGCATGCAGGCCATTTTCTGTAGACCTGATACGACACCCCACTGACAGAGAAAGGTCCTCTCGGGTCACCGGCTTGGGCAGAAAGTGTTGTAGTTTAAGTAGAAGAAAACTGGAAATAAATTCAGGGTAACACAGAAAAACCCTAATTACTGAAAACCAGTCCTGCACTTTGAAATATATAACCTGTTAATGCAAAAATATTGCGATGAAATCCATGACAAGTATATAAAAAGCAGATATGAAGGTTGCATCTGCCCTTAGAAATGTTTCTTTTCTTACACATGGTAAAAACCCCAACTCGGAACAAGAGCAACCTCCTCTCGCACACGACACAGCAAGGACAGCTCTGCTGCTGAATGAGGCACGCAATGCCACCTGCAGCCTTACCGTGGAAATTCATGCGCGGGCAATCAGATAAAAAACAAATTGCTTTCTGCCTCAGAGATCCTCACGGTGCACGTCACTTTATTGTTTCCCAGTCACTCTTGGTATTTCACACCACGAGCCCTTGGTAATTAACACGCAGCCGAGCTGAAGCGGGTGGGCGCGGAAAAAAGTTGCTGGAGAGGCCTGGGCCCCCGGGCTGGTGGGGGCTGCAGGAACTGGGTGGGAAGAGCCTGCAGAAGCTCCTGCACATCCTGGCAGGGATGTGCCCTGCCCTGGACCTTCCCAACACTTCTCCTCAGTGAAATTTAATCCTGCCTAATGGCAAATTTTCCATATCCATGTGTTCTACTCTTAAACCAGGATCTGCAGAGTGGAAATACATGTTGATATACATTTAACTCTCATATTAAGATGTCTGTACCAGGTACCAAAATTTACTCTTTTAAAGAGAGGGTGGTGGTAGGCGGGCTGGCCTAAATTAGCATCTTGACAAAGCAGCTATATGTTAAAGACCAGAGAGCCTGCATGGCCAAGTGAGGCACCAATGGACAGACGCAGTGGCTTGGTTACCTGCCACCGCTGGCAAGGGACAGCCAACACGAGAACAGCCATTCAGGAGGCGTGTGGTGATGTGCCAGAGGATGAAGCCCACTACACGTGGGCTGCTGGACCAACCACTTCTCTCTGGGGACTTAAATGAGCACACCCTGAGCAGAGCCCTTTCACAAGTCCCGGCTGTGTGAATCCTAGCCTGATCCTTACACAGCAGTGGAAATGAAACTTTTACCACTTCAGCAAGATCCTGGACTGATCACTAAACTTAGAACTTCCTCTGGTTTGCTTTATTTTGTTAATCACACCAGCTGATAGTTGCAGTGCCTACTGGTTACTTGCTACGGTGCCCCCATTTTACATTTCTTTCCTCAGTGATGAGTCCAAGACCTCAATTATAATGTCCAAGTATTACATAGGACTGAAACGAAAGAAGAAAAGATGCAAGCTGAGCAAGGAGTAGCCTAAAAGTTGCTTTGGAAACAGAATCTCACTCAGCGAAGGACCCCCCCCACCGAGGCAGCAGAGGTAGCAGCAGCCAAAGCCTTCCCCGCGGCCCGCAGGCCTCCCTCCAGCTCAAGGCCTCCTGCAGCACAGTGGGCCCGACACAACCCCATCTCCTGCAGCCCAGCTCTTTCGCCTACATACTCAGCAATACCCTTAAGAAAGTTTATTCTTGCTGGAGCCTAAATAAAGCTTTCAAATAATGTTAATTATTTGGAAAAGGGCTGTCCAGCAAGACCAGCAAGCAAATAACATTGGTGCTGTAAACTTTTGACTAACGTGAATTCCCCCAAATGTTTAGAGCAAAGGGCTCAGGCTAAAAATTAAGTAACTTTCTCTGGTACTGAAACACGTAACCAGAGGTTTTGCAACTACTAGTTCAAGTGTTAGGAAGACAGACAAGCCTCCACTCCATCTAAAAATTACAGCTTTCTCCCAAGTTTCCAGCATCCCAACCCGAACAGGTACAAGCTTTTGCTTCTCTAGAGCATAACTACTATTAATATCTCCCTTCTGTTGTTGACCAAAAGACATATACCCAAAAAACCCTTACTCCTTAGGTCAGGTTGGACACAGCGGAGCAGCCCCCCAGCCAAGAGGCCGCTACCCAGCCCAGGTGCTCAGGGGATGCTCGTGGGAGCCAACCCCCCTCCGGCAGCGCCCAGCCCCCCAGTCAGCACCAGACACCGACAGTCCCCAGGGCCAGCCCGGCCACACTCCCTTTGGGTGATCCCACAGGCTCTGCAGGCTCCCACCGCTGCTCCCCTCAGGTGCAGGTACCTGGGCCACGCACACATCACCTGCGGCAGGCACAGGCACTGTCCTGCGGGGTCTGCAGGCCCTGAGCCAAAAACGTCTTCAGCATGGAGACGACAGCAAGGCAACAATGAACTGAAGAAGAGAAGTAACACAGCATGCGAATGGGCTTGAAAAACCAGAGTGGATTGCATCTCCACGGATAAGAGATTTAAAATGCTCATCCATCCATCTGCACACCACTCAGTCAACTCGTACTACCACTACTTGCATAGTAGCGAGTGTCTCTGCTGACATGGCACTAAGTGTCCCCTAAATGGGTCTCCTCGCACGCCATCACCCCCTCCCCCCCCAGCTGCAGTCTCCCAGCCCTCCCTCCCCAAGCCCATCTCCTTCAGTGCCCCCTCTAGGAATCTGACTTTTCGGGAGTCCTTCCCCTCACTGACAGCTGAGTCTGCCCTCCTGTATCTTAAGTATCAAATGCTCACAGAAACGGATGGTTTTAATTCTGTTAGCTACTCTACAATAGCAAATGAAGTGCAAATTACAACTGTAAATTATGTATTACTTTACATCTTTCTTATCTGTAACATCTCTCACTACTGTAACTATACATATAAAGGTATCGTTTGTTGAAGTAGTAGATTTGACAGCTGATTCAAAAAAGCTTGGATAAAGCACAAGTTTTACTAGAGAGAAAAGTGAAGTATATTATCAATAATTAAATCTAAAAATAGTGTAAATATGTTTTTAAAATGGACCAAATCAACTTTACCACAGTTCTGAATCTGACAGACTTGAGTATTGCACCGACTGTGTAATATACAGAGCTCCTGGAAGCATAAATCTTTTTCCTCCCTCTCAGTGGAACCAGGAATCTCACACCTTCCTGTGTCTGCTGGGCAAGAATCAATGACACCGATTTAACACAGAACAAAAGCTGCCCTACAAGCCGCTAAAATGAATTGCAGAAGCCAAAAGCTGAAGACAGACTTACAAAATTGCTGAAACGTAAGTATTTCCCCCAGCAACGACTTTGTATCCTGCGTCTCTCCTCGCCCCCGCCAAGCCAGCCCTAGGTACCACACAAGCCCACGTCACTCCTGTCCCCTGCCCGTCACAACACAGCTGCAGATGCGGCTTCCAACACAGCGACGTGCCTGCACGACCTGCAGCAGCTGCTGGGCGATCCAGGCCAGGAAGGCAGGACGCAGGCTGCGCAAGGGGAACAGGGAGAGCAGCTCCCCACGTGCCGGGGCTGCTTCATCCTGGTGCAGGCTCACCGAGCATCCAGACCCTCATCTGGCCAAAAGCAGGGGCTGGGTTTCCCACATGCCATTCATAAGTGTCTACAACTGCCTTCTTTCCACACCTCCCTAGTCTGAATTCTTACCCAACCTATCTAATGCAGATCTTCTACACTGGCTGCAGAGACGTTTTAGGCTGTATATCTTAGGCTGTAAGGTCCTCATTATCTCCTGGCAAAGCACCAGTTAACACATGATCCGCTTGCTCAGCAACACAGGGTGCTCAGCTCCCCACAACCACCAATTTGCAGCTGCAGTGAGTTGCTGATCCATGCCACATGAGAAGCCCCTGTATGCCAGCCAAAACCTTCCCAAGATCTAAACTAATGCCAAGTCAAACCACAAACTCACTTAAGATGCCCCAGCCTATAAAGATCTGTAAGGTGACAACCTCCTTTTGTCTTCATGGTTAACAGCTCCTGGGATACAAAAGACAGTGTCTGGAACATCTAAGACAATGTGAGAAGTTTCCTTTTCCCCAAACATAGTCACAATTTAGTTTTTCCTGAGTTGGGAAAAAACAGCTTTTGCTTTTACAGCTAGCCTTTAAAATCCAAATTAGCTGCTCTCACAGCCGTGCTCTCTGCCCAAGGTTTCTGCAGCTCCCATGCCATCACAAAGCACTTGCACATCACTTTGCATTCAGGCAGTACGTACCTATGGGCAGGCGGAGGGTGATGTTGTTGCAGAAGTCTGTGTAGCAGCACTCGGTTTTTGTGATGTTTTTGGAACTGTGGCAGAAGACTTGAGCGTTCAGCTCCGGAAGGGAGACACAGGACTTGACCACTTCTTCCTTCCCGTTGGTCAGCATGACCGAAGCCCAGCACGCTCCCTCTGTTTGGCAGGTGAAGTTTGTGTGCTCGCACAGCTGGCACACGCACTTGAGACCTGAAAAATACAATTCCATTTTCCATGAGAAGACTGGGGCCATCTCGCCAAGGCTGGCCCTTTGGTCAGGAGCACCCATGGGCGGCCAGGGCCGGGCACGACCAGCAGGAGCCCACACTGGCCAAGGGGCTTGGGGCGGCAGGAGGCACCCGACAGCAGACATCCCCAGCACCCACTGCTGAGCAGCATTTGAACCGTGTGCCCTCAGTCGCAGGAGAGCTTACAGCATCTCTCACACATGGTGGAGAAGACTGACACCCCTGAACAAACTTCTGGGGAAGCTGTCTTTTGCTTAAATGGGGAGACAGAGATTTGAGTCTTCAGCTCTCACAGACTTGGTGCAACATCTGTAAGTCTCATGACAAGCACATGCGCACACTGCTCAGTGTCAGAACGTATATTTAGCCACAGCATTAGGTACTGAATTTTAAATAATATCAACAGCTGCCATTTATGTGACTGTGGACTTCCCAAAAAGCATCCATTTCTCATCTGTGCCAGCCAGGCACCTGCAGGCTTCCAACACGCAGCCTTGTGGAGAACCGGCTGGCTCGGAGCAATGGGACTGAGGAAGCACCAAGGCGCGACGGGACACTCTGGCACACACCTCCCTACAGGCACACACAGGCAGCAGCGACGGCCTTTTCTCCCCCACGTCCTCTGAAACGATGCACTTTTTTCAGACGTGCAAATGGTTGCCCAATTTCTGTTTGTGCAAAAGTCAGGTGTCTGCTAAGTATTACATGCTTTTAACCATATCGTCATGTGCTTTTATCTGATTTTGTAAAACATTTAATCAGTAACTACTACATTTTCAGGCTTTATCAGCTCTTTCTTGGAAGAAGGGCAGTGAACCCAAGCCATATCATCTCAATGAAACACCAGATGCTGACAGGTTTTTTGCCTTCCTTGTTTTCTTCACTTGCTCAATAAGAAAAAAATTTTACTTTCTTCATGACAAGTTTAGGAACCCATATTAGCAGTGATATGGTAAGCAACGCATCTTAACCTTGGGCTGAATGCAGTTTCTACAGGAAACCCTTCCTTAACTGCACTTTATATGATTATTTTTTTTCTGGTAAAAGAAAAAAAAAAAAGAAAAAAAACATTTTAGAGTACAGAGACTTGATCTCTTCTTTTGACTTAGTTCCTACCCTACCACAGGGTCCCCAAAATGCATTCTGCATGCCTTCACCAGGAAGGCCACCACCTTCACTCTGCAAGATCAAACACTGCTCTACCGACAGGAGATAAAGTCTACAAAAAAAAAAAATCCATGCATCCATTCTGTTTCTTTGGGAACTAGGTGGGGGCATGGAACACGTTTTCTTTTACTTAAAGATAACAGACATCTCAGAAAGGAAAGTCATGAGATGACTAGAATCTAGAAGGGCCACCAGGAACAGACGGGCTTTCTCTGATTGCTAACTAGTGCTCAACAAGGCAGTGCAGGCTAACAGATGATGCATTTCTTATTATGTTGCATTTCCCTGTCCAAACTGGGAGCTAAATCAGACTCTGCCATTGCCCCAAGCTGGCAGCCGACAAAAGATTAATTTCCATGAGAGTGCCCCAGCCCTCCGTGCAATTTATCGTGTCCCACACCCATGTGTGAGGAAGAATGCGAGGTGACCTACAGCTGCAGCAGGACTAAGGGGACTCGCAGCTCAAGCAGCCTCTTCGGGTGAGCCAAGAAGCCCTGACAGATGTCAGTATGAATCCAATTTTTGTTTCTGTAACACTATTTGTTTTCTTTACAACAATCTTCATCCTATGCTACCCTTCTGAAATAACAGCTTGTAGTGTTTATCTTCATCTCGGGCCCGCAACAAACTTCCTTGGCACCATATGTTCATGTTTATCCTGGATGCAGGATATGCCAGGAACCGCATCACTGCATGTCTGTTTCAGTGTTCTCTGCGCAGGGGAGTGAGCACAATCACCCAGCAACAGGAACAGGTGAATCTTCGGTACAGACATAGTCCTGGAAGAGATGCCAGGAGCAAGACTCATCAGATCCAAAGAAAAAAGAGACCTGGCAGAAGAGAAACAGACATCGTCATCAATGCTGCAAAATAAAAGGATTACTTGAGGAAATGAAAATAAATGACTGTTGCAAGTGTCTTCAGTGATTCAGATATGCCATTATGCTCTTTTCCCCCACCTTCTCATGGGCTAAAAATAAAATAGGAAATGGTCTTTCCAATGTCATCCACAGTAGATAACTGCTTTATCTATATCCTGACATTTCGTGGATTGCTTGAAAGGAGAGCTAATCAAAACTGTCACTGCAGTTCCTGAACAGCTCCAAGGGCATTCCGCTGAGCACCATGAACACAGGATGAGAAAAGAGTGTGTAAGAGGCTCTGCAACCCCACTCTGACCAAGCTAAGATTGTCTCTTATTTCCCGAATAAAGGGTCTTTATTTCTTCCCCCTCGAGCCTGTCTGCAACCAGGGGTGGCTGGAAGTCACAAGTGCAGACTGGTCTGACGGTCAGCTCGCTTGCAGGAAAAGCAGAGTGCCACCACAAGATCAGTATTTCCTACTGCTGTATTCAGAGACTGCCCGAAAGAAAGAGTCTAAGCCCATTTTTCCTATTTGTTCTGAATATTTTGCTTGAAACTGACTTGTCCAATTTACTGCCCACAACTGAAAGTTCATGAACCTATGGAAATAAGGGCTATTCCCCACAGAGCTGCTTCTGCAAGAAGCCATTATATCAAGTAGAACAAAAAGAAAAAGCTTTTTGGTAAATATTGTCAGTACAGCCCAACCACAATGTCATTGCTTCTGAAAGTGAAAGGAGATGACAAGCTGGGAGGAGCAGGGAAAGGAGCACAGGGAACTCGATACTCCCAGAGAATTTTTTTGCTCTCTGGAGACCACGAAGTCCTGGAGCCCAAGGCGGCTCTACCAGCACTCCTTCTCATTCAGAAATACCAAGGACACAGAAGTCATGAAAGATACACACGAAGTTTTGATGGGAACACTAAGTTCAGTTTGGAAGAGGTGGAAGAGCACAGAGAGCAGAACTTGTCCACACCCAAAACATTACATCCTAAAAAAACATTACAACATGTGTGTGTCCTGCCACACGAGCACTGCTGTCTTTTTCAGCACTCCTTTGAAAAAAGCTGTGAACCACTGCTCTAGCAAGAGCAGTCTCCAGCCGGTGCTTCCCAGCACACTTCCTTCCAGCTCTCTGTTCTGGTCCTGACTCTCAGCCCATGCCCATCCCCACCTCCCTGTCCCTTTTCCCCCCCTCAGGCAGCTGCAGGCCCCCACTGCCATCTCATCACAGGGACCTCATCACGGGACTGCCTGCAGCTCCCCTTCGTGGCACCCTCTGATCGCCTCTGTTCCTCCCAAGAGGGCTCACGCTCACAATTCACGCCCCACCGGTTCCCAAAGACTCATCGAAGCATCCTCCCCGTCCACACATCTCTTCCTTCACAGTCTCCCAGCTCCTTCTTTATTACTCGCTCTCAGTCACGCTTTCTTTCCTACCAGGTTGCCAGCTGCAGCGTTAGCCCCCCTCGACCTGTCAGTCCCCGTTTCATCAGGCCCAGTCCCATCACTCCCCACCACGCGAGGTCTGGCGCTCTCCCTGCGGGGCAGCGCAGCGATGTGCTGGCAGGCACCAGGGAGAGGTTTCCCTGCCCTCAGCAATGCCCTGCCGCTCTGCACCAGCCTGCAGGTCAGCTCCTCCAGCCAAGGCCCCTAAACCGAGGTGCCCCGGGACGGAGCAAGTCTGTGCTGACAGATGTCCAGGGGACACCCGGGTGAGAACTGGAGCAGCAGAGGGGGCAGCAAGAACGAAGGCTCCGCACGTCTTTGTTACTGACCAGATGCAAAGGGGCTCTACCGAGGCTTGCAATCTGCGCTGCCTGCCCCCTCCTGCCTGCAGTTCAGGTTTTCCTGGTGTTGTCTCTTCTGCCACTGCTCACCCGAGGTTAAATGCTGCCCAGTTTCAAGTCCTTGCTCAAACAACAACCAAACCAACTACATCTATTCGAAGACAAGATTAGAGTCTGAATTGTGGGCAAGATGATACTCTTTCCTCCTAGAAAATATACATAGATCTCTTTTAAATGTAATCCATCCAGAAGCAGGTATCCAACATGGAAAAAACGAACAGAAATTAAGTGTTTGGCAGACATTACAATAAGAAGTGCCTGTCAAGTTTAACAGTCTGAAATTATAGGAAAGTGATAACGTCGCTGATCTCTTGAACAGTCATCCATAACGTTTACAGAAGAAGGAATAAATATCTCAAAAACTGATACATCTAAAGAAAAGAAAGGAGAAAAAAAAAAAAAAAACAGACATGCAAGATTCCCCAGATACCTGCCTGTGCTACTGGCTAATTTCTCCTTTAGAGCTCAGGATAGAATACCCAAAGCAGATTCAAGTATCTGACCTCATTTCCAACATTTATGTACACCAAGAATCCACTGTTAACAGAGCAGAAAGATCACCTTAAAACGTAACCACGGCAGTGCACGGCAGAGCATCCGCCATCAGCTCTCGCCATGTCTGTCACAGCCTTGTGCAGCCTCCTCAGCCTCCCCCCCGCCAACGCTCAGGGACAGGCGACTCGCCGGAACTCGTGACCTATCCATGCTGATCCACTCTGTTTGTGACAGCTTCCTCTATTATCCTTCTCTTTTTATGAGCAGAAAAAAATTTGTCCATATTCAGTTCTACAATCCAGTGGCTACATGAAGTCAAGCTCTCTCACTACACATCCAGTTTCTGCCCTCCTTTCCCCCGCGGCTGTCCCAGAGGGGCTGGCAGGACGCTCGGCGCAGCCCCCACGGACCGGGGGCAGCAGACGACAGACCTGCCCTGCCCTGCCCATCGCACCCAGTGCTCGAGCCGACCTCGCTCCTGAGCTGCGCTTCCTCCTCCAAGTCCCCACCTGACGGTGCGGCCGCGCCAGGGCTGCCGAGAAGGCCTGGGGAAGGCGCGCGGCGCTGCTGGGGTGCCGCGCCAGCGAGAGGTAGGACAAGGGGATGGCGAAGGAGTTAAAGGAAAAGGATCAAAGAGGCAGGAGGAGAATGCGTTCCTAACATTTCAAAATAAGGCACTCAACGCAGTAGCTAACGCGACTCCGTTATTTACTCAAGCGTGACAACATTTCCCTTAAAAGATTGTATTCTCGTGTTGAGAAATTAGGAGAAAGTGGACAACTGAAACGCTTCCCGGCCTCGCAGAGCTATGCCAGGCATCCAGGCAGGGTTACCAGCGGCTACCGGGAGCTCCCCAGGGCCCCCCCAGACCAACGGTTCCCCCGCGCCCATGGGCAGGGATCCCGACAGCGGCACGTGCTGCTTCCTGCCCTCCGCAGAGAAGCGTGGTGCTTGTCCAGATCCACACCGACGGCAGGACAAACAAACAGCCTGGCAGGGAACAGTCAGGTTGGTTCACAGACCGCCAAGGACACAAGGAAAGAAACTTTTAGATATAGAGACCACATGGAACAGGTGCCCCCTCGTTTTAGAATTTTTAAGCCATCAGTAGTTTTTAAGGATTTTTTTTCTCCTGTTGTTGCAATAGGAATTGAGGCTATCCAGTAATTTCTTGGATGTGACCCACTGTGAATCAAAGACAGAATTATTTGCTCATCAGAGCAGAAAGTAACCTACATGACTTATATAAGAAAACAACATTTTTTAAATTTATTTTTAGTTTTCAGGGCAACCTTTAGAAAATGCACAGTACAGGCAAACACCCTGTGAACCTAACTTACGCAGCAGGAAGAACTGAACCAGCACTGGATTCCAAACAAATTAACACAAAGATGCACAAAAGGCTTTTTTCTCTCAAGTGTCAGCTTCAAATACATGAATCACTAGTTATCTGAGGAACAAGAGTGATGTTACATGTAAACAACAGATGGAAGAAAGAGTTTAGGCACCAGCTTAATGAAAGCAGCTAACAATTGAAACAAGTAGATAGATGTAGTGCAACTTCAAAAGTTAAATGGAAAAAATAGAGCATATATTTGGCATAAGCTGACTAATAGTGTGGGGCTAGAAGTATAAGCTAAGAACTATGGGGAAGATGGAACTTGCTACCTCCTCTGGACCACAGGTTTTACATTTAATACTGACTCTTTACTGTACAGATTAATGCAGCATCAATCTTCCATTAAGTCATAATCTGTCCCTATCCACAAAAGTCAGCAGTTTCACATTGTGATTACAGGGCAGTAGAGCATTCAAAACGAAATTTGAAAACAAACATCAACTACGTGAAAAGAAACTTTGCTGCCATGAGGCAGAGCTGTTTCCATCTTTTAACCAGGGGTTATCCTGTTTATCTCGTAACAGCTAAGATAAAAGGTAGGGAGAAAAGCTGTCAGTTTTCACAGCAAGAGGCCGTTATCTCTGCAGAAATGTGCGGTGCTCAATGTGCTCCAGTGATCTGGAAAGGGGCACCGATAATGAAGCAGTAAGACCTGCTGAGGACAGAAAAATTACACCTGACTTCAGAGCATCGCGAAGGAGCCTCACCGCGCCGAGCGACCCGCAGCCAGAGGAGAGTGAAACCAGAGGGGAGAGAACCGGGGCCGTACAGCAGCTCGCTGCTGCCACAGGGAAGGCTTGCCATCAGGAGGTGCCAGCAGACCCACCGCCACCGCCCAGCACACGGGGTCAGCCCCAGCTCCACTCCGAAGGGCACCCGGCAGCTGGGAAGGGGCACTGGGCAGGTGGCAAGGGGGACGAGGAATTTAGAAACTAGGCTCTTCTCTGTAGCGTCATACAGAAACTTTGCGTTGTATTGAGAAGAAGAATGGGATCAGCTGATCATCGTTTCTCATACCTCAAAAGCTCCTGGCACCACAGACATTCTTGACAGCAATTTTACAACAAGCAAGAAGCGCTCCTCCCTTTCATGCTCCCTTGCCCCTTCCCCAAGAGGTCTTATTGCCGACATTTGGGTGGCAGTGTTGGCCTATTTGAAGAAGTCATTAGACAAATCCACCTCCACGGACAACAGTTTCACAGACACTGCTGTGCACAGCGGTACGGCACTTGCAGTCCTTGACCTGCGAGCCGTGAGGGCTGCGGCGTGCCAGCTGCGAGCGCGTCCCCTCCTCTCCTGCCGCGGCTGCTGCAGGAGCAGCGGTGGCCGGCTGCTGCCTTGGCCCGGCCTGCTGCGACCAACCTGATGCTTCCCACACACTGCCGTGAGCTCCGGGTGGAGGAGAATTAACTTGCAAATATTGACCGAAATCTGCAAGTCTTTACACGCAGCTTGAAATGCTTATTTCCCTCCCAGAGCACTGCGCCTGCTCTTAAGGGCAGAGTTCTCCATTTCCTACAATAAGCTGCACTGATGGAAACGATAATGTGACGCTGTCAGTATATTTTCTTGAAACTATTTCTTCAGAAGAGGAAAATAGAGCCTTGAAAAAATGACAGTTCTTTAAAAAGTCTTGCTGTTTGGACTGCTATGAAATATATGGAAAAGCGCTCTTTCTGGAGAGAACTCTGGAAAAAAACATATTAGGAGCAATAGCAGATTAAAGGTCCATTATGTAAACATCCTGCAAAAAGGACTGATATCAGACTAGAAAAAAAAAAAAAAAAAGAAAGCTGTTGGAAAAGGAAAAGTAATTTTTCCAGAACAGAGGAAAGTGTCCTAGAATTAGGGACATTAAATAGTCCCACCGTTTTCATTTCTGAAAAATAGGTATGGAAGTGATTTTAGTAGTACATGCAAGTATCTTGATTTTCGAAGCAGGATGCTGAGTGCTCAAGTCCCCACTCTAGAAAAGCTTAGCAACCATGACAAAACACAGTGGACAGAAACTGAGGGCAGGCATTAAAATTGATATCAGCTGGGCAGGGTGAGGGCAACCCAGTGAAATTATTTGTTGCTGCAATAAACTGTGAAAGGACATTCACTCGCTTCTCAGTAGCTTCAAATGGACAAGGCATCCTTTGAAATGTCCTTTGTGAAACACCAGCTATGCGACACAACACTAAGGTAACTGGCGAGATGTGGTGCGATACAGCACAGACCAAAAGCCTCTGCTCAGCCTGCAAGGCGCCGAAGGGCGCTGCGGGGCCGGGGCGAGGCCGCGGGCGGTGCTGCGACAGCAGGCACTGGCAGCCCCAAAGGCTGAGGTGCCGTCCGTAACGGAGAGCTGGTGGCACCGAAAGGCAAACACAGCCAGTACGTGAAAACAGCTTGAAGAGGTATTTTGCATTCAGGAAGTCACACTGATTGCTTTCTATTGCCACACAGCTCCTCTCCAGTCAAATGCAGCCTGCCTTTTCACAAAGAGTAGATATTGCTGGAGAATGAATGAACGTCCTTAGAAGTCTGACTTTTGAAGATGAAAATTTAAATGTTTCAAAGTTGCTGTGAATAAGAAGAGCAAAGTATTTCAAAACAACATTTGGAATACTAAAACGTCTCTTTTACTTAACTGCCATTGGTTTTGCACAATTCCACGTCATTCTGACACGTTTGCTGTTAGAGAAGTAAATGGGATGTGAGTTCTGCACACATTGCTCTGATTACCTAGAATCAGCTTCCTGATAAAAATGGAATCAAGATAACCATCGACTTTTTAATGTACTTTATTTATTCTTGCCATCACCAAACTGAAGATGAACCAACAACAGGAAGATAAAAATGCTGACTGCATAAGAAAAGCATAACTTGCAAAGGCCTTTTATTCTGGAAAGAAGTGCTTCAGAAGTTACATCCAGCAGCAAAAGTCAGCTACGTCTGTATGAAGTCTGAGCTGAGCACAGCCGCAGCTACATCCAGCCCTTCAGTGGGAAGGGAACAACCTGCACCTCTGGGAGGCACTGGGATTGCAGCATCACCAACAGCATTCAGGACAGCAGAGGTGTGCTAAAGGGACAAACGCTGCCAACTGTACCAAAGCGACGTGCACATGCTCAGATTCATTGGCATATGTCCGAAGTTGTCAGTACGAGCTGTGTTCTTCCTCCCCAAAAGGTATTCATGACATCTAGTTTTAAGCATCTAACTTGGGCTCCAGTTAGGATGCTGCTCTCTGCATGATGAGCAGAGGCAGCGAAGGATAATTCAGAGCCTAATAGCTCTTGAGGTACGAGAGAGGAAATTACATTTTTTAGCTGGGATGGAGTTATTAATCAAGTGTCTCTTTGCTGTCATCAGCTCGCTGCCCAACACTTTCATGTCACTGTTTGGTGAACTACCAGGTAGGTTACCAGAATCTCCTCAGCCAGGCGCGAGCTGAACACCTAGCCTACAAAAACCATCATGGAGAAGAGCCCCTACCCCTACACCCTCCAGTACCCAACACGGAGATGACTGTGATATTACCCCGCCGCACCGCTGGGGTTCGGCATGACATCCAAGACTCCCTTTTCCACAAATTACAGCTGACTTCTCAGTGCCATAACCCAAGAGACCTCGAGGGCCTCGGGCAGCACCCTGGCAGAGCCCCACACCAGCAGCCATGTCCTGCAGCTCAGTGCCCCCCCGATGTGCTGCACAGCACACATGGGGACCACACCGCCCTCGTTCCAGCAATGCTCCCCAAAATGACAAAATATCCCAGCCAGATTAAAGCTTAGAATAATCGTCTGCAAGCAACTGGTAAGGTTCTAAAGCCTACTCCACAGAAAGTAGAACCAAATTACACCCACTCACCCCACATATAGCCTTTTATCTAATGTGCTGCCAGAATTATCAGCAGTCACCCTGGTAGCTTGCAGAGTCAGGATTTACGCTCAAGAAGGCCAAACTAGTTGACCATTAAGTACTTGTAGTTCTCATCTGTGCTACTTTATTAAAGCTTTTTTTATTATTAAAGATTTTTACTAAAAGCTACGAAAAAAGAGCTTCTGTAGCCCAGAGAAACAAGAAGAAAGCATCATATTGGTAATTTGTTACAGAGCAGTGAATTAAATCATTTAGTGGAGAAGTACAACTGCTTGCTGTTACGGGGCTTTTTCTGAGGACTTGCTTTTTTTGACACTTGACAACACGTGGGCTTTTTGATATTAGTGGTTAATAAGGAGTAAGCAAACCAAATCCTGCAGCTGGAATGAAGGTGTGTTTTGCAGAATGCAGCTGTCTGGACTTGTCAGTGAGACATCCACACGCATGTGCAGGTGCTGGTCTGCAGCTCTGTGGGTGGGCAAGCGCTATACCTACACGTGTTCGGGACTTCAGGCTTTACACAAAGTTTACGTTCTATAGGAAGCACTGGAATAAACAGACTGTGCTAAAAAATCAGTCTTAAGTTTCACAGGGCATTTGAGCAACTGCTTATCACAATGCAAGTACATTTTACAGTATGGGAAAGACAAGGATGCAACGGTTGTTTGTTTTTTTAGTACAGTACTACTCGTGTAGTAAAAGTCCGTGTAGAATAGTTTTATGCTATTTTCATGCATTTATCGTTATCTAGCAGCTTTCAATAGCAATCTGTCTTGCTTCTCATTCTTAAGCAAATAAAAAGTTTGTGTTACACCTGGCCATAAGAAGCAGCTGCTTGTGTGTGCGCGCTCCCTGCTCTGCTTTCAGCTGTGCAAACCGATGTTGCTCCCAGAGTCAGGGCAAAGAGCCGTGCTTGCCCTTTCACACCTAACCGAAGGTACAGGCATCTTCGCTGTGCTACAGGGATAGTTCATGGCATGCGTACTTTGCTTTTGGGAAAAAATTAAAATTCATATAAGTGGGAAACAATCTCTCACAAACTGAGAATACGTCTAAAGAGGCTCCTAAGAAAAGTGAAACAAGGCAATTCAGTGCCAAGCGCTGCCCAAGTCCCACATGCCTGCACTGCGCAGAGTAACACATTTCTTTACTGCAGTCCACACCCTTGACTCTGGTTTATTTAGAAATGCTACAGCACACTGAGCGCTCCTGACTTGCCCCAAAACGATGCCGTGATGAGCACAGAAGAGAGTGCTAAACGTTTAACACAGCACAGATTGAGATGTAGGACAACAGTGTCAGGCGTACGGAGTTAAAATATAAGAAAAGCAGCACCAGCAGAATGCAAATTTTGAGAGAAAGAATAGGGAAGCAAAAGTTTACCAGCACACACTTAGTAACGTATCTTGATCAGGCAGGTTTGTAGTGAAACGTGGGCAGTGCAGTGTCGATGCAGAGCTGAACACCTGATACAGCCCTGCTGGGGAGACCTGAACACCCTCCCTAGGTACGCGCAACTCCACCTGGTGCCCCTCTAAGGAACTGTGAAGAGGATGCCTGCCTGTCCAGGCCCATACACGTGCACACCAGCCCAGAGCTGGACTCTGAAAAGATAACTAACAGGGCGAGGAAAATGACGGACAAAACCGTTGTGACTTAAGAGATCAAAGCAACGCATGATCGCTGAATATGAACAACCAAAGCCAACGAGGTCTGTTAGCGTGGTGGATGGTCACCAGAGGCAGGTAGGAAGGGCATGGTGGAGCACTGGTGATGCTTCACTTCAGGTGTACCGGGGGAAAACAAGCGTAGCATGGACTGACTGTTTCTGTGGTTCACTTCCACACTTACATAAAATAAATCCAGACAAAGAGAAGATGCGTCAGATTTCATGTCTCTTGGAAGAAACAAGGGTTTACTAGATGTACCATACTACACACTAGACAGAACTACTCAAAACCTCAACAACCAAGCCTTGTTACTCCTCCCTTCCCAGAAGAAGGGACTGTACGAGTACTTTGACGTGGGAGCAGCAGCAGCCCTTCCCTTCAGCTGAGTGCTGTGACCACCTCTCTCTGCAACAGCATCACCAACATCTGCCGACTCCTGTGGCAGAAGCGTTGAGAGAAAAGGAAACTGGAGTAAGGCTAAACAGAAAAATTAAGACCTGTTCTGGACGTCCCATGCCACCAAGGGAGAAGAAGCTACGACAGCAGACTCGAGACGCCGCAGGCTCAGCGCCCCTGCCCAGAGCCCTCCAGCCGGCCGTGCACTTTGCCCCACGCGTGGTGTGATGGGATGGGACCTGCGATACCCAACGTGGGGCACCCACCGGCGCCTCGAGCTGCCCTGAGCCCCCCAGGAACGCTGAGCAGAGCAGGGGGTGCATGCTGAGGTGCTCTCGGGGTGCGACCCGTCAGACACGGCTTGCGAAAAGCCAACCATCGGCAACTTTCGAGACACCGGTACCCAAAGAGCGTGGGTTGGAGCCCGCTCAGGGCCGGTTATTCCCCATAAATCCCAACTGACCTATTTCTCGCGCGCGCACGTTGATCATAATTAAATGCATTAAGCTCCTTAACCTCCCGAGGAACGGCGCTGACCCCGGCCGGGCACGGCGCAGCTGGGAGCGCACCGGCACGGAGGCAGGGCCGGCGGGGGGGTCCCGGGGCACGGAGCAGCCCCCGGGCACGGAGCAGCCTCGGGACCGCGCATCCCCGCCCGTCCGCGCCCGCTGCGGCTCCGCCACCGCCCCCGCCCCCGCCCCCGGCCCCGGCCCCGGCCCCGGCCCCTACCTGCGCACAGCGACACGGCGGCGCCCAGCAGCGGCAGTGCCCGCAGCGCGGAGCTCGGCGCCCGCCGCATCGCCGCGCATCCGCGCCGGGAGCGGGGCCGGGAGCGGGGCCGGGAGCGGGAGGCAGCGGGAGGCAGCCTGCAGCCGGGCGCCGGCCCCGCCGGGTCCCCGCCTCCGCCGCCCGCCGGGCAGCTATAGCGGGGCTGGGCGGGGAGGGGCCGCACCGGACCGGCCTCGCCCCTCCCGCCCGCCCCCGCCCGCGGAGCCCTGCGGGGCTCGGCGCTGCGGGTAGCAGCCCCCGCACCGCTCCGGGCAGCCCCCGCACCGCTCCGGCTCCCCCCGCACCGCTCCGGCTCCCCGCAGGGCTCCCCCCGCACCGCTCCGGCTCCCCCCGCACCGCTCCGGCTCCCCGCAGGGCTCCCCCCGCACCGCTCCGGCTCCCCGCGGGGCTCCCCCCGCACCGCTCCGGCTCCCCGCAGGGCTCCCCCCGCACCGCTCCGGCTCCCCCCGCACCGCTCCGGCTCCCCGCGGGGCTCCCCCCGCACCGCTCCGGCTCCCCCCGCACCGCTCCGGCTCCCCCCGCACCGCTCCGGCTCCCCGCAGGGCTCTCCCCGCACGGCGGAGGCACGGCGCCTTCCCGCAGACGCTGGCAGGCTGCGGCGGCTTTTCCACGTACACTTGCGTTCTCCAACTTCTGAACTGTTTTCAGCGTTTCTCCACTGCTCCTTTCTCTCTTCAACATCAAAAAATAAATAAAAAAAAAGCCTTGCAGCCCCCAAAGCTCTCCACCCCACCACACAGCCCTGTGGGCTTTTAAAAAAGTTCTTAGGGGCACCATCATAAATCAATTACATTTCAGGTATAATCAGGTACGTTCCAAAAAGGCGAGAGGAGCAGACCACATAGTATGGTTTGTCTTTAGGCACTGTACACGTGCCCGGAGCTGTTTTAAGGGGAAGACGCTACCAAGAGCCCCCTTGCCCCTGCGCTGCTACACGCAGCTCCGGACTGTGCGTGTTGCCAGTTAAGCACCACTTTCCCTGTAGTACATTTTTACTACTATTATTATAGATGTTATAATAATGACATCTCTATTAAGCCTTTTGAACACGACATAAATCAGCGTGTTATCAACAGCACAAAATTTAACCTGCTTACAATTTGTTTAAAAAAAATGAAACTGAAGTGAACTCAGGCACCCGAACAGCACTTGCAGCCACTTACTTTGTTTTACCTTCCCTCAACCTCAGTTCCCTCTCTCAATCAGTTTCAGAAGTTCATCAAGTAAAACAAATACGGTGGTATTTTACTTCCTTAACCAATCAATTCATTAGTCGTGCTGTTAAGATGCTTACAACTTCTTTCTTTTCCCAGCTTTTGAATGCTGAAGTTAGTGGCATTGCCATGTTGGCCTGTTGCAGCCTACCTTGTTCTACCTGATTCTTTCAGCTGAGCTGGAAGAGGTTCCACGATGATATTAAATCCCCAGAGGGAAAAAAAGTCTCCATGCATTGATTTTATTCCTGTACTTTCCTTAAGTACTCGTTCAGGGCAACAACACCAGCCATATGCAGAAAGGCCCTTCCCGGCTCCTACTTCCCCGTTTCTCCTCCCAGCTCCTGCTTCCCTGTGCCTCCCTCTGACTTGCTGGCTCAGCCGCTTCCATCCAGCGCCACTGAACAGCTTCTGGAGGCAGTTACAGGAGGAGTTTCAGCAAGGTCCTGGTGCTTTCTGGAGAGAGGAAAAGGAAGAGAACAGCACAACACACACAGCAAGAGGAGCATGACTGCCTTCCGCACCGGCTACACTTGCATTCAGACAGACCACGGGGAAATGACCTGGGTTATCAGGTAATGCTGCAGCGGAGCATCCCTTTGTCCCCCCGTGCCTTCGGCTGCAGGGGTGTCTGGCCTTCCCTTCCCTTCCCCTCCCCTCCCCTGTGAACACTGCCCCTTGCCGAACGTGTTGACCTGAAGGACAGGGGCTGTCAGGTCAGACAGGCTGACTTCGGATCCAGTGAAGCAAACTCAACATATTCGTTTGTTTCAGTGCTGTGGGTTTGTTCCCTTTATTTTATCATGTGCTTATCTGAACTAATGTGCTCAAATTAGTGTTATTTGATTGCAGTGCTTCTTCATGATTACTAGCACAAGCAAATATCACTTGACTAAATACTTTTAGAAAGAAAATGAATTAACCTCTACCAACAGAGAATTTAAGATACAGAAAAAGTGAAATCCAAATAGCCTAGAATTACATAGCTGAGTTGCAGAGCCATTGGATAAGACAAAAAAATAGCTGCTGTTCTACCCTTTTTTTTTTTTTTTTTTTTGTAATTGTCATCCAGTTATATCCAGGTAAGGTATCTGGGACTTCCATGGCCCCCATCATCAGCTGAATGCAACGGCAATTACAACAACCTGGTTTTACCAAGTCCAACATCTTGACTGAAAAATTACAGGTAATATCAGATTGAAATACCACACAGCACCATACTACACGCCGTACTGCCTTGTACATAGAAAGCAATTAGAAAACACACGCCAAGGTCTAATTAAAACCAGAATGCAGGCGTGGATGTCAAAGCAATAAAATACTTATTGCGGTTGCCCCCTGGAAGCAGGGAGCTGGTGAGCAGTCGCTGACTCCGGCGTGGATGTGTTGAACAACATCCGTGCACGGAGCCCAGGGTCGCGCGGTGCCCCCCGGGACCCCTTTGTCTGGGGCCACCTGCTGCCCCGCGTGGAGGCATGCGCTCCGTCCGTGGGCGCCGCGAACGTTAATCGTCAGCTCCCAATTAGCACTGCTCTCTCCTCTCCTCTTTTGTTGCTGTTGTTCTTGTTCTTCTGCATTTAAGTCTGGTTTGCTTGCTTTAATTTCTCTTAATTGCAGCACACAATGGAAGAACCATGCTTCATGTTCTAATCAGCCATGCTGAAATCAGACTCCATTTGTCCTAATTAGTTTGTCCTTAGTGCACCATGTTTTTTATTACGTGAAATTTGTGAATGTTAATATTTTTTAGCTTGATTTTCAGAAAGGCAAAGTGCCTGACCTTGCATTGAAGTCAATGGGAGCAGAGGTTATAAATAGCCGAAAACACTTGTCTTGTATGTACCGCGAACAACAAATTACAGAAATTTGAATTGGGTGTACTTCTGTCAGAGATTTTGTTTTGTTAACCCTTGCACTTTCATCACACAAATATGAAGCGGCTATCAAATCTAAAGTAATTTAAATAGAACGATGCAGAACCATAGCTTTAATTTTAAAGTTTATGAAAATATCCCATTTTCTGTTCCTGCCTCCCCCCCAAAACCACCTTTTTTTATTTTTAAGCAGAATCTACATTATTCCTTCAACAGCACAGATACTGAGTTTTTCTAGTATTCTTTTGGCCCACATTATGGCTTTGTGTTTTGTTTTTTGTTCTTTGTTTTTTAAATATCTGCTTTCCCTCTTACACCTGCTATCATAACTACATTTTTTTGAGAATCCAGAATACATAAACATTAAAATATTTAAAGTATCCCGCAGTAAGTCTATTTTAATTATGTATTGTAGCAACCTTAATCCCTTCCTTGTGATTCCTCCTTTCCCCACCATCCCTAGTCACCTAGGAGCATGAGTTTATCTTTACTCGTTGACACCAAGAGGCATCTTAAGGAGATAAGTCCAAAAAGTGACACCTACAATTAGTACGTTTCTAGAAGTGTCTAATCAAATCCCTACTCCTTCCAAAAAATGAGGAGTGCTCTAGAAGGTTTTCAAGGAAACAATAGGCACCCTAGAAACACATACAGAACCCATTTACATAAATAAGTTATGTGCAACCAGTCAGTACGTTTGGTTATTGCACTGAGATAAGAGTATGATGAAAGTTTCAGGGTTTGGTATGTTATTCTATTGCCAGGTTCTATATGACTTCTCCTTTATAAATCCAATAATGTCATCTATCAGTAACTACTACTTGTTTGGATCAGACCTAACCAAGAGCATCAGATTGAGATGATGCACAAAGCTTACAAAGTTTGTTTTCTGAATATCAACGAAAGAGTGTGGTTGCATAGCTTATTACTGTTGAGCCACTGCATGACTAACTCTATATCACACGTGACCACCTATTATAAAACTGAGAATTCAGCTTAAAAGCCAGAATGTTCTTGGTGCTTTCCTTATTCTTCACCAAGATCGAAGATATGACAAACTGAGGCAAGGAAAGCACTGAGGGTTGTTATAGGCAGATTTAAAATCAGTGCTTACCAGGAATAACATTAGCTTTCTGCATTCTGACAGAGTACCTTCTTCAAGTGTAGAAGACGGATCTCTCAGGTTTGGTCAAGAACCCAGGGAGTCGGGGGACAGGACACAAGTGACGCTGTCATTTTCTAGCTCCAGTTTGAAATCCAGTTCTCTCTTTTCCTTGTTTGCAAAGAACTTCCGAATTTGTATCCTTGTACTCCCGCCATTCAAAGGCAGTAGCCTACATGGAAATCCCATGGGATTATTTGCGCCTAGCAACAGAAAAAAAAATGAGAAAATCACAGTAATATGGACCACATATTAGTTATTTTGCCACAGGCCCAGTAGTTGATGATGATGAAATTAAACAACCAGAGAGCAGCAGAGCTCAAGGAAAAGCTAACTACACATAAGCACAGTTGTTTTAATTTCAGAAGTCCTGTCCCTAACCCGGGATAGCCCTGTCCTCCCGGATACTTATGGGAGGAGCAAACACCACAAGTTTGACCAAAACTAAAGAAGATGAATTGAAATCCTAGCACCTCCAGGCTTCCTATTTTCCAAGACAGTTCTCTCTCTCTTTCTTTTTCCCCCTGCTCCAGCAACCTTTTAATCTTCTAACACCGGTTAGAAGAAAATATTACGTTTTGGGGGTGAGGAGATTCACAGAAAATTCTCTCTCACCTGAATATACTCCATTTCAGAATGTTTTTATTTTCATGACTTGATGAGAACTGGCTGGGCAGATTTGCATCAGGAGCAGCAGCAGACAAGCAGAACTAAATTAATTTTGAAAAGGAAGTACTTACATGAGAAATCCCACTTGCAGTAAAATTAGAACTTTCTGGCATACAAGGAGATTGGGTTTTGTTGGATTTTTTTTGTTTGTTTTTTTAAAGATACATTAATAACCCAGACATGCCACACATGCACCTTGAAGGTCTGAAATACATCAAGTGACAGCATTCCCACGCACTGCTGTGCAGCAGGTTTTTTGGGAGACTGGGGTGGGGGTGGACCTGTTTAAAGAGAAGCTCCTTCCCTGGGCTCCCCACCACCACCATTCACCCTGAAAAAAGAACTTCTCCTTGCTCAGAACTTGCTGGGAGTTAAACGAATGCTGCATTTCCCTTCAAAATGCTCCAGTGTTCATAGAGTGGGTGTTATTTCAAACTACAAACAAGGACGCAAGGAGAATAAATTTTTGCTAGAGAGAATTGTTCACTTGAAATTGTATTTTCTGCCATGATACCAACTTTGTTCCAAGACAACATCTATAAAATCAATGGCACAGAACCCTGCACAAGAGGCGGTAAGTTATTTTTAATACACTGCTGAGAGAAATTACATGGGGGAAAAAAAAGTAGATAAATTTATGGGTGCAAACCAAACAGTATTTGGTGTTTTTTTGTTTGGTTGTTTTTTTTAGTTGGAATTATGATAGATGACAGATGATGCATTAAGGCAAGAAAGTTTCAGTGAAATATACACTTAAAATCTAGTTCCATTAAAATGTATAGCAAAATTTCCAGCCATATTGAAGAGAATTTCATCATCTGAATGTAACACCCCGCTGTTTGAACAAGTAGGAGAATATATTGCATCTTTCCAAGCCCACCTATATTATGTGTTATTTTACACAAGTTGTATATATAGCTTTTAAAATGGTGGGTTTATTCATTACATGCATTTTGAGAGTGGAGGAGTGCCATGAACTAATTGATGTACCTGTCTATGATGTACCTGTTTATTAGCAGAACTTGTCCCAAGGGATTTCAAAGCCTTCAGCACTGACCACACTGTCAGAGGCTGGATGCGTTCGGGTCGGTGTTTAGGGACTCGAGCACAGACAGCTTCCTTCTAAAAGAGGTTTGGTGAGCTCAGGAGAAGATGCCAGATGTTTAATAATCAGAAAACATACTTTTGGCAACAAGTAAGGTATGTTTTGTGGGACAGAAGTCCTAGTCATCCGATAGACATGGCATTAAGAGAACAAAGGGATGGAAGAGTCCCCTCTAAACATAGTGACACTATATATATAAGCTCTAGAGAATACTAGTGGGGTGATGGACTAACAGACTGAATAATTCAAACAACTGAAGACTTGTTTATGAAAAGCAGTGTCATAGATACTGGTGTGAGAAGGCTGGAGTATTTTATTTGGGACCTGAATACCTATCTATCAGAAAACAGAAATTCTAAGGCTTGCTGACAAAAACAAACAAAAAACCCACAGTCCATATCACTTAGAACATGGATATTGGCAGTGTATTAATTATCTGACAAGTTTTTCACTTTTTGCCTAGTTTATATTTGTATTTATGAAATAGAAGTAGTATATCAGATTAGTAATAATATTGTTCTATAGTACTAATTAGGCAAATCTACCCAGATTTTTCATACATCACATGGCAGTGCTATTGATGTTATCTATTTTAAATAAGGCCCCCTTCAGAAGATCTGATCCTGATAATGTTGTGTGTCTTCGAAACAAATTTCAGACCTTTTGTTTCTCTGTAGGCTATTAAAATTAATTGTCTGGGTACTTAATACACTATTATATTTTGTAGTATAGGATACTTAAATGATCGTTTCAAATTGTCCATTGGGTTTTGAACTCTTATTTCAATTGGCTTCAAGGAAATAAATGTATTAGAATCAGTATAACCACTACTGATACAAAATCACAAGCTGCTCATGTCGCAGAACTGTTTTGAAACTGAATTTTAAGAAGAGCCAGCCCCAAACTCATTGGTATCCTTTCAACCTTCTCTCCTCTTAGTCCTCCATTTTTGTTTGCCTCCAGCACTTAACCTCACCCACAATTTAGGAAGCACCTAGGGTTACTACAATACACAATAAAGTCCATTGCTGAAACAGCAGCAGTACGCATAAATGCCTTTTTACAAAGTTCATGCTCTGAACATTGGCCTTTTCTTGTTTTCCGAAGATTACCAGAACTGCTTTACTCTACAGCCATAAATTTGGTAACTTGTTTGGGATATGATAAACACAGAAAATACAATAACTTGAATTGAAATTGTTAAATTGTGTAGTTTAAAATTGCAGCTCTCTGCTTGTGTCCATGAGCACAGAAGTGGAAACGAGAAGCAGCAAGCGCCCTCCGTCCCCTGCCGCCGCCAGCGCAGACACAGGCAGCGGCTCCTCCACGGACGGCTGAGCTGAGGCAGAAATCTGCATGTGTGGGCCTCTGGCTGAAGCTGCCCAGCACTTCAGGACCTACCAACAAGCTCGTCTGAGGGCCGAGACGGGAGGAGAGCCAGTGACCCACATCTCGTGACGTTTCTGGAGCTTTCGGTGATTTGCAGGTTTGGGTCCCCAGTTACCCGGGACTGCTGATCTTTCACCCTTTGTCCCCAGTCTTCATCAGGCCTTTGACACACCAAATGCCAGTGGAGAAAGAAAAAAAAAAAAGGAAAACAAAGGCATGGAGAATAAAAACAATAAAAAACCACTTTGAGGCAAATGTGTTCCCCAGTTAGATGTTTGCATGGCATGGTTCATAGTAGGACAGAAATAGCATATCCTAGGGATTTAAGAGTCTTTGGAAATGGGTAACACCATAAAAACATCTGCCAACTGGAAGTACTTCTAGGGTTGGCTGGAAAACAAGAATTTTGTTTTGTAATTTGTTTTGTTCCACATCAGGAGCAAACTAAGACCTATTGAAATTTTGTGCAAGCAAAACAGAATAAAATGCATAGACAAGAGCCAGCAGGTCAGTAGTACCACTTACCTTAGCCCTCTACATCCCAGGTCCATGTCCTAACTTCAGAGCAGTCTTGCTGTGTATTTGTCTCCCACTCTGTTCATCCAGTAGTCTGATGAAACCTTCCAAAACTGCCATAAGAATGATACATTTTTGCAAAAATATTACACTGTTGATCAAGGCAACTGAAAAAGAAAAGCCAAAGAATTCCCAAACTGTTCCAGGACCCATTTGAACATTCTCCTGGTGCCTGGTATTTGTAGGGAGTGCACTGAACTGAGCTAGGTAAAATCACCAGCACACGAAACAGCTGTTAAGTTGACAAAGCAGCCAGCGTGACAGCAGCTCAAGTGAAGCAGCTCCACTCCGATTTCACCTTCAGACCACAACGTGGGGCAGGCACACTTTTAGCATGCCAATTCGGTGATCTAGCTCGACCCAGACCCCTGTCAACAGCCCAGACTTCCTTCCGACACAGTCAGTACGGGGTAACGTGAACTCCTCCGGCAGAGGTAGCAGTGACTCAGAAAAACACACCAAAATACTCTTTCTAGGAAAGAAGTTTTACAAGAATAGCAATGGGAAACTCTCTCTTTGCCATCAGACCCCCAAACCCGCGGGACGCCAGAAGTGCCACTTTTACCTCCAGGCCTGCCAAGCCTCCACGAAGCAGTAAAAGAGCACAGCTCCACGAGGGGAAACCCAGCCTCGCTGCCCAGCTGCAGCTCCTACGAAGGGGAAAGCACGTGAACGACAGCAGACACAGCACTCCCACGTTCCTAAAAGAGTGGGGGAGAAGCTGCAGCAGGGTTGCCTGTGGTCATGGCTGGGACTGACTTGTTCAGCTTTGCCAGTGACCAGGAGATGAGTGGCAAACGCACCTCAGGAGAAAACACGAACCGTGCTTACGTGACACTGAACACAGCTCAGGAAGCGAGATCCCCGTGCCATCGCTGTCTTTTCTCCAAAATCATTTGCTCACTGTGCTGCAGCAGCTAAAAATGCCAGCAAAGCGTTGGTCACCACCTCAAATGGCATCGCTAGCAAAACAGCGCTGTTTTACCAGGATATAGCCTTGGTGACTTCACCCGAGGTGTGTATGTCTGCAGTTCTGGTCTCTGTCTGCAAGAACTTCGTGGTGCTAAAGAGCACAGAGAATCACAATATCCCGAGGTGGAAGGGACCCGCAACCACCGTCAAGCCCAGCTCCAGGCTCCGCACAGGAGCACCCAAAAATCAAAATTCAAACCATACATCCGAGAGAAAGGCAGCCAAAATATCCAGGGGACAGAGTATCTACCTCATGCAAAAAAAACTAAGTATCTTGCAAGACTACAGCCAGAACGTACTTTGTTTTCAAACCCCGGCTGGCTGCACTAGCACCGTGTCACACAGCAGGCCGCGAGACCTCAGGAGGCTGCGGAAGCAGATGGGATCAGCGAATTCAGAGGAGTTAGAGTAACACACGGGCAGCAGGTCCATAAAGAGATATTAAATGGGTATTAAGAAGGCAAGGCAGGAGTGTGACTTAAATTACCTATCCCTAGCACAATAGGGATGCTGGACACGAACGAGGGCATAGAGTGCAGGCACCAGGCACACGCGCGCTCCATCGCGCCTCCTTCGCTGCTTGGGTTACTGGTTTGGACAGCGCCTTGCTCTGACCGGTGAGGCACGTTCCTATTTGTGAGTGACTCACTGAGCTTGTGCATTCCTCTAGGCGAGGATGCGTACAGCCAACTAGCCCGTAACTTAAAGGTATTGCCTGACGCCTGTCCGTCAGTAAACGTCCACAGAAGAGCGCGTGCTCAGCGCTCAGCCCAAACCAGCAGGCAGCAGCTGGTTGCTGCTACACACTTCTACCCCCCTCCACCCCCCCCATATCCACCCCCAATGCTGCTTTTTGCAGCTTTGAAATCCTGTTAAAAAATAGCCTTTGAATCTATCGAAGTTTGTATTAACCCGAGTTGGTGTCTTTTTGATGAAGGGAGCCTCTTGGGACATTTTAGCACCATTTAGACGTGGAAAGCAGCTGCTTCATCACTCACACACTTCACATTATAAGCCCTGGTATAAAACCCTTATCTTGCTTCGACACACATGTTGAAACCACAGCACTGGACAACCACCCTCCCTGCAGGAAGGCAAGGGAGAGGCTTTCTCCACCAGTGGCCTCCGCGCTCACCCTGCCTCCCCGCCTGCTGCGACCCCTGCCTTGCCTCAGGGCAGGGAGAAGGCACGAAGGCTGCACAGCATTGTCTACCAAACCCTGAGCATAAGAAGATGGTAACTTCAGTTGAGAACAAGCAAAGGTATTTATTAGAGCTGTAGGTATAAATAGAGTCCCGAGGAGCTACGCTGCCCCAGGCCGCGGGTTCGCGTACCAGCGCCGCTCTGCAAGGCTCCGCTCCTCGGTCCCAGCGTGCTCGGACAAACGCCACCACGCGTGGAGCAGCGCACGCAGCGGTGACTGCGGTGAGAAGGCGTACAAACGTATTTATTTATACAAGTCTCTCAAGTCAGATAGCTGGCAGGCACTTTGGTGTATCGCGGTAGACACCATCCCCACGCGGATCGTGTTCCTGGACCACTAAGGCGTCTGACTTGTACAAAACTGGTTTGACCCAGCGAGCAGATGTCCCAAGCCTCTTGGAAGATCCCTTTTGCAGTCTCCTTCTGTGAAGGAAGTTTCACATGGCTTCACTTTCCGCCACACAGGCTCTGGAGGTAGTGACACAAGTCCATAACCAGCGAGGAACTGCACTCTCCAGACGAGGTCGCAGCTCCGGCGCTAGCGGTGCCTCTTGCAGCCTTCTCTTCCATCACGATGGGCCCAGACGGACGTGAACTGTGCACGGCTGCCCTTAGCTTTCCCTGGCATTCTTTGGCGTGTCTTGGCATGGCTTCTTGGTTCAGACACTAAAAAATGTTTTTTCTTCCAACTGGGAATAAAGTGAATGCGTTATTCCCAGGTGAGAGCATCTGTCAACGGTACATAATTAACTCTACATTTGATAAAATGCTTACTTTTTCCACACAAATCTTGGCTTTAAAATATGGAAGTATTCTGTGTTTGAGAAAGATTTAAATTTTCTCTATACAAACAAGCAGCACCTGTAACATCTTTGTTTCCCTTCTCCAATGCCGACACCTGTGCCAAGGCTGATCTTTTTGCTCAGCAAACATTTCTCCCCACAGGGAAGAGAATTCCTCCTTTTCTCTCTCTATCAAAACAGTTTAATCCAGGTAAATAAGAAGTCTGGAAGGCTTGATAGGGATTTTCATGGAAGCTTTCAGCACAGAAGGCCCATAAGAAAAGTTACAAACAATTGAGAGGAAGACTTCAGTCACATATTCCCAGCACACTAAAACAAGCCTCCGACCACAGGCTTCTTTAGGCAGCTGTCCTGATACACATTTGTCAAAGTGCAAAATAATCCTAACTAGTAATAAACAAATCTACTGCATATGAAAAAGTAGGTTTTTGGGGGTTGCTTTTTTCTTAGAGTACCTCTTTTTTTTGCCTAGCCTCTCCCATATAACCATCAGTGTTACCCATGTGCTGATGCCTCGATGCTTTTTTTTTTTTTTTTTTACATCCATTTACTTCTCTTACGAGAGCTCTGACATACAGCCCGGCCCTGTTTGAATGACAACACCCCAGGTCCGTGCTGGCAGTGTTCAGCGCAAAGTCGCCGGCCACATGAATAATTCAACATCAGCTACGGAACGGCTTGTGCCATCTCCATAGCAATAAATACTGCGACGCCCTGAGAGCAGCAGATTATATATAAGCATTCCAAATCTCTTCAGAAGATTAGATTTTATGGGAGGACTAGAGGACCATCCATTAATAAACATACAGGAAAAATACCATGGGGGGTACAGGGCGGCTGTCTTCCTGTACCCCACTTGGAAACTCTGAAGTGGCTTCCCCCTTGCCCAAGCCGTGACACCTTCAGGGGAAAGCATTTCTCCTGTTACTGTTCAAACAGACCCTTGGAAGTGAGACCAAAGATAACGCCTTGCTCTCACCAAGTTTTTCCTTCTCCGATCCTGGGTGCACCACCCTCCAGTTCCCAAGATTAATATTCAGAACACTTTGCTATTTCTGCTGTTTTGAAAGCACAGACGGTGCCACAGCCAGCAGCTGGACGTTAGGAAAGCACAATGCTGAATGACTTGTTGCTAACACTAACAAATTAATTCCTACGGTATTTTTCCCCACTCAGAGGTGTTTTTTTGTTGTTGTAAATTTGAATGTTCACCTAATTAAAAAAATAGTTAACGTTGCCAGTTGTTCAGTCAAAGCCTAGATCAAGACTAGTTCATTTGCAGGGCACAAATATGGATTTTGTTTAAAAGAACCCCCTGGACATCCTGATCTGCTAAAGGAAGCTACCAGCAGCACCACCGATTAAAGTCATCTGCTCTAGGGCACTGAATGTCCAGCACCGAACTACTGAGGTTCTACTGAGGTTTGTGTTCTTCCTTTAGCTGGTCGTCTCTGCTTTACGGACAGGGAAAGATGAGACTGGAGTTCTAACTTACGCTAAAGTTCCTCAATCAAGTCTGTATCCAGACTCAGCAGAAGACAGTGGTTTCCAGAGCCCTGTCCTGGAAGAGCCCCTTGGAAAGCTGTGCGCCTCCTCCCAGCAGGCCTGGCACCCCACAGCATTCCAGCTGGGTCCAACACAGATGACAGGACTGGTGCCCAGCGCTGCACTCAGAACATCCATACTGCCGAAACGGCGGGATAAGATGCTACAGAGTACACGGAGCTGTGTCCAGACTGAACTCATGTCATTCTTCTACATACACAGTACTTTTCAGAAAATGCTGCAGCACAAAGAGATCAAGTATTTGATGTAACCATCTTTCCTAGTATCTGTCAGATGCTGTGATTTGATATTTTACTGTTTGAGAAAGGCACAATGAATTCAGCCAACACCATCAGTACTGTTAATCATCTACGTGACAGATTGTCTCTCTGCTCCAATACTTTTAGTAGTAAACACAGAGAGGTGAAAACTCCAAGTAAAAAGCCTAGCAAACCCTTTTTAAGCTCACGTTGTGCACTGAACTTTGCCTGAGGCTTTGCCCCGTCTGTCCATAAAGCTACCTCCTTCTCACCTCCACTTCCAGAGGTCCCTGGCTGTCCTCATCTGCGCACTGCGGCAGTCGGGGACCTCTGCGAACAGGCTGCCTCGCGTCCCGTTTGGTTTAAGTACCAGCGCCTGTTCTGTCATACAAATGTATATGGAAGAAACGCATGCGTGCACCAGGCAGCTAGAACCAAGGAACCTCAGGCAATAATCTGCATCAGAAGATTATCGCTAACTTAGCTACTGATTTCGCAGTTGCGACGTTCACTGTTACTTCCACTCACATAACACCTTCAATCCAAGAGATTGATTCATTTGACTCATTTCTGAAATACTCTCCTTCCCAGGCCGCAGCTGTTTAACAGTCAGCCCAGCATGCGTATCCAAAGCAAACCAGAATGCATTCAGGCAACAGAGCCTTTGACCTCCTATTAAAAAACAATATATAATTCTTTTTTGGCAGCACTAGATTTTGTCAGATTCTCGTGAAGTATAATTAAGAAACCTAGCAACTGCTAGCAATTCTGTTTTGCAGAGCTATACTATGCAGTCTCTTAAACCCATGAAGTGCCTATCTGCAAGCTAGGCTGCTATTTCTGCACTAGTAGAAATGTAGAAAAAGGCAAGCCACTCAGTCATAGAAGGACAAGGAAGACTGGGACTGAAAAGGAGAAATTAGAGGAAACAGGAGAGCAGAACCTGGCAGCCATAAAGCCAAGAAAGGAACCTTAAAGCAAATTTTGAATGCAGAGATGAAACATGGCTTAATGGCTCATTACTTTTTAGTTTCTTAGATTACCTGGAGGATTTCAAGCCAACAAGGATTTTTTTTTCAAAAAAGATAAAAGGACACCGTCACTCCATAGTTACTCTTCCATTTGGAGTAACAAATGATATGAAAATATCAAGAGGTACAGGTAGAGAACACAGTCTTCCTTCCAGGTACAAAGCTGAATTCTTCCCCATAAGATTAAGGGACATCACATCCCCTCCTGCAAGACATGCTTTAGGAGGTTTGCATGGACGCAGTTGATGTCATATCCAAAAAGTACACCATTTCCGTGCTGTACTATTTTAGGATCCAGTCCAGCACAGGAAAAAACACACCCAGACAAACAACAGTCAACAAGCCTCAGTACCTTGGTTTTAAATTTTTGTTGACCTGAACCAACTCTACCTGGGAGCATGTGACTGGAAATACCCATTGCTGCATTAGTATACATTTGTTACTAATAGACAGTAACAGAACTAAAAACACTCTTTTGTTTGACTTGAAAACATTCTATTTAATTTATACAAATAACTACTAAATAGAAAAAGTAGATTAAAACAAAATAGTTATTTTTTTCTGGCAGAGTTTAAATGCATATTATATAGCTTAGAAGAAATAAAATGCATTCTCCCCACAGCATTCATGACCTAAAATTCTACTTAATTCCTCCACTGCTTTCCTCTTCTAGATCAGTAAGATACTAGACACATTGTCATGTGGGTAACAGCTATATATATGTTCCATATTTGAACTGAAAATTGTTACAGACCACACACCTACAAATGTGAAGCACTTAAAATGTGACTATTGAGTTGTAATATGATAATACAGAAAACAATTATGTTTCAGGTTATAGTGTTACAAAAACATTTGTGTAAGAAATCATGAAAGAGGCCACATAAAAATAAGCTTTAACTTTATGCACTTATTTTACAGTTTAAAAAACTGGCAAGTGCACTAGTAATAAATAATTTGCAAGTTTTGTATAAACGAGAAATTCCTAATGTTCAGCATTATTGTAAACATCAGTACACATGTAAAATGCAGCTAAAATCTGACAGTTACATTTTCAGTTTACCAAATTCATTTCCTATTATTCAGGCATAGATCAATGTAGTATACAGCCAATCATATTTTTGGCAAGTCATGTCATTAAAATTAACAGTGACAGTGCAAGTAAGGAATGCAAAGAATTCCTAGTGCAATAAAGAAGAGAAGCACAGGCAATATTGCTGATTAAAATTTACCACTTCCATGTGTTCACCCTGGGAGTGATTAGGAGAATTAAAAAAAAAGGGGGGGGGGATAGGGGGGAAGTAGCTGTTCAAAGCCATTATTTAATGCCCTGATCTTGTCTTAGGATTTCTCTGTCTTCCTTCAGGCCACTACCTTTGCAACAGTACATCCAGCATGAGTCTTTACAGCTTGACCATTTGTGAAATGCCCATTGTAGTCACTGAGCAAAGTCCATATGGTTCTGATGTCTCCCAAACAGATGGCTTGGTAGAAACTTCTGCCTCTATAAGAAGCCACATGGGGACCAATTATATAAACTGTCTAGCCAGACTACTTCTGAACCAGACAAGTGCCTTCCTGTCAGGAGAGCACCATGAGAAGGTCAACAGTCAGCTTTCAGTTTATCTAAGGAATTATCAATTTTGGTCAAAGTCTTTTTGATTCGCAGGGCTGTTAGTCTTGCTGATGGATTTTGATACCAGCATTCTTTCATCAACTTGGCAAGAGATGTTAATGTCTGGGAAAAGAAGAAGAAACAAGACACGTGTAAGTATATAAATCATGAGTCAGAAAAGCAATAGATTGGGTTGTTAAGCACTAACACAATATGGTTTTATTGCCTCATTATTAGTCAATTTTCGGAGTCTACAGATAACTTACTGCTATTTGGGTATTTGAAATACAAGAGTTTCAAGTGTTGAGAAGTAGTTCAATAACAAATGAAAAAGTAACTAGTAACTAGACAATGGGTTGATTGCAGTGTCAAACTAGCATCATCTTTAAAAAGTCCAAAAAAATTGTTTGAAAAAACACTATAGAATCTCTTTTCAGTGAAACTGATTCCTACAAGATGAATGACGAAAAGCCAGAGAAAGTACAGATTTTTCTGTCTGATTTCATCACATCCAGAGCAGCTTCAGATGGCTGGGATTCAGAGCTGGCTGATGTGGGAGCACAGGTCACGGCTCTACAACCAAAACCTAACATGAGACTTATCAGCAGTGCAGGCCCTAGCCAGATTCAAACCAAGCTCCACAGTTTTAGTAATAAAGAACACAACAGCTGATCAACCTGAGGAGTCCAGACTAATTCTGTCGAAGAAAAATGTTTCAGCAGCAGCCTTTCAAGCAGAACAGTCCCTTATCCTGTAGGTAGGAGAGGGATCAAAATTCTGTTGTAAATCTGCATGCTTACGAGTCACAGGAAGGCCTACACAGGCTACCGTTCCTACTGCAATTTCCTCCTTGGAGAGTGAACAACAACATAGAGAGAGAAGCTTTAAAGCAATTAATTCATGTTACTGAAGGGCCAGTCTGTGAATAGCTCAGATTTAACAATCAAAATTTTGCTCAATGCATTTTCTTCCTTTTCCAACACCAAGGTCCACACATGTAGGCTTCTGAAATCTGTACAGCTAATGCTCCTGGCAAGTAGCATTGAGATCATTTCAATTTCAAGTGATAACCGAAAATAGCTTGCATGACTACAGCTCGGAAGAAGAAAGATCAGCTCATATATTCCGCAAACCATACACAGGCATATCCACTTACAGGGTCTGAGAACCACCTGTTGGGAATGTTCGGCCTTTGCTGATCTACACAGACCACTTTTCTCATGTCTTCAAAACTGGGATCATTTGGGACCAGGTCATAAAATGGAGGTTTATAGTCTTCTACAATACCTAGTGAGATACAAACAAGAGAGGCATTATTTACTGTCAATGAAACAGCATCTCTGAAAAGAGAACACTCATGATCTAACCACCCAAGAAGCACAAAAAGATTTTTAAAATAAATCAACACCACCATGTCAAACTGTCACAAAAAAACGGAATAGCACTTACTACTATAGGAAGAGTTTTTCCTACCCAAAACGTTAATCGGCACATACTATAATACTGAAGATTAGAAACCATATCCATTTTGCAGATGCTTGAGCTGAAGTGATGAGAAATAAATTCACTTGCCAGAAGGCCACCTTCTATAATGCACAGAAGTTTAGCAACTACTAGAAAACTGGGATTTCTACTAGCAAAGTACAAAAATTTCCAGGTCTGCATTGCTCGTTTGTTTTTAATAGGCTCATCATACACTTTGCCTTATTTTATGATTCATGACGAAGTCCAGAAAGGACACCAGTATCTACAGACACTCAACACTGGTAATTCCTGGTAATTCACGTACAATTTCTTGTTGTTATATAGTAAAATGCCTAGGGTAATCAGAACATACCATCACAAAACCAACCACCTGGAAGTCTGTGGAAACCAGTATTTGCGTTTTCACAGACTCTGCTTTGAAAAGTGAGGAAACAAAAAGCTGATGTGTGTGCTCTCAACTTATCACCCAGGTTACATAAAACTGGCAGGCTAGAAAGCCTTTTGCCTACTCACTGAGGCATGTGCGCAGCACTGCTGCTTCATCAGTGGATTAAGCTCACAAATGATCCAGGGAACTCAACTTTCTTAGGAAGCCAATTTAAAAACTAGTGTTCATAGACAGACATTTGGGCCAGCAGCTCGGAGAAATACTGAGTGAGTGCGGCTCTCTGTGTACAGTAGGAGCATGGGCAGAACAATGCTAGAACTGCTTCTTAGCAGATGGCAGCTGTCCTATAATCAGATGCACAAGACATTCAGGACATTTTCTAAGAACCTTTTTCTACTTTAGTATATCCAAAGCAATAGAAACTTCACTACAGTGGTTGGGATTTAGTTTTCTTGTTCTGTTAAGATGAAAATCCCATAGATTCTCTATCTGCGAAGACTAGTCAAAAGAGAACCGCTCTTCAACAAACTGCAAGTCACGTAGAGAACTGTAGGTCAGTTCAGAGATCTGTCTACCCAAGCAAGCTACCAGAACGAACAACGAATAGGCTGCAGGGTTTGCCTTACGGTGTTCTGATATGGATGCATGACAGACTACGTATGCTACATGCTGCATGAAGCAGCATCACCTACATTTTCAAGCAATTCTTAATTGCATATACTGAACATCATCTAGAAGGCTGAAATCTTATTTTTACATTCCTCCTGCTTCCTCCCAGAACACAAAATAAAATTTATTGCAAGAACTTGAAACTACAAAAAAGCTCTTGTGTATCTGCATCATCTGAAATGGTAGAAAAAGTAGTGTTGTTTTTTTTCTAAACACAATTCAAATGCAAAGCCTCAGAGCTATATCACACTACTCCGAAAGTGATGCCAGGGTCATTAAGACATTAATGGATTACCTTTATCACTAGGAGCGAGTCCGGCTCTATTTTAATTCACTATGTTCATGTGGTCTTTCCAACAGAGTATATGGATGGCTACTTCAGATATGACATATCACATACGAACTGAATTTGGTCTAGCCTTTACTCTAATAGAGTAATTTTGAAGTACTCTGATCTACCACAGCCAAACATCACAGACCCTGTGGGATCACCGCTGGCTCTGCAACAGTTTGTCTGCTATGCCAGCAAGCCACTATAACCTCTAGCCCACACCACTACTCCTAACAAAACTGTCGTTCTGAACTGTGACACGCTTCCCTTTCCCACTTCCAGAGGAAAGAAAACAAGCCTCTTACTACAAGAGACACCCTTGAAGTTGTTCAGCATGACCTATAGCTTGCTATTTTCTGGACAGTTTCAAGATGACTTTTGTCATTGACAATAGGGTGTTGTTTCTTTCCCCGGGGCAGCTGTCTTTTTGCTGTTCAAATCAATTGGAACTCAGAGCAGCATTTTTTCCACCTTTAGTCTTTGTGGCTTTAAAGAAAGCTTATCCTATGCACTTTTTAATATACTGCTGGAGCAATGTAAGATCTACCCAAACACCTAAGTAACAGATACAGCCTTGCAGATACAATGCTGATAACATACCAGTGGTGGCTTTGAGCAGCAACCACCTTTCGGTTTGTGGCATTAACATCAAGGTCACAATACTGGAAATGACACTGAAGGTCCACAAGGAACTGAAGTGCGTGTGTCAGAGGCCAGGTAAACAAAGATGCCACAGCACTGTGCACTAGGGAAGGCACACATTCAGCAGCAGTGGACAACCGCTCTGCGGAGAACAAGCACTGCTCACAGAGTAAGAGACGTGTGGGGCTTAAATCACACTTCTGAGTACCGGGAGAGATGCTGAGGGGCCCCTACCCAAGCACAAAGACAATCCACAAGTACTCTTGGTTGCGGAGGAGTTTAATAACACATTTTCCTCCTTATACCAAGCCACAACAGAAAAGTATTAAGAATCACTATCACCTTGCAGATCATTAGAGAAAAAACCAATCAGACTCACTAGTCAGATTACAGCAACTTAAGAATCTCCAAGAATGGATATGCAAAACCAGGGCGACTCACGGGAACAGACTTTGTCTTTCCACTCGGTACATGATAGACAGCAAGTATCCACCAGCATAGGATAAACAGCAAAAATGTATAGCGCACCTAAATTACAACTGTCTCTTGCCCCTCTAACACATGCTATCACCTGGTTCACACGAGCACACTACCTTGACCTCAGCATGCTCACTCCAAGTGCCAAAGTCTTATTACAGATCAAACAGGGTTATCTGAATGACCACCTGATGAAGTAACGATTTCCACACAGCCAGCCATTCGGATTTTTGAGAGAAAAATGTTTACTTCACCTCAAACCAGTGCAAGGAAATGAAATTACTTCTGGCAACAGCTAGAAATACAAAACAACTGGAAACACGTACGGTTAAATTAGTATTACAGTCGCCTTAAACTTAAGACTTTATTGACATGACTAATGTCATGAAGTAGCCGTATTACTGTTAAAAGTGCTTCCATGGTAGCACCGAGCTCAGTCTGAATTAAATTACTGAAGCCTTTATTTATCTTCTTTGGTAGGTCTGCAGTCCATGCCGAGTTTCATACTATCTTTGTTAAGCTGTAAACACGATCTAAACCTCACTAAATGGCACTATATATTTAAATATTCCCTATATATATATTGATATATGTGCCCTTTCATGAAATTTTCATTTGAGAGGTAACTAGGTAAGCCTGTGTGTTATCTACCATATACACACACTACACAAAAAAATTAATAGATAAAGAGTAAGACATGTAATATTCCAAAAAGGTTCATTAGCCTCCAAAACAGCACTGTAACAAAACAGATTTCAGATGAGCTCCTTAAAATTTAAGGCTAGCAATAAAAACAAACATATCAAAACCTTACGTATGAAGTTTGGTCATGATGTAGACTGCTAGGTCCAAACAGAAGATACTCTACACGGTGCCCACCTAGGAGCACGTACCCCTTAAGCACTGCTGGTCCCACCCCTCACACCTATGAACACCATCCCTCAGAAGACAGCAGAGGAGCACAGTGCACGCGCTCATCTCATGCACAGGTTTCCATCCTTGTAACAGGGAGTGCTGCCTACTACAGTGAATTCATCAGCCCGTCCTACCATGGCAGCTGGTAGACCACAGATCGCTGAAACAGGCAAAGCACAGAATGCAAAGCTGCACTGAAAACAATGAAGTTATGGTCCAAATCCTCAAGGCACTCCACCTGACGTGAACTGCAACCCAGAGGTTTTCAGACACTGGGAAATGCAATCAGCAACGCTTTATAACTGCCTACAACATACATTTGCCAATGAACAGAGTACAAAAAAATTAACACCATGAATTCACAGGACTTTCCTCCTCTCTCCAGTTAACCACATACACCTTAACGTGAGGTCATCATCCCTCTTTGTGATTCAGCTGACATGTTCTTGTACCTCCTCTTGCTGCATCCCTCTTCAAGGAACTCCTCTGATGGGGCAGTAAGAAAGGTGGCAGGATCACAAGCTATGCTCTGGCCACAGACAGAAATCCTGTGGATGTCCCCTTCTGCTCCTAGTGTCACTCCCAAGGTTACACCCAGGAGCTGCACACCCTGCAAGTTAAACCCCAAAACAGCTGTCCAGCCACACAGATTAGCCTGGTCTTTTGATCTCAGAGGAGAATCCATTTTAGATCTCTTTAGAATTACTGAAGGCTTATAAGGACGCTTCAATTAGTTCCTGAGCCTACCCACTGCATTTTACTACCTTTAAGTCAGCTTTGTTTAAGCACCTTTTAAATATCCTAGAGAAGACAGACAGGTGCTTGGGACAGAGCTCAAGTCCCCAGAGAACTTCCCGGCAAATTTGGAAGGTCCACAGATCTTCTCAGAAGTGCCTCCTTCCAAGGGCCTGCCTTCTCAAAACAAGTCTCACTGCAGTGATGGTGGAGACAACTAGCTGCTTGGTGGCTGCTGTACTGAGAACTACCTTTGGCAAGGAAATAATACTTTATTATTTTTTTTAACTCATGGGTAAATAATTTTAGCCAACAACAAATAACATATGAAATGAAAGGTTCTTGTTTAGAAGTCCTGTATTGTAACAGAATAACACCATCTGTTTGCTACTAGAGAACCTACATGCTCCCTGCAGTCCAATGAAACACCAACTGGACAGGATTTCCACTGCCTTCAGCAAGCAGAGGGCAGATGATGCCCAAGAAACAACATGAAGCGAATAACTTAACTTCCTTTGGCATTGGAGCCAGGCTTTGTTACTCTGCATTAGCTACCGTGAGTCTTCGCTGTCCTGGCTTACGGCAGCCTACCCCCATCCAGTCAGTGCTCGCTCACACCCATCTCTCTCCAGTAAAAATGCTTACTCTGTCCCCTTCGGCTCTTGGCAGGTGCCTCCTGGGAACATCTGCAAAGAAACCTTAATCCTCTCCTCTACAGTCTTCCCTCAAGTTCCTACTTGCAATAGTTCCCTCAAAAAGAAGCCACAAACTACCGCCTGCCATTCTGACCATGCTTCCTTTGTTGGGGTTCATGCTTGGACCAGCTGGCACAGGACATCTGCGCTGTGGGGTCCCAACCGCCAGCATGGCTTCAGACATGCCACAGTAACACAACCGAACAGCCATCTTTCCTGAAGCACATTTTTTGTTTGATATCGGTAATGGAATCCCAGTTTTGGCTTACATGGGAGTAACAGAAGTAATAAACAAATATGAAGATTCAGAATTTCCTCAGATTTAAACATGTTACAATTAACAACTTGTCGCTGCCAGCATCTGCGCACGTGCCTGACGGACATCTTCTGAGTCCCCAGAGAACAAAACCCAAGGGACAAAAATCAGAAAGGACTTAGACACTGACAAGGACAAGAAAAACCACACCAGCAGATACCCAGCTTCAAGGTTCTTAAATTCAGATTCCCTTGCCAATGAAATAATGCAACACTGTGCATTACAAAACAGAAATTTCAAGACCACTTTTTCAATCAGAATTGTACTTCAACCAAATCCTGCTTTGTGAGTCTGTTTAACTCGGTAAATCAAGAGCATCCCTGAGTTCTGATCACTTCACTTCTTAACTTTCTACATGTTTTCCTTCTCTGTTCCATAGGTACTGTCATGGGAAATAGACGCCTAGGAGCATTCACTATGGTTTAACGGCACAGAGAAAAGTTCAGAGATTTCATGGGTCTAAAATTTTAGCTCAACCATTTGACATAAATTGTTTCTCATCGTTATTTCAGATTTAGCAAGGGACCCTCCTTCTCTTCCTTAAAAGAAGTGAGGCAAAAATACTTCATCGTGGTACCCAACTTAAATTCTAAAGAGGCAGCAAAACGTCAGGAATATAAATATTTTGGAGGCCCAGTATTTTGCTGTACATTCTACGTATTACAGTGGCAGATGTTTTGCAGTGAATTATTTGCTTAATACATTTTAAAAACAGAGACAGGAGTCCTAAATACTTACCATTGCTAACCATGCGTCTAGCTACTTCCCAAAGGACCAGCCCAAAAGCCCAGATGTCGACCCTTTTGTAAGAGTCGAAGCAGTCTGCCTGGATGGTTTCGTCCAAGACTTCTGGAGCCATATAGCGTTTGGTACCCACACGGGGATTGTTCCCCACATCCAACTGATTCGTGCTTTGGGAGTGCATAACCGCAAGGCCTGAGCGACAGAAAGAAACACAGTTAAATTCCCTTCAAAACTACACATTTAAAATCGAATGTGAGCAGTGACACCCACCAGACAGTTTCTTAAAAGGAAGGAACTGAGAGTCCAACCGTCCAAAGATCAACTGGGTCAGCTCCAAACCTGCTGTCAAAAACAGCCACTGTGTCCATAGACTTAGACCAATTATCTCCTAAGGGATTACCATTAAGCATGTTATTGCACTGTTGTAAAACGTTATTATAGGAACTGAGTGTTTTGCAGCCACTGGATGTCACCGGCGCTCTAGGCACATATATGCAGAAGGCCAGGCATCTGTTACTTAGAAGAAAACAATTTTACCCAGCATTCAAATTTATTTATAGAACTTTTGGGTAGGCGGTTATAACCAAACCGTGGGGAAGAGAAGAAAAACACTGCATGACGGATATACACAAGTTAAAAAAAATAAAGCTGAAAAATAAAACCCACCATATTTGTAGTAGCTTGAAAAATAAACATCCTCAAAGTGATCTAGAATGAGTCAGTCAAAACCACTCTACCTGGTTTCTACTAATTACCAAACATTTAAGCAAAGAACATTATGTGAGGGACTAAATTACTGTAAATTTGGAAACACACAAAGTACTCATCTTGCCATGGTAAACAGAGAGCACTGCAAATTGAACAGCAACAGGTGCATGACATAACTAAGCAATAGGGAAGAAACAGACTGTGATTTCCTCAACAACTCTTGCAAGAAGGACATATACTGTTCACATTTAACATGATTTTATTTTAGATGAAACTTAAGAAGCTTTTACTTCAGTCCCACAAAGCACTAACCTATCTACAATACAGATTGTATTTCACAGTAACACAACCTGGAAAACTCTCTCCTGCAATTTAAATGCCCTTCAGGTAATTTCAGGTTGCTAAGAAAATGCTCATATCTTTCTAGAAAGATACCATTCTATTTTTTTTTTTATCCTCAATAGGTACTTATTATTATTATACATACGTATGTATATTTAATCTTCCACACTGGAAACAGAGGTTAGAAAAAGAGTTCCCGGCAAACTCTGAACATGTCAAGACTCTGGAGAACTTAATCGTTAAAAATCATAATGCTCCATCCAAATTGGGCAAAACAGATCCAATAAACTGACAGGTCAAAGGTTTAGGGCTGAGGGATGCAAGTCAGCATCCTGTACGCTACAAACTAAGAAAGTGTTGCAATAAGGTCAGGGGACAACCATGTTGTAATCAGGTTCTCATCACGGTGGCATCCATGCTGCTTACAAGAGCTAGGAAGCAGATATTGCACTGCTTCATTTTCCTTTCACCTCAGGAGATGTCAATGCACATTTAAATCAAGGGAGCTCTTGAAAGATAAATCTCTGGGGGGGGGGATTGTCAGGGGTACGTATTAAAACACATTGTTTTCAGGATGCCAAACGAATCACCTTTAGCATACCGGAATATCTTCCAGGAACAGAAATTGAACAAATGCATTTTGTTAGCATTCCTCGTGCTTTCCTTACAAATACGATACAAATACTAGAGCTTGCTTCAACCTGATGGTCATGACTCTAGGAGGGAAAGCGAGGGTGGAGTGGAAGGAGGGAGTAAGAAGAGGGTTGAGTTTATTTTTCTTTTTATACAAGCTTTATTCTGCCATTTCTCAACTAAGACCTGTTACCACACACATTTGCTTTACAAGCAGAATTAACTAACTACAGGGCAGAACTTTTCCAGGTCTATCAGTGGCCACAGATTGAAGTGAGGTTGACATCTATCCTTGGACTTTATCACAGTTTCTGTTTAGCTAGGACATACCTGACACAGACAATTTTGTAACTGCAGCTCTGGATACTTGGGGTGCTGTTCGAGATGCTAGCACCCAGCACGCTTGCTGAAGGACAAGCAAAGCAGCTGATTCACAAAGCTCTTGCATTTACTGCCAGCCAGAAGGACTAAGACTGAATGGCAGCAAACACCGAGCTCCAGAAGTGGAGCATCTGAACTGCAGACAAAACTCATACTCCAAACAATAGACATATGTCAAAGCAATTTTATTCCTCAGTTTTCCAAACCAACACATTCTTATAGTGGGTACATTGCAAATCCAGAACCTGGGGTGACTGACAGAACCAAGTCCAGCTTAGCTCTGGGCAGCTGTAGCGAATCTTTATCTGCTCTAATCAGTCTTTAAGCACAATTTTTTTTACATAGCCCATTTGTTGATACAGAAGAGAAGACCACCGGAGAAGGAAAAAAAAAGACAAAGCTATAGAGGAAAAAAGGGCATGAATATATCCCAGAAGCAAGAAAAACCTTCGATAAATCTTCTCCTTACATATAAGTAACAAAGACTGCATCACAAGAGCATACATTAAGTTTTCAAGTTTAAAAAAAATAGATATTTTATCATAAAAACTAAAACAGGAAACATTTATGGCTGTGCTATCCCAGAAAATCTCTCATATTTCTGAGGCTTCTAGATAAATGTAGTAGGAGGGCTACAAAGATGATCAGAGGGCTGGAGCACCTCTCCTATGGAAAAAGGCTGAGAAGGCTGAGAGAGCTGGGGCTGTTCAGCCTGGAGAAGAGAAGGCTCTGGGGTGACCTCACTGCAGCCTTTCAGTACTTAAAGGGATGTTACAAAAAAGATGGAGAAGGACTCTTTACTTGGGTAGATAATGGTAGGACAAGGGGGAATGGGCTTAAACTAAAAGAGGATAGATATAGACTAGACATTAGGAGGAAATTCTTCACTGTACGGGTAGCAAGACACCGGAGCCGGAGCAGGTTGCCCACAGAAGCTGTGGATGCCCCATCCCTGGAGGGTTCAAGGCCGGGCTGGATGGGGCCCTGGCCAACCTGATCTAGGGGGTGGCGTCCCTGCCTATGGCAGGGGGTTGGAGGTAGATAATCTTTAATGTCCCTTCCAACCCGAGCTATTCTATGGTTTCACATGATCAGTGTGGTGATAATCAACGCCAGTATGCTCTAGCCTCTTCTCAAGTGTGAATTATGAACTAAAAGCCAGTCTGTGAAGTTTTGCATTTTTCAACATACGGCTCCATATTTTTTAATTATTATTTTTTATTTATTTATTTTTTAACTTACTATTCCCTCTGCAAATTTAGATAGGCCAGCCCTCTGTGGCCCAGGTGTGTGGCTTTTATGTATTTCCTGGGTGTACCTCATGACCCACAGGAATTATGCACTGGAATTATCAAAATCCCACTTACTAATACACTTCTCATCTAGCCAGTGACTTCCCTGTACTATTATTCTATTATTCTACCACTATCTTCTCCCATGCGTTTACAAAATAAGTTTTGGCAGACAACCCCCCCCCCCCCCCAATATGAACACACTTGCAACTCGTTCTCAGCATCCTACCAGCTAAAAGCCTAAAACCAGCTGGTCAAGGGGAATTCAGTTCTGGACTCCATGAATTACCTTGGAAAAGGCTCTAGCTAGACGGATGTCAGTAAGACGTACAGAGCTTGGAACAGTGAGTGCACGATTCTTAGACATGAAGCAGGAGGACATTTACTTCAGAAGCAAAGTGAACCCTAACAACTGCTACCTGCAGAAACCTATGAATGGCATTCAGCAACAAAAACCCCAAGAACAAGTCAAAAACAACGGAATTATTTCTGAACTCAGACACTGTACTGAGCCTCTTCAGTAGTGGCAGCAGCAGAGCAGCATCTCTAAGTTGTAAGTGCCATCTAGCGGCTGTTATAGTCCTGCAGGGTAACATCAGAAAATCTTAAGGTTATTTTAAGGTTACTTCAAGGCTTTTCAGGTTGGAGTTATCTAATATATTTATATTTATAATTATATTACTGCAGGAACACAGAGTATATTAGCACTGAAATGAACTCACCTAAATCTGCTATGCAGCACTGTCCATTTTTCTTGACGAGGATATTTTTGCTCTTCAAGTCCCGATGAGAAATGGCAGGCTTCCCCTGGGTTCCAAATATCTCAATGTGCAAATGTGCAAGACCGCTAGCTATGGACAGTACTATTCGCAGGCAGCTGACCGTGTCCAGGGTAGTGAGCTGCAGGTAGTCATACAGAGACCCCATTTCATGGTAGTGGGTAATTAACCACAGCTGGGTACTAGAGTTTCTGGAAGTCATATCAGATGCAATAAAACCTAAAATAAATAAATAAATAAATGAAGGAGAGAGGAAGAAAAAAGATGACAGAGCTCCTTCAAGACTCTCCTGAGAAAAGAATCAATACCACTATGCCTCTCCTGTAATTTAAAACTTAATTTAATTAAAACTTGTCCTCCATCATACTGCACTGAAAACAGACTGCAGGTTATTACCATGATCGAAAAAAGAGATTATTTATTCTGGAACTTTAACTCAAGCCTACACACAAGAATATCCATATCCTATTTTTTTTTCAGACAGTCACACCAAACAATTACTTGCCAGGACCACATACTTGAAAAAAGGTTTTAAAATATATTTTTTTTTTTGTTGTTGTTGTTTATTTCTACTCTCCCCCCTTCTCTTCCCTTCCAAAGGACTTGGCAGGTTTAGCTTCCAGTTAAAGAAACCACCAGGTAGTAGCACATCTGCTGTTGTCCACTCAACAGGATTACACTGCAAAGCAGCAATAAAATTTCATTTCTTATTCGAGGACAAGTAGCAGCCAGTGTAAGCTTCTGAGAAAAGGTTTAGAAGTGTTTTCATGTAAGCTTCAGATCTCAGACAGACAATATATGTTGTACCAGCTTCACATTTACATTCAAGGTGAGTCTCTGGAGCACTTCAACAATCAGCCTTCGCATGTCAGAAGCTTACTGTCCCTACAGGAAATGTCACACCCTTCAAATCAAACAGATTGAAGAAAGCACATCTCACCACAGCAACAACTTCCACTCCAGTGATCTGATTGTTTAAAAGGCCACACAGGGATGGCTGCAGCCTGACCTCTGAGGCTGCTCCAGCCTCCAAATGCCTGATCTCCTTAACTGCACACCGGCCCACAACGGAGCCGCAGAATACAGAGCGGCAGATGGCTAAGGAGAGCTTGGCAGCGCCAGGAGATTAGCCTACCAAAAATAGCAGGAGCAGCAGCTCTACTTCAAACCGGTGCGCACGTTACTTCCGCAGTGAAGTAAGGCAGCGCACCTTTACACATCACAGCCGTATCTCAGTGATTTTCTAGAAAGGAAGAAAGGAATTTCTTTTGTGAGCCCATGAACCTCAGCACTGTCTTAAAACTGAACCTAATATTCAGGCGCAGCTCCCTTCCTGTTACCTCTGAATTTGAGTAGGCACGCTGTTGGTCTCAACATCTTTAGCTGGGAAGCAGCCGAAGTTTTACTCTCAAGACAGAGAAACAAATCATGTTTATTAAAAGCCCACATATGACATTTGTCAGAAAGAACACCCACTACTTTCTCTCCTAGAAGTCAGATTTCTCCACAATGCGACACTTTTGTAATCTGCGATATTGTTTAATATTGCATCTAAAAAAATTCTATAAAATAGCCAACAAATTTGACAGTTATCAAGAAAGACTGAACACAAACAGAGGAACATGGGAAGTGCGTAACGTAATTTCAGCCAAGTTAGTTGCTCTCTGGGGAAGGAAAGTTCAATAACTCACATTTCAGGAGACCACTAAATTATTTTTGTAGTGACAAAGGAATTGCTTCAGGAACCAGAGAAACATCTAGCAGGGCAAGCTACAGAGCCAAGGAATATTCTCAGTCAGGAAACAAGAAAAAGGAGCCCAAGTAAAACTGACTGAACTAAGACAAATTGTGAGTGAGGTAAAGCCAGTAAATAGAAGACAAGGTGTTACTTTTATTTGTAAGTGTGGCACACCAAAGAAGGCCGTCTCTACCAGGAATCAAAACGGCTATTTAAGTTTCAGCCACAGTTCACACAACAAAAGCAGCCCTTTTCTAAGCTCTTGGAACTGAGCACACAAGGTACGAAGGATGCGGATTAAAAATCATCACGTTATCTTGTTTCCTTGCAAATATATATTGAAGTTTAAACTTCAATTACAGTTTAAATTAAACACCAACGACGACTTACCAGTTTGACCCAATCTCTGAGCAGAACAGTTACATTAAACAGAGAATAATGAATTCATACCACAGTTTATTCAGGCACAAGGAAAAAGATTCAAATATTTAAGTCTCCTTGTAAACTCCTGCCCACTCTTTCTCCCGGTTAAACTAAAGTTACAACAAAATCAGATCCACTAGAACTTTTCCACCTACATACTGCACAACACCCTACTTTGCCATTTTGCTACCCCACAACAAGAGCTGCAAGGCTGAATTCTTAGCATGAGGGTCTGTGGCACCTCCCTTCATCTCTATATCCTATGCTGCCAACAATGAACTGATCTCGTTGATCATCTCTTGCAAGACTATTTCTGCAGAAGAACAATGAATCATGGCTGCTGAGACACTTCCTCGTTATGGGACTCAGATTTTAGCACCTTCCTGGAAGTTTCCCCCCTTAAAAAATTTCCTTCAACCATTTAATGCAAATACAGGAGTCAACTCCTGAAGACTGCGAGGTATGTGACAAATTTGCAGTACTTTACAAGTTAACTGTTCAGTTATATCACCTTTATGAGCAACATAAATATGGTTGTTCTACTCACCTAAAATGTTTTCATGCCGCAGCAATACAGTGTTGTACAATTCAGTTTCCCTGAACCAGGATTTTTCATCCCTAGAAGAGAAGATCTTCACAGCAACATTTTCTCCTTGCCACTGACCCCTCCAGACTTCGCCATAACGTCCCTTTCCTGGTCAGTAAAAATACACAGTAATTAACAGTTGTAATAACTTTGTATTCGTTACCGTCCTTTGTCTTCTATAATATTAACGGGACAATATGTAAAGACTTATGCCATTAAACCCAAACAAGTTTCTAACAAGCATGAGCTTGCTGTCAGTATGCATAAATACTTAGGCACACGCACACACACGGAAAATATCGTGTGTGTTATTTGTAGCACAGCTGAATAAGGCCACAGGACACAGCTAAAATTTTATTTTCTCTACAACCCAACATAATTGTCTGTTTGCCTCTAAAATTTTCCACAATGCATTCTGTGCAATAATTCCTTTTCTGCTTTGTCTAGAAAGAAAATAGCAGTTCACATACAATTCCCTGAAGCCAGGTTACCTCAGCCTCATGATGCTGAAAACAGCCAATAAGTTTATACAAATATACCAAGGAATTCTGAAGTGAGGAGGACAGAAGAAACGCATACACACACACACCACAGACCATAACCAAAACATCAGTCAGGCGGGGATCAGTACACACTGTCTGCACGCCAAGCAAATAGTTTAAAATAATATATGAAAGTATTAAATGCCCATCAGCAAAGCAGCATCCCAGAGCAGGCACAATGGAAAAGTTTCTGGTCGTCATCATCTTCATGGCAGCTGGAATACAACAGCCTGAGCGTTCACATGCAGTGCGTTCTGTTGGATTTGACAACTATAAACACCCAAATTCTGCCCATCATCGCTGTGCCATTCAGTGTTCCTTAAAGGCTCATATCAATAAGCAGCAGATAAAACCAAATGAACAGAGATACCCATCACTTGATGTCTCAATGATGTCAACCCAGAAGAGAATTCCTGCACAGGCACTTTTATCTCCTCCTGCTATATAGGCTAAAACACGTGGTCTCTGGAAATATCGCCAGCCTGAGTTACCTCAGGAGCAGGCATAATTCCAAGGAGAGACAGGCAGACACACACACCTCCATACTGCAGGCTAGATACCTCTTAATTAAGATAATCGTACATATCACATTCTACAGTTTCTGATGAGGAGAAGTTACACAACCACCCAGGATTTAATGCAAGTGTGAACATGTGTGCCTGCTCACTACATACCAGGAGCCAGAAGCAAAGAGACACTGGCAAAACGTAGACCAAGTCTCTACAGACTCACCACAATTCAGTCACTGTAGTCTCAGGCTTAATTTAAGACCCTGACAAGTTCAAACTTCTAGTGACTTACAATAACATCTTAAATGCTTCCAAGTTCAAGTCACTGAAGAAGCAGCATAAAACGTTTAAAATGTGGTGGTTTTTTTCCCCACCTAAAAGAATCAATCATCATCACACCTCCTCCATCTCTCTTGCACCAGTACAGCATCAAGGCTCAATGTCGCTGCCACAGGACACCTTTGACCCAAGTGCTTCCTAAAATTACTAAGTTCAATTTTAACACCATTCAATTAATACATACATGCTGAAGAAAAATGTAATAGACCCTTAAAGTTAATACTAAAGTTCTGCAAAAAAAGTAGACTCAAAAGAGTTTTAGGGAAGAATTACTAGGAATTTATTCATTCTTAATTAAAAAGAGATGAGAAGAAGCTGCGCTCTTTTGGGAGGGACAGAACAGCAACAATACACCATTGCACACTCCCAAAGCAACGCTGCAGAGCAAGTAAGCTACAGAACATATCAGAAAGACAGATATTTTGAGATTAATATTTGACAGTCTCAAAGTCCTTTTGAAACCACTGTTAAGAGTGGAAGGCTGCAGCAAGGAGTATCAGAGACAAGCCAACTCTGTAGCCTGCGTAAAATGAGGGTTTGGTCCCGTGGCTCTAGGATCCTTGCAGGAACTGAAAGTCAGGGCCCCCTGGTGAAGTCAGGATGGTGAAAACTGCCTTTTCCTTGACTCCCTGTTGTCAGAACATTCACAAAGGAGTACAAGACTCCCATGGTAATGCCTTCTTCAGCCTGAGAAGACTTAAACCCACATCGTTTATGTTCCAATTCTAATCACACATTTTCAAAATGCTATTTTAGCTACGTTGCTTGGTACTTCAACTCCAGATCCAAAGTCCAAATGATGTTTTTCCAGTTCTAAAGCTAATTGAACACCATTTAATGATTCAAAAGCGTTTGACACTTTCAGACTACAAATGGATCTTACTTTTCTTAAGTTATGGTTTATATAGCTTATAAAGTGCCCAAACATGCCTGGTTTGTGTTTTCCAGACAAAACTTACTGAACAAATCTCATTTTTTTCCATATAAAGCACAGATTATATTTGCCACTCTCTTCTGCATAGATCTGAAAGGATTTTTTTCACCCCACTTACCAAAAAGAAATATATCCTGTAAGCTGAAGCATGAAAAGTTTCACGTTATACACACAACTGAGAAAATGGTAATTAGGATGCAAGATAATTTTCTACCTGCATTTGTTACCAAGACTCAGCACTAGACACGAACAAGACTTCTACTAACCTACACACTCTACAAGTGTGATCTGGCGAGCCACCGTTCTTTGCACCAAGAAAGGAAGTCCAGAACCACTGCCAGATGTGCAGGAATGGTCCAATAAATCCTGTTCAAAAGGAAAATCAGAAGATGGAAAACAGGGTAGATCATGTTGTAATTTAAATATACAAAGGTAAACCTCTTCACAGGACAGGTTAAGTCAAAGCTTATTGGTATCTCAATGTCTCTGGTGACACTATTTGGCCACTCAGGACCAAGATATACTGTTGCCACCACTGTAAAGATGGGCAGAGAACACTCTTTGCAAGGTTTTACCATCAGAGGGACCATACCCTGCACAAAAAAGAAGAGAAGGGGACCTACAACTTATGCATAACCAGTTTCTCTTGGAAATCTTATGGACAACACAGCAAGGAACAGCAAACAAATAAAGCCCTGTCTCATTCTCAGATTTCTTATGTCTCTATCTTATTTTGCATTACAGCACAATTTCTTTCCAAACAAGCTTAGTTTGTTTTAAGAAGAATTAAATAACATTTACTGCCTGTGAACCTGGAAGCTCACTTGCAGTGTACAAGCTATCCCCTATTAGGAGATTCTGCTCACACTTTTTTCAGCACTTTGTCCTTTCACTTAGCTTATGACGATCTCTTGACTCTGTATGTCACTTATCCGCCAAAGAAAAACAGCATTTGCTTTTGAATGTTCATGCAGACTTCTCCCATTCTTCCAGTTCCCTGTGGTTTCTCCCTATTAAAGAGGACTAGAAAGGCACAGCACCACAAACGTGCTTTTACTAATCAGAGCTCAGGTCATGTCCCAGCCCTACTGATCTGGGGCATCGGTGATTCTCAAAGTCTGCTTTATGCATCCCTGTGAATAGACATGCGTTGGAAAGCCACTGAGAACTTTTAACTTTTTTACTAAAAAAACAACCAAACAAAAACCCCTGCCACAGCTAGAAGTTCAGAACCGAAACGTGCAATATGACTTGCTTCTTCCATGCCTTTGTAACATCTGGCCCGCAAACATACACTGGAGCTCAGCTTCCTGCTTGGTTGAAGCACTTGGGCAGGGAGGGCAAGCTTCAGTTTTTAAGCACACATTTAAGGCCGCTGCCTCTAAGAGGCTGAAGGTTTGTCCAACCATTTTGCTCACCCTCAACCAGAGGGCAGCAAAAAGCTTCCACGCTGGAGCTGCTCCGCCAGGTGGTGGCACCCAGCACCCAAAACTGAAACCCTCCCGGAGGAGAGCTGTCCTCTTCGCTCGCTCCTCACTCTGCCGCCTGCCCGGTACCATTACGCTTTCCTAACGGCCTCCTCAGCTCAGCTGCCAGGCACGCGCCCCTCCCTCCTCGCACATGAACTAGCTTTTTAAAATCTAAAGTTTCTGAAGTGGCTCAAAAGAGAGAACTCCAAGCGTGCCTGTGGCACTACAGCAGTTCCTCTGATAAATTTCAAGTCCCCTGCAAACTAAAATTTCTTTTAAAAAAACATAATTCAAGTAGTTTATTGTAATTCTCCTTCATTAAAACAGCTGAACCACAGCAGATGAATACACCCTCAAAAAAACTCATCCTGTAGTAGATAAATCGTGGAAGATTTATCATTAATTTATCAATTAAATCATCATTTATCACTAAATCATTAGGAAGAAATTCTTCACTCAGAGGGCGGTGAGGCCCTGGAGCAGGTTGCCCACAGAGGCTGTGGATGCCCCATCCCTGGAGGGTTCGAGGCCAGGCTGGATGGGGCCCTGGGCAACCTGGTCTAGTGGGTGGTGTCCCTGCCATGGCAGGGGGTTGGAACTGGGTGATCTTCAAGGTCCCTTCCAACCCGAGCCCTTCTGTGATTCTATGGAACGTTTTGGCCCACACTATTCAGGATTTGACATAGCTAAGAACAACTGAGAACAGTTTTGAAATGAACAAGGTGATGGGACTATTACCTGCATCACCTACACAAGACATGCAACTGATATCCCAGAAAACCTTTCATGACTTCTTATGAGTTTTATCACTTTCTGGTATTTTTAGTGCATGGAAACCAGACTTTAAGGTGTAAGCTCAAAAAATATGAAAAAGATTCTGATTGAATGTTAAAATATTATTAACCTTTTAAGTGCTAATACCGAGCTACTTTTATAGCTGGACTTATGTACTAGTTCAAAACATCAATAAGTGGGTGCCCTGTAGTACTGGACTTTTTCTTTAAAAACAAAAATAGGATAGAAACGCATAAGCATAATCAACTGTAATATTCCCAGCAAACTGCACTACGAGGCTTCAGCTAGATCCAGTGAAATCCCATTTCTCTTAACAATTTTTTAATGAGTGCTCAAGAGAAAGATCATTTAAGAGTGACTGGAGACCGTTATTTTGCTTTCTAATATGAACTGAGAGCTCATTTTCCTTCCTGCTTGTATCAGAAAGAGACAAAAACTTATCTACAACAATGACTGTAAAAACAAGATTTCAGGAGGCCCCCACTCTTTCCATTCTCCATTAGGAAGCTTAGGGCTGTATTCATTACACTATGGAGACTAATCCTACACGTAAACGAACCTGATGTGTAACAAAACTAGAGATTTAAAGCACACAATGGAGAAGAAAAATCTTGACCAAAGACTTAGATGATGTTTAGATGAACATTTACAGACAAGGAACTATCAATTTTTTATTTTTTTTAAACACATCAACACCCAAGAGGCACAGCAGTGACACTACAATCATAAAGCTACAAGGGTTTGATAGCTGTGAACAAAACTGCTCTATTAAACAAAACAACTTACAGTTAGCAACTTTTCCTATTTCTTTTGAAAGGAATTTGATTTATTCTTCCCAGGCTTTAATCACTGTTTTCAAGGAACATTAAATGAGAAGTGTGAAAGGCCTGCAAATGGAGTGGAAATGGCCTTGCACTGATAAGAGAGCCAGTAAAAGCTGGAAGTCAGTGCTTAAAGACAGAATCAGTTGTACGCATGCCTGGTTTGTGGTGAACACATCAAAACTGACTGTTTTAAAACAGAGAATCAAGCCTTTGGGACTAAATAAAGAGAGCCAAAGACATTTTAAAAATTGCCAAGTATAGCTGATATATGGCCAACCTGAAGCAGAACAGCAGGGCAGTAGCATGAAGCTGCTGCAGTTTACAGCGTACTCGATCCTGCAGTTATCAGGGTGGCCACTGTAAGGTCCCTACAGACCAGTATCTTATCTCTGATCATACCCCAAAGCAACGTCCTTTCATTACAGTACTAGTCACGGAGTGAACTGGGTGATTAGATACATCATAAAATCACAGAATGGTTTGGGTTGGAAGGGACGTCAAAGCCCACCCAGTGCCATCCCCTGCCATGGGCAGGGACCTCCCAACAGCCCAGGCTGCCCAAATCCCATCCAGCCTGGCTTTGGGCACCATCAGGGCTGGGACAGCCTCAGCTCCTCTGGGCAGCCTGTGCCAGTGCATAATCACCCTCTGAGTAAAGAATTTCTTCCTAACACCTAATCTAAACCCACCCTCTTTTAGTTTAAAGCCGTTACCCCTTGTCCTATCACCACACTCCCTGACAGAGTCCCTCTCCATATGGAGAAGTACATAGGGACTTTGGGGTATTTGAGTGTTAGGCTATTGTAAGTGAATTAGAAGCAAGTGTGGGAGCACTGTAACATACATGAGATACTTTCCTCTAATGCCCTTCCAACCTCCAAGCACATTAATATCAGGGACAGGACCCCCTCTGCTGGATTTTTGGGGGCTTCTTTCGGTGGTTAGTTTTCTGTCTTAGGTGATCAGCAACATACAGTCTTCTCATCTTGTTTCGTTGAATGTATACAGACCTGCAGCATTCTAGAAAAATCTTCGGTCCAATGGAACTCCTTGCCAGTTACCAGTTTGTCACACCACCTTCTACATTTTTATCCTTGCTTATTTTGATGTCTCCCCCCATCATTATACTGCAGAAAGTGGAAAACTAATTCCTATCCATCTTCTGCAGTGCATCTCTCCATACTACACCCTTTCAGAAGAACCAGGTCCTTCCTGGATGAAACGCTGGTTTACTTGCTCCCTACGCAGACTATTTCAGAAATGCATACTGGGGTCATCCAGATGACTGGGAGTCTGACTACTATCAGTTTTAACTTACTCTTCCTCAAAAAAGAATTTTACCTGCTCCAGTGGTATCCCTTACTGACCGTCTCAGATGTATTTGTCAGGACGTACTATCCTGTGATGAAAGCAATTCTTCTAGCTCTTATTCACAGCAGTATTTTCTAGAAACATCTCTGCCCCAAAAACAGAAACGCAACAAAGTTTCCAGCTCCCCAGAATAGATTTTTTTTAGTGGTCCCATAGATCCATCTTCCTTTTTAGAAATGCCCACAGCTGGGTCTGCAAAGCAGTTGTCAACTTCAGTGTGAGTAGGTGCAGCAGTTTTCTGTGGTATGTTTCTGGACAGTCAAAACTGCTCCCCTACCTGGTGGTAACCAACTTTCTAGCAAAGACAAAAACTGAATATGGAGTTTACTTAAGTAAGGAATAACCTTCTTTCTCCCACTAAGAGAATTACAGTCCAAAACACAAAGAAAATAGCCATCCAATGTATACAGCAGCATATTGTTAAAAGCATTTGTTTTGGAGTTCTTTTTTTTCCTCCTTTAGCCACTTATCAACTCTTCGGTGAAGGTATGTTATGGAGTAGAAGCACCAACAAGGGAAATACTTCCGAAACTCTTAATGTTTGAAGAGGCTCTAAAGATTTTATCTGAGAAATATAAAGAGGAGAGAATTTCTCATCTATCCATGAGGGGATAGATGAGAGGGTTTGGAAGCGAAGAAAGGTCATATTTTTACCGTGCATAAAGATTACTTACTGCCAATGTACTGTCCCCAACATTTGATGCAATGAGTCCCTCAATTGTGCCATACTCTGCATCTCTAGAATTTAGCCTCTCCATATGGCTTTTCTGTATTCTCCGGATGATCAGCACAGCTACCGCAGAAAAAAATACCAACACTATCACAGGAGCCAGTATAACGATAATTAGTGTTTCCATGCTGTAACCTGCAGCTTCTCCTTGAAGGGTTTGCCCTTGGAAAGGAAAGAACAAAAAAAAAGTTTGAGAACTCCCAGAGAATGAATGTCTTTTTACAACCAGTAGTGCTGAGAACGTCTGGGTGGCTACCAAGTTAAACTAGAAGAGAGGTTGGTCCTAACACAGCCAAAGTTCTGTTCTGTAGTTCTACTACAGTGACTCCTTGCACAACTGCCAGAACTACCCCTGCCCCTCCAGATCAAATCCCACATATGAAAGGGGAATTAGCAACCACAGCCCGCTCACAGTCTGCAGCTCAGCTCTGCACTTCAACCCCCACCATTCACTCGGCAATACAGATTACTCAACCTATGGACATCAGACGTACGGCAGCAGGCTCCAAGACAGAGAATGAAAGTAGGAAGAGACTCACTGTGTTGCTTAAACCCTGATTTTCACTAGCACAGAAGCCATCTCACTCCCATTACATCAGATCAAAGCTAACCATTTTTCTTTCTCAAAATTCATTATATAAATTAACCTCTCACCTTTAGAAGAGGGCAACTGTGCAGTGATATTCATATTGCACAGGTATCCTTGGCAGCACTCGACTGCTTGGTCAGGAGATGGTGGTGTTTTGCACGTCATTTTCCCTTGTTCGTAGACTTGGAAGCATCCTTTCTGGTAAACCTTAGCACCATCATTAATGCTTAGAGAAGCAAAACATTGCTGGCCTTGGCAACGATCTCCATTCCCACAGGACATGCCCTCACACACACATTCGTAGTGGACCATATTCAGCTTCAGCTCATCGTCTGTAAAAACAGAGAGTTGAGAAAGAAACATCATCATACTCTTTTAGTTTCACATATTTAGTGATAACAGTTATTTGACAATAAAATCTTCTGTTTAAGAGAAGAAATATCAGTTGCAATTAGCACTGAAGAGCCGCCAAGTAGGAGCTAATGATACTGATTTATCTGTTTCAGCAAGACAGAAGTATGAGCTTGCACCATCAAAGAAATACCAATCTTATCTGTCCCACTCCAAGCATTCAAATTTCCAGAGTTCAGTGACATTTAACATCGCCTCACACATGTGCGCATGACTTCGGGTATCCAGTACAGGAGGGTCATCTACACAGGAACATTGAGCAGAGAAAAACTAACAGTGTAAATTTAGAGCAGATTTGCTAAACCACATTGTATGTCTATATGGAAATGTTTTTTCTCAAGTATTCTCGAAATGACTAACTAAACCAAATTAAGGCCATTTAAATTCCCAGTAGACACAGCAACACAGGGCTTGGTGGATTTAATTAGCTTGCCTGAACAGTAAAGTTGGAACAACTCCCCCAAGAAGACAAGCCTTTGAGAAGTAGCTTGCGAACCTGAATAACCATGGACATAAAAAGCAAACAAAAGCAGCACATACTATCAGCAAGTACACTGCACACCTTCCAACTCTAAATGCTAAGAAAGTGGAAGAACTTTCAAGAAAAAAATAGTATAAAGTTGGAGACTTTTTTCCCAAGTATCATCAGCAAAACGTCCAGAGACCCTCAGCTGTAAAAAAACAGTGCCCCTGCGCAGAGCTGCGCACACGGCTGCTCTCAGGAATGGCACGTGCCTTTAACACACCTCCCAGAACACCTGGTCTTTTCGGTCTTTGACTAAAGGAGAGCACACCTCTCAACCAGTGAATGAGAAACACTGACAACTCTTCAGCACCCCGGAAAACGCAGATGTGCGTCGTGGTATACGGCACAGGGCTGCTGCGCGCTCACAGGTGACTGAGGAGAGGCCTACTGCAGGACAGCACACACGGCGCCGCCACACACAGCCCCCGTGTACACACGCGTACAGCGGCTCAACTCACGTTCTTTCTCAGTTCTAACAAAGTTTCCAACCACAAATACGGTGGGTGCTCCTAAAATAGCAGCAACGTACCACCACGTGTTTGACTTTTTCAAACCTATCATTAGAGCCTGCCCACTGGGAATATAACTCAGTTTATTTTCCTCCCCTCCTCCCACAATGAACAAGTACACAAATACAAATTTTCTATTTTGGAACCACTAACAAAAGCTAAATTAGGGAAAGTGTTCTGAAATCAGGCAGCATCCGTCACGTTGATTTCAAGTACCGGTACACAAAAACCCAGACTTAAACGTCCTGACTAATAACTTGCTAATTTTGTGGAACTTGAAAAAAAAGACGTCAGACAGATTCCTATAATCAACGTTCTGTTCCTTCTCCGCCCGCAGCAGCGGTGGTGTACAAGTGGTGGTGTAAAACCCAAGCCTTTAATCGCAGCTCATCTGCCTGGAATCACTGACGGCATTCACAGCCAGGGGCCTGAGGGATTTTCTGCAGAGGCACGGCCACGATCTGCCAGACAAGAGCTGTGCCTTCAGTAAAGATCTCTGTCTAGCCCTCTAGTAGCGAGGGTTTCAGCGCAGCCCAGCGAGCGAGACATCTCTGCGTTAGCCAGCCAGCAGGCGTGCGGGCCGCAGCAGCCCGCAGGCCGCCGCCAGCCAGCCCTGCTGGTCAGTGACAGCAGAAAGGGCCGCCCCGCAGCGCACACCTACTCGCCTTCATCCGAGACATCCTCAGGCTGCAAGGAAAATTCACCTGGCTTGCAGCCTGCTCCAGCGCAGCGCTTCCCTCGCCTCGTGACCCAAGGACGCTTCAAGACTGAGGGAAACTCGCACAAACCAGAGGAAGAGCTCTGGCGGAAAGCTGCCTCCCCTCACACGCCGCTCTTTGGAGCGGCTCTGGAACCCCAAAATGGTTCAAGAAGCAACCGCACCGGCCAGTTCATCTGCCCACACAGAGCAACCTGACATCCCTTATAGGCAGTGAACTAACGCACTGCAGCTCTGGACACACACCCCATCCTGCGACCAGACTGCTCCAGTCTGAAGGCAGGGGAAGTGGTTCAAAAGACACGCGGAGGTGGTAGGCAGAGCCACGTCGCGCAGCGTGACGGCCCAGTAACGCTGACTGTGCACGTACACGTGCACTGCTACAGATCCCAGCACATCAACGGCCCCATACACATAGTTACCTGCTGCAGAGAGCCCACACATACAGATGCTCCTTCGTGACAGTTGTTACTCCTTGTGCCCAAACTGCTCCTGTGTTTACTCAGGTGGTTCTCCAGCTGCATGGTGTATTACCACCTACCAGCTGGTCCTTCCATCGTTAATGCTCCTGCAGCACCACTTTCCCCTAAGCAGGCTGAGTTTTACTCAGACCAGAGCTGACTCAGGCTGCAGACGCAGCCCCAGCACCGTGCCCTCTGCTGCTGTCTCAGCGGGCCGCCAGCTGTGCCAGGCCTGCAGGTGGGTGCCCGAGACAGACAGGCACTGCTCCAGTGCATGCTTACAAACTAAACACCGTGCTGCACCAAGATGTTCTCAGCGTGCACAAAGCCAACTCCAAAGCGTTGCTTATTCTAGCAGTATTTTCACAAAGTGAATCCAGCCGTACATGCAAAGCACAGCTTTGCTGGCATACAGCAAATCCACAGAAGAGGCAGTTGTGCTGGATGCTGCCTCTCCACAGCTCTCATAGCTGTGCTAGCAAGTCTGTGGGACAGGTGTGACCAGCAAATGCCACAGGCCAGCTGCAAGCCAGAGATGATGGCTGAAACGCCCAGCTCCCCCAGCGCACCCGGTCAGAGGAGCATACCTGCTGCATACCTGCTCCACAACAGCTCCAGGCGCGGACGGCTGTCAGGCCAGCTAGCAGCCAGGCAGTACACGCGGGCAGGAAGCCAAGCTCAGAAATGCTTCCATTACCTGAACGCATGTGCTGCGTATACATTTGTTTCGTAATGCAGAGTCGCATTGCTGCACTTTCAGTCCATGTATATTGCGTACACCTAAAATCTGACTTGCCACACAGATTCACAGGAACTTCACACAGAGCTTTGTATTCAAGTAAATTTCACACACAGTCCATCATTATGGAAGTGTTGCAGCTGAAGTTCCTCTGTTTTGTTTGCTTATTCACTTTGCAAAAGTCAACAGTTAGAGTGCTGACTCTAATCATCTAGGTATTTAAACACCACAAGATAGTCCACATTGGAAATTCCATTTTACTGATTACAATGTTTAGCCCTCTTTAAAGAGGTCCTTTTTGTGACTGCACAGAATATGCTATGCTGCACAGTGCTCTTGTGGGCAGGCACAGCCCAGCCTTTCCAATCTGAATCCCCATGACACCAAAACAGGAGACTTTGGGAACTGGGTTAACTATGGAAATGTATACATGCAAGGAAACAAAGATGAGGAGTGTTTACTTCTATGTGAATTTTGTTTCACAAGAACAGTTACTAATCTACGCAGTTTTATTTCATATGTTGTATCCAACTCTCGGATTGTAAACATTTTGGTAACTGTTTGAACATCAAGTTCTACTCTCTAAAGAGAAATACACTATAAAATGTTTCTAGGAATGCACCTTGATTTTGAGATGATCTCTTCACATCTAAAAGAATGCTTTGTGTTCTAACCGAACAGCTAGTAAAATAGGCACTAGGCCACCTTTTCTTACTCTTACTGAAGCAACAGCTTCTTAAAGTTTTTTTGATTTCAGTTAACTGTAATTTGAAATAAACACTACGTTAGCTATGTGATATGATCAGCAAATAACAAGCTAATACAAACCATACAAAAAGTCAAAACATGCACCATAGTAAGAGTCAGTTTTCTTTCTGAACTCGGTCTCTAATTAAAGTACATACTAAAGAAGGGTTTTACAGTAACAAATCATTTCCTCCCAGCAATGCAGCACCATTGCATATCCTTTCAAAATTTCAACTTGCAGACAGACCCAGTACAACAATAGTACATGCATTAATATTTAGAGAGAACGCAGTCAGGCGAGTGCTTGGAGGGATAACCTACACGCACCCACAAGACCTCCTCATACGTGGCTGGAAAATATAGGCAGGCGACCAAGAACTGAGGGAGGTATGCGAGCCTTGAATCAACCAGGCCGCAGCTGAGACCTGACTGAATGGCCATGCACATTTAAGAGAACGACTCTGGACATTTGCATCATCCATCTCAGGCACGGGGGATCGCTCCTCCCAAAGGGGATGACTTCCAACCAAATTACAGAGGTTACAAATCCTACACCAAGTCGCAGAGCTGCTGAAAGCTCTAGGAGGGTGGAAAAGGCTTCATATTCAAAGGTCAAAATGTTCAAAAGCAGCTGTATTATTTTTCTTCTTAAATGACTAGGATTAGGGGTAGAGGTGGGATCTGCTAGGGCTTCATCCCTTAATTAATTGCAGACAAAGGAAAGCAGACATGCAAAATTTAAAATCACTTGAGTCCATTCAGCTGTACATTAGACAACTTTTTTTTGATGGTTATCTTGCCTTTATGATTCCCTGTGTACGATATTAAGTATAGGCATTACATTATATAGAAAGTACTGTGCTTTAATAGCGGCTTAGTTTGCTGGGAAATGAAAAAAAGCTTATTTCCGTACTTTACAGGGCTAACAAAGTAACACAGAAGTTGGAGCCATAATAAACTTTTATTTTATAAGTATTTTCTGGACAATCAAGTAAGGAAAAGACATTTCTGCACTTGGAATTCTACCTAGTTTTGCCTTTTTTAAAAAAAAGTCATATATATTTCCACCTTCTGAAGCCTGCTAGCAATGCAGGAACAGTCAAGCATCAACACCCAAATGATGCCTGAAGATATGCCCAGACATTTTTGCTCACGGAAAAAGGGTAAAATAACAGTCAAGCCCAACTCCGAGTGAAAGGAAAAGAACTGAACTGTGAAAGAATAGATTAAGAAAAACAATGAGGAGGCTTTGCAACTTTGTTATTTTGTGCATATATCAAAGGAAAGACAAAGTAACTGTTCTCCACCAAAACAACCCTCTCTAAACAATTTCAGGAAAGCTCATAGGAAAGCACACAGTGCCTGGTACACAAAACCATGCCTGGGAGCAGGCAGCAGAGGATCGACATCCATCCATTCATTCCCCGGCCCGCCGCAGACCACCACGAACAGGGCTGTGCTCCTGGGCTCAGCCCCGCCACTGGGGCTTGCAAACGCCAAGCAGCACCGAAAGGCATTTGGCAAACAAAGCAGCAAGCTCCTGCATTGCTGTGACAAGGCTTCCTCACCAACCAGGCAAAACCTAGATGAAAAAGCATCAACGAAAGTTTGCTGAGGGGTTCACTAGGTATTTCTGCCTCCCCAAATGCTTCTGTACAACCAGCTTGGAAGTAGGAGACCGCTTCCAAAGAAAATAAAACAGCATTACTACTAGCACACGTGAAGAGGGGGAGCAGCAACATTAATGAAATGCACTAGACAAGTAATTGCTCATAGAAAATTCACCACAGGAAGTCTGGGGGGGAGAAGGGAAGGAATAAAGCAAGGAAAAGGAAAGCAAGACTGTCGCGCCTCTTCTACAAGAACTTTCCCAGGAGCTCTCACCAGGGAGGGAAGCGCAGACCCAGGCGCGCAGTCACTGGAGCTGCTTCCCTCAGCACTGCCGCCTCACACCACGAGCAGGAGGCCGCTCTCCGCAGACATCCCTCCAGCTGGCACGGGCGGATGGCCACGGGACGACAGCACCTGCACATCTCCTCTCTGCACACACTCCTGCCCCCACGCTACACTTTCCACAGCCCCTTCCAGCAGCACATCTGGTCCAGCTTTGCCTTTGCTCCCAGCGCAGGCACAATCCTATACCTCTGGCTTTAGGATCACAGACGTTGCCAGGAAAGAAGGAACAGAAAAGGAATGTCTCGGCTTGGATTTAGTAACTCTTCTCTTCCTGATCACCTACTTGCATCTTTTCAACATGACAATAAAGTTCTCACCTCTAAAACATACTTTAAAAAAAAAAAAAAGAGAGAGAGAAGTCAGATCAAACAACTAAGATTTTAACACCTGTAGGGCAGCTTTGGAAGGTAGAGTGGTTTACTTATTTTGTCCTATAGGCTGCACTACACAGGCAGTGCAAGCGTGTGATTACACACGCTATACAAGTAAAGTTAACCAGAAATTCCAACAAAATTAGCAGTTTGATTTGTTTTCCACTAACACCTGTCCAATGTTCCTCCCTGTTTAAGTTTTGTCTTAATTGTCTATTCATAGGCATGACTGAAATCAAACACTAAACCTCCGCATATCTATTTTCACCTTTCACTATCCCTTCTAACAATTCCACTTAATATTCTCCGCCTTTTATTCTTTGCATCAGCATTTGAAAGCAAACATATTTCAGCAGAGTATTTCAGAAAGAGGTTTGACAAGGTAAATAAAAAAGAACATCATCTGCCCCATCCCTGTAAATAAACACTTCCAGGCCAGGCTGGGGCTTTGAGCAACCCAGTCCAGTGGAAGGTGTCCCTGCCCATGGCACGGGGGTGGAATCCGATGGACTTTAATGCACTTTCCAACCCAAAGCATTCTGCAATGCTATGATCAATACGCCACAAACACTAGAGTCACGTCACAAGCCACTTGAAATGCATTTACAACTGAGAAAGAACCATCTGCAGAAAACGTTTACTCAGTACTGAAAAAAGGCTGTTTGGAAGCAGCCATCTCACACAACTTCCAGAAGCCTTCAAATGAACCATCACCACCTCTCCGTGGCAGTGGAAATACCCTTCTCCCACGTTGCTGAAGGAAATCTTAAACGCACTGCATGTCTTAAAATCTTTACAAGCACACAGCTGAATACCAATGGATAACCAGCCCCTCTGCATTTCCAAAGACTTTACAAAAGCCGTCATGGAAAAGTTATCAAATCCCATACTAAATGCTCCAAACAGAAGAATCTTCCTCGAGCTTTAACAACCTCGCTTTAAGAATGCAACTGCACCGGGGCCCACAAGCTGCAAAGAGCTGCTCCTTACATACAGCAAAAGTTGGCCACCCAAGTCAAGTTTCCCATTCCACTCCCCAGGCCCTGCTAAGACCTGTGCCAATCGTACATACTATAGACTTTATACGTAAACAGGCAACAAGTATCCTCTGAAGCAACTCAAAATGGAGAAGCAAACACAGCTCCAGCAGCAGCAGCTACGGCACCGCCACCACGGCACTCACCTTGCACACTGCGGGGGGGAAACGCCAGCAGCAGCAGCACGGGAAGAATCATAACTCCATCTATCATCGTAGGCCTGGGGAAAGAGAAGAGACTTGAGAGCTGTGTACACTTTCACTATCATCTCAAAACGTAGCCACCCCAAAGTCAGTGTTTCTCAATGTCTCATCAATTCCTTATACAAGACTCAGAACAACCAAGCTTGGTCTTGTTTCCTAAATGAGTTATTTCCTTCATCTACAAACCTTGTAATTTACTGCAATTTCTTAAATGTGATTGGTTTTTTTAAGAGTCAAATATCATTTGCAGCTATAGTGCATATTTAGAGGCGTGCTAACAAAGACGTGAACCCTTACAGAGCCAAGCAGGCACATGAAGTAGAAGATAGGCTCTTTCAACCAGGTTAAATAAGAGTTAAATTACTGTGAACTTAAAAGAAAGTCCTGTAAAACTGTGTATTGTTTGGGCTTTGAGAGAAAACAAAAGATCTGAGCCAGAAGACTCTGAATAACTTTCTTTAACCAGCAGAAACCAGTGCTAGATGGCAAGAAAAAGCAAGCTGTCTTTAAGGGAGAAACCACTCTTGGAAGTTTCCAGCTTCATGCCTCTTTTCCAAGGGCTTCCCTCTCAATGACCTAACTTCATTTCTCTGCTATTGAAGATCGGTAACTACTTCTTTTCTGAAAACTCAGAGTGTTTCCAGCATACCAGCAAAGGCACATGTTCCATCTAAAAAAAGCAAATAAAGGAGTGAATTCTCTTGCATACTTCAAATCTTTTCCAGGATACTTGGTCTTTACAAGAACATGAAAGCTCCTCTTTTCACTTTGAAGTAAGAATTACTTAACAGGCTACTGAAAAGAAACTCTTCTGTCTCTTAAATTCTCCACTGAAACGATCACCATTGCAAAGGAACAGAGATTAACTACAATCAGCCTTTGTTGGGACTGAATCCAGCAAGCAGAGCCAGACAACTCAAAGTCCCTCCCGTCCTGCGCTGCTTCGCTCCTACAGAGACACTCCGGCCTAACCACGTGCCGTACGACTGCCACCAAAACAGCGGGAAGCACTACGCTCAAAGCCACTGCTCTTGACCAAGGCACCGAGTCATTACTGTTCCTCTTACAAACAGCATTTACGTTCAGTTACTCAGATTAATTCTAATTAAGCAGATGAAAATTGAAGAAAAAAATTGATTTGCCATTTTTCTTTCCGATATCTTCTGTTGTTGCCTTTTCGAATCATTAGCAGGCTGCCTAAGTGCTTGGCGACTAAAGCCAAGCCATTTACTTCCGTATTTATTTCCTGACATGGATTTGTTTTGTAGAATAAGGGAAAGATTTCGGTAATTGCTTCATCATCAGTTAAGATTGTCAAGAATTTATGAACCCGAGTGCATGGAGCTTTAGTTCTTACGGAGGTTCTTTGCCCAAAGGAAGGACCGAGCAACGCTCACCACCTCACCTCTAGCAAATTTAAACTCTCGCTTTAGCACCCACTCCCTAGGTAACATCGCCTTCCTCGTTCCTGACGCGTGGCCAACGCGCTCTTAATGTGCATCAACGCATATTATCGGCCTTCAGCAGTCACACTGGAAACAGAGTAAAACAAAGTCCTATGCAGCGTGATCACTGAGCAACCAAGCAGCAGGAGGTTTGAACTGGAAGGAAGCTGTCCCCGAGAGCGGCTAGCCGCTCAGCGCCCTGGGTCAGCTCAGCGGGGCCCCGCCACCCGCGGCCGGTGTGGAGCAGGAGCGACGTCGCGCCCCCCCCGCACCTCGCCTAGGCGCTTTTCTCAGCATTGCACCTGGAGAACTTCCTGCAGGCCCAGACGGAGGTGGCTCAGGAGATGCGCCCTCTTTCTTTCAACACGTCGATGGCTCAGAGAGCGGAGGCAGAAGCTTTGATTCCGAGGATGCCATCCCGCGGGGCCCTCGAGCAGGAGGAGCGGCGCAGGAGGGGGCCTGGCAGCGGGACGCGAACGCGAGGCAGAGGCAGCGCCAGAGACAAAGGAGCTGAGCGAGCGGGGCGACGCTACCAGCAGCACGCTGCTCTGCCAGGAGTGCCGAGCCGCTCCCTGGCGTCCTACCGGTCTGCAGCTCGTGGCTGCATCCTCCAGCGCCTGGTTAAGGACAAGCAGCGCTCACTGTTTCCTCACGGCAGGGCACCGTCACACCGCCCCGTGTGCTCAGAGACCCACACGCGCCGCGGCTTCGCCCACTGCCCCTCTCCTGCAACCATCGGCGCCCGCGGGCCCTCCAACACCCAGCCACGTCAGCCCGGCGCCCGCCAGGAACAGGGCGCAGCGAAGGGGACAGCGAGGGACTCGGCTGAGCTCTGCTAGGAAATGAGATTAAAGGCACGGAACTGAACTGAAGGCAGGCTGGAAAGAAGGGATTGAAAGCACGGGAAGCAGCCTGCATACTGAAACCAGGAAAAATGCGCACGTATTTGTTTTCAAACAATTTATATCAAAAATGACTGACAAAAAAAAAGAAGACAGAAACATCATATGGAAGCCCTGGCCCTTTATTTCCCAGAGGGACGAGGAGGAGGGAAACCCACGCTGCACCCCCGCGAGGCGGCCGCCCACCACCCGCAGCGGCTGCTCTGCATCTCAGCAGGGGAGCAGCAGCACTGGCACAGTGCTACAGCTGGCCCCGCACACCCCGAACCCCACATCCCCCTGCCCACACTCGTGCACCAGGACAGAGCCAGCGTGGGCTGTAGCAGCCAGCAGTTCATCTATCTGCAAGCGTGACAATTTTTAAGCAGACCTTGGCAAACAGATTAAATAAGGAAAAAGGCCACAAAACCACGATGACAGCAGTCGTTCCTGATCCCTTGTCCAAAGCACTGCGAAAGGTTCCTGCGCAGCAGAGCCCAAGGATGACTTCACAGAAGAGCACACCCAGAAGGACACCAGGACTTCTGCTAAACAAGCGCGCGCCGCCGAGGCTGGCACCGGGACCCGCGTGCGGGCAGCACAAGCGGCTGTGACTCAGCCGGCGGAGCCTCGGCCCGACCCCGTGCCCGGCGGAGGCCTGCCGAGCTGCCACCACTTCTTGTGCCGGCCTCGGCGTTAAACCCTGCTTCTGCAAAGCTCCGGCCCTGTGAGCGCTCCTCTTCCCGGGCGTCTCAGAGCACCCTGTCTGCTTCTGCCGCACGGAGCCGTGCCAGCGCACCCGCTGCATGGCCTCGGCACGGCGCCTGGGGAGCAAGGAGCCGCGAGCGAGCCGCTGGCCTCCACCACACAACTCGCATTTTCCTTCAGAAGTGATCTGAGAGTGAGAGTAACCGCTAAGAATTCAAAAGCGGCCCTTACCTACGTTAAAACCTTGACGGCTCCTTGCCCCCTGCTGCAGGAGAGCAGGACATTTCGGGCGGGATTAGCGGGGGGAACAGGGGCCCGCCACCAGCCCCTGCCAGCACCAGCCCCAGCCTGCGCTGACCGCGCAGCTGAAGCCGTGCCAGGCACCTCGGAGCTGCCGCGGCCCCTCGCTGGCTGCCATTCTGCGCCTGTTCCATCAGCGGTTAAAAATAAGCCCGGGGAGCCGGCCGCACGCGGCAGCCGGGGGCGCAGGGACAGGGGGGGACCCGCGGCTCCCGCCCGCTGCTCCTTCGGAGGAGACCCAAGGCCCGCACGCAGCGCCACGGCCGCGGCCAGGCTTCTGCTCCGCTGCGTTGTCAGGTTATCCCGGTCCCAAACCCAGCAGGGAGAGAGCTTAAGGCTCTGCCTCCACTGCTTTAACAAGAGGCTTATTTTTAAAGCACTTAATGTACATAAGAACAAAAATCTGTCTCAAGTAACACCAGCAAGCATGTCTCTTCCACTTACTATTTGTTTAGAGAAAGAAAATAAATCTGAACATAAAGAACAAAACATTCTTGAATGAATCTCCATAGCAACGTAAGCACACAGATTCAAACACCAGGTGGTGACTAGTCCACGAGAACTTCTTCTCAGGGGAGGGAGGGGGATTTCACCCAGACAAAGGAAGGGGAACTAGAAAGCAACCAGCGAATAATGCACAACGTTTATTTTCCTTTCTAGGCATATCAATCTTCACTGTTACTTGTCTGCAACTCTTCGGCATGTCCTACGCTGAGAGTCATCACAGCTGCAATAACCACTAGATGGCATTCAAAACATGAGTACCTGGGATTCCTGCACGCCGTGCCATGCTTCCTCCCACCCTGATCTCAGAAGCCGTATGGCAGAGCTGGACACAGGATTCTGGAAATTCCTGTCTACGTACAGTGAAAAAAAATATTTCACATTTTCCCCTAGAAAAGCACGTAATTAGAAAATCTGAAACTTGCTACAGGTCCCAATAGGGAACCACTTGTAAAGCGGCAGCGAACAGATCCCCAAACATCTGCGGGACTGCACACAACAGAGCGAACCTAGCTGCAGATCGGGCAGGTATTACTAGAAAGCCAGCTCTGGATTCCTAAGAAAAGATCAAGTGAACTTTTCAGGAGCATAAATAAGCAGGAATATGTCAGAAACCGTGCAGTTAAGAGTACTCAGTTTAACATACAGATGCACAACTAATTCTTGTAGGTTCAAGAACTGACAGAATTCTTGGTTTCTATTCACCAAGTCCCAAAATTTTAAAGGATCTGTTCTGAAAACCCTGCTCCCCACGCCTTTTCCAGTTCCACGGCAAATACATATCCCTTCCTCTTTTCTTCCTAAGACGACCATTTGTCTCCTCCCCAGACCCTGCTCCGTGGCCCAGTGCGGCAGAGGAGGCAGCCCCAGGACACAGAGCTGGGGCTGACACCGACACGGGCTGCTGGAGGCTGCGTTTGGTCTCTGACACCACCGCCCTGGTAGAGCGAGGAACGCGCCAGATGAGAGAGCAAGTCCAATTAGAGAAGAAATTTCAGATTGCATTTCATCTTAATACGACACAGACATGGGAACACAAACTATTAGAGGAGTTCAGACTTCTCTGATGAGATCAGAAGCACCCACATATCACTGACAGTCCTGGTGGCAACTGGCCAAGAGCCCAAGGGCTGTACATATTTTGCATGTACCTCGCCAGATTTTTATCAAAAGAAAACATCCACAATACCGGGTTGTAATTCTACCATCCACGGTAGCCACACACAAGCTAAGTTCATCAACAGCCATGTCTTTAAAAGGAAAGATGTGCGTTGAAAAGTAATAATTCACGTTTGGTTGACTGAATTGAAGCTCACACGCACGAACAAGCTGCCTCAGAGCAGCACATAAAGGCACTGAGTGTCACAGAGTGGCAGACGTGGGTGCTCCGTCCTTGCCAAAATTCAGCAAGACGAAAACTCAGCCACAAAGCCTGCCTGGTACCCACCTGCAAGCGCACCGGGCACACATCGGTACTTCACAAAGGACTGCCACCTCGAGAGGCTACGTGCTTCAAACGGCCACAAACTGCAGGCCGTGAGCATGCAAGGTGCTGGCTCCCCTATCCCCACCACATGCAAAGCAAAGCCCTGACACTGCTGAACACAAATAAAGTCGCCAGGAGGCGAACAACCCATAGAATGTAAAACATCAATGAAAGTTACAAGTTCCTTCTTACCAAGGTATAGCTCTGAATATCCCCATGCACAGCCAACCCCTAGCGTTTTAAAAGGAAGACGTAACCACGCACGAGAGTAACTTACAGAAATAAAATCCTGCTCAGTCTCCCTCCCGGCATACGTAATTAAGAATACGTGTGTCACCCACTGCCCTCAGCTGACATACCAATCACAGACATTGTTTCTAACTATCTCCCACGCTGTACATCCACAATGTCTGGGGAAAAGAAAAACAAAAAACATTTATCTAAGAGGAAAAATATCTTACCTAGGCAAAAGCGGGCCAGAAGCAGGGAAGCCTTCACTGCCACTTGGAAAGAGGACAGAAGAGGACAAAGCAGGAGCAGCAGCAGCACCAGCGGCTTGGTGAGCGGCTGATGGAGGCCTGGGTCACACCAGCACCCACTGCTCCTGCGGCAGGGGTGACCCCAGGACGAGCAGGGCAGCCCAAGGCCCAGGGTGCACAAGGGGCACAGAGAGCCCAAGCCCCAGGCCGGGTCCCCACGCGGGTCAGCTGGTGAGCAGCTGGGATCGCAACCCTGCGCGCGGGCAGCGAAACCTCTGGGGGGCTGAGGGAGCCATTAGGGAGAAGGGGCCTGTCATCAGAGCAGAAGCCCTGGCGGTAGGCAGACACTGCACCCGTGTGGCTCTCGGGGGCAGCCTGACAGGGAAGGGCTTACTCAGGCGATCACAATCACAGGTGTTTTTATATCGATCTGAAAGTCCCAACGTGTATCACTGCTGACCGCTGCCTCTGAAGTCACACGTGGGTCCTTCCCCACCGCTTACTGCCTTGCAGGTAAGTAAGTTCTCCAGCGGGCAGCTATCAGGATTAACACCGCACCACGGATAAGCCTCCCTCCGCAGGGCCTGCACGCAGGAACATCCCCGGGAACACTCCCTCAGGACGGCGCTGCACCTGGCTCACCCACCACCTCATCGCTGGGAGCACCCTGAAAGTTCGGGACGGTCCCACACGCGCAAAGGGCCAGCTGCACGTGGGTTCGTTTATGCAGGCAAACAGCAAGCGGCATTTGCAAGCAATTTCATGAGACAGCCAAGCGTGACGTAGCTTCACCTCCGTGTCTCAGGCATCGGGCAGGTATTGATTTGAGACATGCACGTCAGATACACCTGTTACTGTTGTTTCTCACATATTTCAAAAGCTCATTAAGCACCCTAAGCATTAGACAAAGATGTTGTTTGATTACACTACACACATTTTATTGCTGCACAGGTATTACATGGAACACGGCTGCTGCTAGAGGGGAGCACTGCGCTCTGCAAGCGCCACGAAAAAGGCTATTTTGTAGTGTGCGGTGGAAATTCTCACAGACATTTTCACTGTTAAAAACAATTGAGAATTACAGACAACCTTGGGCACCACTCACTGTGGTGAGGCCATTCCAAATGCCCACACAAATCGAACAATTTCCATTAACATCTGGCAGCTTAATTTGTGCCAGGACCTTGGGCACAAGAGGCAAAAAAAACACCCACCTTTCCAATCTTGCTACCAAACAGTCCTTTTCTCTCCAGAACTGTTCTTTCTCAGTAGCCAGTATCTGCTGTCAGATCTCAGCAAAGAACTTTAATAAACTCTCTCCGCCCTAAACACAAAACCTGGATTTATCCACTATAGCTGTGCACAAGATCCAAACAAATATTTTCAACTGACAAGTTATCAGAAGTTGTATGTAAAAACTCTTTCCGTATCATAACATTTCCATTAAAAAAATGCACACTGACAGCTACCTGCTTTTAGCTTATTTGAAGTCGACCTCTTTCAGACTTGGCCTGCTTTCACCCAGCAGGCAACGCTTTGTAACGAAGATTTTATCCGTGCAGCATATGACAAGAGTTCAGCAGAAATGCACTTTCGCAGCTTGCAGGCATTTCATACGCACTACCAAACACTGCTTATACCCCATTCTGGGCGTGTTTGCCTTGGCAGATGACAGAAACAAGAGGTATGGGCAGAATCACCAAGCTTAATTCGTATCTGCACAGAAGGGGCATGCGCTTCAACACAAGATCAAAGTCAAGTTTGAGCAGGGTACGGTTTCGCAACCGGCTGGGACCAGCGTAAGGCAGGGGAGCCAAGTCCGGCCCTGCAGCCCTGTCCTCGGCTCGCCGCCGTCACCGACCACACTCCTGCCCTTCCCTCCTGCCTGCAAGGCCGCAGGGTGAGCTGCCCGGGAGCCCTGGTCACCGCTGCACTCCCCCCGCGCATCTCGCTGCCGAGGGCCCGCGGCCCAGATCCCCACCTCAGCTCGCTGCCAGGGACCTGCCCCCAGATCCCCACCTCAGCTCGCTGCCAGGGACCTGCCCCCAGATCCCCACCTCAGCTCGCTGCCAGGGACCTGCCCCCAGATCCCCACCTCAGCTCGCTGCCAGGGACCCGCGGCCCAGACCCCACCTCAGCTCGCTGCCAGGGACCCGCGGCCCAGATCCCCACCTCAGCTCGCTGCCAGGGACCCGCGGCCCAGATCCCCACCTCAGCTCACTGCCAGGGACCTGCCCCCAGATCCCCACCTCAGCTCGCTGCCAGGGACCTGCCCCCAGATCCCCACCTCAGCTCGCTGCCAGGGACCTGCCCCCAGACCCCACCTCAGCTCACTGCCAGGGACCTGCCCCCAGACCCCACCTCAGCTCACTGCCAGGGACCCGCGGCCCAGATCCCCACCTCAGCTCGCTGCCAGGGACCCGCGGCCCAGATCCCCACCTCAGCTCACTGCCAGGGACCTGCCCCCAGATCCCCACCTCAGCTCGCTGCCAGGGACCTGCCCCCAGACCCCACCTCAGCTCGCTGCCAGGGACCCGCGGCCCAGATCCCCACCTCAGCTCGCTGCCAGGGACCTGCCCCCAGACCCCAGCGCGAGGTGGGGGCAGACAGCTCCCGTGGCAGCGGAGCCGCGGGCTGGTCTGGAGTCACCGTGAAGACGCTCCTCGGGTCCCCGCGAGAGGAGGAGACCGAAGGGAGCTCTCCATCACCACTCCCCAGCTCTCCAAATAAAACAGACTTTGAGCAAAGATAACAATCTGCCAAATAAAGGCACTCAGAACATCTCTCCAGGGCTTTGTTTGTTTCGTGCTGCTTCTAGGCTGAAACCAAGTTCCGTGCCTGCTGCTCACTTTCACTTTCCCTTCACCACCCAGCTGCCTCCCGACGGAGGCCGGGTTCAAAGCCCTGCAGCCAGGCTGCTCCGCTGCTGGCAGGCCGCAGCCCCAGAAGGTACAAATACCTGAGAAGGTGCAAACGGCCACCCAGAGGGACCGCGGCAGGCTGGGGCAGGGGGCCCACGTGAACCTAAGGAGGTTCAACAAGTCCCATTCGGGGTGCTGCACGTGGGCCAGGGCAACCCCAGACGTGAGTACAGACCAGAAGAGCTCCCTGAGAGCAGCCCTGCAGAGAAGGCCTTGGGGGTCCTGGGGGACAAAAAGCTCGACACGAGCCAGCAGTGCGCGCCTGCAGCCCAGAGACCAACTGTGTTCTGAGCTGCATCACCAGAGGGGTGGGCGGCAGGGGAGGGAGGGGATTGTGCCCCTCTGCTCTGCCCTCGTGAGGCCCCACCTGGAGTCCTGCGTCCAGCTCTGGGGACCCAGCACCGGATGGGTGCGGGGCTGTTAGAGCAGGTCCAGAGGAGGCCACAAAGATGCTCAGAGGGCTGGAGCACTTCTCCTTCCAAGAAAGGCTGAGAGAGCTGGCGCTGTTCAGCCTAAAGAAATGAAAGCTTCAGGGTGACCTCACTGCAAAAGGGGACTTACAAAAAAGATGGAGGGCTACTCTTTGCTCAATCAGATAATGACAGGACGAGGGGGAATGGTTTTAAACTAAAAGAGTGGAGATTTAGATTAGAGGTTAGGAGGGAATTCTTCGCTGTATAGGTGGTGAGGCCCTGGAGCAGGGTGCCCACAGAAGCTGTGGATGCCCCATCCCTGGAGGTGTTCGAGGCCAGGTTGGACGAGGCCCTGAGCAACCTGATCTGGTGCGTGGCGTCCCTTCTCATGGCAGGGGGCTTGGAACTCCGCAATCTTTGAGGTCCCTTCCAACCCAAGCCATTCTATGATAAACAGGTTCCTTTTAAATGACATTTTGCTCTCGAAAACCTGAACAACCGTGGTCAACTTTGGGAAAGTTTCAAAACATCAGCACGATAGGGTACAGCAAAAATATCTCTGCACTGCAGCTTTACCATATGGTCAAATGCTTCATCACCACGCTGGACTGAAACCAGGCATTAAAACCACCGCGCTTATGTCAAGTTCCTAGCCCTAGAGAAGTCCAAGGCTGTGTCACGGTTTGTGAACTCTGCTGTGATACCAAATATTCCCACACAGCCCTGACCTGCACTTTGTTTTTAAACTCTTCCAGAGAATTACGTTATAATTTCACCAAAAATACATGAATGTTGAAGTTGCAGCATAGATAAAAATCTACAACTATTAAAGTAAGAGCAGGACGTTTAAAGTCTTTTTATTAACTTTTAATATCATCAGATTGCCTATCAAAAGTTTTTCTGAACACCTCAGCCAACATAAAACATTTCTGAAAACAAGTCTTTAGCTCTGGACTCAGCAGGGAAAGTCCTTTCCCCCCCTCAAAGTCACAGCAGTTTGATTTGTTTTCCTCCCTTCCACCCCCACGTTTTAAATACACATCTTAGTCTCGGGCTGTTACCATGTTTTGGTTTATTTTAGTGTAGTGGCTAGGGCCTGATTATATAACATGAACAGTATTTAATGATCACCTCTCACCCTGGCAAGCCCAGCCAGAAGAAAATGCAGTCTGAATCCTCCAGATGTATTAAGCGGTGTCTCACTGCGGGCTAGTTCTGTTTTCACATATGCAGGGACTTTAAAAGGTGCAAATGCCTTTTATTTTCAGCCTCTGATGTTATCAAGCTGGATCATTTAAGAGCCAAACACCACGTAAGGGAATTCAAGGAATGCACCAGAGCGCTCGGGCACTGTGGTCACTCGGTGACCCCTTATCTATTTCGGTGTTTCACCCCCAGTAAGGAACCTCATCCGCACATCAGTAGTCCCAGCCCGGACTGCCTGCCCGAAAATCTGAACCTCCACGACTACTGTCACATTGTCTGCAATGTCAACACAAGAACACTACTTATGACCCTTAGCCCAAGCATCCTAACCAGAATGAAACTCATGGTATTTTGACACAATTCAGCTGAAAAAAAAATAAATATATATATATATATATTTTAATCCATTTAATTGCTCTGGCAGAATAACTGCAGCTAGACCCAGCAAACAGAGCTGTTCACTAACATGAAGCCACCAAACCCACAAAAACCAGCAGGACAGCGAGCTTCCCACCTCCGGCTCGCCCCGATGGGCTACGCGGCACTAGCACGGCGTTCTTCAGGAGTGATGGGCTGCTGCAAGCAGGGAAGGCTAAGGGACGTGAAAAAGTCAGGTGGTTGTTTTGGACACACTTTAAAGCTTAACTACGCCAAGATATCAGCGAGCCAAAGGAAGCCAGATACAAATTAACAAAATATTTTTAGAGCAATCAGACTGAGAACAGAAGTTCCTAACGCTCCATAGGCACGTGTCCCTGAGCAGCCTTTTGTTTCACCAGATTCTTTCATTAACTATTACTTCTGGAGTCCAAAAAGCTGAACGTAATTAGCAGTCCAGAAAGAAGGAAACACCCTGCTACATGAGAAAGCAGAATTCTTCAGAGATTATATTACACCACCACAGAGTTCTAGCAATATTGTTCTACAATTTGGTCTTGCCTGTTCGGACAGGCCAGAGCCATTTTCTTCTGTTCTTCAACACAAAGTACAGAGATCAGATTACACCACAGGCACGGTGGTCCATCTTCCTGCTTCAAAGCAGAGCCATACCAAGGACGTGCACCAGCCCAAAGACCACCTGAGCTTCTGCCCCAGCAACTCTTCTGCTTCCAGGGACATCGTACAAGCAGGACAACACCTCACAGAGGCGTACAGAACTTCGTTACATCTAGAAACATGACACTGGGAGTCAACCATCGCTTCACGATGAAGCGACTCAAAGATGAGTTGAAGGAACTCGTAGCGAACAGCTTTATTCTTCGCCCTGTCTTAGAACTCCAACGAGATCCCTGTCCCTCCCCGAGCAGTGGCACTAACCTGGTTACTAATGATTTTACTGGTGATCTTCACACCACAGCTTTACCCTTTGCTCAGCACGACTCTGCCTCGCTCCTTTCCCCTTGCTCTGCTCCTGCTGCCTCAACGCATCCTGGAAGCTGTCCTCCTTTCTCACCCAAGGTTTCATAAGGCTCTGCAACCTCCACCATGTCTCCATCTCTGTTCCTCTCGAGTCTCACCTGTGCCGGCCTTGCCTACAAACACTGATGCAGCTACCATCCAGACCTGTACGCTGAAAGAGCCTGAGTTGTTCTCCAGCCCAGACCTTTCCTTCTTTCCAAATTACTATCTCCTGACATTCCTTAATTACCATTTTAGCCACACTCTTCTTGATCTTCCAGGCGAAGATCTCTGTCCCTCCTGGTAAAAGGAATTAGGAATTATCTTTTCACAGTCCCAACAGACATTCATTGTTGCCATAGTACACAACCCTCAGTCTAATAATCGGGCACCTTGTCACTGCTCCCTACAACAAATTCTAAATATCTACAGTTCTGACTCTTCTTACCGGAGCTCTGTGCAATGTCTTCCCTTTCTGTGCTATGTCTTCCCTTTTCATCTATTCAGCTATAAGCTTTCAAATTCATGCATCCCACACGGCCTTGCCAAACCTGACTGTACTTGTGTATTTTCAGAAAACTGTTCCATACATTTTAATTGCTGCTAAGAGATGCCAGAAGTAATCGATCAAATTACTATCCACCAGCTAAATTACTGTGACTGCCCTTGCACATACTTCTAGCTGCAAACTGCAAGTCTGGAGTAAAATGCGAGCTAAATTTCTCTTCACAGGCAAGCGCAGCTTTGGATTTCTGAATGAAAGACCATCAAGAAGTCACTCATCCGTGATCACATACAAACTAAGCTGTGCTCTCTTGATCAAAGCGAGCTTGTAACATACATCCACTGGCACTTCCCAAGGCTCAAAATCTCAACACAGAGGATCCATCCGAGATCGTTGTGAATCGTAACAGACTGAATACAAGTCAGGGAGAACCTTCTCCAGCTGCTTCAGAGAGGAAGTGCCCACGTCTGCTCTGAGTCGAGAGCTCACCTCACTAAATGGGACGCGATGGATTAAGAGACCATTCTGAATCCAATACGAGAGAAGCATCTTTCACAGAGAGGGCGACCACAGACCTTTTTTTTTTCCGGTGTCAAGAAGAATTCAGCATAAATCCATTTTTCTCAGAGATGAGAGTACATGAGTTATAGGAGTGAATATAGAAAAACTTCCAAGCAAACTGCTCCCATAAAAAGTGCATTTCCAAAGCTACAGTGAACTAGATTTTGGATGTCCTGGATAGTTACTCTATCAACCCCTCAGTGCAGCTGGTAATATCGATGAAGAGGTCCAACAATCAGTGTCAGAAGGTTTCCTCCTTAGGTCTGTGGAAATGCAAAGGATGGGTCAAGTCAGGGATCAGCAAGGCCAGACCTACCTCCACAGGAACCCACCCACTGTTCACCTATCTCCTGGCCATAAAACAGACTGAGTTTCACAGTGCAAAGCTTCCCACTCAAAGAGAAAACAAAGAAGTCTCGGGTTCCCAGCAGCACGGGTCTAGCCCTGAGAGCTCTGCGGGCTGCAGGAACACGGCTGCGGAGGTGAAGCGTCGCTGCCATGCCTGCCTATGAGCACGCACTTATGCCAGGAACCATCCCAGCCTGGCTGGACTAGACGCTAAGGAAACCACAACAAAATGGACTGAGGGATCTGAAGCTATTCTCAGAAAATAGGCCAGACCGGGCACGAAAACATCTGGGCTTGGCTTGAATCACGAACCACATGAGCGAGACACCCCAGCACTGCCTCCGGGCAGCCAAGCGGAGGAATGCAGAGCCGCACAAAGGTAGACGGCAGAGCCTCCTAGACCCAGGCAGTCTTTCCGCATCTTCCACATCTCCTGCAAACATTTGCAACAGCCTGCTTATTCTGAAGCAATTCCTGCATCCCACTCCTGTAGGGTTTCCAAGGACAGAGCTCCTGTGGCACCAGGCAGTGCTTGCACAGTCACAGCCACTCTGATAACCAGCTCCAGGCACAGACTCCTACTGCTGGGGCAAAACCAAGGCAAAACAGGCTAAATCATTACAATCCTAGCCTGTGTTAACGCACGCATCCAGCTGGCTACGACTGCACGCACACCAGCCGTCTGTAAGGCTTACACCGACACACACCAGTTCCCTCCACACCCACCACCGCACAAAAACAAGCCCTTGTCTCAGCAAAGTACGCCAACTGTGACGTGGACGAGTCATCCCGATCCCAAGCAGCAAACACAGACATGACTTCAGACACCTCCGTAACTTCAGTGAGTCAGCGTAAGCACAAGTAACTTCAGCTTTATGGTACTGAACAGCTTAAGTCACCTAGGATCTCTTACAGTAGCTGCTCACCAAGGTAAAAAAGACTGAAGGACATCTGAACCACATTTGAAGGGGCAGATGACAGGGGAAGCTGCCCACTGACCAGAAACTTCTGTTTTCTAGTCTCAGCAATGGATTTTTTTTTTTCCAAAGGAAGAAATTAGCAGAACTGGAGCAGCCATTTAAAAAACAAACTGCTCGTACATTTTCAAAATAAGCATGATGGGAGGAGCGAGTCAGGAAAAGACAGGGGACGCACGTTTATGTACTTACCCTCACAGCACTGAAAGCCAGCAGAGTACGACGCGCAACCTGTAGGCCAGCACGGGAAGCTGCATTCCTGGCCACCGTCTGTACCCAGTAAGCGTCCCAGCAGCTTTGCCCAGCACGTGCTGCTGCTGGGAGCTGCACAGCAAGCAGCCGGCACCTTCGTGCCCCCGGAGGAGCCCAGCACACGCGGGCCCAAACCACCTCGCAGCGAGCAGAGCGCTTCCGAAACCCCACGGGTGCCCCAAGGCGGGCCGGACGCCACAGGGGCCATGAGACCATCCGCCCCCAAAACGTCCGCGAAGTCCGGATTTACTGCGGCCGCTCCACCCCAGCCTCCCGCACCCAGGCACGCGCCACCTCGCGCGCTGCAGGTGAGCAGGCAGGACCGAGGCGCGTTGGCAGGGGACAAGGAAGGGGACTAAGAATTAACTTTTAACTGGGGAAAAATGAAAAAAGAGTTGCACACCCTAACAAACCCCACTGCTATCCAAGCAAGTTAACGTTTAGTTTTCCTTTAATACTTCAGTCTCTGCAGCTGTCTCCTCTCGCAGTTGGCACTGATCACTGCCAATCTGGGACTTATTTCCAGTGAAGACAGCATTGTTTTATTGGCTACTTAGGCAGAGCATGCACCATTAATGGAGTTTTTATCTCTCCATTTTCCTGTCAGTACAGAACCAGCCAGTCTGACTCTGTTAACATTAAGAATGCTTATTTTTTTCCCCTCCATTCACTATCTTCAAGCCAAAACAACATCTGGAACTTCAGCTTGCCGTACAAAGAAGGGAGACAGATTAAAACTGGAAAAAGCTACACATCAGTTTCCAGAGCATTACATGTTTCTGCTTTTATCCAAGTTTCCCACATGTACCTTCCAAAACAGCCCTGCTGGGAGGGAAGAAAAAGTCCCTCACACAGACAGCACAATGTAAAACCTTTTCCACTTCAAAATAACCTCAAAAAGGATTATCAGAAAAATAACAGGAACAAAACTGATACGAAAGTTTAGAGTAAGAATTTACCATAGCTCTTTAAACAAAAGAAAGGTGACATACCAGTGACCTAGAGAAGGAAATTAAACAAAGAAATACTACTGGTGTGTGTTGCTTGATAAAGTAATGGAAAAAGTACTGGCGCCATTGCAGCACACATGTATGTCCCACTTAAGTGACACTGGAGACAGCTGCCTGGTAAAGTGCGCTTTCTGCTTAGATCACATCCAGCGGATCATGAAAATCAATATAGAGAAAAAACAGAAAGCCGGGCCGCAGACACGCACAGGAGTCAAGCATGTACCAACTAGCACCAGCCTTCTCTGGAGGAAGACGTGCCAAACAAACACAGACTAGTTTTTCCAACAACATTTATTTAACTCTCAGTAGTTAATTAACAGAAGCCACGGCTGCTGGTTACTCTCTAACCAGCCGGCGCGCCAAGGACCAGGGACTCGCGGCTCGCCGCGGGAGGCGGGTCGGGCCGGGCTCCCCGCAGCAGGCCGCGGGGGCACAGCGCTCGCCCGGCCCGAGCCGGAGGGGCTGTGGCGGCTGCCTCCAGCCACCAGCGGCACCGTCCTGACGGCAGGACCCCGGCAGGACCCCGAAACCCGGCCCCATCGGCGGGAGCGCCGGGCTGCGCTTCCTTCTCTCCCCTTCCTGCTCAGCGGCGGCCGTGAGCGGGGGAGGCCCGCTCATCCCCAGCGGCAGGGCAGGCCCCCCGAGGAACGGGCTGCGGGAGGCTGCCGGGCTGCTGAAGCGCTGCCAAGTCCGGTGCTTTTTTCAGCTGACAATCACCTTAAGTGAATGCGAACCACCAAAGCAGGCCACAGTATGCGGTTTCAGGAACAAACAAAATATATGCTGGGAATTTCTACATCCAGCGGAGTTTTAACGTAACGCTGAGTGGAAACCAATTGAAATAGCTCCTAGCTGATAGCGGCGTGATGGATTCCGTTCAGTAAGGGAAGGACGGAGTGCCGACCGCTGCACCGTACAGCCATTTTAGCAGAATCTCAGCAATGAGATCAGCTTCAGACAGACATCTCCTGCCAACTTCAGTCAACTTCGGGAAGCAGCAACAGCATGCACTCAAATGCTGATTTGCTACTGAACGCCCACAAAAAAAAACACCTCTGTGTAACACTTCAGAAATTAGTACGGGTTTAGCAGACCTGTGCTTTACAGCAGCTGTCGGCTGTTCCCGGGGCACCCACTGACTCCGCAGCCATTTTCTCTTTCGAAGGAAGGACGGGTAACACGGGTACCTCGGGAGCCACAGCACCGCGAGCAGCAGCGCCACCCGCGTCCACACACAGCTACACGCTGCTAAGCGCAACAGGCCAGCTACAGCCAAGGGTGCACATTTGTCATCGCTGCCTTAAACGTATCAGCCATCTGTATCCATTGTATGAATAGACAAAAATTACTAAAACATCTCCGTAACTCCCAGACTTTCCTGAACAACGTGAACTTATTTGACAGTTGGAGCTCGTAAGAGCAGTCATCCCTGCCCATCTGCGGGACAGTCATTTACCTTGTGTTTGTGCAGCATTTGCCACAGATGTGGATAAGACCGCACTCATTTGGTCAAAGCCCTAGCATATCTTACTGTTCGCTGATGGAAGGGACTTTTTTGTCCTGCCAGCATTTTTCAGAAAAGATCAAGTAATATTTCTCGGAATCCCAGAAGAAAAATAATCAAGACCATGGCTAGCTGAGTTTGAAACTCACAAACCACTACAGCGTTAAGTTATTTGTCGGTCAGATTTGTTTTCCATGAATAACCATTTACACAATCAAATAAAACCTCTCTGCCTAGAATTTTCCTGAATAAAAAGAACATTGCAGCATTTTCTTAACACCTAGTTTACAGCAGGACATTAAACCAAAATTTCGATGGCTACAAAAACTACATGGCATGAATCATCTAACTAAGAAAAAGCACTTTGATTTCTCTTCTTATTGCGTGCTTTGTCACCATGATCATTTGCACTCGCTTGAAGACTTCCATAGGGATCATTTTCACCCCATTTTCTGGAAACTCCCCTATCCTTACCTTTTCATTTGCCTTCCAATGCACAGACACTCTTTTTGGTCACCTCCTGCAGCTACCTTCCACGCTACTTGAACTCACATACACAACACAGCAGATGATTTTCAGCTTGCTTACAAAAGGTTTAGACTGAACTTGTGTTAACGTCCAAGCAAGAAGTTAATGGAGGTAACACCAACTGGTGCCTGAAACATGTACTCCTCCAGCCGCGTACCGGACAGAAACTTGGGGCCTGGGGTGGGATCTCATTCAGGGCACTTCAGCAGAAGACTAATCAGAGACAACTGCCTTCCTCCTCCACCCTCACGCTTTTTTAGGGGGGTTAAAATAGCTTTTATAACCGAACGCAGTGCACAATCTAACCACTTTTTGTAGCAGAGTTCAACACCCTTTGTTCTTTTTCCTTATCACCTTCTGAAGAGCGCAGCCCAGGTGCCAGTCAGTTGCGATCTTTAGCTATGACCCTAAGCGTTTAACAACACAGCATCTGGGTTTTGATGAAGGTAAGTGTTGCTGGACACAGGTTAACACTGGTTTGGAGACTTAAAAAACACTGCTGCAAGAAACATAATTCTTAATAACAGATCTTTAAATAATAGCCCTCTATAAGGCATGACTTCTTACCTGCAGCTGTTTATAGGGACCTGAAACTGTGCGTTACCTTCCCGCTGTCCTTCTCAAGCAGTGATTAAACCATACATCTCATTTCTGCACTTCGTCTGTTTTCTCTCATTAAAGTCCAGCAACTGCCATATCCCTGAACGGCTGGACGTAGACAACCTCGCATTAGGCCCACACGCGAGCCAGAGCACATAAGGCAGTTCTTGCCTACAAACCCCAGAGAACACGAGCTCTGAGCGAAGGCTCTGCTCCACAGTCCCATCAGCACAGCCTTGGCTCCCCTGGCACCAGCTGCACAGAAAAGGGTTTTAAAAGCTGCCCCAAAGATCCACCTGCCACCCCCCGCAGAAGTCTGAGCTGCCACCGCAGTGCTACAGGGCACCAGCAGCAACGCCAGCTCTGAGCCACGGCACCAAAACCAGCACCGCTGAGGCTCCGTCAGCAGGGCTGCAAAGAAATCAAACAGCTTCAAAGTGCTTTTGTGGTAAGCTTCCTACGGGCAGAGTTGCCAAACTAGCAGTGCTGGGGAGGGGCGATTTGTACAAGCGAGGGATCTTTGCAGGTCTGTACTGCTCCACAGGTAAAAACAATCCCTGGCCACCTGAAAATCCAGCCAGTCTACACGAGCTGCCTCAGGCAAGCAGCGCTGCCCAGAATTATTTTAGCACTGTACAGAGCATTTCCATCCTTCCTAGGCTGTTCCAGCTCTCCGCACCACAACGCCGGGGTGGTGCTATGCCACGCAGGCTTCACAGAAGCTCCCTCCTAGGCTGGTAAAGCTCCCTGTGGTACTGCCACACTCCCTCAGGACTTCATTCCATTTCATCCCTATCTCCTCCCTCAAACTCAATCTTATTCTTAGAAATGCATAAGTATCGGTAAGACTATTTCACGGCACTTCATAACCCCAGCCCTCCCTCCTCAGCTGACGCGCAGGATAAATCCCCAGACCACCCAGCACTCCCGATAAGCCACACTCCACGTTTTGCAGCAGCCACTTCACTTGAACAGAGAATTCTGCACTGGGGATGGGTGCACAGGACGGAGGTTTCCTTGGGCTACCACCAGGAAAAAGGCAGCTACAGAAATCCAAACTGAACCATCCTGAGTAACTGCGTTAGCATAATGATTCAAAGAAAAGCTGAGCAAAACTCAAGGTCAGAGAACACTATTTGGAATTTTACTTGGTTTTCTAGAATTCCCCAACTAGCGTGCTCTGTCTGCTGAGATGGACTGTTCATTTCAGGGTTTGGTGTGTATTTACCACTGTTCAGCCTGGAAGTGCTTCAACTGATTTAAGTTACCAAGTTAAGTCACAACTTTAATAATTGATTTTACATCTGGTTTTCCACTTATATTTTGTTCTTCTCTGACAAAATGTTAATTACTGTTCAACATAAGTGAACATATCGATAATACTAACTAAATACGGACATTAAAGGCCATTTCCCATGCAAAAGACAACCTTGTTACTAACAAGAGGGGATAGAAGGTAAGAATACCACTTTTTACTGTTACTGAGAGCATGCTGTGCTGGCGGGCAGTAAGGGGCACGGGCAGCCCCCAGAGGTGCTTACCCCAACCCACAGTTCGAGCAAAAGGGACTCAAAAAGTGCGTGGGGCAAGAGGCAGCAAAAAAGCATGAGCACGTTGCAAAGGAGGTACACAGCATGGGAGGGAGCAGGACCCAAACAGCAGCTCACATGAAAGAGCAGCCCAAGTCACAGCTGTTCGGGGAAGTCTGCTTTTTACTGCCCCGCGTACATCTCACTACACAGCCCGAAACAGCCCCACGCCTCCGCTTTAACGCCCAGGAACTCCAGTTTCTAGGTTTTACAGCTTACATTTTACTGTAATAGGAGGCGATGCAGGAGAATAAGTTATCAAAACAAATGCAACGAAAATGCTTCAAAAATCTGATCTTTATTGGAAAACGAGTTGTGCAAGCAGAAGATCACCGAGGCTGCCGCCGGTGCACTGGACGCAGGGCGGCACACCAGCAGGAACCGAGCCCGCGATGCTGCTGGCACTGCCCAGGGCACGGGGGCACACCGCAGAGGTGCCCCGCCGCCTTCCCAGCTCCGAACAGCCAGTCTTTGTAACAGGATGGCCTTCCAAGATCAGAACATCAGAGTCTCCCTTTAACATTTAGATACTTAAGTATTTCTTTGGTCGCTCAGGAAATTGATCGAATACTGCGTAAGAAAATCCATTCTACCTTTATTACGAAGAAAAAGCCACAAATCCCGGTTAGCTATACAATCCTTAACTCTTCCCCTTGCTGTTGGCTTGCTTATTGACACAGCAGCTGCCGTAGCCCTCTTGAACAATAATCATTAACCAAAGAAGGACTAACTTTTTTCTTCAGTTCTTTGAACAAAAGATAATTGCAGAATCTGCTGCAACCCTAGGAACAATTTGGGTAAAAACTAGGAGCTGCAGCAACTTGTCAATTAATACATTTAATAGACACCTTGTTTACCCAGTTGTGACCGGTACATTGAGAGCATTAAACCAGACATTTCTGGCTTGCTTGAAATCCATTTTTGGGTTAACATGCCATTGTGAACTGAATTTGGTACATCCTTCCTTGGATGTTTCAGCAGCGCCAAAAGAGTGCACACAAGCCATTCAAAGGTGCCAATACCTTCCTGCAGAGCCTGGAGCACAATACAAAGAATGAGAAAACTCCCAGTGTAAAACTAAGCCCAAACACACAACTAAAAAATGAACCGAATCTAGGCTCTTGTTATAAGAGGGCACCACCTTCAGAAGGGGAGTTTTAGGGAAACTGCTCCCAAAGCACCTTCAAGAGCTAAGGCTAAGAGGCACGTTTTCAGTATGCAACCTGTTTACACATCAGCTCTTCCAAATACAACACGCTAATTTTCAGGAGAATCCTTTCCTTCACATACAACCAGACACTCGTGAAACCGAAACAAGATCATGGCAGAAGCCCTAACACTTTTTTTTTTTTTTTTGGAAAGAGTATTTCAGAACTTTTGGGAGAAAAACAAAAATTTCATGCCCTTTTACACTCTTGGCACACCAAAACCTCAAAGGTTTCCATTTGCAGCTAAGCGTTCATGTCTGTCCGGCGCTGTTTTTATTTCTTCCATACCCGCACTGGTGAGCACGTCAGAAGGGACCTTTCCGTGAGCATCCTCAGGGCCATCGCAGGACCCCCGCCGCTGCTGAGCCCCGGGGAGGCGGGCACGGGGCCTCCCGACTCCTCACAGGCAGAGCCAGGGATTCCCTTGCGCCTCCCGCCAACAAAGAGCTGGTCAGGACAGGCCTTGAGCTGTTACCCGTGCTGTCAGGGGAACTGCTCGGGTGGGACGATCCCGAACCCAACGTACAATCCCGCACCACCACGTTTGTTCTGACTTCCCCCTGAGAAACCTACCGCGGTGCCGTGGCACTGCAGCTCACCAACCGGCGTGCACCAACTCACACGCAGGAACCACGAGGCAAGCGCAAACTGAGAAACGCCACCTGCAGCCTCTAGGAAACGTCTTCAGCTACTGTTCTACCCGTGTCCACAAAACGCAATGTACGTGTATGCACAGAGCTGAATCGCACCAAACCGCAGCTGACAGCTAGCACCTTATTTCTTGAAGGATGCTCAGCCACGTCTGGCCTTCTGCGGTTCACCCCTCTCTCCTGGTTACACACGCAGTCCCACCAACCCTGCTCTGACATCCTTTTCACCACTACCCCACCAGGCATTTACATCCATGAAAAGACAGTCAGAAATTCCAGCTCAGTTCCCCCAAAACTCTCACCTTTAAAGGTCTGACGAGAAGAGACCTCTGCTCCCAGCACGAGGGTTCTTCACCCTGTAAACCCTGCAACCACGGGGCTAGGGCTGCTTTCAGTTCCCAGGCTTTCAAATTTCAGGCTGAAGACCCAACAGAAAGCAGCTTGCATTGGCTCTCCAAGCACCGGGCTGACTCCTGTCCCCCTTCTCCCAGGCAGCTGCCTATGCCCACATCCTGCGGCCCTCTGCCCAATGTTCTTGCAGGTCTCCCCAGCTCCTGCTGAAGGAGGCTCCTCTGCTCACTCAGATTGCCCATGAAGTCCTCCACAACCACCAAACCCTACAGAGAAGTCCGTCTTGTTAAGAGTCTTTCATAAAGGAGCAAAAAGAGCACTAAGGGTGCTCGTTAGGGAAAGAGCTCTCAGCTAGGCACCATCAAGGAAAAAAACCTTCAGCACCCACCCTGAACTGGGAGGCTCCAGCGGCCCTACTCAGAGGCATCCAAATCTACGAGTCACACTCCTCCCCTCCCTAGAAAAACTGGAGTTTGCTCACTGGTTTGGCTCTCAGCTGCCTTAAGGCACACACCTGCCTGAAGAAGGGCACTTGCTTCTCCTTCCAGTTTGTCCCATCGCAGCCAAGGCAGACCGTGAATCTGCCTCCTCCCCTCGCCCCGGCCTACGAGGGAACCCACCAATTTCTTCCACCAGGCCTCTGAAGAACCGTCAAGCACCACGAGACTCGGCAGAAGAACATGCACTGGGAACACTTGCCGAAGGTGCACGTTAAAGGCTCGCCTACCCAAGGGAAGAGTTGGGATGCTTCTCACCGTTCCCTGCTCGGCAGCACAGGCGCTGCAGGAAGCCGGCTGAGGCCGCATGAGGGCTCCTGCTGCCGAGCAGAAAGGGCTACGAAAGGGGAGCAGCAGCCTCTGAATTACATCTGCTGCTCAAAACGTCAACAAGCCCTCAAATCCCTTCCTTCTGTCTGGATCGGCCGCGGTGCTGATGGGCTGTGGCTCCATTAACCCAGCCCTGCAGAACCACCTCACGTTATTACCCTGCTCCCATTTGCTTTCCTCCACTCCCCAGAGCTCTATATCCGGCAGACGCTTATTTTAAAGCTAAGCCAAAACTATTCGAATGCTAACATTTCATGGCCTTCAGTACTCTTGTTTACTTGCAAGAGGGTCTTTAAGAGCATCTGCATGGGGAGCCAAACCAACGTAACTGTAACGGGTCTACACATCGGAGTTTCACAAGTCCCCAGACCAGAAATAAAGTGAGCTTTTCTCCTAGCGGATCCCTTGTTAAAGGAGGCACAAAACTGCCCCGCAGGCTCACACGTCAACTGCTCGCTACAGACTCCAGGAACTGCGTAAGAAAACTGACTGCTTCTAAAAGTGAGCTTGGGCTTACGGCTCGTAAAGGCACATCGCTTTGCCCGTCCTAATTGGGAAGCAAAATTCCCTCAAAATCATAGACACTGTTTACATTAGAGTCCAATAAATATTTCAGTGTCTGAACTACATCCAGGATCAGAACCTTAACTACGATGAAGACTTTTCCCACTCATAAAAAAGCCACTTTTGCACACGACATGGGAATACCGTATTTCTTTCAAACAAATGTATTTTAATGGAGCTTAAGTTTATTTCCATAATTTAAAACTAGTCATACTGATGCACTCATTCTTCGAAATATTGCGTGTGTGAGAGAGAGGTGAGGAACGCGTATGGGGGAAAGGTCTAAATAGCTTCAGATTTTAGAACAGGTTTCGCAGAACAATTAATGCAAGGTCTGCTTCAGAGGTAAGGACATGAGTCTTACATGTGTGTGAGATGCCTACTCAAAGGCTGAAAAAACACCTTATTGTTTAGGCAAGCTGGAACAAGTTATTCATTTAGGTTATTCTCTGCTAAAGGCTGATGCAAACACACGGGTCCACAAACACACGCAAAAGTGTCTACGTGGCATTTCTGGCACATTTGCAAAGGCTTAATTGACAATCAACTAATTTGAGGTTAAAAGAGATAGCAAAGTAAAGCCAAAGAGGTGTGGAAGAAACGTTGAAGAGCACACGGACGGTCCTGACAACAGGAGCCATGAGAACGGACACGGAGGAGAGACCAGCCCCGACGTCTGGAAGAGGGGAAGCGGCCGGCCATACCACGAGCCGTGCTTCGCCAGCGCCGCGCGTGCGTGACGCGGGGACGGGCTGCGTGCCCCCGGCCCCCTGGCAGGCCTGTGAGAGGAGGTGCTGCTCCCCCGGGGACGTGAAGCAACGTGCGTGTCCCTTCCTGGGCAGGGACGGGCTCGAGTTCCACAAAGCTCCTCTCGTGTCCTTCCACCTTGACCTGGGATGCACACAGGTTCTACCATTCAGTCCAAAAACACCGGTCAAGCAGAATAAAAATTACTTAGATCAGTGTCCAGTAATTAAGAATGAACATCTAGAACAAAATTTTGGACTGTTTTCCAGCCATTTACTGTATTTTTCTATTGTAACCACATCTATGAAAAGCACGTCCCTCCCTTTTTTCCTTTCTACAACAAGAGATCAAGTGTCAGCACTGTTTCCATGAGCTACCAGTACATCTACGTTTTTTTAATCACTTAACTTGAGCCAGCAATAAAAAACTCAATTTAAAATTGCTTTTTTAAAATGTAATCTCAATTCCACTCTTAAGTAGATATGATTTAGCTGATTTAATACTCAGACTAGTGCACTGCAATTTGTAACTCCTTTCACTCTGACAGCAGAAAAGAGGGAGTCACGCATTACAGTACCCCGAGATGGACGGCCCCATAAAACACACCGCCAAGTCGTTCCACAGCCCAGGATTTGTCCAGTCCTCGCGATCAAAAGCCGGTGTTTCAGCAGGCTGCTACGCTGAGCTCCAGCTGCGACACCCGAGCACCGGCGAGGAGCAGCTTCCTAACAGGTAAACAGCAGCAGCAAAGACATCACGCCTAACGAAGTCAAGAGTCTCAACACACAGCCTGGACACGACTCTTACCAATAATAAACAACCTGCAAATACCACCTATCTTCCCTTCAACGTAACACGATACAATTAATTTACCGTCTCTTACACCGAACCATTATCTTTTCATTTTATTTTCTCTTTTAAGATTCCGCCTTAAAATGACTTAATTGTTCCAGTCCACCCACACAAACACAAGAGAGAGCTTTATTGCAGTGGGGAGCCCTAAATAGCACGGTCCGTTTTAGGCTGACACAAACACGCATTTAGTTTAGCTCTACATTTGTTCCTCGGGAGACTGCCATCTCCCCCCTGCTCCCCCCAACTGCCATCGCAGGAGGCCGCCGAGCCCCGCGCCCGGCTCGGCGGGGGGACCCGCGGCTGCGAGCGGAGCCGAGCCGAAGGCAGCCCTGGTGACGACCAGTGGGGCTGCACACGGGGCGCCCACGGGCGCTCCACACGGAGGTGGCAGGCGGTCCTCCCCCTCGCCCCGACCGCTCACGCCGTCAGCGACCCCCCCCTCAGCACCAGCACGCGCACGAACCGACCCCAGCTGGAGCTAATCCGGCAAAGAGATGGAGTTTTACCAAAATTAACGCCCTTACCCAGTTCGTCACGTGGCGCACAAGTGCCGGAATAGGAGACAGAACAGCACGCGGGAGGGACGAGCCAGACTCCTTACCTGCCCAGCAAGAAGGCTTGTGCAACCACAGCGCCAACTGCGCCCAACTGCTCAGCCAGGAACCCCGGGCCATTCGGAGCCGAGGGTTCAAGGGGCCTGCTGAGGCACACACATTCATGAAAGCAGCCATCAGCAGCTTGCAGGACTTCAAAAGGAAGCCACTTCGAGCCTCCAAGCTATCCACCCAGCCAAAGGCTGCTGTCGAAAGGCTGCCAACCTGCTCCTACTGTTACAGGATTCACGCCAGACAAACGGCAGACCTGCAATTAGAAGAGGTGTTTGTTGGACTCTCTTCTGCAGCTTATTAGCGGAGAGGCGAGGTTTGTAGCTTCTTGCTCTCAGAAATGCCTGACCTCCGCCGAGCGCAGCTAGCTGCAGCCGCCCTGCACCAGGCCCTCCTGCGCGCTTCCATTCAGCGGGGTTGGAGCTCTGGCTTCAGCACGCTGCGGAAGAGCACCCCAGGTACGTAGGGCGTGAGGTTCAGAGCTGCGGCACCACCTCTGCTGCCGTAGAGAAGCCTCGGTAACAGCCGTCGGCGCTCTCCCCTCTCCCCTACCTCCAGCTTTGCCCAAGCAGACCTCAGATTCTTCACCTGCCTCATCCACCAGCCGAGGTGTTCCCTGCCCACTGACTCCCCCGACCAGCTGCTGTCCTGCTTTCTCCAGGACGGACGGCAGCTCACTTACAAGGAACACCACAGATGTCCACACGCATCTTTTCAGCGGCACCACAGGTAACAGCGCAGAACCGTGGTCTGCCACTCTCAAAAACGGGGGTAATGCTCACCCACAGAAGTCACTTTTACCGGTGCAGCCACCCAGGTGCCCGTTCGGGTCAGCAGGAGAGAACAGGACAGCAACAAACCGAGCGCCCGGCCCGGCAATAACCTGCCGCCCCCGGAAGAGGCGGGTGGCTGGTGCTTCGGAAGAAGCACGAGGACACACACGCAGAGGTCATCCGTCCTCCCTCACTCTGCCCCCACGCTTCAGAGACACATTCCCCAGCCTGAAACTGCATCCGGACCACCGCGTTCAGTGGTCCGCCCACAGACCCACGAAGACATCTAATTCCTTTCTCGAAATAAGAAAACCCTCGCCAGCGTCCCACAGCAGCCATTCCTCACTCACACAGGCACCGCGCAAACGCTGCATTTTAGAACCGCCGACTATTGCCTGCACGATACTCCCCAGCTCCTGCACCACGAGGAGTGACGTACAATCATCACCTCCCGTCTGCTCGCGGTTCAGTCACCAAAGACCTCTGCGGTACTTCCTTTCAGACATTTCCCTCCTCGGCAGAAGTCAGTTGGCTTGGACGCGCTGCAGGCAGCTACGCCACCTCACAGACCCGTAGGGCAAAGCTGAGCAGCCCCACGCAGAACTCCCTGAGTTACCCTAAGAGCTTAGGGAGCTACGCCACCTTTGCACTTGAAAGAAGGGAGCACAATCACTCGAGACGAGGGACGCTGGTCCTGGGGCTTTAGGGGCGTTTCAGAGGGGGCGGCAGGCTGATTCGCAGGCCCAAGGAACGCACGAGGAGTTCCCATCGGAACCGGGCAGCTCTCGGGGGCCCACCGCCTGGCCTGCCCGCACAGCCGCCAGGCCACAGAGCAATACTCCCGGCCAGCAGTGGCTCGGCAGGCGAGGCGGAGCTCCGCCGAGCAGGATGAATTCAGCACGAAATGAAAGCGCAGATCAAAGGAGCCCTGCTTAAAGGAGGGATCATCTAATAACCGGCTGAGACAACGACGCAGCACCTGATGTTGACTATTCACCAGCGGATGAATCATAAGGTCAGTTCTGGCCTTCCGGGGGAAAGTCAGCATCTGAACTGCTAATGAAGAACACCATCAGGTTTCTGCAACGCATCGCTCCTCCTCCCACGTTACTGGTACCATCGCCGCGCCGCCAGCGCTCCGTCCAGAGAACAGCTAGCACCCCACGGAACGAGCATAAAGGCCGCGTTGATGACCCTGGCCTCTATAACCATGGTTCACTGTAGATCTTGTTATTCAAGTAGAGTTTTGAGAGCACCTACTGAACATCAGCAAGGCTTACAAATGCAGATCACTGCGAGACAGAACCCTGCGGACACCGAGCTGCATGCCCCCAAGTGCACGGGGCCACATCTTCAGGCAGGGATCACCCACCAGCTCCGACTGGGTCACACGCTTGCTCGTACTCCAGCCTGGCAAAGAAAACTTTCGGTATAGCTGCTTTGCCATTTGCCCACAGTTCTTACCTACTTTTGAACGCATTACTCTAAAACTGCGTTTTGGCTCCAAACATAGCCAAAGAAGAGAAGAAAAAAGGAGTTCCTTGAAAGCATCTCCACTAAATTCCACACATTTTGTAGTCAGTGGCACTTCCTAAATTAATGATCTCAAAAAAAAATAAAAACCAACAAGAAAACAAACCTTGAACTGTTGTGAATTCAGGTTTCCAACGCTGCTAAGAAATACTGTCATTCCTCACCTTACAGATGCATACAGTTATGTACAACATCTAAATGACTTTTCAGTTCAGACACATTAAGGACCTGTTTAGAGCAGGATTTAAAAGGTGTGTGTTCAGACAATGTCAGGTAATGCTGTAACTAACGTGCTCTTAAGCTGTCTCAGTCTCGCCTACCCCCAGGTCTGGAAGCAAATAAGCCGTCCCTGAACACACTCGCACACCCTCATCAAGCCAAGCTACAACAGATCCCGGTGGATCTCCGTGAATTCTCACACACAGAGGCTGGAAGAGAGCAATTATCGTTCAACACCACCGCTGGCATCTTCCGCAGCTGTGTATGCACACAGACCAGTGGGCTAAGTTTTTAACCCGTTTATGCACAGAAGAGATAAAAGATACAAGAGCAGATGCTGGGATCCCCTTTTGAGAGTTCCAATACCTAAGAACGGGAACAAATTCAAATACCTTTTCCCCCTTTTGGCAGGGGTGAGGCGGTTAAAAGGGGGCCTAGTTATTTTAGGACGGCTGTCCCTAGATCCTATTTTAGCATCAGACTTTCGTTATATATTTAAGCATTGCTTCAGAGTACCAGCTGGCAAACAGAAAATACACACCGCCGTGCTGGCATTGCTTCCCTGCCTCTGTCCTCCTCCTGCCCCGGGAGCTGCCCTGCTGCTGCTGAGGAGCCCGCTGCCTCGTCCCTCCCAAGAAGCACGTTGCACGTGAAAGAGCGAGGCGAGGCCAGAGCAGGGGCTGAGGGGGGCGGTTAAACCGTTTTTATCCCTCTCCCAGACTCATTTGCATCCCTCCCCAACGAGCCGTTTGATGCGCCTGCCGATGCTGCGTCTGGCAGTTCTGGCAAGGTGACGCAAGGCTCCGTCCTCCCCTCGCCGGGCGCAGAGGGCGGGCAGCCCAGCGCCGCCTGCCTTCCCCTCACCAGCCCCTTGGGCTCCCTGGTGGGTTCCCTCACGCCTGCACTCGCCAGCACAGCCGGACCGCCGGCAGGGGCGAAACGGGAAAAGAACCGGCTCCGTACGCTGGAGGACAAACCTTCATGGGAGAGCTAGCCTTACAAATAGATAAGTTTGGCAGGAAATGGTTATATTTAGCCCTTCCCTTTCACCTCGGCTCCTCAGCGCATTCGTGCTCTCCTGCGGAAGGGTCCTTCTGAACGGTGCTAGAGGTCAGCTTTAACGGACCGCCTCAGCGGAAAGAAATGCAACCAACTTAATACGTGTTAACAGAGACCAGCGTAAACAATCGTCAGAATATCAAATATCCAGCTACTAGGGCATAAAAAGAAATCTCGTATCTCGATGCGTTACATAGCCAGCTCCAAGACAACGCTGCCAAAATTACTCCACGAGTTAGGTGCGTGGAGGGCGAGGCTCAACTTCTGCAGGCACCAGTAACGTCTTCACCAGCGCTGCTCTAAGTAACGCAGCTGTGGTGTTCTCCACAGGTACAAACCTTAGGTAACGGCCCCGACAGCTACGCAACCAGAACGCTCCCAGCTCCCTCGGCGCGCACATAACATCAGCCAGGGGGAAGGGAGCTAGCAACAGTTGCCGTACAACAGAAGTTCGCAGGAGGCAGCGGGGGGTGGCTCTGGAAACCTCATCTGCGCCAGGCCGGTAGGATTTCCCGTTCCGAGGGGCAACTTTGGTACGTGCAGTGAGAATTAAAGCCGGAGACACAGCGCGCAGCTTCCCCCCCGCAGGCTGCTCCGGTACCGCACGGCCTCACCCTCCGCACCGCCGGCCCCGCCGCGGCGCAGCAGGTAACGGCTGGCCGAGCGAGGGCTGAAGCGGAGGGGGTCAGCGCGGCACCAGCCCCCGGGGCTTGCCTGGAAGCCGGGCCAGCAGCAGGCAACGCGGGCCGGGCCCGGCACGAGCGGGCAGCGGCAGCGGCAGGCTCAGCACCGCCGCGGGTCGCCGTGCCGCGCCCGGGGGCCGCGGCTGCCCTAGGACGCGCCTCCCGCCCCGGGGCGGCCCCGCAGCGCCGCACGGCCGGCAGCCAGGCGGGGCCCCGGCTCCCCGCAGCTCCCCGCAGCTCCCGCCCCGGGCACCCGGGGCCCGCCACGGCCGCGAAGCGGGGCGGGGCCGGGGGGCGCTCGCAGGGCGGCCGCTCCCGATGCTCCCCGGGTGACAGCGGCAGCCGCCGCTCCGAGCCGCGGCCCGGGGCGGGCCCGCCCCCGCCAGCACCCTCCGCCGAGGGCCGGGGCGCGCGGCCCGGTGCGGCCCCAGCCGGAACGGGGCCCGGCGGGGCCCGGTGCGGCCGCAACGCCCCCCCTCCACCCCCCGCGGGCTGCCTCCCGGGCCCGGTGCGGCGGGGCCGGGCCGGAAGCCGCCGCCTCGCCCCCCCGCGGCGCCGCCGGCGCTGCCCGTGCCGGGGGGAGCAGCGCGCACCCGCCCCGGGCCTCCCCCGGCCGCGGGCCCGCAGCGCACGGGGGGCCGCCGGGTCCCGGGGCCGCTCCCGGCCGCGCCCACGCGAGGCCCGCCCCGTGCCCGCGCCCGGCGCCCGCTCCCCCGCTCCCCGCCGCCGGAGGGGCCCCGCGCCGCCCCCCCCGGCCCCGCCGCGCTCACCTCCCCATGGCGGCGGCGGCAGGCGCAGCTACGGCGGCGGCGGGCTCGCCATGGACGGCGGGCGGCACCGCGCGGCCCTGCCCTGCCCGTCCCGTCCCGGCCCTGCCCCGCCGGTCCCGTCCCGGCCCGTACCGTCGCGGCGCTGCCCGGCCCCGCGTGCCCCGCGGCGCGGCGCTGACAATGGCGCGGGGCGGGGCGGCGGCGGCGGGCGGGCACGGCCCCGCCCCTCCGGGGGCCGACGGGCGGCGTTGCGTCACTTCCGCCCGGCCGCCGCGCCGCGCCGCCCCGCCCGCCCCCTGCCGGCAGCGCGGGGATGCGGGGGCGGGGCCTCGGCGGGGCGGGGCGGGGCCTCGAGCGGGCGGTGCCGCGGGTGGGCGGGGTCTGGAGTGGGCGTGGTCTGGGGTGGGCGTGGTCCCGCGCAGGGGCGGGGCGGGTGTCGCGGGGCCGCCCCCGCAGCAGAAGCCCGTTACCAGCGGTACCGCACCCGGTTACCAGCGGTACCGCACCCCGTTACCAGCGGTACCGCACCCGGTTACCAGCCATGTACCGCACCCCGTTACCAGCGGTACCGCACCCGGTTACCAGCCATGTACCGCACCCCGTTACCAGCGGTACCGCGCCCCGTTACCAGCCATGTACCGCACCCCGTTACCAGCGGTACCGCGCCCCGTTACCAGCCATGTACCGCACCCCGTTACCAGCGGTACCGCGCCCCGTTACCAGCGGTACCGCACCCCGTTACCAGCGGTACCGCACCCCGTTACCAGCCATGTACCGCACCCCGTTACCAGCGGTACCGCACCCCGTTACCAGCGGTACCGCACCCCGTTACCAGCGGTACCGCACCCCGTTACCAGCGGTACCGCACCCGGTTACCAGCGGTACCGCGCCCCGTTACCAGCCATGTACCGCACCCCGTTACCAGCCATGTACCGCGCCCCGTTACCAGCCATGTACCGCACCCCGTTACCAGCGGTACCGCACCCGGTTACCAGCGGTACCGCACCCCGTTACCAGCCCTGTACCGCACCCCGTTACCAGCGGTACCGCACCCCGTTACCAGCGGTACCGCACCCCGTTACCAGCGGTACCGCACCCCGTTACCAGCCATGTACCGCACCCCGTTACCAGCGGTACCGCACCCCGTTACCAGCCCTGTACCGCACCCCGTTACCAGCGGTACCGCACCCCGTTACCAGCGGTACCACACCCCGTTACCAGCGGTACCGCACCCCGTTACCAGCCATGTACCGCACCCCGTTACCAGCCCTGTACCGCACCCCGTTACCAGCGGTACCACGCCCCGTTACCAGCGGTACCGCGCCCCGTTACCAGCCATGTACCGCACCCCGTTACCAGCCCTGTACCGCACCCCGTTACCAGCGGTACCACACCCCGTTACCAGCGGTACCGCACCCCGTTACCAGCGGTACCGCGCCCCGTTACCAGCCATGTACCGCACCCCGTTACCAGCGGTACCGCACCCCGTTACCAGCGGTACCGCACCCCGTTACCAGCCATGTACCGCACCCCGTTACCAGCGGTACCGCACCCCGTTACCAGCGGTACCGCACCCCGTTACCAGCCATGTACCGCACCCCGTTACCAGCCCTGTACCGCACCCCGTTACCAGCGGTACCGCACCCCGTTACCAGCGGTACCACACCCCGTTACCAGCGGTACCGCACCCGGTTACCAGCCATGTACCGCACCCCGTTACCAGCCCTGTACCGCACCCCGTTACCAGCGGTACCGCACCCCGTTACCAGCCATGTACCGCACCCCGTTACCAGCGGTACCGCACCCCGTTACCAGCCATGTACCGCGCCCCGTTACCAGCCATGTACCGCACCCCGTTACCAGCGGTACCGCACCCCGTTACCAGCGGTACCGCGCCCCGTTACCAGCGGTACCGCGCCCCGTTACCAGCCATGTACCGCACCCCGTTACCAGCGGTACCGCACCCCGTTACCAGCGGTACCGCACCCCGTTACCAGCCATGTACCGCACCCCGTTACCAGCGGTACCGCACCCCGTTACCAGCGGTACCGCACCCCGTTACCAGCGGTACCGCGCCCCGTTACCAGCCATGTACCGCACCCCGTTACCAGCGGTACCACACCCCGTTACCAGCGGTACCGCACCCCGTTACCAGCCATGTACCGCACCCCGTTACCAGCGGTACCGCACCCCATTACCAGCCATGTACCGCACCCCGTTACCAGCCATGTACCGCACCCCGTTACCAGCCATGTACCGCGCCCCGTTACCAGCGGTACCGCACCCCGTTACCAGCCCTGTACCGCGCCCCGTTACCAGCGCTACCGCACCCCGTTACCAGCGGTACCGCACCCCGTTACCAGCCATGTACCGCACCCCGTTACCAGCCATGTACCGCACCCCGTTACCAGCGGTACCGCACCCCGTTACCAGCGGTACCGCACCCCGTTACCAGCCATGTACCGCACCCCGTTACCAGCGGTACCGCACCCCCTTACCAGCCATGTACCGCACCCCGTTACCAGCCATGTACCGCACCCCGTTACCAGCGGTACCGCACCCCGTTACCAGCCATGTACCGCACCCCGTTACCAGCCATGTACCGCACCCCGTTACAAGCGGTACCGCACCCCGTTACCAGCCCTGTACCGCACCCCGTTACCAGCCCTGTACCGCACCCCGTTACCAGCCCTGTACCGCACCCCGTTACCAGCGGTACCGCACCCCGTTACCAGCCATGTACCGCACCCCGTTACCAGCCATGTACCGCACCCCGTTACCAGCGGTACCGCACCCCGTTACCAGCGGTACCGCACCCCGTTACCAGCCATGTACCGCACCCCGTTACCAGCGGTACCGCACCCCGTTACCAGCCATGTACCGCACCCCGTTACCAGCGGTACCGCACCCGGTTACCAGCCCTGTACCGCACCCCGTTACCAGCCATGTACCGCACCCCGTTACCAGCCATGTACCGCACCCCGTTACCAGCGGTACCGCGCCCCGTTACCAGCCATGTACCGCACCCCGTTACCAGCCATGTACCGCACCCCATTACCAGCGGTACCGCGCCCCGTTACCAGCCATGTACCGCACCCCGTTACCAGCCATGTACCGCACCCCGTTACCAGCGGTACCGCACCCCGTTACCAGCCATGTACCGCACCCCGTTACCAGCCATGTACCGCACCCCGTTACCAGCGGTACCGCACCCCGTTACCAGCCATGTACCGCACCCCGTTACCAGCGGTACCGCACCCCGTTACCAGCCTTGTACCGCACCCCGTTACCAGCGGTACCGCGCCCCGTTACCAGCGGTACCGCGCCCCGTTACCAGCCATGTACCGCACCCCGTTACCAGCGGTACCGCGCCCCGTTACCAGCCCTGTACCGCACCCCGTTACCAGCGGTACCGCACCCCGTTACCAGCCATGTACCGCACCCCGTTACCAGCGGTACCGCACCCCGTTACCAGCCATGTACCGCACCCCGTTACCAGCGGTACCGCACCCCGTTACCAGCCTTGTACCGCACCCCGTTACCAGCGGTACCGCGCCCCGTTACCAGCCATGTACCGCGCCCCGTTACCAGCCATGTACCGCACCCCGTTACCAGCGGTACCGCACCCCGTTACCAGCCATGTACCGCACCCCGTTACCAGCCATGTACCGCACCCCGTTACCAGCGGTACCGCACCCCGTTACCAGCCATGTACCGCACCCCGTTACCAGCCATGTACCGCACCCTGTTACCAGCGGTACCGCACCCCGTTACCAGCGGTACCGCACCCCGTTACCAGCCATGTACCGCACCCCGTTACCAGCGGTACCGCGCCCCGTTACCAGCGGTACCGCACCCCGTTACCAGCCATGTACCGCACCCCGTTACCAGCGGTACCGCACCCCGTTACCAGCGGTACCGCACCCCGTTACCAGCCTTGTACCGCACCCCGTTACCAGCCATGTACCGCACCCCGTTACCAGCGGTACCGCACCCCGTTACCAGCCTTGTACCGCACCCCGTTACCAGCCTTGTACCGCACCCCGTTACCAGCGGTACCGCGCCCCGTTACCAGCCATGTACCGCACCCCGTTACCAGCGGTACCGCGCCCCGTTACCAGCCCTGTACCGCACCCCGTTACCAGCGGTACCGCACCCCGTTACCAGCCATGTACCGCACCCCGTTACCAGCGGTACCGCACCCCGTTACCAGCGGTACCGCACCCCGTTACCAGCCATGTACCGCACCCCGTTACCAGCGGTACCGCACCCCGTTACCAGCCTTGTACCGCACCCCGTTACCAGCGGTACCGCGCCCCGTTACCAGCGGTACCGCGCCCCGTTACCAGCGGTACCGCGCCCCGTTACCAGCCATGTACCGCACCCCGTTACCAGCCCTGTACCGCACCCCGTTACCAGCCATGTACCGCACCCCGTTACCAGCCATGTACTGCACCCCGTTACCAGCGGTACCGCACCCCGTTACCAGCGGTACCGCACCCCGTTACCAGCGGTACCGCGCCCCGTTACCAGCGACGCAGCACGCGCCCAGAAGCAGCCCAGCAGCTGCCCCAGCCGCCCCCCGCCACGCAGCAGGTCGCCCCGCAGCCCTCCTCGAGCGCGGAAGCCCGGCCGTGTTTTGGGGCTGTTGCCGTGGGAGCCCGAGCCCCGCGTGCTGCACGCACCCTGCGTCCGCAGCACCTTAACTGCCGAGTAACGCCGCGCCGTGCCGCTCTCTGAGTGTGGAAACAGCTCGAACGCTGTAACGGTGACAGAGAGGAAACTTCTGGAAGACTGAGGAATGGCTGGAGCCCAGGCCAGGCACCTAATTTAGGAAAATGAGTTCCCTTTACACTGCCGTGTCTTTCTAATTGAGCAGGAGCCCTGCCATTCTCATTAGCACGGCCTTGACTTGGCACGTGCAGCAGTTAGCAGGGTTACTCAGCACTCTCGAAGCAGATCTAATTCAAGGAAATTTGCGGGAGGTTTTCTGTGCCAGCGCAGCTCTGTGTGGCTGCAGTGCGGGGTCGAGGCTGCAGGCGAGGTGCTGGAGCCTTCGCTGACCCTTCCCTTCCCTTCCCTTCCCTTCCCTTCCCTTCCCTTCCCTTCCCTTCCCTTCCCTTCCCTTCCCTTCCCTTCCCTTCCCTTCCCTTCCCTTCCCCTCCCTTCCCCTCCCTTCCCCTCCCTTCCCTTCCCTTCCCTTCCCTTCCCTTCCCCTCCCTTCCCCTCCCTTCCCCTCCCTTCCCCTCCCTTCCCTTCCCTTCCCCTCCCTTCCCCTCCCTTCCCCTCCCCTCCCTTCCCTTCCCCTCCCTTCCCCTCCCTTCCCTTCCCTTCCCTTCCCTTCCCCTCCCTTCCCTTCCCCTCCCTTCCCCTCCCTTCCCTTCCCTTCCCAGGCAGGGAGCAGGGACCTGCCCGGCCCCGCACAAAACCCCTGCTTTGTAATTACCTGGAGCATGGTAAAGGTTTTAAACTCTTTTAGCATTATTAAAATCAGTACATAAAAGCTTTGCTTACGTGTCGGAGGTGAGCTGTGGTACAGAAATAATAAGCCAGATGACCTTCCATGCTGCTGCTTGTCATGAATTACTTTCTTTTGCCTTGGGGAAATTTCTAAATAAATACACATATATGTACACGCATGGAAATAGGCAAATCTTTCAGTTGTAATACGGGGACAGTTACATCACTGCCCTTCTCAAATACACAGCACAGCGTAATTCTGAGTGCAGCTGCCGAGAAAACCCCGGAAGCCCTCGGTTCTGAAGTGACAGAGCTTGTTTCAGTCCGTGTGTCGCAGCCCTGGGCTGCAGCGCGCCTGCCCCACGGCTGGGTGGCTCAGCCCGCCGAGCCGCAGGCGGAGCAGGCAGCACACGCGGCCTGTCCCAGCAGCTCCGGTGCGTGCGTGCGGAACTCTCATTAACTTCTCCGAGGAAAAGTAATTAGCGCGAGGGCAGGGCTGAGGGCAGGGCTGAGGGCAGGGCTGAGGGCAGGGCTGAGGACACGCGCTGCCCCCGCCGTGCCGGTCCCGCAGAGCTCCCGTGTCCCTGGCCGGGCCGTTGGGGTCCTTACGCGGCCCGTCCGTGGTCCCGCTGTAAAGCCCCCGTGCTGTGGTGCCAGGCGGGTTTCGGCGTGAGGAGGGAGAGTCCAGTCCGCCCCCAAGCAACGAACAACAACACATAATTGCTACTGACCCAGCGTTACACAGGTTGCACACCATTATGGAATTAAGCGAGCCGCGTCCTTGCCTCTGCGCTTGGCGGCACGCCCGTTCCCGCTCCGTTCCCACCAGCCGCCCTCGCGCTGAGGCCGCTCCGCGCCCGCCCGCGCCGGTCCCGTGTCCGCCGGCACCCGCCCCAACGCGCCCCGGCGCTCTCACGGCCGCCCGGGCCTCACGCGACGAAACGCTGCTCTAACAGGCGGTGGCACCGGCGGCACGGAGCGGCCCCGGCGGCTCGGCCCTCCCGGGCCACGCAGCGCTGCTCCCGCCGGGCGCGGGCCGGCTGCGGGCCGGCGGTCACCTGCGGCGCCGCTCCCAGGGCCCGGGGCCGCCGCGCTCCGCTCCCCACGGGGCTGGCAGCGGGAACGGCCCGGCTCGGCCCGGCTCGGCTCGGCCCGGCTCGGCTCGGCCCGGGCCGCGTCCCCCGCCCCGCAGTGCGCCCCCGGCCCTCTGGGGGTCCCCCTGGCGCCGCGCAGGGCCCGCGGCAGGCCGGGGCGCTGCTCCCGCAGGGGGCTGCCGCCAGGCTCCGCCGTCCGCAGCCGGCCGCCACCGAGCGGCAGCTTTCCGGGCGGGAGAAGGGACGCGCAAAAGGCGGGGAACGGAGACAAAACGCTCCGGAACGGCCCCGCGCTCCGGGCGGACGCGGGGAGCCCCCGAGTGGCCCCGGCTCGGGGCGCGCCGAGCTCTGCCCGGAGCCCCCGCCCCCGGCCGGCCTGCCCGCGCTGCGGCACGGAGCGTGGGGCTCGGCGCCCCTGGGGCTGAGTCGCAATTAGGGCGTCTCGGAACACATGTTCACACACGGTGCAGACCAGTTATGTAGCTCTGCTGGCGCAGGACACCGGAGGGGCCTGCCTGGCACTACTGGCCTTTCCTTTTGATCCTGACCTTTCCACCCAGAGGAGACACAAAGCATTGCTGCCTGTGAGGAGCACGCGGCGGCTGGGGCAGCCTCCTGCCCGGGCAGCGACCGGGGGCTGGGGCGGCGGTGTCGGGGCACCTGTGAAAGTCAGAGCTCGCTGGGGCAGGAGGAGAGCGCTACGATCCAAGCTCAGCTTTTTTAAAACGCCCTTTTCTAATAAGAAGGAAAATATTTTTCAAAGTAATAAAGTTCCTGCGCAGAAATCTAGCCGTCGTGTTCTGGAAGTGTCGGCTGCGGATGGCACCGACGAACCAGTCAGCATTCGGCTGTTTTGCCAACGTGGCAGTTCATCACAGTGGGTGAAGAAATGTATTTGCTTTCGGTGAATTGGTCTTTTACAGCGGGAGAATGGTCTGCGCCAAAGTTGCCAGCCAGCCCAGCCAGCAGGGCCCTATCCAGGCCCTTTCCCCTTTGAAATGCAAACGCTGCTGGCTGCAGCCCGGCACGCGGCCTCGCCAGTGCGATTGCACGGCCTCTGGTTCCCATGGGTCAGCCCCAAACACCTGGGTTTTAGAGGCGCCCGCTCGGGTGCCAGTTGTTCCAGCAGTTAGCCATTAACTCTCGCAGCGACGCCTGCTACATGCCGCCGCCTGCGCTGCCGACAGCCCGGGTCGTGTCGCGCCGCTCGCGGGGCGCGCTTCGGCCTGACGCGCTTCGGCCTGCTGGTTTCACAACCTGCCCGCGGCCCCACGGCCAGCGCCCGCGGCCCCACGGCCAGCTCCCTCGCTCGGGGCCGCCCCGAGGACTGGGGCTGGCAGCGCTCCCCCCACGCCTCCGCAGCACCGAGGCTGCGAGGGGCCCGCTTCCACCCTCGCCCGCTGGCCGAGTGCCGCTGCAGGGGGACTGCGCTTGCCTCGGCTGAACCAGCTGGGATCTCAACCCGTGTAAGTGAGGGCTGGGTCTGCGTCTGAGGAGTAATTTATCTAAGTTTCTGTCCCATGAAATGTAGCAGCCACTAAAAGTCCCATTTCAAAATCATCAGAAAAATCACAGCAGTGCTTACCAAGTGCAGTTCTGCTGCTGCCGCCATAACGAGAACTTTCGTGCTCCTGAGTTGCAGGAAACAGAATTGTGCTGCAAGTGGATGAGAGTACAGAACGAAGAAACTCACAGTCACAGTGCTCCTGCAGCTGCTAAAACAGGTTGGCTTTTATGAGCTTTTTTTTTTGCTTTTTTTCCCCAGCACATTGCAGCTTACAGAGCCATTGGGTTCCTGTGCTGGCTCACATATTTAACCTACACGCACTCTTTTCAGAACAGCTGGAATGATGGCGTTGAATTGAATTGCTGAAACGTTTGAATACACGGACATGCAGACAGGGGTGGGCTGGTGCGAGGCCTCGCGTTGGCCCTGCGTGCCGGGGGCTGTCCCCACTGCCCTGCTGGGGTCCCGCCGGCCTGGCCGTGCCACGGCCCGGTGCCGCCGGCCCCGCGAGCAGCCGCCGGACGGGCACCGCCACCGCAGTCCCGGGCTGCTGGCCGCGGCTGGCGGTACTGACGCAAGTGCCCTCGGCAGCAAACAGAGGAGTCTAAACAGCTGCCAAGCACTGGCACCTCTGAGGGTTCAGAAAAGAAAAGAAAAGGGGGAAAAAAAAAAAAACAGTCACATTGATTCATTCACAAGCTTCCCTTTTTCTGCCTTTTTTTTTTTCATGTAAAGCCTCTGTTTTACCCATCCTGGCACATCACATACAGGCTGAGAAAGAGTCAAAGTCACAAAGCTCAGCTCTGTGATTATGAAAAATATATGACCTTCTCTTTTCCTGACTTGTACAGGGCAAATTATTAACCCAGCTCTCTCTGTGCTAACTTCACATGCAGTTCATTCAGTTTTCTAATGAATTTATAGTTTTGAATGGCTAAGAACCTCATCTGTTTAAAATGCTCAATTTTCTAAAAATAGACTATTTAGAGCGCTTCTATTCCACCCTGTTTGGTACAGGAACAGAGGAAAGTAGAGGTTTTCGTGTCTCAAGCTAGAAAAGGACAAGAATTGGAAGGTCAATGTTGTGGATGACTTTCAGGGTGATGAACTGATCGGCTTATGCCTACCTGAACTGAACGTTGGCTGAACATCACGCTGCAGGGACCGCAGTCATGGAATCAGGCTTAGCCAATCTGAAATAGGTTTCAGACAAAATGGGGTTTTCTGGGATAGTTTCATCCTTTATTGTACACGCCTCATCTGCATCCAGTAAGTGGCTGGCAATAACACTTAAAAATGACAAGGGACATGCCAAAAGGGTGCTTTCAGAAGGCTACTGCACTTCCTGAATGGCAAAAGCCCCGTGCCCCTGAGCCCCACTTCTCGCACAGCACCGGAGGTGCCGTATGCCCAGAGATCCCTCACCTCGGTTTGCAAATGAGGCACGAACTGTGTCTGGCATCAGCGGCCGCTGGAGATACCAGGTCAGGACACCTCTGTAGGCAGCATTTGGTCTTTTTTTGTGTTTCCATCTCAAAATATTTGGATAATGTGAGGTTTGGACAACTCATTTTGAAAAAATGGAACCAGTGTAAGTTCACCACTGCCTGGAAGCCCCTAATCCTTGGCAGGGTGCAGGAAGCTGCTCAAGCAGCCCCATGGAGAGAAAACTCAAATCCTAACAAAGCCGGCACGTGGAGCAGTGCAGCAGGGGCGGCCAAGCCCAGCCACCCTGCCTGGGGACCTGCTCGTCCCCTGTCCCCGCGGGCACCCCACCAGCACAGGGCACGTGGGCAGGAGCCGGTGGCACTGGAGAGGACAGGGCTGGGACGCGCTCGGCCAAGCTCCCGTAAGCAGCCTGAAGAAAAGTTATTTCTCATCCAGTTTTTGAGCTGTGATTGGCCTCGACAGGCACAGTGGCTTGGTGAGCTCCACAGAGGCCCCATGCCCTGCGCCTTGTTGCTGTCCAAATCTCCTCCCAGCCCTCCTGCCTCTGCCTGCACCCACAGGCACAGTGCCTGTCACACACACCCGCAGGCCCAGCGAGGGAAGGACGAAGGGATAAAAGTATCCCTGAAAAAAAAAAAAAAGGCAAAAACCCTAGGCACCATCTGGATTCCAAAGCCTGGAGAGCAGGAAAATACCAGGCTGGAAGGGAGCAGGCGCAGCGCTCGGAGGAGCGCACGTGCCGGCACCGGGCGCCGCAGGGTGCCACAGCCGGTCCTGAGTGGGGCAGCGCCGCGGGCGGCCGGGTCGCAGCACGCCGGGCAGCGCCGTGACCGCTCGCACCGCGCTCCAGCCGCTGCGGGCCCGCAGCGGGCGGCCGGGGAGGTGAGGGCAGAGGGGATGGGGCAAGCCAAGAAGTCAGCGGCGGTGACGTCCCCGTGGGTTGCGAAGGAGCAGAGCAGCTAACTCTGCAAAAGAGAGCTCGGGGTGCAGGCAGCTTGGTGACAGACCTCACGTCCATCTCCGGTCACACGGGGCAGGAACAGCGGCCGGACGCGTAGTGTCCGGGTGAGCGTCCACAGGGCGGCCCTGCGTGGCCGTGCGCGTCAGGCAGCTGCCTTCTGCCTGAAACAAGCGGGTTTGTGACAGTGCGTCACCCCGGGGGGAGACGCGTCCTGACAAGCTCTGGTCACTTGCATGTCCCCAGGATTTGTGGTGTCTCGTTTCTTCTCAGGGTGTTTCACTGACTTCTCCCAAAGCCATGAACAGATTTACAGCAATACTAAACCAGGCAAAGAGAAGAACCAGGCAAGCAGTTGATAAATTCTACATTTTGCCTGCCTTGATTGCTATTCTGGACCTGTACCTTCAACACAGGGACGGGAAGGGGCAAGGGCAGGGAAAGCTGTGTACTGGTGGCACATTGCCTTGTTTTATCAGGTGAAAACGACCCCAAGTGCTTTTCCTGCTCTTCCGTGATGATCGCTAGAAATCAGCACTGGAGGAATGCACCAGACATCTCCTAGACTGGGCATTTTCATAAGCTTTCTGCTAACGAACCGCAACTGATGACTTAAAAGCTGCCATGGACGGGCATCGTGCTCATCGGCCAGTGCTGCAGCATCGCGCGTGTCGGCAGAGCCTGGGCACCGCGTCACAGAGGAGGTATCACGGGAGAGAAATCAGAAAGGAGCCGACTTGAAGAGAAACTGCTCAGGCTTGTTTGGAGCAGACATCACAGCAGCCTGGGCAGGACGTGGCGGGCAGAGCAGCTCTGATGTGCAAGGGCTGACGTGCAGTGTCTATTTTAAACCAGCATTTAGCAGAGTAGAGGTGTTGGACGTGTGCAGGAGCGCTGGCTCTCCCGAGCTCCTCACTCGCTCAGAGGCTGTCTAGATTACCATATGCTATCCTGCCGTGTACCTCAGCCCGCTTTATTTGTCATCCCTTAACACATATGCTCGCAGCTCTGCTGCCTGGCACTCGGTAAGTCTGAATTTAGCTCTAAACCAGCCACAAACACACACGCGCTCAGGGCTCCGGTCTCTGTTTCTCACCGTCCTCACTTCCCCACCTGCCTTGCAAAGAGAACACAGTCCTGCAGCGTCTGCCACCGCGGGCAGGACTGCCGGGGGCACAGAGACACCACGCGGCGGGGGAGAACGGCCCCACCGAACAACCGAGGGCATATCTAAGGCATCTCCAACAGCAAGGACAACAGCAAGGACAACAGTCACAACAGAGGAACCCAAGAGTGAGAGGTCTTCATTACTGACCAGAACCTGACCAGGCAGCGAGCCAACCCGCACAAAGACAAGCTCTGAAACTGCCCCAAAACGTACATGGCAGCAGCAACTGCTGTCCCTTCACTTCAGGATCAGTTCTGGGAATCCAAAAGCACAAGTCAACCGTTTCCCTCGGGCTTGTTTACTTACAAAGAACACGCTCGTTCCTTTTACCTTGAACGCGGCAGGGACAAACAACACCAGGAACATTGCTTACTCACAGCTTCTCAGCCTGCCTTCCCAGGCAGAGCTTTGTCCCAAGGGGATTTCTGCCTCTGCTCACTCCACAGGGCTGCTCTCCAAAACCTTGCCTTTTGCCTCTTGGACACCTGTAGCCCTGTGAGGGTGCTGGGTGACCCTGCCCAGACCCAGCGGGGTTGCGCTCAGCCCAGCGGCACTGGGCTCCCGGCAGGGAATATGCGATGCTGTGCTCTGGCACTTCTCCAGTACCTGAGATGTGCTGGTGGCCTCAGCCCCCGGCCCAGCCTGTGGCACAGGGCTGCTCCTGCCCCATGGCAGCACCCAGCGTGGTGCCGGGAAGCCAAGGGCTGGTGGTCACACCATGCCGTGCCCATCACAGCACAATGTGCCCGTCACACCATGCCGTGCCCATCACAGCACAATGTGCCCATCACAGCACAATGTGCCCATCACACCATGCCGTGCCCATCACACCATGCTGTGCCCATCACAGCACAATGTGCCCATCACAGCACAATGTGCCCATCACACCATGCCGTGCCCATCACACCATGCCGTGCCCATCACAGCACAATGTGCCCGTCACACCATGCCGTGCCCATCACAGCACAATGTGCCCATCACAGCACAATGTGCCCATCACACCATGCCGTGCCCATCACACCATGCCGTGCCCATCACAGCACAATGTGCCCATCACAGCACAATGTGCCCATCACACCATGCCGTGCCCATCACACCATGCCGTGCCCATCACAGCACAATGTGCCCATCACACCATGCCGTGCCCATCACAGCACAATGTGCCCGTCACACCATGCCGTGCCCATCACAGCACACTGTGCACAACCCCATCCACCTCACCTGCTGCAGGAGGCGGTACCAGGAGCAGACCAGCATCTCTGCAGGCAGATCACAAAGTGCCCTTTGGATAGCGAATTCAGGGCAATTTCTTCCTGGGCAAGTGCAGAACCAGTGAAAACCCTGTATTTCCTGAGGTCTGCTCTTCAGCTGATCTCCTCTGAGAGAGGTCTTACATTTTTGGCAAAGGAGAGATGTGCCATGGCTCTGCGAAAGGTGTGGCTGCAGCTGGGTCCGCACTGGCCGTCCGCCCTGTGCGCTCCACTGGCAGCAGGCAAGGATATCACGCATTGCAGCTGGGTCCACTGGAATATTATTTTTAGTTCTTAAGTAAATATTTAGCTAAAAAGTCACCTGTGCACTCAGGAAAATTGTTTTGTCATGAGACAGTTTACAACAGCGCAAGTGCAGAACTTGCCAGACATGTCCAAAAATACTTGGCTGCAAGTGTGAAGAAGGGGAGGCAAGGAACTCCTGCATTTAACAGACCAAGCCAGCAACCTCTGCCCACAGGATCACGCTGGCTCGGGGCAATACCCACCCTGCTTCACCGCAGGGTCACTGGCATGATGACAGCTGTCTGTCCACCCACCATTCTGCCAGATCCTGCCTTTCCCTCCAGCCCCGCTGAACTTGCTCCCAGCGCGGGCTCTGCCCGGTCGCAGAGTGCCAGCGGCAGGGCTCGGCTCGCTGCAGAGCTGGTGTTGCACCGTGCCCACACCGCCGAGCCACAGCGCGGCCAGCACCCTCCTCCTCTGAACCTCTGCAGGCTGCAAGGCAGTGCTCGAGCAGCTGGGAAGTGATGGAGCGGGGTGGGAGACTTGTGCAATTCCTTCTGCATCAGCTAGGCTCCTGACACAAGTAGATGATTTTTGTGCCCACTCATCCACAGACTCATCTGGGCTCTGAGGCGCAAGCTGTTCTTTCTGCTTTGTGCATCATCAACAGCAATGGGAGCTCTGCAAGCCAAATTAGCCTCAGCAGTGGCTGGGTGACAGCTCCGACTGCAGCACATCTGTGCGGAAGCCGCGGGTCCCCCCCAGCCCCGCTCCTCCAGCAGGGTGGGACCTGCCGGCAGCGGGGATGCTGACTGTGCATCTGGGGCCCAGATCCCGAGCGGGGCGACCTCGCGCCACTTCGCCAAACGAGCACGCGCCAAAGAAAGCGGCAAACCCACGGCAAGCCAAAACTGGCCTCAGCTCCACCACGGTGCTTGCAGCCAGCATTTGCAAGTAGCAAACCTTCCTGTTGTAGTCTCCAAATGGAGTAATGCTAAGTGGACAATACTGTAAAGAGCCGCATGACAGTCCCTATATTAACTGCAACGTGCCGAAACATTTAATGCTACGCTGAGAGCGACGAGCGTCTGTGTGAGTGACACAGTTCAAGACTGCAGGGAGCACTGCATGTGCATCCCCAAGGACACTTTTTCTGCGTACCTCTCATCGCAATCTGATGCACTCTGAAAGGAAAAAGAAAAAGCAAATCCATTTTCTTCGGGAGCGCTGTGGAGTGTCAGCAATAAGTCATCTTTGGCAGGAATATGTTAACAGCATCCAGAGAGGAGAGAACTTCATCTGAGCAGAGAAACCATTGCAGCCTGACTTTGGTACAACTCCAGCAAGTCTGAAATGTTCATACGGGCTCTGCTCCAGCCCTCCTCAGATCCTTCCTGATCCCATCTTGGGCAAGACATCCAAGTTACACTTTTCTGTACAACTGGTTTGTAATGCTTATTTGACTTTCCATGGTGTTTTGCAATGTTAAGGGCTTGGACACGTACATGCTTTCAAATGTCAGAGGCATCCCCACTGCCAGAAGCCCCACCTGCAGATACGCTGGGCCGCTCTGGGGAGCCGATCGCACCGTGCTCAGGCCCGGGATCCATTCCGGGGCCCCTCATGCCCTGGCACGGGAACACGCCACGCCACGCCACGCCACGCCACGCCACGCCACGCCAGTCTCGGAGCCAACGCACGGTTTGCACGAAGCCACCACACACGTGTGCCGGCCCCGCAGCCCCGCGCCGGCCAAAGGGCAAGTGGGCGTGCGGCCGGAGCTGCGGGCGAAGGGGAGCCGGGGGTAGGAGCGACACACCTGCAGGAACAGCCAATGCGCGGCTCTGGGACCACAACCGGGGCAAACAGCAGCGCTGGCCCGGAGGAGGAACGTCTCGCACCTACCTGACAAATGGGAGCAGGAGGAGGGAGGTGGTCCTGCTGCCCTCTGGGGTGTTGCACAAAGCGGGGAGAGAGTATTTAACCCCCTGCAGAGCCGCCTCAGATCTCTTCCTAGCTCCAAAAGCTAGCAGCTGAAGAAATAGCAGGGTGTTTTCCTTGCCTTTTCTGCAGGGTATCGCTTTCAGCTGACTCTGGCAGAGCCGTCATGACTGAAACAACAGGTTACTCTGGGTGAGTCACGGGAGAGGCTTTGAATTTGTTTTAATAAGACAAGAAAAATGTTCTCTGGGTTTTCTTTAAGCCTTATTTGTAAAATTGGCCTGTATCGCTATTTAGTTGCTTTACATCTATTAAAGCACTTGGAAAGGCAAGGTAAACCAACCTCCTGCCATCTGCAGAATCTGAATTTAATTTGCACTTATACTGTTAGGCAATTATTTGGGACAATACAAATATAAACTCCTGATTTGCTAAGAGCTTAATAAGCTGTCACATGTGATGCAGCACAGTACATTACCTGTTAGATACCTGCAGCAGCATTATATCAAAGAGCTAAGTTTGACAAAACTGATGACAAATACTGAGAACCCCTTTCTGCCAAGTATGTAGGGACAGTAAAAACAGTGCTGAAGGGGCTCCCAAAAGCAGCAGCTGTGAGGAGGACGAGCACTCCGGCAGGAAGGCAGCTGCCCGCCGCCCGCTCACCCGGCTCTGCCCCTCTCCCCGCAGCGGTGGGCTCGTCCTCATCAAAAACCCGCACCTGGACACGATGGAGGAGGACATTCTGTATCACTTGGACTTGGGAACAAGGACGCACAACCTGCCTGCTATGTTTGGGGACATAAAGGTAAGTAGCAGGGGCAAAAGCGAGGCAGCAGCTCCCAGGCGCAGGGCTCTCCATCCCCTTGTCCCGCGGCGCTGCCGTCCTGTGCCGGGGCCCCGCTGCTGTGGGTGCGCCAGCTGGAGGCAGGATCTGGCCACCTGCAAAGAGTCTCGGTGGCTTGTTTTGGACAGAAGGCCCAGTAGAAAACTCTCCTTTAAAATACCTAACATTCAGTAAAACCTGAGGTTATTTTGGCCTCCCTGTTAGAGGACAGGCAGGAAGCACTTGTCCAAAGCATCCGAGCTGAGCTTTGTGTGCTGGAGACAGGGGAAAGAGGCTGTCCTATTTTTAGCTGAGGCCAAAGCACAAAGCTGTCAAGCACAGGCTGTCGGTGCTCCCATCCCGCATTAAATCAGAGCAGGGGAAGCGTCACGGAGCCACAGGGCTCGAGGAACCCGGCACAGCCGTCACCATGCGTGGGCTCCCCCTTCCCTGCAGGTCGGCAGCGCTGCCCACGCAGCCACACGCCAGCCCCCTCCTATGTTTAGGGAGCGGTTTTTGTTTTAGTATGGAAACTGAGAAAATTTGTCCCTTTCCTCCCTGACTCTGTGGCCTTCGTGTCATCAGCAGTGCTCTCTAATTGCAGTAGACACTGCTGATAGAATAAATAAAATGACAAGCTACTCTAACATCTGGCTTTGCTTTCCTTTGCTGTCAGTAGGAATACTAACAGCTTAAATTGGCCAAATATATTACAGTGAAATTACTTTAGATCTTCTTGACTTGGAGCTGACACCCAGCTCTGTGCAGCTGTACGGCTGTCTCGGCCCAGCGCAGTCACAGCCCCAGAGGAGCACGGCTTGGCTTTCACGGCAGCTCCGGGTGTTGAGACCCCCGTTGCTCTGCTGCCCCTTGGCTGCCCGTGAGGAGGCAGCGCTCGCTGCTCGCGTCTGGTGCAGCTGGACACTGCCACGTTAGGACTGGCTCGATACCCATTTTAGTGAAAAATACCCACAAACTCACATTTTACACCTAGTTTGTCTGCGTTGGCGGCAGCCCGAACAGGATGAAGGCGTTTGCCCAGTTCATGCACAAGGAGCTGGGGCTCGAGGGCAGTGGGGAGGACCTGGCTGACATCTGCGCAGGGACGGACCGCTACGCCATGTACCGCACGGGGCCGGTGCTCTCCATCAGCGTAAGTACCGCGAGGCGATGCTCCGCGAGGCTCCGCGAGGCTCCGCGCACCTTCCAGCCCCGGCACCATGGCCCCGGCCTCCGGCACAGCCTCGGCCCAGCCGCCGCCGGCCTCTCCCCTTGCCTGGTGTTCAGCCATTGCCACCACCACAGTCCCTCAGCCATGGTTGTCCTCTGCTTGCCTGACACTTCCCGCTTAAGAGGCGCAGAGCTCAGGATGAGCAGGCACGCATTTTGCCCATCTCAGCGGTGTGGCAGTTCACCAGGCAAAGAGCAGTTCCCATCACAAATGAGCTATGAAATATTGCCGACAGTACTGCACTGGCATGGGTTCCCAAGTGAAAACCTTGCCCCGTTGTTGGTTCCTCTAGGAACAGTGGTGTTTTTGGCACTGCGCAGGGGAAGGAGCAAGCACGGGCTGCAACGGTGGGTGCTGGCGCCCCAGGGCCCGCTGCTGCTGCCGCTTTTTCGGGCATGGGATCAGTCTCGCACCCGGTTCACAGGAGGTGGCACCGCTCAGGCGGGAGGGATCACGTCTGGTTCCTCTGACAGAACCGAACCAAACCTGACTGACGGAGAAGCCTGAGGGACTCGATCTGGCAGGATCCCAGGGAAAAAGCCCTGCAGGCTTTTCTCTGCCCCACCTGGCAGCAGCTGTGCCGGGCAGCAGCCGTGCGGCAGCCACCGCCCTGTCGGCACGAGCCTCCCGAGCGCGGCGCCCAGCGGCTGCCAACACCGCGAGTTTGCGAGTTGCTTGGAAACACGGACGAACTCGAACGTACCGGAGGTAGGAAGACGGCTTCCTGCTTTGAATATTTACAGAGAGAATAAATTTTTTAGACATTGGCAAATAGCTCAGGCTGACGTTCCAGAATAATAACATGCAAAATGTTTTCATATTTAAAACGTGATAGAAGACTGTAGACCATCAGCCTCACAGCCAAAAAGAGACGTTGCAATATGAGAGCTGACTGCCAATGTGCTTCTTCAGATACACTTCCTTCAGGATTTTGAGCACGATGGAGATGGCAAAAAGAAAAAAACAGAGGCCTTTCTCATGAAAAAAAAGGCTGTACTGCCAAATACCTTTTATTTTTAAAGGTGAAACCGAGAAAAGGATGGTGACTGAGCAACAGAGCAGAGACCTGAGATGAGACACGAGGGAGCAGAGAGAAGGGGCAGCCCCGGCAGCCAAGGACTGAGGGGGTGGCACCAGCCCCTGCCCAGGGAGCCAAACCCATCCGTTGTCCTTGTGCCCAGCGACGTGGGAGAGGTGCTGTGGTGTGGGCAGGGACAGCTGGGAGGCACCCAGAGGAGCGGCGGCTCAGGTAGCTTTTGCCAGATCTCACCATTAAGAGCATGATCAGGACATGACGAACAACGAAAGTCAGCACGTGGCATAAGGATGAGCGGTGTGAGGAAGCGCTTGGAGCATTCAGCTGCCGGGGTGCATTTGTGGAGAGCACTTTCCTGAAGGAGAGACACCACCTGTGCCCCACGTAGTGGTCCCTGGGCACAAACACCAGCTCTATGGACAGGAACCTTAAAATCACCAAGGGGAGGAGAGGGCTAGATGCTTTACCTGGGCAGGCTACAAAGACGTGAGAGGTCTCCTGCCCCAGAAGACGCCTGCTGCTGGCCTCATCATCAGGAAGAGGCCACAGTGTAATCCTGAGCTCGCAGTGGTCAGGTACCTGCCACCTACTGTGCTGTCACAAGGAACAACCCTTTTCTTTTTTTTCCTCTCAACAGCACGGGATGGGCATCCCTTCCATTTCCATTATGCTTCATGAACTAATCAAACTGCTGCACCACGCAAAATGCCGAGACGTTACTATTATACGCATCGGTACTTCTGGAGGCTTAGGTAAGCTGCCTACGGCCTTTTTCCAAGCAAAAGGCCATTAATAAAAAAAATTCTCAGCAATGGGTGATGTAGTTATGAGCTTTTGCATTTTGCCAAGTCCTCAGATATCAAACACGAAGATAATATTTTATTTTCAGGTTAAAACCCAGGACACTTCTAGCGACTGCTTTAGCAGATGGCACGTTTTCGTTATGGCTGCCAGGGCAGCAGTGCTGCTCATGCCTGCGCAAGCTGGTGCTGGGGTGTGGTCTCTGCAAGCCAGAAGCAATTAAAATGCTGTCACTCAGCACATTCCCACAGTCACTTACCATGTGCTGATTTTCTGCATTTTACTTATACATCTGTGCCACTGCATAAATTTCAATTATTCTCTCACATCTGTTTTGCTAAAAATAAAAATTAAAAAAAAAAACTCACATAGGTACCTAGTGATATTTTTCTGTCACGCTGAAGTCTTACAACAGGTCACAAGTGCCACGAGCGCTGGCTTAGCCTCAGCCTTTATTTTCACAGGGATCGAGGCCGGCTCCGTTGTGATCACGGACACGGCCGTGGACGCCTCCTTCCAGCCGCGGTTCGAGCAGGTGGTGCTGGGCGACGTGGTGGTGCGGAGCACGGACCTGGACAGGGACCTCGCGGAGGAGCTCCTCGCCTGCAGCAAGGAGGTCCCCGACTTCCCCACGCTCATTGGGCACACCATGTGCACCTATGATTTCTATGAAGGTAAGCGCGCTCCGGCTGTTCCCCTTCCCCGCGGACACGGCGCCGAGTGTTCGTGCCGTTACGCAGGCAGAACCGCCCATGCTAACGATCCTACGGGCGGCAGGAGCTGCCCCGCTGCTTTGTTCGTTAGTTCGGAGGCCAAGGCGGGCTGCACCTTCAGAACCTGCAGTGCCCACGTCAGCGCTTTGCCAGGGCACGGCCTTCCCTGCCAACCGGTCGCCCCGCACTTGGCAGTTCGATCTGTAACATCAACTGCAGGGCCGGTGCTGCTGCGGTCGGGGGGGTCACGAGGATCCATCTGGGCAGCGGTGGCTCCCCGGGGACAGTGCAGGTGCTGGGACCTCTGCCATGACATGGGGAGCTGCGTGTGGTCAGGAGCCCTCCAAAAGCAGGCCGAGAGCCTCGCCCTGGCAGAGAAACATCCCCTTGCCAGCACCCCTCCCCTTATCCCAGCAGATGGGTTGCGCTCAGCTGTTTCCTATAAGCCTGTAACTTCAGAATCACCAAACACGAGAAAAATGTCAGGAAGTGTGCGATGTTTATGTAAACAAACTTCGCTTACTCTGGAACTGTTTCCTTTGCAAAATGAAATGCTGATTACAGAGTAGATGAAATGTAATAAATGAAGAATTAATAATCTGAGAACTATTTATAAACCTTTGGATCTGCTTGCAAATGCAACCATCTGCATATTGCTCGAGGCCATGTTTTATTTAAATAAAAAGCCGTTAAGAGGATTAACAGTAGGAAGAGCAATAAAATGCAGCACTCTGCCCAGGTTGGCACTGCCGCAGGTGTATGTTTTGCTTGCACAAAGGATGTTGTGTGCTGTGCAAGAGGTGTAGCTGCACAGGCCCACCGCACGGCAAGGCCCGCGGTGGGAGCGCCAGCGCCCCAGGGCCCGGCTCCGCAGCCGGTGCCCAAGGGGGGAATGCCACTCGCAAACAGCTCAGGCTGCCTGCACCCACAGCACTCCCTACAAAAATAAATAAATAAATAAACCTAAATTAAAGGGACTTTCCTCTCCCTGATTTTCCCATTTTCACAGCTTGCTATGCTCCTTCCACAACGATCTGGCACTGCTAGGATTTAAGCTGGCAGACCTGCAGCTGACGTGCACTGCAGACCTCAGAGGAGCTGTGAGGATTTGCCCCAGCAGAGTGCGAGACACCCCCTGTACTGAATCTCTGTGGTTAGTCTTCCTTTTTACAAGTGTTAAAACCTGTGTAGTTTTCTCCTCTATACAGAGACATAGCACACTAGCTTTCAAAGTTCAGGTTAATTGGAACATGAATTAAGTAGCTATGCAAAGGGAAACTTGGTCGGCTTCAGACAAAACGTGGGCACTGCAGGGCTTTCCAGCTGAAGCTACCCCCAGGTCACTGTGACAGCAGCCCTGCGAGGACAAGCAATGACAGCCCTTCATTTCCTTTCAAGGTCAGGGGAGATTAGACGGAGCGTTGTGCTCTTTCTCCAGTGAAAAAAAGTTGGAATACTTAAAAAGAGCTCACGAGGCTGGCGTGAGAAACATCGAAATGGAGTCCACGGCGTTCGCTGCCATGTGCGGGCTGTGCGGTTTGAAAGGTGAGTCCCTGCCGCGGGCTGCTTCCCGGCCGTACCTTCACCCAACGCGGGGCTTGCGTTTGTGATGAGATCCAGATGACCTGAAGGCCAAAAACACATTCCTAACGATTTCCACTAGAAAAAGTACTCTAAAACAAATCCCATGGCTCAGTAAAAAACAGGTTTGTTTTAAAAGGCCTGAGCGTGTGTCAGACAAAAAAAACAGGTAAATCCCCTCACCCCTCCCTGCTGGACACGCTTCTTGGCAGCAGAGGTGCAGCTCTGCCCCCCATCTTGTCTGCCCACGGCCCCCGCCGCATCCCCGTCCCGGGGCTTCTGCTGCAGGCGAGCGCAGGGAGGGCAGCGCGAGGGGCTCTCCCCGAGGCCTGGCGCCCGCCATAGCACAGGGGCTCCTGTCTGCGCGGTAAAGCAGCACTTGGGCCGCCTTGCAGCTGCCGTTGTCTGCGTGGCGCTCCTGGACCGCCTGGAGGGGGACCAGATCCGGGCACCCCGTGAGGTGCTGCGGGAGTACCAGCAGCGGCCTCAGCGCCTGATCGCCGCCTTCATCCGGAGACGCCTGGGGCTGCACCCACCCGCGGGACCCGCACTCCCCTCCAGCAACTGAGGGCACCACCGACCGGCACGGCCCGTGAGCGATGGCCGGGCCCTGGTGCCGCCAGCACCCGAAGCACACACCGGGGGCACACAGGACCAAGCCCCGGCACACACCGCAGGCGAGCACACCTTTTCTGGGAAGCCAAAAGGAGGGACTCGGTCACAACGCGCTCCCCCAGGGCTGAGCAGGCGCTGCTGCCCGCGAGCAGGACGGCTGGGTTTCACCAACATCGCAGTGCCAGAGCTGTGGGCCTCAAATAATTTGAACTGCACCAACATCATCGAGCACCCAAGGAGAGCAGCAGCCAAAATTCACTCAGGAGATGAGTGTGTCACCGAGCTGGCTCCTGCTCAAGGAACATGCAGGTCCTGCGGGGGTGGCTCCTGCCCACCCTGCCCCTGGGCAGAGGATGGCTTTGCTTCAGGCACATTGCCGAAAGCTACATAAATGGCATAGCAAAATTAATTTGCACTTGTGAACGTTGCTGTTACGACAGGCGTTCAGACTCACATTCATGCAATATGGAACGGTGCTTGAACCTCGTGTGGCCCCAGAGCCCGGCAGGGCAGGGAGCACACGCCAACATCTGCACCAACCTGGTGTCACCAGCTGCAGCCACTGGTCCTCCACACCCTCTGCAAACCAGCACACACCCAGGATACAGACAATGATCTCTAAGTATCACCATGAGCTGTAAAAGACCAAAATGCTCCTAGGCAGTGGGTGGAGGGGCTTTCACAGGGGTGTGTGTACAGCCTGGCCAACTTCCTACTGAAATTGCTTCCAGTTTTGAAGGCTCACTTACAAGGTCGCTTGCAAATTAATTTTGACAGCTTTAGAACTATAAGATTTAAGTGTTCTGATAAATACATTTTTTACATATTGAAAAACTTCCAGTTCAGGAGATTCTTCCGAAAGCTCGGTTCTGCCCAACTCGCCCCTTGGCGCACTTAGTAACTCTACACTTAGTGTAGAGTTACTTGATGTGTCAAAAAGGAAGACAATCTGATTTCCGTGCCAGGTGAGGAGGTATGTGGTAGCCAGCAGTAAAATCTCTCTCTTGGTGTTTGCCTTCTTTGCACCATGGACTCTGCTGATAATGCTGACAGGCCCTCCTTGATCCTCATCCTCAATTTCTCATTTGGGTAGCGAGGAATTACTGTCTGCTTTGCAAGGCAGTGGTAGGTATGTGATCCATTAACGTTTATAAGGCATTACAACATTATGCTAATGAAGTTCTTTTTAACATCTAGATACTCAGATATGGATGTTCTGATATTTATTGTCCTTTTTAGTTAAGCTGCTAACTGTAACTTGTTTACATACAGAATAAATTTCACAGTCATCTTATGTAAGGCTTGAAAATGTAATCAGTTACAAAATGAAATGACATCAGTTTCCCTTTCATTTAATAGAATCATATTCCATAGTTTCAGCTGCAAAATAAAGATCCCAGATCTGAAATGGTATTTCTAATTCATAATTTATTCTGAAAGAGTAATCACCAATATGAAATTGCTTGCATGATTGGTTTGCAGTAAATATGATGCAGCAAATTGGTTTCTAAATATAGACAAAGGTTAAGTTTCTTCTTATAGTAACCAAGGAATAATAGGTACATTCATGATAACGAAGATTTTATAATTAAAAGAACCAAGTTCTCAAGCAACCTGGAATGAATTATGTATCATAATTACTACGTATCATAGTGCAATCTAAAGTGACTGTGAAGCTATTTTGGATTTATGCTGTCATTACAAAACAGAATTCCTACCTAAGATGATATATATCAAATTGGCCAGTAACGTCTGTGGGAGTTTTTCATGTACAGGTGACCAATTTTCCAGTGGAGGGAGACATGGAAAATTCTGCAGGATTATTCTGTAGCAGCCAACACCCACCAGATTTCCATAAAACCTTCACCAAGGCAGGTGTAAAATGGTGTACTGAGCACTGTATAGGAAAGGCACATTGTTTTTTTAAATGATTGTACACAGTGACAACAGAGTAGTTCCACTACACAGTCTATAGGAAATTTATTTAAAGTTTTTGCATAATGGCCCACACTACACCCCTGAAGCTTCTCTGTTCTGATACATGATGTGCTCTACCTTTTAAAAGCCGTAGATTCCATATCTCTTCTTGGAAGTTTCAGTGGAGGAATTTTTGGTAAAATTTCTTTTGCGTAAAGTGTTTTATGAAGTCCAGCTTCTCGAAGAGCTAACTCAACTCGAACTCTAGGGTCAGAAATGATCTGTTAAAACAAACCACAGCAATGACGAATAGAAACAAAACAGTACTTTCCTCATTTGCACAGTGTATCTTACAGGTTATCTGTCAATGTATATATTCAAAAAGTTCTAAAAGGCAATTACAACTGTTATGGTCATAAAATAAAGCCTTTAAAAGCAGAGAAACTCTATAATGAATAAGCGTTATCTCACTGCACATATTTTGATATAATCCTTTTTAATATCAATGACAACAACCTATTTTAATAGAGTCCTGGTTTTCCATTCCTCAGCAAAACTGTAAGGGCAGATGAGAAAACTGAGTGACTTTTAATTCAGCCTACTCACTGAATAGATTTTGACTTTTCTGATGTTCCCCATCGGCACAACCCTGCTTTCAGCACACAACTTCTCATCTCTTCCTGTTTGCTTCTATGGGATCTGAGTGCTTCAAATGCATTTATGATTTTTCCACAGCACTGCCTTGTGACTACATGTCAGTACCACTTTCATTTACATAACAACAACTAAGGCCCAGGGAAATTAATGCTAAGATCTGTCAAAAGTTTAGCTGACAACATTTGTAAGCCCCTTTCAATTCTTCCTTACGTGGGTTGCGGCAGGAAGCACAAAACGTACAAGAGTCGCGCAGCTTTCAGTTCCAGCTCCACCAGCGACAGTGCCCAGAGCTGCTGGGAAGACCGACACTGGGGAACGTCACTCACAGCTGCTGTTGCTCTGGGATGGAGCACGCGAACATGCTTAGCAGGAATAGGGACTGCAGTCTGGACAGTATATACGACTGGCTGAGATTGAAACAGGCAGAATACTCTGAGAATTCAAGTATCGACCTCAAATATACGTTTGGATAGCATTTTCAAGCTAGGCTTTTCAAAACCTCACAGCATCAGTCAGACTGGGGTAAATTTTCATAGCCAAACAAAAACTACATCTCTTGTATTTGAAATGATTCCCTGGAATTTGGAAATTATGCAGACAGAAAGAGAAATTCTATGATGTAGTTCTATGGCATAAAATTTGTCCAGCACTCCCTCTTTTAAGACATTTTAAAGCTTCTCAGTTTCAAATGCATAGATTGAGCAGATGGGAAACGATAAAGGAAACAAAAAAAACCTTCCCTATGTTGCTTCATTACATATGAAATAGAGCTCGCACTATTCTCAGCAGTCTGAGTGACCTGAAAACAGGAGTGCAGTTACCTCAGTTTCCTGCTTCATCTACACCTGGCTGGTTTCTTCTCCTTTAGCCATTGCGTATTACATCCCAATTGGTTTTCAGTTCACCAACAGTGAGAAGACAGTCGAGGTACTAATTTTCAGCTTATGAAGAGATACATAATATGGTTCCAAGGAAAAAAAGTACCCCACAATTAAGTTACCTGTGACATAGCTCTTTCTTACAGTCAGGAGGACTTTCATGCTGAGGCACTTCATTTCAAGTACTTAGTACAACACTAACTGGAACCAGTTAAAAGGAGGCACTTTTTAAAGTAAATTCCTAAAAGTGTAAAACGGGTGAGTTTTGAAACGAAGAAACAGCAAACAGATCACTCAAAACACCCAATGCACCCAGGAAGTGCCCCGTTGGCTCAGCTCAGTCCATCCATCTAGCCCAGTAGCCTCAATGGACACAAATGTCTATTGTGTACGCTCTTGCTGTGCTCCTCCTGCATCTACAAAGATCTGGTCAGAGAGCTTACTCCACCTATTACTCCTCATGTTTTTACTTTTAGACATATTATACTCTATGTTCTACTGTTAACATCACTATTTCAGCTACAAGATCACTATCATATATTGCTCTCATGACATACTTGCATACAACAAACTGTACAGTACCATTACAATTACCTGCTCTTCACTGAACGTATGCAACTTAAACAGTGGCTTTTGAAGAACAAACTCTTCCTTGGTTCCAATGCCCATCCGAGCTTTAGATGCCACTGTATCAGCCACTACTCTAGCTGGATCTAATTTTGCAACAACAGAAACCTGAAGTACACAACATGAAAATAACAGTTACTTTATCTGTTTAGACATACAGTGAGAAAAGGTCTTATTAATAACACACATCCTTTCAGAACGCTATCATTTACCTGGTTTAGAAATTCCGAGAGTAGACTTAAGCCAACTTGTCTCCATGTATAAATATCGTAAAGCTGACAAGTTGAGTCCAGAGCATGAGTATCCCCTCCAGGGATGCTGAGCTAGGTCTCAAGACCAGCAAATAGCATTCTGCCTCACACTGCATATGCTCAGAGAGCACTCAAATCCTGAATAAGCACATTGCTTTTCCTCAACGCCTGCTAAGGGCCAATGTCCACCAGCAGCTCAGAGGCTCTCTGGATGCCTGCTAGCAGCAGAGCACCCCCGAAGCCACATGCTGTCAGCGATCTCTAAGAAAGTACTGTAGCAATACAGAACAAGAGGGGAAGATGCAGCTCGTGAACACAGTAAAACTTTCTAAGACTGCACGCTGAAAATGGTAGGAAACCCACTCTGACAGAGGCTGGTACTCAGGGAGATTTTTTCCAGCTTCCCAGTGGAGACAATTTAATTGGCTGCACTTAATATAGCAGTGGGCATGCCTGGCAAGTACCGAAATGTTATAATGTGGAGAATTGCCTGTTATGTGGGCAGGCTGAACACACAGTAACCTGCATGCTTGTGAATGCCGATTGTCAGTCCTTAAAAACTGAAAATAAACTTGAAAGCTGAATGGCGGCTTTGTGTTAATATACTCAGATACAGGCTAAAACTACTTGGGAAAATATAGAAAGATGCATGAGCAAACTAATCAGTCAGGACAGCAAATGAATGGCTAAAACAAGAAAAAATATTTAAAATAATCTATAATTATTTTTTCCACATCTCTTTTTAATAAAACGTCATCTTCATATTTACCCTGTAAATATACAAACTTTATGACTTCACTGGAGATCTTATTTTTTTTCCCACATATGACAAAGGGGCATATTTTATGAAGAAGTATTTCATCAGTGTGAAACACAAAGAATAAATATTGATTGGAAAAATAATGAAGCAGGAGCTCTTCCATCCTGGTCAAAGGCAATTCTAGTAGCATTTTCTCATTTGATACGAGAATTGGGTCAGTCAGTTCAGATCATGACTCTCAATCAGCCTCTGATAAAATATGCTGTAAAAGGCAATGCAATTCAACCAGTAACTTAGAAAAGACATAAAAGAGTTCTTTTTTAAGAAAATGTACTGACAATCTAAAATCATAGTTAACACGACAAAATATTTAATTGGCCAGATTCTTAATGTATTACTGACTGGAAATTAATTTGAATTTAACAGTTTAAAAAATGACTGAACTAATAGACCAATGGTCCCTCTGGCTTATTTATTCCTGTTATGCTCCCACAGAAGATAGCCTGCAGTATTTGAACTCTTATGTTTTTCTTTCTTCTTGACTTTGTACTCCATAACGCTGAAGTGAAAGCACTTAAAAGGCCACAAACAGTCCACAGGGGACTGAGGAAAAATTTCACTGGCATGCATGCTGCACTGAGATGGTTAAACCTAAAGCCAAAGGACATGCTGAAGGTCATGGCTGCACCACTGTATTTTTAAGTACAGGTAGTCCAGGGTAGAGAGCTGCTGTATTAATTCTGATTAAATTATCCAAAATCAGAAGGGTTTAAAGAGCACCTTTTCTCCTTCCCCTGTTTTCCTTTGGCTGCACATCCTGAAGTGCAAAGAATTTGAACTCCGGATTTTTCTTTTTAATTTTTGAAGTAAAAACCAAGGAGATAAGATACAAAAATATATATGAAGGAAACATTACATCTTCAAAAGTCAGCAAGAGAAAAAAAGTAACTTTGTACTTTTACTATAGCAAATGTTAGCAAGCACTTTCTGGGATGTCCTTTTGTTCTTTTCAAGATAAGGTGTAAAAGTTTCACAGCTTTTCATTTAAATTTCATTTAATTTTAAATTAAATTACTCATAAACCTTGCCTGAGACTCAAGGCAGACTTAAGATTTTTAAAAAAAGATAGAAGACATATCCACAACATATCAACAGCTTCTACAGTGTAATTTAACATCTTAATGTTCCTGTTGTCAGAGTTACAAAGCACACATGACAGAACTAATGGCAAACTTAAAGTACATTTTAACTTCATTTATTTGCTTGTGACTATTTTTTTAAAATCTTCAATATGACGGTATGTGTTTGTATCTTTACTGTGTATGAAAATACTATATATAATATAAACACCTTTTGTCGGAGTGCTTCAAGGCATTTCTCTTTTTCTTCTTCTTCACGTGCTTCTTGAAGGGCTTGTTCCTTTTTCTCCAGGAACCGCTTGTCTAGCAATGCTTGTCTAAACATTACCCTGTAAAACAGCACATATACAAGTAGAAAAACACTTGGCCACTTTTCATTTCAAAATTGTTACTTTCAATTTGAAAACTATCCTGATGTTCTTTGTGTCCACTTAAAAAACAAGATGGTTCATCAAAACACCTGCAAAATGCAAAGAATGCTTTTTCTTTTATATATAGAGACATACAATTTTATTTATTTATTTTAGAAGTTGGCTAACCTTTCAGACTTCATTTCTAAAGCCTAGCTTTTCTCTAGCAAGCTTATAGCACTATTACTCATTTTTTTCCATTTTCTTTGCCAAGTAGAAATGTTCTGACATCTGTGTATGGTAGCAGAACTCTTTCCTATAACCCTTTCCATTAAAAGAAACAAATTGCTCCCAATCTCGTTACTGGAAGAAGCAAGAAAACTTAAGAATTATAAACTTCCTTAGAAAGAAAAAAATGGAGGTTAGCATAAATTAATTTAAAACTTTACCTATTACATTATTTTTGCTGATGAACTTTTTGCAATAGGTTTTTATTGCCTCGATAATATTACTGTGACCATATTTCCTATTAGTTCTCAGTCCACTGCCAAACTCTGTTTCTTATGAAGCTGTAAGGATATTCTTTGTCATATCACTGTTAGTCCTTTGACAGGAATTGCCATTGCCACACTCTGCATACAGAGTTATCCTTCTTTCCCCCTTCAAATTTCAATTTGCCTTTAGAGAACTGGAGAAGAAAACGCTGATTCAACTACAGTAGAACTAGTATATTTTTATAATTCTCAAAACTTTCATAAGTTCAAAGGAGTACGTAATTTTTGCTATGAACAATTTGTCCGAAGAGAATGGTAAAAAGCTGCCTGACGATGCCCAAGAGAGGCTTTCTGTTTATCAGTGTAGCCGTTGTAGTTTAGTCAGATGAACATTTACAACAGTAATCTTCACTGGTAATTTCATTCCAGGGAGAAGGCTTAAGCTGGTTTTCATACAAAGAAAATTTAATAAAAAGAAGAAATACTTTTTTTTTTTCTGAAAAAAAAAAAAACCACAAAAATTGTATTATATTGAAAATCTTTCACTGTGCTTGAGCTGACTACTATGATATGAGTTTTAAAATACTCCAGTATTATCAAATATGAAATTCAACAACTTGAGAACTTCTGTAAATTACTAAGAAAGAAAACTGAGGGGGACTCCTCACTGAGGTCTAATTTCAAATACTGCTTCTCTTCTGTAGGAATTTTCATACATGCAGGAGCATAAAACCTTACTAAAGCCAAATGGAAATAATTTATAGTGCTTCCATACGCACTATAAATATGTATAAGTGATAGCAAATGATTAACAAATTAAACAACAGGCAGACGAAGGCAGAGAAAGGACCTACCACCTTGTTGCTCTGTAAAATTAAGTACAACTAATTTTATAGAAAAGCTAAAAAAAAATCTTAATACACAATTTTGACTTTAAGTACCACTGTAAGTAACAATTTTAATAAATCATCAGCTGAAAAATGGGCTTAGCTGATTAGGTTTGGTAAAACTACCTTTTAAAGTATTGTGGGCATACACATGTAATTTTTTATAAGCAGAATTTCATTAAAATTATGCTTTAAGACACTGTCTCATAAATATTCAATAGGAAAAATATTCAATAGGAAAAGTTTTTATTATGAAAGCTTTAGCTGGAACTTTAAAAAAATGGGTCATAATATAGATAGCATTTTTGGTCTGTATCACAACTTACCCTGTTCCCTGTCGTCGATTGAATAAATATCTGATAAAAAGTAGAAAGCATTATCCAGTGGTTAGGTTACAGCACGAAGGCTAGGAAGATCTATTTGTTCGTGTTTCTACCTGCAGTAGGCTGGATTGATGCATGATGCTGCCAAGGCTCCCAGCATCTGGGATATGCAGTGCTTTACATACCCATGTGAAGTTTTCAGAAGTAGTCTCAAGTTCCCATGACAAAAACTGATGGGATAGATCCTTTGCTAGTTTATGCTGCAACCCAAGTCAGAGAGCTGTGGTTGTGTCAAGGTACGCAGCCTAACTCAGCCCTGAGCTCTAAAGAAATTCTTAAATGTACGGAAGGGTTTCCAGCACAAGCTTGCGGCAAAGCTGCTGTAAGCATCGGCTCCACCAACAGCATCTCATTTGTCTGATCTTCTGAATGGTCTTAAACATCCAGTTCTCCAACGATTTTCTGGATTCTTTAGGTTCTATGGCCCTTCAACACGGAGCACTGAACAGAGAGAGAGGGAGGACGTCGGGGGTTTCATGAGATCCGTGCTTCTGAAATGGGAAAACCTCGAGAGGCAACAGAAGAAAGGCTGTCTGTCTGCCAGCATTCTCAGGAGGGAACCGCAGCAAACAGCACAAAGTAAAGGAGAGATGCAATAAGAGATGAGCACCTTCACCCCCTGCATGTGATTAACAGAGCAGCACAGCAAGGAGCTGCCAGTGCTCCATTTCTCATGGTTAGTGAGAAAATTCCTGCAAACAGCAATCCTTTCCTCCTGACTCTCCCAGCTCTGCCCCATGAATTCAGGGCTAGGACTCAGCACAGTGACTGTTTTTTTTTTTTTTTTTTAATTTTATATTTTATAAACCTGATTACTTAATTTAAAATTAAATGTAGAAACAATTCAGGATGAGGGCAGAACATTTTTTAATATCTGATTGCACATATTAGAAATTCTACACGTTTATCCAGGCTACATCTTGTATTTGGAATAGTTGGTTAGCTCATGCATCTAAAAATCTTTTCCGTTCCCTGAAAAGCCACAAAACGTATCAGATCAGAATTGCTGTATTAGCCTGTCCCATCTTTTACAATGAGCTCTGCAAAGACCTGAAAATAATTTGTGGTCTGGAACAGGTTAAACATGTAAAAATTACAATTAGTTTCTACAGAACTGCAATTCTGCACTGTGAAATCATTATGCCAACGTGTCTACCTTAGTTCAGTACAATACATGCCTCATACCATACTAGTGGCCCTACAGAACCTAGTAACAGAAACATCTCTGTTCTTCTTTGATTAATGTTTGTGAAGGCTTTGAAGATGAAAAGCACTAAATTATTAAAAGAGAGCATTTTTCTTTAACTGTTTTATTTTGTACGGTATGCCAATTTATGAAAACATAAAACTAAGCACTTACTGATTTTTGATTTGTAATAGCCTGAAGATATGATTACTTCCTTCCTGCTCTCCTCAATGAACTACGCCAATTCCTTATATTTTATTCTGATGTGTTTATTAGAGTAAGAAAAGAATATTCCTCAACTGTATAACATAGTGCAGTACATGAGTTTAAAGAAAAGTCATTTTCTCCTAATCAGTTCTGCTGTAAACTCAGTAATTCAAGTACTTGTGTTTCCTTTGCTACTAGCTATGATCATGCAGGTATGTTTCAGGAAAGGTATAGGTATATTTGTAGCATAAGGACATGTATATTTAAACTCAGCTGTCAGCAAGACATCACAACAAAAGATCAAAGTAGTGTTTCCCAACAAATAATTAAGACCAAGTTTAGTCTTCTCATACCAATGGAACTTTATCCCTATTTTAATTACATTTCTCCATGCAGTCTGGTGGGGCTCTTTCTGTAAAAAAGACAAACTTACGATTTGAGAGCAATTATAACCAGACTACATACAAAAGTCTTTTTATGGTACTTCTTCAGCAAGTCATTAAAGGCCATATTCTGCAACGACTGCTTGGCAAGGATTCAAATGTGAACAGGTTCAGCCTGTTCATCAAATGAGTGAACAGTAGCTACAACTAATGCACGTCTGCATTTTAATTTCACCCTTTGAAACATACTGGTTCTAAAGTATACAGAAGCCATCATGAAAACTTTCTCATTGGCATTCATTAAAATCCTAAATGAAGGTTCCTTGAGAGGAAGAGACCAAACAGTTCTATGGTACAGTACAGTATTAAATATCATATAAATAACTGAGGAGTGCTAATGTGAATAAGAGGCAATAACATTTACTAAGTCTAGGGTCTAAATACTCAAAAGAGAGTAATAATTTGATTGTCTCAAAATTTGGGGGCATAGTTTAAGACTCTCTAAAAGAATAAAAAATATATTTGAGGCTACAAGTGCTCAATGTACTCCTCTCACTTCCCTCTCAAACAAAATCAAACCTGACTACAAATAATTTTGCAAAAAAATAGTAAGGTAGAAGGTCTTACTACACAGCTACAATAGAAACAGCATGAAGGGAGCTGCTTTTAACGCGAGCCCTACTTCGTTTACAACAGTTTATTGCTTACATGATTCTAAAACTTTGGTTGATTTGAATTAATTCAAACTAACAAATAAATTACTTCCAGGATAGAACCATGATACAATCCCCATATATAGACTGGGGTAACTGCCAAACAGGAAGAAAAAAAATCACTTATTTGAATGTGTTTTAATTTAGAAGGTTGGGAGATTAAGACAAATTATATGGTAAAAAGCTCCTATTGATACTATATTCATATTTAATTTCTTTTACCGTTCTCTGTCTTTAATTGCTTGTTTAGCCATTAATTTTCTTAATCCCTTCATACGTTGTAGATCTTTCTCTTCCTGTTCTTGCCACTTGAGCTGTTTCTCAGCCCAGTACTTTTTGACCTGGAGATTGAACACATACAGTAAACAAAATAAGAATCATTCCTAAGCCAAGGTAGTGATATCAAATAAAGTTAGAAAAGTACTAAGTTAAAGAAAACCCAATTTGATTTTTTTTTGAATGAAATTTGTACTTCAAAACAGGCTGTGCTAACAAAAGATATAATAGAATAAAAAGAGGGTACGGATTCCCCCCAACAAATATAGTAAAATTGGACCACAGACACTTTTGTTTGACCACTGCTTTCAGTTCTGCAAATGGAAGGGGCTACCGCTTTCATTTGTTCCTTTCCCTCCTACTATGCCATCAAAACCTTTAGCTACATTGCTTGAAGAAGCGAATGTTGCCTGAGTTAAAATAAAATGCCCCAGGTTAGCTCAAACAGCTGTACCCATGCTAGTCCCGTTCATTTTGGCTGAGGTGGAGAGCTTCCTGAGGAACAGAAGGAAGCCTATGAATGTAAGTATGCAGCTTTTCCAAAGCTGGGTGAGAAGGAAAGGCCTCAGCAAGAGGAAAAAAAAAAAAAAATCAGAGTAGGGAAGCTTATCTGTAAAGAGAAGGGTTTTTGGATGTAAAAAGAGGAATCGAGATTTGAAGTAAATATCACTCAAGTGAAAATATGAATTCTTCACTTGAATAAATTCCTCAGGATTCCTAAAACCAGTGCAATTCTTCAAAGACAGCTGGTGGAATCTGCAGCAAACTTACGATTACTGACTTGCTGTGACATATGTTACAAATGCTACCTTAAAAACACGAACGGCTGCAGTAGCACACTTCCCAAAGTTCTGAATGATGACTTGAGCTAACATCACAAGCCACTGACCAGCTTGGAAAGCTCCTAAAACAGTTTTTAGACACAGGAACAAGAATCACCTTCTCATCTTTGAAGTGCTGGCTTCAGAGTTTTTTTGTTTGTTTGTTTTTACAATTTTCAAGAACATTTGAATTCCACTGAAATTCAGCAGCATGACTCCAACACTGTGTTCCTAAGCTCGTGTTAGATGAACCTGCTCAGGTACTGGCAACAATGCTGGAGCTGTGCAGTTCAGGGTTTGTAGGGACCTTGGGAGGTCATCTAACCCACGCAGCACGATCGGCATCGATCACACCGCTCCCCTCTGGGTAACATCCCTGGAATACAAGTGTACTTATTTTGCTTCTACCATAATTATTACTATTAATCTTCACCAAGTCTCTCAACTGCCGTAGCTGGACTGCTAGCAGGATACTGCTCAAAGTAAGCATTAAGTTAGATGTGAAGTACAGTATCTATAACATGATACAACATTAGCAGCAACTGTAGTAAAGACATACTCTATCCCCTTTATTTTTCAGCTATATTTACAAGAAGAGGTTGTCTGTCCCCATCACAGAGGTGAGCCCCTCTCACCTCAGACCCTGGCAGAAGCACAGACCTCCAAATTCCCCTCCTGTATGAGCACCCTTCTACGCTGCTCACCGAGCCGAACGCAGCCCTTGTCTTCGCAGAAACCCCGGCAGCACAGCAAAACTTCCTGAGCATGCTACATGCAGACGAGTGCCCGTGGTTGGTATCAAGCAACGCTCTCAGTTACAAGTAGTTGCATTTACTAAAGCTGATGACTGCACGTAGCCACCTCTGTGAAGGCCAGGCAAGGCCCCTGCACGGGGGAGAGCACAAAGAGCCCTGGCTGCCCCAGCGCTCGGGTGCCATGGTGGGGGCACCTCCACCCCCTCCTGCCACACATCAGCAGTCACTGAAAAGCAAACCAGGCCTGCCTAATGCCCAGAATTATTAAAAAAAAAAAAAAAGGAACAGAAAAAAAATATATTTATGTTGTTCTGACCCCATTGTCTCAAAAAGGAACATTTTCATACGTAAAGAGAAGAGAAACAGTAATGATTAAAGGTTTGTTGTGCTTGGACTTATTTTCATACAGGCACTGGTGGAACGGGATGTGGCTTTTCAGATGGAAAAGAGACAGCTTACAGGGAATATGGTAAGAAGCCTACAAATTCACAAGTATCATGAAGATGCTGGATGGGGATCAATTCTGTCTCTTCCAGCATGAAAAGTCAGAGGCTTCAAATGAAATGAGCAAGAGCCAGATTCGGAGGAAATAAAAGACAGTTCTACAGGCAGTGCATGGAAGACTGGCGGAGCTCCTTGCTGACGGATGCAGAAAGCTCACAGGTGTTTCAGGAGAGACCAGGCAAATACCTGGAGAGCGAGCCCCTGCAGAAGGGCTCCTAAATCAACAAAGCACATCACCATCAGGAGGCATAGCCACAGACAGGGCAAATAACTGGGCAGGAAGGAAATTGTCACGTGTGTTTCCTCTATTGTTACGTGCGCTGCTGGAGACAGAACAGAGGGATTGTGTGGTCTTGAGGCTGGTGCCCGTGCCACCCCTCTCCACTTCCAGCACGCAGAACAGGCTGCAGGCACCAGCGCGAGACCTCAGCTGCTTACTGCAAACCCCAGTGCTGGGGGCACGGCTAGCTATCATGGCTCGGTGCAAATGGCGTGGTGCGGCACACTACCCCAGTGCTGACTGAGAAATCCCTTGGCTCCTTAGACCATTAAGACCATTTTTGGAAAGAATTTTGTATGATGAAAGAAGTATGATTTTCGTAAGAACACTGGAATTATTTCAAAATACTATCATCTGTAATTCACTGACAAAAACAACATCATGTTTCTAAAATTTGAAGTGTAGCTGGAAAGATATAGAATAGAAATTCTGTAAAACATGCAAATATTTAAGAAAATCAGAAATTTTAATAAACATGAAAATGTTAATTATAGGCTTAGTTAAAATTATACCTTAATAATCTGTTGATTTTAAAATTAGATACATAAAATTCCTTTAGAAAGGTTGCAAAGGCCTGAGACCTTATCTCACCTCCATATCCTCTGCATCTATAATACAGATACCTACTTAAAATAAAATTTCCTCAAGGGATCATCTCACATAGGAAAAGAATTGCATAAAATGGCAACAAAAATAACTTATGTATCATCTACTGATCTATACTGAATTTAAACCTCTCCTGAAGATGTCAGTTGGAAATTGGAACAGGGCTATTAAATACTATTTGGAATACTTATATTTATTAAATAAAACACTCTCTATTGCAATTATTCCTGTTTTGTATTCCACATTATCTGAAGGATTTCTCATAATCTCTAAATAGAGACCAATGGATATTTCTGAATTCCGTACTTAAACACATAGGAAAAAAATAATCTGATCTGCAATCTAATTGGGCAAACATAGCATCTGTATCTATGATTCATTGTCATTTTACTCATTCTCAGGTCTGGAAGTATTTCACACACCAACATACCCTGTCTACATTATGAAGTAGGCAGAGCGTGAGCACTTTTTACACAGATCATGGATATTTTACATATTCCTTTTGCTGTCACAGAACGCTCATTAGAGAAGCAGTCACAGTATTATGTTAGCAGCCCTTTTTAAGGATCTAAGATGTAATATACTCAAATGAAACATATGACTACTGACCCCAAACAGCTGCTGTTCCATCTGTGCAAAGGACTGTTCCATATAGACATTGTACGCAGGCAAGAGAAAATTGGAAAATTTGCCCAACTAAAATATTTACACATAAAATTAACATTGCTGGTGGTCAGGTCAACACGGCCTCACAAATCCTCTTCCCTGCCTTGTTGTTTTAGAGCTACCTTCCACTATAAACATTGCCTGAGTAAAGACAAATAAGCAGAACAAGCTGCAACAAAAAGTAGCAGCAAAGTTTCTCACAACCTAAGAAGTAAACTATCATTAAATATGGGCTGCCTTTCTCTCTGTAACTTCATGTCCAGCGCTGGTGGTGAAACCACAAAAGCTCACAATCATACCCTCCAACTGAGGCAACTTGCACATTATCCATCAAATACCAGGCAAAATTAGGTATTTGAGATGTCAAAGACATCTCACCCTAAAAACTCTTATATGGAACATGAATGCAGACAACAAATGCGGAAGTTCTCATAACTTCTGGTTTTTGCTTACCTTATAACTTTAAATCCAGAATCTAAGAACAGTGACAACACCTTAATCAAGAACAATTACAAGGAAACATATGTCAGTGTGGAAAGGTCATATATGCACTACAATTTTGTAACAACATACATTCTTAAATAATAAGGAAAAATAGAATAAGCTTAAGGATAAATAAAAGAAATTAAAATAAGGATAAAGACATGAGCTACCCGGTCAAAACTCATAGCTGACCCCGCTTTGTGCAGGAGGTTGGACTAGAGACCTCTTAAGGTCCCTTCTAATCTTAGTCTTTTATTCCTACAAAAAGTGAGCATTCTGTGTATTTTGAAGGAAAAGAGAAACATCCTTTGAAACTGACTTTTGGGCAATTAGTTGTAATTTTTCTATGTGATTTAGGATAGTTTGACGGGAGGACTGCACTCTGCCAAGAATGTATATTTAGTCTTTAAGATGAATTGTGGAAAAGGAATAAGATAGGTAACCAACACAAGCAGAAACTTCTTCAGTTAGAGGAGAAACTGGATAAATATAAAATGGGAATGTAGCGATGACCAAGAACGATGGACTTACAAATCAAATAAAATCGATTAGACGTTAAGCAGCTTCTCAAATTTCAGCCCTGGACACTTGCAACAGTGAGAATTAATGAGCTGACAGTCTACCTGGAAACAAGAAGGCTTCAGCAGCTTCAGCTTCTTTTCTCCAAGTATCAGTTTAATTCAGGTGCTTCTTTGCAGAACTATTGATACAACCGAATTCAACAGTTATGCAAAACTACTACCAGGAACGCAATAAGCAACAAGAGCTTCTGCTCTTGACCTGTTTGACAGGGCATGAAGACATGCTTATTTGCACAAAGCATGGGAAAGATATTGAAGTGCTATAAAAATAGATAGGGAAATGCCTAGAAGAGTAGATTTTTTTTTTTTTTTTTCTGCTAAGGCAGTCATTTTCAGCAGCCTGCAAGTCATCTATTTTGGTCTGCTATAATTTCTTTTCTGCTTTTAGTAAGCATTGTAAAGTAAATTGTTTTAGTAACAACTCAAGCAAATTGCCGTAAGAATAGATAGTCCTTGCAGGGAAGACAAACAACAACAAACCTATCACAGCAATAGATAAATCTACTGAAATGAGAATCCATCAGTTTCTAGGGAGTCTAATTGCCCATGTTAGTCCCATCAGTAAACATTTGCTCACATTAAGACATGTTACACAGAAACATGGCAAGTAAATAAAGACGAGAAGGCAGTCTAAAGAGAAAACATGGTAATATATATGAAGATTTCATTTTTCTCTCTCTTTGCCCAGGCTTTCTGCAGTGTGACATAAACTAATGTCACTAAAGCCTTCAACATGCATCATGAAAGTACCCTACTTAGAACAGTTTAGCCTTTTCTTTTTTTTCTGCTTTTAACTGGTATACTATGAGGACACAGTTTTTAGCAACCCTTCTTGCAACCATGCCAGCATTGAGTAATCCCATTAAACTATTCACTCATCAGCATTTGAAAAAAAAAAAAAAACTACAGAAAAAAGAATCCATAATATTCTCCTACTTATTTTTTCCAGAAATAATTTTGCAGTCTTAGCATATATTCCATAAGTGGACTCTAAGCAAGACAGATTTAAGTGTAAAAATAATTAGAAAAAAGGGTACAATTTTAATACTAAAAACTCCTGAATTTGTGCCATATCCTTAAAATAAAAAAGTCAGAGATACATAAGTGACAATTTGATTTTCTAAAAGCCTTATATTCACTATAGTGGATTTCTGAATTTCTGTTAAGACAAAGTTTAGACTTTTGCATCAACGCCATTTCCCAAGCAGTCACCATGTAAGTACTTAGAATAACGTTATATTGACTTCTGATATCGTGAAGTGGTTAATACTATCATTGTACTTCAGGCTCACTTTTAAGGTCCTTCTGCTGCAAAGTGCAGTGCGGTATCTTGCAGACAACATACTGTAAGGCTCATTTGCTGCATTGCAGCATACTTAACTGCAGCATTGGAAGCTTTCATAGTCCTTGCCACACTACTAAAAAGCACAGATCTGTAAGAATTAGCCTCTGTGCAAATTTTTTGCAACATCAAGATAGTCACAAACACTGTCCCTGTGTGTGCTTTTTTTTTTTTTAGGAACATAAAGTAACAGATGTGAAAGTACAGGCAGGCTTTAAGCTGAAATGGACAGAAGCAAGGCTCAAACCATTTGCTAATCTCTACACTAATACTAAATACATTACAAGAATACAAGGTAGTTAGATCAGTCAAAGATTTTAAAAGCAGGTGTACATATTAGCAAATGCAAAAATGCTTAAAAGTTTATCATACTTTTTCTTTCTCCAGAGCTCTGTGAATCATTTCCTGTTCTTTCCGTAGCCTTTCTTTCTCATCTTCCTTTTCTTTTCTTCTAGCAGCTATAGCAGCTTCTACTTTAGCTACCTCCTCCTGTTGCGCTCTCCATTGTAGAACCTGAAAGAAAAGGTTGACAAGACTATGTTTAGACAGTTGTGCAGTAGAATTTGTGCAATATTGTGATCCTGCAAAACTGAGACTGCTACGGAAACCCATGTGATCATTTTCTAAAACAAAATTTGCAATTTTATGAGCAATATAGAACCATTTAGTTAGCACTATCTTTTCATATATTAAAATCTAATTCACAATTGACTGGTGTATTATGCAATAAAACCACGTGCAAAGAGATTAAGTAAAATTGCTAAAAGAATCTCAGTAACATCAGATCTTAAATTCCCTTTTAGCACTTGGACTTTCAATAATATGTTAATTTCTTGATGAACCTGTCATTTTCTTTAAAAGAAGAGATCTAGAATCTATGTCACTGTGGCTGCTAAGGGCGGTAGGGTATCCTGTACTTCTATTTCCCAATGTAGATGTTACTACCAGTTACTGACAGGTACTGCCAGTACAAACTGAATGGGAACAGAGTTACTATTGTTCAAAGCAAAATGCAGCTAATCAGGTCATCGCCATCTCTAACTTAAATTATGGACACGCAATCATGATTAAGCTGCTGCAGTTTGAGAACTGACGAATTATCACCTGAGCCTCTGTAATTATCCTTGGAGTTGGGGTGGCTACGGTAAGTGCATTACTTGCTCACTGCAGTTCAGGTACTTTATCATGCATCAAGTAGGGAAAAGTGAAATCAATCATAAAAACAGCAAACCAGAAAAAAAAGATTGAAATGTGGATTCAGGACAAGTATTAACACTGTGGGTGTAAAGTAGCTGTTTAAAGAGGAAGAGAACTGAGGAGCAAGCTAACAAATCAGCTTCAGGACTAAAAAAGAGCAAAATGCACAAAGACTACCCATCATTTCCATCTCCAGCCCCACAACTTTTCCATCCATTTGCTCAGTTGAATAGCTACAGGCTGACAGACCCCTCAGAGAGGGAGCTCCATGTGACCATCACTGTTAGAAGCAAATAAAGCTTGCTTTCTCTGGCCAGCACAATAGTAAGAGTTCACAGAGCTGTCTATTGCTGATCACTGTTTCCTTTTTACACTTTGCCCTGTATGCTTATGACTGGTCTTAATGTCTGACTAGAAAGTATACCCCTAGATTGCAACTCTGTTTTGGTACATCCAAGCATCTGTTTCAAAATCCCTTGTGTCTACAACCTGGCATTCTCTAAAAAGTAAAACCTCATTTGCACACTTTTTGTCACCTAGTTGGTAACGTGTTGTGGGAATAAAATTCTGGGGGTGATGTCCTTGCAGTCTGGTGACAGACAATGAGCTGTTTAGTTTGGAAGAGCCCATCCTGCCCCACGCTTCCCTAGAACTGCCTGTCACAGAAGCAACAAGCCAAATGAAAAACATGAAGACAATAAAGCAGGACACACAATTACACGTTAGCTTTTCCAAGCATGCACAGATATGTTTTCAGACAACTTGTATGAATGAAGACCAACCCTAACAGACCAGAGGCCATTCACATCCTTCAACTCTGGCATTTCCGTGGCAGCACTTAGCTTCCAACCAGAACGCTGCCGAAAGCAACGGATTCTAAGGAAAGAGCCTTCACCTTTTGTCAGCTTTCAAACTGCGCAAGGCGAATCTAGTATCCCTGGTACCCCCCCCATGATGTGGGGGTATAATCTTATGCCTGACAACTTGCTCTTCCACGGGAGTGGAGGCACGCACTGCTGCACATCTGCCCAGCCACTCCCAGACCCCTCACGAAGCGCACGGAGCAGCCTGTGGTGCTGCACAGCACCCATCTTAACAGGCTGCTGCACGCTACCGACGTTTGTCAGGGGATGGAGCGGACCCCTTAGCTCAACATGCCAAAATCCATTGTTGATATACCCGGACACTATATATTGGCTAAACAAGACACGTCCTCAGTAGCCGTTAATAGGTAGTGACTTACTTGCAGAGTTCTCAAGCATTTGTTCGCAGTCAGCAGGGATCCCCGACTTACCTCAGCCTTGTCACGAGCAGTTACATGCTTATCTGCTATGCGCCGGTTTCAATAGGATTAACAGCATCTCCTTTTGCTGGCTGGCCAGCTCTTTTTGCAATGGATTTCTCAAGTGTTAACAGACCTCCGTATTCCTCAAACAAATGAGCCCTTTCAGACATTTTTCGCCTGGTTTTCTACACTATTGTAAGCACTTTCATTCTGAAATATTTCATACAAATGAAGTATAAGCATCTTTACTGCGTTTCACTAGCTGTATGCGCAGACCATTAATTCTTCCATGCTTGTGGAAGATTTTTCAAATTCCAGTGAGTTTCTCAGCCAGTGGCACCTCTGAGCGATGCCATGTCTGCCTCACTTTGCCTAAATAACACTTCTCGTTCTCCGTAGTGTCCCAACAGCCTTAACATTGATATGGCTTTTCTTATAGGGCAGGCAAGGTAATAACATGAAAGGCCTCGGTGGTTGTAAAATTAAACTCTCTCTCAATTAAAAGATTCAAAGATAACTTGTTAAAGAGATATTCTGCCTGTAATTAATGCACGTGCATAGATTAACAGTCACTTTTGTCCTCCTTAATCTTTAGCAGTACAATGTAGTTTGCTACCATACCCAAATATAAATAGTAACTAGCACGTGTTCATGTTTTAATAAAAACTACTGAATTTGGGGGTGTTCCAAGCAACTTTCCTTTGCATTGTTGTTCCCCCAGAGTACATAGAACATTTTCCAGCTTCAGTTCCATTCCCAAAGTTAGGGATTATAATTCAGGTGAGCATCTTAAACTTTTAAACTAGTTACAAAAATGGAAGAAAAGTAACTCTCAGTGCTAGCCTGTTAATATCTGTGTTTCACCTTCTGAAATCTCACTTCTCTCCCTGTGGCTAGGAAAATGTAGACAACTCAGTAGAAAAAAAAGCACAAGACCTTGAAAACCCAAATCTCTCTATTTCCCTCCCCTCTACTTTATTTGGGCAACACTACTTATTATTTTATGGGGCACTAGGATAGAAACAGTGATAAGCTGTGTCAACAAGCGTTAATAGTACTTCATGAAAAATGTAGTGGGGTGGTTTGCAAGGAGGGAACAGAAATGTGTGCACATGGAAACTGCAGCTGGGTAGGGATGCCTGAAAATATGCAAAATTGATCAATCAGGAAACATAAATGGGGAAAACTGCATATTTTGAGAGTGTGTAGTAACATAGGCAGTCAGCATAGAAATATTTTTTTTTTAAGCTATTCTTACAAAATTCTTTTGAACTGAAATTCAAAATCGTACACTAAGGAAAGAAAAAATTAAAATATTACTGCTGTATTCCTTAGCACAGATGTTATTCTTCATAAGTGATCTTTCTCCTCAGAATTTTGAAAATGCTATCTTAGCAGAATCTTATATCTTGGGTATATAAGTAAAAAAAAAATTAATGAAAGACATATTTAGTAGAGCTTCTTTGGTGGTGGTAAAATTAAAGAAAAAAGGCAAATCTTAAAAAATAGTCCTTTAGCCTGTCAGAGACGTAAGTATGTTAAGTTTCTGTAAGATCTGGGGAGCACACTGGACACTTGTGGGATGCACAGAGCGCTCCCCCCCCCAAAGTAAGTCTCCGTTACTGAGAAATACTGTATAAATTGGCCCTTAGACTTAAGTACTGTAATATAAATAGCTCTAAGCATCTGCATTAAATATTTTTTTCCATAAACCAGAACTAAATATGACTGATCCTACTTGAATATATACTGCATATGAATCGTCTACCTAAATTTCCTCAAAACAGGTTATTGAAAAAAGTACTGGGCAAAAATTTTTCCTTAGTTGTATATAGCTTCAACACCCTACTCCACCCCCCAGTAATATCGCACTTTTGGTCATCCAAAATACATTAATGAATTCAAGTAGTATGTTCCAAATAGTTTCTAAATTATTTAAAATTACTTTATTAATAAAGACTGTCGTATCACAAATACTGTGAGCCCTCAGCTGAACGTGGATCTCCCACATCCTAATTCTTTATTCTGCACAAAGAAATATGAAACCATGCCTAAAGTTAAAATTATTCCAGGTTGCAGAAAAAAATAAAAACCAGATTAGCTGATATAGGAAGGAACCTCTCAAAACCATCTAGCCCACCTCCTTGCTCAAGCAGGGTCAGCTACGGCAGGCTGCCCACAATCATGCTGAATCAGAGTTTGAGCATCTCCAAGAACTGAGACTGGACTACCCAGTCTCTCTGGAAACCTGCACCAGTGTTCAACCACCCTCTCTCAGCACAAAAGTGTTTTCTTCTGCTCAGATGGATGTAGTTTCAGGTGTTCTGGTTTGTGCCTTTTGCCTCTCGTCCTGGAAACAGGCACCACTGAGAAGAGCCTGGCTCCACACTCTTCGCACCCTCCCTTCAGGTGGATGAGGTACGTGGATAAGATCTGCTCTGAATATCCTCTTCTTCAGGCTGAACAGTCTCAGCTCTCTCAGCCTCTCCTCATATGAGAAATACTCCAATCACCCCACTGCAGCTGCTCCAGTAGGAAAGAAAGAACAAAACACTTTTTGATTCAAGGACCCGTATCCAGCCATCACAAAAATTAAATGAGCATCCTCATTTTTAGACTTGTTTGAACCACCGTCTTCTCATCCCTTGACACCATAGCTGTTCCGCTTGAAACCACTCTTTCAGCGTTAAAAACATTCACTTGGGAATGTCTTCTCTGTTGCCCACTGTCTTTTCTTTAATATTAGAGAATTGCCCTGGTGTCAGAGGAACACAGTTTCTCTGTAGCTCATTCTTTACATTGCTTTCCAGCACCAGTTCCCACACTCAGTTCTGAAAGACTCAAGTCTTTCTCTCCTGTCACGAGGCCATTATTTCCTAAGTTTGTTCAAAAGTTGAAACATGAAACAGACAAGTGGATGCTCTAAGATTTATGCTAGTCCCTCTGAACTAAGTGGCGTGAGAAAGGATTGTGTGTTTAGCTATGTTTAGCATAACGGAAGTGTATTTTGTTGAGGAATATGCAAAACAAAGATTACTGTGGTGTAGTTCAGAGTAGGGGCACTACCAAAAAAGCAGGAAAGAAAGCAGGTAAGACAATCCAACACACTTTCTTGGGAGAGTGATGTCTAAGCACTGAAGAGAACCGTGGAAGGGAAGGAACAGCCACGTACTAGGGATAAGACTTATTCAGACATTTATTGCAGGGTTTTCTACAGTTCTGACTAATAACAAATTCAGCCCTAGATGAGGTCTAAACAAATTGCTCAGCATGGCAAAAATGAAAAATGGATAAATGACCTAAACCTCTCTTATATAGCATTTTTTGTTTACCAGATGGATCCCACAGAGGAAGCCAGTGGGTTTTGGGTCTAAATCATGCAGAGGGAATGGCAAACTGATTACAGAATTTCTAAGCTACACACGAATATGAAAACCATTAGGTAGGCAAAGAAATCCATAGCAGTACAATATTCTGAAGCAAGAAAGTACTAAGGGAAGTGCTTTCAAGAGAATGGTCCAGAAGAACTTCACAGAATCACAGAATCATCTAGGCTGGAAGACTGGAAGAGACCTCCAAGATCACCGAGTCCAACCTCTGACCTAACACTAACAAGCCTCCACTAAACCATATCACTGAGCTCTACATCTAAACGTCTTTTAAAGACGAAAAGAGCTAATTAAAATTTCAAACCATCCATCTAAACAGAAGTACGGAACAGTGATAGAAATAGCATGAGTTACACGAGACAACCATCTAAGAGACTTTTAGAGGGAAGCTGTCAATTTTCATAAGACCCCATTTTCTGGAGCTTAGCTGCAATATCTGAATGAAACCTCCCACACACTGTGAAACCTGTGCTCCAAGCAAGGTCTTTGCCTAAATGGAAATTTTTGTTTAGCAATTTTGACAGCAGTCTGCTCATGCGTTTTAGCAGCATAAGAATCTAAAATAAAATGCTAAAGTGTTTTTGTTACTACACTAATAAACTTAAGCAGAAATGTTTTGAAAATGAATGTGAAAGAACATACAGTAATTTCCACATCACTTTCAAAACAGATACAAAAATATATTCACAAAGCTTTAAAAGCTAACAACAAAACAAATGAAATCTGCCAGAATGCTACTTAGACTGGAGCTAAAATAAACTGCTGAGGAATTGAAAGGAAATTTAAACTTCTGTAATAATATCACTATTTGAGATATCCTGAACTTAAATGAACTAACAGAGTCAAGTCATCTAACAAAAAATGCTTTAAGCTTACGTTCTCCGACATCGTGCTTCACATTCCTTTTAAGCTCTCTACAATAATGCAGTAAGTGCCAATGTAAGCAGGCTCAAGACACACTGCAGTTTCAGTTTCCTCCAGATCTAAGAATCCTCTTGGTGCTTTACTGATCTTCTCCAGATATTAGTTATCTACTAACCAGAGATCTTTTTTAGTTATTTGATTTCAGCCATTAGTTAGCATGGTGAGCCCATTAAATTGATCTTGCTTTAAGTTAACTGAAACTTCAGGGGAACTTCTGATTTGTAAATAGATGCCGAGACTGGAGTCGTACCAACAGAGTCTGTCACAAAGACAACTGATTAAAGGAAAGCCTCTAACAGTAGAGATACTAAAACTAGTCTAGACACAGCTCAGACTTCCTTATTCATTCATTTTGGTTAGCAGTTATTTCCACGTCACATATGTTACACCTATCTTACGACAAGCCATATTCTCTCCCTACCTCTATGCAAATAGCTCGTCTGTTAACGACTTTTGATTCAAGATAGAAATCAATATTAGGGCATAATCTAGATTTTCAACTGGTTTCATACAAACAAGTGAGTATAACCAAGCATCAAATATACAACTTCCCTTAGCTAACAGAACATTAAGCACGTAAAAAGGTTTCTCAGACGGAACTAATATACCACCCTATACCAATAATTCAGTTCATATCTCCACTGCTTTCTACAGTGCTATCTATCTACACTGCCTTAAATCACTACTAAATACACCCATTTACTTAGTGGGTATAATCTGCTTTCCATTTTTATCTAATCTAGTTAATATTTTTCAATGCATAAGCCCATTGCAGATCAAGGAAGTAGGTAATAAGAATGACAGAAGGGAGGAAGGAAAGTTTTGTTATATTATACTTCCCCACGATACGCATTTACTCTTTTCTGGAGGCAGCATGTGATGTTATTTTACATCATCACGGCCCCATCCCACATTCATCCAATCCATGCCTTTTCAGTAAGGTGAAAGAGGAGTCACCTCCTTTAAAAAGTGATTAGCTATTTCAACAAAAAAGGAAGAGCTGGTAACAGCAGAAAAAGGCTGTCTGCAAAATATTTGTAAAATGTTATTCAGTAGGTTGGCACTATGCCATGTATTCCCCACATGAAGCGTTAAAGTAATTTAGGATAAAGCGTTCTTAACAGAGCGGAGACAAATTAATATGTTTTGTTATGAAAGAAATTCCAAAAATTAGGTATCGAACAACTGAGTCCAATGTCAAAGTATTTCAATTTTTAAACCACGTTTGAACATCATCCTTCTGCTAGAGATTAGTTCTAGTCCCACAGCCTCACCTTATTTTGTGGGCCAGACTGACTGTGAATGGAACTTCTTGGGGACAATCACCCGTGGAAGATGGCACAGGCCAGAATGAAAAGATTCCCCTGTTCATATTGTCACAGCTTGAAAAACAAGGAGCTAGACTACTTTCACTTATGACGGACAAAGGATATGGTGGACTGCCTCTTACAGAAACCAAATCTGCATCTGTATTTACCTTGCAAACTACACTTCACTGCGTGTTTGTAGAACACGGCACTGTGGGAACCCAATCCTATCTGAGAGCCTCTGGGCGCTGCTGCCAAACAGCATCAAAGGGCAGGCACTGAAGCATAGCATAGTAGTTGAGGAATCTCAGTGGCATGCATTTCCACAAATTTAATATTTTTGCTGTTTAAAAGTGACTACCTGACGTTCAATTTCCAGGGTTCCTACAACATAGGCTTGTCAAGAAAACCTACTGTATTAATCTGTTTTTTCCTCCAGAGGTAACATCATGTAGAACATAAGAACAAAAACAATCCTGAACAATAATTCTGATTCCCTAAGGTAGTAATTTTGGACCACAGAATGCACAAAAAAATTCATGTGTTCTTGATTGCATTCTTTCATTCCTACTAGTACAAAATCAGAATGGTAGAGTTTACTGTATCAACAGTAAATGTTCTGTTTAAATACTAAAAAATCCTAGTGGTTAAACTAATACTAAAAATACACTAAAAATGGCATCCCCTATTGCCTGTTTCAAAAAGAAACTTGCATTTTAGCAGTAAAAGTACTGCCAACATTAAGTTTTGAAGGTTTTTAATTACAACCGGCATTTCAAGTACATTTCACAGTTCATATATTATTAGCGGAGCTCTTGCCAAGTGAATTATTAAATTGCTGCACTGAAGAAAATACATATGAATCTATTTTCAGTTCATTATTTCAATATTGCATATTACAATAATGTAAAGTACACTACAAACCACTAAAAATAATTTATTAGTTCTTTCACTCTAAAGTATGAATAGTAATAACATATTTAGCATGTACTTAATACTACAGATATATCTTTTAATGACAAAACTTTGGGAAGATTTTCCTTAAGAATTCCCACTATGTTAACACAAGCTAATGTTACACCATGTAAGGTCTTCTCTTTCAAGAAACATTGGCTTACATTAGAAGCAGGTTAAGTTGCCTTGGATGATACCAAGGCACTTGGCACCAAGCTCCTTCCAGCAGCTAAACTACCTAGAGCTGGACAACTAGGAACAGAGGACAACTGACGGGTGTAAAGACGGCCTGTACAGTGAAGGTCATGCAAGAAATAAAACCATCCTTTGAAAACTGAAGCAAAAATACACTACAAACCAAAAGGCCGCAGAATGACTGGGAGGCAAGGTGACTCAGAATGGCTACGCAGAGCTCCAGCACAGTATTCTGGCAGGCTGCAATGCTACACAGATAAAACAAGCAGATAGGATTCAAATTCTACACAAGGATTCCCGATAAGATTAACATGCATGATAGTCGATACTGGAAGTCATAACTAAAAGGGAAAAAAAATAAAATCCTCTGAAATCCCTCTTAATTGCCAGTTTGGATTCAAATCATGTCGACCTTGACTTTTTTTTTTTTTTTTCATATTTTTAAGATAAGGACTGCAGCCTCAGAACAAGCTGGTGACCCAAGGATTTCCATTTACAAAGAAAAGGCCATTTTAGAGCTATCCATTGTGTTCTGAGAAAGAGAAGCAAGCAAAACACATGTAAAAGGTGATTAGGAAAAGTGACAAAAGGCTATAGGCTAAACGAATTGTAGGATTGCAACATCAAGTCTTCAGTAACGATATTCTCAGTTCTGTTTTTACTGGATATATCACCCTATCAATGAAGATGATATATTAAAATTTGGCAAACTTCATTTCTCCAAACAAGAGGAGGTCATTACTTTTTTTTTTTTTTTAAATCTATTATAGCACTGGCCAGAAAATGAAGTCAAACTGAGACCACTAGAAGATTAACATAGAAAATTCATAAGAAGGTGACTTTCACTACCAGCAGCACAGTCTTTTTACTTGCAATACAGCTTAGTCATTAATACTTCAGATGAAAGTAGCACATGCTGATCTATGTCTCCTGCCTGAGCAACTCCATTCTCAGGTGGGGAAAAAAATAAAATAAAATAAAATAAAGATCTAGTCTACCAAGGATTTACCCAGATAATTTCTATTAAGTTTGATAGAAGTTTAGCACAAACTCCGCTTGGGTTAATGACATAATAAATCCCTTGGACTCAAATATTTTCCAAAGGGAACAAGACAGCAGCACTGTGTGCTACAGAACTTTATGTATTTATATATACATATATATATATGTATATTTTTCAGAGGTAACTGATTATAAGGAAACGTATATTCAATGAGTATTGAAAAGCAGTGAATTTCATTAAAAAAAGTATTTTCAGACTTGCTTGCATTCACCCACAATTTCCCATTACAAAACCTACCTTTACCACTCACACTTTTAAGACTTTCTGCTGGGTGCTAGGGAAAACAAAATTAATACATGTTGCAGAACACTTGCATCTCCAGGACAGAATGATTACAGAGACAGAAACACCAAGTTCACAGCACTTGCACAGCAACCCTGACACTCATAGGAACGGATGGTTGGACACACTCTTTATTGATTGTTTGGACTTGCAGAAAAAGTCTGACATCTAGGAATCACTGAACCTACTGGTAACGTTATGCCCATGTGCAGTAGTTTCAACAGCTCTCAGCCATACAGTACTCACAGCATGGGAACTGAAGAGTAAATTTACACTTATGCAGTGGGCATTTCATGGTTCCAGTTAACGACTTGTTTGCCAGGACTCTGGAAGTCACAGGCAAATTCTGCTTCAAAGCTGAAGCCTCCAAGGACACTGGGATGAATTATAGACCTGCTTGTGATGTATAATTGTATCAGAAAAGAAAACAAACCTGCACTAATCAGCTCCGCACCACACACACACATCGAAATAAAACTAACTGTTATTCTTGGAAATAAAATAAGATTAAAGTGTATGCATATATTCCTAAATGGAAAGATAATGAGACAGGTGCCTTAGGGTGTGAACACTAGAACTCATAAAAGGGAAAAAAATTGAAGTGTATATTAAGAACAATTCCTTGGAGTCTAAAATATTACTCAAGGGCTGAGGAGGGGGAAGCTTATCAAAACAATGTGAAATAGCCATCATTTTTTAAATTTAGAAAGTCCTTTTTTATAAGCATCATACACACCATTTTCCTTTTCTTATATTATCAGTAACCTTATGAACTGACATGAATGTTTAAAAAAAGCAAAAATCTGTCAGTTACTAGCTTGCTAGTAAGCTAGTAGATTATGGTACTAGCTATGGTAAGAAATTCAATTTTAGCAGGGAGGGTTCCACACTAAATAGCATTATGAAGTAGAAATATTTAGAAAGAATCATTGCTGTTGACATATTTTAGTTCAAGTGGTGGTAGCAGTGCAGAAGCCCGCGCTGATGAGTTACTGTCTCACGCCAACAGGTTAAGCAACATGCTGATCAGGCATCCTGCTGTCTGTGCTCTGTGATACAGTGATTAAAATATTTCTGGCCTCTAGCTTCTCAACTAACACCAAGCATTCAAAATCCTTGCTAACATCTACTCCTGGACACCCAGAGGGTTGGCTCCTGTACTGTTGTTTTTCCAGACAGTGAAATACAGATCACCCAGCCTGCTGTGCCAACAGAAGAGCTCACTTTAGGAAGCCAGGTGGTAATAGAAGTAAGGGAATATCCAGGTTATCCTTCTCCTGGCCTGTTGAATATCTTGTCCCATGCTCATGATCTCTTAGCCTTCCCTTATTTACTAATTTTGCCTCATTCATCTCCTCGGTCCCTTCCTCACTTTACTCCTCTGCATGCTTCTGTTCTGCTTCTTTCTGCCTCATACCAGAGAGCTTTCTCTTAAGATAGGTTCGGTGGGTTAGTTTTGTTTTTTGTTTGTTTCTTTTTAAACTGCTTCTCACTCTTCACATCACAGAGTCAACACAAGGATGGACCTGGATTCTGTCGCTATCCCATTCATAACATGATTAAATGACCTTGATTCACAGCTAGTTTACAGAAGTTAGAAGGACAAATCAGTATGCAAGACAGTGACAGGTTGTCCTGTAGTTCGCCACTGGGTATAAGATGGCTTCTGTGAAGCTAAACATATTAAAACTGCAAAGCGCTGAGTTATGAAACCTGCTCATCAATGTGCAAGTTGGCCCACACAATTTTGACACATGCTGATGTACAAAACTGCAAAAGAGTAAAATGAAATACAGACTGTACTTTTGACACTTAGCAAAAACAAAACACCGGCCACTCTAACACAGAGCTTATAGGGCAACAAAGACTCTGAAGCAGCAGGTCACTGTCGCAGTGGTTCAGCAGTGAGAGCGCTGCTCCTTTTCCTCAGGGAGGAGACTTCGCGCTACCATCATGGTGAAGGACTCATCTGTATTACTTTCAGAAAGAGGGCATCATCTCCTGAGACCACATAGTTAATACATGAAGTAGTTTACAACATCAATGGTCAATGACAACAGTAGTTGTGAACAACAAGCTATCATGATATTAACAGACAGTGGTCTGAAATCTCCAGTAACTTTCAGCTCTAAACAAAACAAACAAAAAAACCTGTTCCCCCTCCTCTTCTAGAGTGGGAATTCTTTCAAATCTTCTGAAGAAGAACTGAAATTACCTCTAGACTCCATAGGGTCCCTTGAATGACAAACCAGGCAAACGGTACAAGCTAACAGTATTCTCTGCTTCTATCTGGCTTACAAAAAAACTATGAAAAATCCTTGATTAGAGCATTTGGTAATAAGATAATTAAGAAATAATACATTTGCAAGTTTGATTGTTTTTCTAATCACAGAGTGAGTTTTTCTTCTGACATCAACAATGAAAGTTAACACCTCTAGTAAATTTTGACTGGTACTCTTGAGAAGCTTGTGCTCCACAGGCTACCCTCTGCAAGAGGTCTGCAAGAAGTAATGGAGAAAAGCAAAACTGCTGTCATTAGGATTAAATTTTGTCCCACAAAAGTCCATATCCATCACTAGAAAAAAATGTAATTTGAAAATCAGAAAGTGGATAAAAGTAACTTTTCATCATTAATAGAACCATAGACATTTTTTTCAGCTACAAAATGCTTACATCAGAAAAAGGGAAACAGAAGAAAATCATTTGAAAATAATCCTCTGTCAAAGAAAGACTAGTAAAAAGACACTATTTTCAGTTAGGAAATTTAGTCACTAAGGCTGGGATTGGTACCTATAAACCTTGTGATGCTGCAGAGAACCAGTTTCAGTTCCTCAATCAGATGACAGGATGAGGGGGAATGGTTTTAAACAAAAAAAGGGGAGATTTAGATTAGAGGTTAGGAGGAAATTCTTCACTCAGAGGGTGGTGAGGCACTGGCACAGGTTGCCCAGAGAAGCTGGGGATGCCCCATCCCTGGAGGTGTTCAAGGCCAGGTTGGAAAAGGCCCTGAGCAACCTGACCTAGTGGGTGGCATCCTTGCCTATGGCAGGGGGTTGGAACTGGGTGATCTATGAGGTCCCTTTCAGCCTGAGCCGTCCTATGATTCTACGATTCCCTGAAGCTGAAAGTATGTCTTGAGCAAAGATACCGTGACAATACGTCAACGGTTTACTCTTCACAGCTTGTCCTGGTATTTCCTCTCTCCTGTCAGTCAGTATTATTTAGAAATCTTACAGTTCTTGACAACAGGAGTGTCAACATATTATTAGCAAGTTTAAATATTTTGTAGGCTTAAATATTCACTCATACATAACCTTAAACCGCACTTCTATTTACAATTACTTTGTACTGCATATGTAAGGATAGCAAATTAAGCTCACTTCTATTTCTTTATGCAGTGCTATGAACAGTGTCTTTGATATTTTACTACTTCTGGAAAGTACTACTGCATATTATTTTACTTGCCTGAGGTGGTACTTTCCTAGCTGAAGAAGGAAGATTATTCTCCAAAGAATATAAGGTTAGGGTGAGCTGTCTGCTTGTCTTACTATCCATTCCCAAATAATTTGGGGATCATTGGACAATTTCAACTAAACCTGACAGATAAGTGTAAGTCTCAAACATATTTATGATCTTACAAGCTTTGATAAACCGAGCAGCCAGGTGACTGAGACAGATATGTCTCAGCTGAGGCACCATATGCTCCTCTGATTGAAGTTTTGGGGCACAATGGGTTGTTTAAACGGAATTGTGATGGTATTCTCAGAAGAACAGACAGAAACACGTGCAACTGTGTTGCAGTACTGAGCCCTGGGGGACTCCACTAGTGACTGGCCTCCAACTGGATTTAACTCTGTTAACCAAGACTTTGGGCCTGGCTGTCCAGCCAGTTTTTAACCCATCGAAGTGTACGCCAGTCCAAGCCATGAGCAGCCAGTTGCAGTACCTTAATGTTGATCTCCTGTAATAGTCAACTCATTCAAATCAGTGATTTGACTATATTTGACTATTAAAAAAAAAATCACTGTTCTCATTATACAGGAAGGGAGAAGAAGAAAGTCAATCTGCAACATGCTTTGCATAACTTGTAACATTTCCATTAATTCCATCGAACTATCCTTCTTTTGAAATTAATTTATCTTAGTTTCTGTCAGGATAAGGAGAGCAAAAATTGCTCTCCAAAACTTAACAATCTGTTGCAAGAGATTTTAGCACTGGAGTGGGGATTAATCCTGGAACACAAAAGATTTAAAGGAAAAGGGATACATTGTTTTATACGAAGGAAGAAAAAGCACCCTATGCATCATACTCGGGAGATTCAACTCCCGTTTCATCTACTTTTGTAGGTCTTCCTTTGACTGTCCTTTTTAAACTGTTTTATATGAAGGTGAAAATAACTGGATTACAAATATTTTCATAAATTCAATTCAAAAATAATATTCTGAATGCATGCAAACATCAACTGAATTTATAAATGCGGAACAGCAAGTACTTCAAGCCATTAAAAACCAACTGTGAGGCAGTACACTACTAACCCTCTTAGAAGATCACTCCCACTTTATTACTTAACTGCCTTTTGACAAAGAACAATGCACTTCTCTTTACCTTGTTTAGGAAGAGGAATTTCACTAAAACACAGCATAGGGTACAGAATGCTGAACCTGGATAAATCCACGCACTACAAAGTGCACCAAACATAACATGGGCCATTCACCATCACTTGTTTAAGGTGTAGTTCTCCCACAGTTCTCCATGGAGTACTGACTGGAAGCAAAGGGAAAGGTGTCTATTCAGAGCCTAGTCTTCTCACATTCTATCATCAACAGCTGCTTAAACAAGCCATTTTGATTTTCGTGTATTTTTGTACAGTGTATGCAAAATGGATTTAGCAATCCTTTGTATTTCTAGAATTGTTTAGACATGTAGATCTTACAGTGTACGTGCCATAGCTTTGTTTTACAGCTGCTGAAAAAAGGCTTATGCATACTAGGGCTTTCTCTGAAACCTGCTGGTGTAATGAACAAGATCTACATCTCTCACGTTCAGGATACAAACTCTTCACAAGCATACCAAGTTAACTCTACAGCTAAATCATTATAACAACTACATTGTTCCTCTGAGAAAGTGGTTTCAGTAAGATTTCCTTACATTAAACTTACAGAAATGCAAAATGCTAAGACAATTAATGGCAAAAAAGTGGGATAACACTCCTATCCCCTGCTTTCCAGCTCTACATTCCTTCCTTTGCAGAGAGAGATTCACTTTTTTTTAATCTTGTCTTACGGACCCTCAACACGATGGGTTTTTAATTGGTGCACATTTAACTCCCTAGACCAAGAGTTACTTTTTAGCTGATAGTTGCCCACAACCACTTTCAACAGTATGACTTCTGTAGTTGCACACTTCAGAAGTGTGGAAAGAAAAGTCTGAAAAAGGAACTATAACTGGGCAAAGTATAAGTTTTCAAATGCATATATAGCTGCCAAAACAAAAAACATGGATATATTCAGAATAATCTTCTTGAAAAACAGCATGCCCAGTTTCAGCTTCCATCTTCAGCTGCAGAGCTGATCAAAAAAGGGTCACAATGATATCTTTCTTTAACAGCAAAACTGTACTTTTTTATTCCTCTCTTCTGAGAAGCAGATGAATTGATTCTGATCAGGCTTTCAACTTTTTTTTTTTTTTTTTTTTAAAGTCACCTTTGAAAGCATCCCTTGAGATGTGTAGGCCTAATAGGTGTAAGTTTCAAACAGCTCCAGGTTACTGGAAACAAGAGGTCACAATCTAAAGACTGAGGCAATGAATGCAACAGTGAGAATCTTAAGCTACATGGAGATAACATAACACTTCCTTGGTACTTTCATTGGGGGGGGGGGGGGGGGGCGTGTGGGCAGTGACTGGCTGATAAAATTCACAATTCTGGAATAAGTGTCCCTTCCACCTCCTCTAGCGCAGGTAAGAGAAACAGCAATTCCAGAAAGGGAGGCCTGGGGTCAAGACAGAACTCTAGAAAAGCATTCCTCACACCACTTGGCACCAGGCTGGCTATAAAGTCAGGTACCCCCCACTCAGTCAAGCCCAGAGAGCTTCTAACCCTAAACTGTTTGAATTCAAACCTTCCTATGTCAGAAGACTCCAGGAAGAGGGGAGGGCAGTCCTTCGTATTATTATTACAGTGAAAAACTAAACTCAAAATCAAAAATCCTGATTAATCACAGTTCAGGTTTACTGTGATTTTCAGGTCTTTAGTACTTCATGGAAAAGTAGGGGTTCAAAGATAATATTGATCAAGTGAAAATAATACATCATATATGCTTTCATATGATAATTTCTGTGCAAGTGGAAAATCAGGGAACAGTTCAAACAAATGCCTTTCATGCCGAGAAATATGATTCCCCTTATAAATGCCTTAGGCATCAACATAATGCTCTCCTCTTGTGTCCAAGCTCCTCCGATCTTATTTAGAAAAATACCCTTAGAAAAAAACAGGGTTTGTTTGTTTCAAATCCTGTTCACCTCTTCACACAGCAAATCTCCTTTCAGGATACTGTGAAACTTCTATAACAAGGGCAAACACAATATGGGATCAATTTTTAAGAATACTTTCCATGCCTGAAAAGTAAACAGAAATGAAGACAGATACTCATTATTTCTCTGAAAACAGACTACCCTTTATCTAATAGACTGGTGATAGTGATGCTGAATGGAACGTGTTTCACTGCCACTTATGAAGATTCTAGTGTTAAACCCAATTATGACAAACCTCACACAGTACAGGTATTAAGCCCACTTTGCTAAGGATGAAACCAAAACACACAAATATTTTGTGATTTGCTAGAGTTAAAAATGAAAGCAGAGTCTGACACCAGACCTCTACTCGTGGTGGCTTGTTTACAGTCTCTCATTCTAAACAGCGGAACAGATCTTGTTCTTCCAATACAGAAATACCAGTTCAAACTCTTAGATGGTGCTCAAAATCCACCAATAAATGTGATCACAGTTCATGCAGAGATTATAGCCACAGCATGAAACTAAGAGTAAGGCCTAAAACATACTAGGTAATCAAATTCTTAATAAAAAAATACAAACTAAGTTCAAGAGTTGGTAGGAATATGACACTAACAAGGATCCCTATGAGTAATGAAATGGAGAATCTTCAAAACCATACTGTAACTTTTAAAACAGTTTTTGCTTGCATTCATTTTGAATTTGGCAGTACAAAACAGATGTGCTTGTGTTAGATTTATAACTGAACCTACCTTGGCTTTCAGATCAGCACAAATCTCCTGTTGCTTCTGTTTGTTATTAGCAGACGCTACTTCTTCTTCCTGAGCAGCGGAGGCTTCAGTAACAGCCATCACCGCCTTCAATAAAAAGGCTTTCCTAGCTTGAATCCAATTTAACATCAAAACTCTGTGTTGATTTCTAAGGAAATTGTAATGATCCCAAGCTCTCTCATGAACAACCTAAAAAAGTAAAGCATTTCAGAAAGGCTTAACACCATGTATTAATACTGTATTTTGCAAACCTTGAATATCATTCGTATAATTATTACATCACCGACATCCCTATGGAATCCACAATTAGGGCCTGAAAGTATTCTGCCAGGTATTAGGTATACTGCAGTCTCCCAGTGTCAGTAGGCCATGACAGCATTCCAGTATTTCCCTGGTGTCTGCCCCTATCACATGGTATTTCAGTATCCTGATAAACCACTGTTCTTTCCTGAACTATACTTCTGGAATAAGAATAAATGAAACACATTCTTGCCATAGAGTACACACAATGCAAGTTAGATCCTTTCAATACATCTTCAGAGATGCTGAACACTTTTAGCGTGATGCTTTTCATAGAAAGTTATGATCTCCTACAGAAAAACAGACCACCACTTAAAGCAGTTGTACAAGTGTAGTACAGAGGAGAATTAGATTCACTTTTTCTTTCTTAACAGGAAATTTGGAAATTGATTTTTGGCTTGACAAGCAGCATACTGCCACTACCAATATACAGTTTTTAATCTTAAATACACCTCCTTTGGCCTTATTCATTGAGATTCCAGAGGACACTCAAGCTTCACAACACTGACAGAAGTAGTAACAGGTAAGGCTCCATAGTCTGAGGCATTAGAAACTTGGACCTGTCTTACATCCCAAAAAACTACCAAAAACTACCAGTTACAAGGATGAAGATTACAGGGATGAAGATGGCCTTCTGCCCACGAGTCCCAAGGGCAGCATCCTTGGTGCTCACTTCAAGGCCTTTGGCAGGGGCATGCTGACTCACCTGGTGCCTAGCTCATAGGTTTTCCTCTTGGCTCACAGATCGATGAAGGTAAAGTGGTACTGCTACCTCTGGAGATTTTTTTTTGCTCACGTGTGTAGGCTACTGTATCAGAGGTTCACATTGCCATCACTGGTCTCTGAAACTCAGGTGGGCCTTACCGGCAAGCAGCTAAACCAAGCTAAGAAACTATTGAGCAAGAAATGGGATGCAGAGTTTGTTCTTCTAAAAAGTAGATCTCTCTGATGACCTGCTACCAGATCAAGCACTCAGTCCTAGTCCACTGATCCATTCTTCAGAAAGAAGGAAGAATAGGAGGCTCTAAATTTAGTTATGCTAATGTAACAAACATTTTAAGAACAGATTCTCAGTACTGTTTTAACATTTCTGTATTTGTCATGCTGATATACATACCACATTCAATGCAGAATGATGATTTTTAAATTTTAAGTGACCCTCTGAAGAATTAGGGAGGCCCATTAATAATGGCTATGTTTAAAAGTACGCATACATTATACAAAGCATATAATTCTTTAAACCAGTTCTCACATTCAAAAGTTCTGAAATCCACAAGAACTTTACTTTTGGTGAAATTATGCTATTCATCAGTGTCACTACACTGCCACTCCTTTGCACTAGGCACTCCTCAAACATAAGGAAGTAGATGGTCTAAAAATACATGCAGAGATAAGAAAAGACTCCTACTTTCCCTATGACATCCTGAAATGTTCTGGCCTTGAACTGGGTTTCTCTATTAGCTGCTATGTGCTTATTCACTGTGGAGTGTAAAACGAATCAGTAATCAATTTGAAATGCATTATGAATGTAAAAATAGCCTCTCTCTGAGAGCAGGAGATAAGTTTCCACTCTTCCTGCTATATATGTGCCATAGAGCTATTAAAATTACTATTCCTACACAGTGTGACAATGCTATACATCCTTATAAAAGATAAAAACAACAAGAGAAGCAGAATAGTAAGACATAACTATAAAATTGTATAGCATAAAGCAATGTTCGCAAACTAGTTTTGTGAATTTGGCAGTAAGGGGTTGTGGAACTGTAAAATCTCCACGGTGCTTATTTTGAAGAAGTGAATGTTGTTTGTTTGTTTGTTTTTAAGACAGCAACATCTCTCATCTTCTCTGTACAGAATAAAATCTATAGTTAAGAAGTTACAAAATAAAAACCTTTGATAAACATTCTTTAATATAAATGCTCACTACATGCTTTATACAAGAAAGTATATAGTTGAACTAACAACACTGACCAGATCATGCCTAGATTTGTGAGGAAGGTATCTCTGCAGCACATCAAGGTACAAAGTCCTTCTTCTCTGAAGATCACTTGGATACTGATTGATAACAGTCTGAAAAACCCACTGATCTTCTTCTTTCCATTCACTGTTCCTACAGAAATTCAAATTCAACACAATCAGCTCCAAAGTAATTTAACATTTTAAAAGGAGAAGTTTGATTCTAGGTGTTTGAAAAAAAAAAAAAAAAAAAGCCTAAACCTTCAGTGGGCTCTATGACACAACCCTATAAACCTGATATTGGATCAAAGCTGGGAAATACAGATTTTCTTTAATGATACAAGCAAACGCAGACTGCCTTTTTAATGTGACCTTTTATTGTTTTTTGTTTTTATTATTTTTTATTAGGGAATGACATTGTGTTTCTCAATGAAGTTACATTAACGAATAGTCACGCAACACGGAAAATACAGTGTGAAAAAGGAAGATGATCGGTTTCTGCCACTGAGCGCTAATTAAAAGATTAAAGTGAATGAAATAATATCTGTATGCAGCTAAATGAGGGATTAGTTAAAAAAACTTATGACAGCCACAGAATCATGGCAAGACAAAAGATTCCTGTTTCTTTTAAGTAGGAGGTGAAATAATTAGTATGCCTGCATGCATTTCAGAAAATTAGAGTAGCAAGATGTAACAAACATCAAAAAAACTCAAGGACAGTAACACAAGTTTAGAGGTTAGATTTTATCCTCAGTCTGAACACGTTGCCATGTAGGCATTAAATATCAGGCTTTTGTCATCAGCATTAATATCAGAGCAGCAATACTAAGTCAGACCAAAAGGTGTCTCTATCCCAGTGATCTCTTCTCAAAAGTGACTACAAGCCCAGGTATAATTAAAAGAAGGTAATTATATGAATCTATGCCCCACACCAAATTCCTGCAGCCTCCAACTGTTTGCAGCTCTCGGACTTCCTGAGCCAGCAGCAGTATATCGATATGTAACGGCCCTGAATTCAGTAAGATGTTAGGACAACTTTATCCTTATGTAGGCAGAAATACCAGGCATTTAGAAAAGACGACCAAGTTGCTGTTTTGTGAAACAATCGTATATAATATTAAACTAGATTTTATGATACGATCTACCATTATCTCTAAAGAGAGAGCAGTAGAGAAAAATATTTTAAAAATCTATTTAATACAGTTTAACACAATTTTTGTTTAAAGAATGCTGTGCAATAAAAACAGCGTATAATCACCACTGTAAAATACTCTGGGAAACTGAGGAAGAATATCCCTAGATCTGCTCATTTAAAGATACGGAATGCTTCACCTACAGACATTCCTCAAGAATGAAGACAAAATAACCCATTTCAATAAACCATTTCCCACGTAATGCACTCTCAGGCAAGGGAACCCAAACTCTTGATGACACTTTTCACATTCTCCCCCATCCCAGCCCAGCACTTTCCACTGTTGCTTGCTTTGCCATGAAGTTGGCATGAATTTGGACTGAGTGCCATTTATTTTCACCTACCTAATAGCATTCATTTTGTAGCTTTTTTCAAGCAGACAGAAGAGTTTTATTTTTACCTTTCTGGTCTTAGAGATGATCGGGTAGGAAAAAAGAAGGATTTGACCTTCACCCACCTTTGTGGAGACACCTAGTGATCAGATCTTCTCCCTTCTCTTCCTTCAATTCCCCATTTCATGAAATCAAAATGTTTCTTAGCTTACTAGACCATTTTCAGCATAGAATCATTATTCCATGATCAAAATGGTGGCAACATATAACCAAATTAAGAAGAACATTAAAAAATTTATTCCATAACTATGAACACCTTGTTTCTTGCCCTCCATGTGTGCTTTCCCTACATTGTTTTTCTTTGAACAAATGTTAAAAGTTACTCTCATCTTTACACAGATGACACAACGAAGATAACTGCATAACGAAAAATCACACCCTACTTCCTTCAATAAATTCCAGCAACGTTATTAATGCCATTAGTGCTACAAACAAAACAAAACAGAGCTCTGCAATGGTAATATGTGTATAGAGAGATTCCACCTTTAACTTTTTGGTTTGTTTGTTTCTTTTGGGGGTGGGGGGGGACACAACATGAAGCGTTAACTCTTAGCTGATCCTCTGTTGTAGTGCGTTTGTGTAACTTATCTGTTTATCAGAGTAAAACGAAAGCAACACATTGAAAATTAACAACCGCGATGACCAAAGTGTCTGCAGGTAACAGTACCACGTCACAGCACAAAGGTAATACACTGATACTTAGATCTTTGCTTTTCCAAAGAGAAACATTCACAATCTGCATTTGCTGACAGCTTTAGAGTAATTCACAAAATGTGGCTTGTAATAAAAAAAATAAAAATAAAAATTCAACAGCAGCCTGACTAGAATGAATGAAAAGGGTGCCACCTGCACAGACCCAATGAACTGGCACAGGTAGCGTGGCATACGATGTAACACCCAGCCGCACCTCACCTTGCTGCCCACTGACTTCCCTGTTTACCCAGGACTTCAAATATTTCCTCTGTGGGGATGCTTTACAGTCCAGTAGTGCACACTCAGATGGAAAAGCTCCACAGCACTTGTGCAGTTACAGATTTAGGACTAAGAATACTAGAGTAATAAACTGGACTTTGAGACTGATTAATGTTAGAATTAGTACAATTGTGCATGGAGCTATATTTCCCTCAACAATCTTATCTGAGATAATTATATTATTCTTACTCTCCACCCATTTTCTTTTTGCTTCTTATAAACCATGTGGAATATCTGACAAACAATTTGTAGGACACAGCTGTTTGCTATTAAATCCAGCATTATGAGGAGAAATAGAGACTGCTTTGAAATGGGGGAAAGAAAAATATTTAGCTCCTGTAAAAAGTTTATTTGCAGTGACTGACAACTACCAAGTAAGTGCTAGAGACAACATAAAATGTGGAATCACATTAGCAAATGCAGACATTCTCTGGTAATGAAAGTGTTTCTTTGTAGGTGATTGCTTAAATTTCTCATGAAAGACAATGAATATAGATGTCTGAGCAGAGGGTTTTCTCATACGCTAAGAAGAAATAGTGCCCAGGAGAGTAAAATGGGATTAAGGAATCCATTAAACAGGGAATGGTTGCAGTAATAACTTGTAACCTTCAGGTTGTAGGGCTTGAACAGCGGACACAGTTCCCCAAAGATAACGGCTCCTGAGCTTTGATAAAGAAGTGCTACTGGGAAGATGTGTTATTTTTGCAACCTTTACTGCCTCTGCAGAAGATGTCTTGCAACTGATCCTCAGAAATGAGTGCTTTGAAAAGCTCCCTGTAGAGAAAAGGGAGGAGTTTAATGAAATCTGGTCATTTATTAATTTTAGGATCTGTGTGATGTATGGGTTTTCTGAAGAGTAACTTTAATGAAGAAATTAATTATTCTTTGCCATGCACGACTTAAATATCTGACTGCAACTGACGCTGAGTACCATTTCTTTTTCTTAAGATAACACATCATTCTTTCCAAACATTCAAATTCATGAACAAATATAGGTCTTACATCTACAAGAGTGAGGCAGAGTAAGATACATCTCAATCAGGAAACATCACACCACAAACTTGAGAGCAGGGAACAGCACAGGTTCTGTGCTCAGAAGGCTGGTCTTGCGACCTGCTCTGCCTCCAGAGCACATGGGCAGGCGCACCAGTTCCTGCACCAGTCTCCGCCTCAGTTTTCTCATCTCTGCAAGGATCCTTCTGACTTGTATGTTGCTCTAATGGCCAGCTAATGATCTCAATTTCAATACCTCAAGTAGACTTATAAATAAGATGGAGAGACAGATGTCCTCTTCGCTCAGACAGATAATGACAGGACAAGGGGGAATGGTTTTCAACTATCAAAGTGATTTAGATTAGATGTTAGGAAGAAATTCTTCACTCAGAGGGTGGTGAGACACTAGAAGAGGTTGCCCAGAGAGGTTGTGGATGCCCCATCCCTGGAGGTGTTCAACCTGGAGGCCAGGTTGGATGGGGCCCCGGGCAACCTGATCTAGTGGGTGGCGTCCCTGCCCATGGCAGGGGGTTGGAACCAGGTGGTCATTAAGGTCCCTTCCAACCCGAGCCGTTCTGTGATTCTGTGATCTCTGTACTACCTAGGAACAAGATGGAGAAATTGAGAGTGGTGGATACTCTGGGGAGCTAACAGCTACAGCTAGAGCTGCAAGTAGTTTATTGTGAGTAGGAAAACACTGACTGCCAGTGTCTTGATTTGTCAGCTGTGCCAAGCTTTGTCAGCTGTGCTTAGATTTTGTCAGCTGTTCATAGACAAACAGCTAAAAAAAAGCATTGTCCAGCCCAACACAATCCAGCCCAGCATGATCCATTCCAGCATATTCACAACCATAAAATGGACAGAATTACAAAATATCCTGCCTGATCAAATGCAAGACATTCCCTTACTTAAAACTCTTGTAAAATTCCAGAAAGGAAGACCTCACCTGAAAAGAATCTGAAAAGCACCAGCACATTTTAGACAAATATTTAAGTTAGCGTCATGCTGCTTCAGTGACAGGATATTGACAAACTTATACAAGGCTGAATGTACAACCAAATTTTAAATATACTACTTGCTTTTCTTATATACGTGTATATTTATATATATCATTCTGCTACTACAAAACACTTCATTATTTTGTTTCAGAACTGAAGCAGGGCGATTATCTTATATTCAACAGCCCTGAGGCAGCTGTTTCCTTTGAAACACTTACCCAGGGTTAATCCTCAGTTTTACACACCCTGCAAAATACAAACAACTTGGAAGAGAAGTTACCCTCTCTGCCCTATAATCTCCACATATCCTCTGCAATAGTTGGGACAACCTGAACTTGATGCACTGCTGTGTGGTTGAATCTGCAGACAGACTGCAACAATGCCACCAAGAGATATGTTAACTTCTCTATCAATTGAGTCATTGCTGGTTGTTCAGCAGGAACATCCTGTCAATAGACCCAAAAAGAGGGACCAGGTTTACTTGACTTAGTCATAATATTCCTTTCATTTGACGTTGGTGAAGATAGTGCTAAATATGTAGTACTCAATTCATCTTTCAGTTATTCAAATAATTCAGACATCCTTGGAAATTGTGGCAAAAATGTAACAGTGCTTAGAGAATCATTGACTATAACACATTGGTTACAAGTCCACAATTTGTGGGACAATTTCATCCCTGCCCCCCCGGAAAAAAAAAATTGTGTTTCAGCATCAATAAAATAAGTGGATCTGGATCGATCAAACATTCTAATCCTATTTCTTATGTTTCTAAAAGCAATAAACATTGTAGCATGTACTCTAGTAGGACTGAAAAACACACAAAGAACATAGCAGATCAGATTATCTTATTCTCATTTTTCTTCTTTAGATATTCTATGCACATTTCCATTTTTTTTGTTGCAGAAAGCCTGAACAGTTAAACAATGATATATGTATTAACCCAGTGCTTTTTTCTGTACATTCACACATATGATGACAGAGAAAGAATGACAGAAATAATCCTCAGATCCTTGGGGAAAAAGTTACGATTATGTTACTACATAATCATATTGTTCTACTGAGCAACTTCAAATTACAAGAACGAGTGAAAATCTATTGCAATTGTATTGTTATTTTCAGGTAGACAGCAATGAGATAACTGCAAAGATATCACAAGTGCTGCATTAGTCAGTAGGGTACAGTGGATACATAAGGTCAAAAATCTACATCACTCAATTTTTCACACTATTATCTGTTGGATCAAGGTTACCTTGATGAATTATAGAATCATTAAATCCTGTATCTTTGCAAACTCAAAATATTTCCATGCAAATTTTCCAAAACAAATGTAAAAAGTAAAAAAATTGTGTTTTATAAACCCCGTATCTCAAAAGTAAGCGATTCTACAAGAACAAAGCAAATTTTGCCTTTTGTATTGAAAACATTTTAATGTTGTGGATAAAATCATAGAAATCAAAATGAGCAATATGAGAAATAAAGATTTCAAGAACAGAAGGCAAACAAAAAGATCAAGATTTAGCTTTAAATTCCATACCCAAGACAATTGCTGATGATTCATTTATGATTTTATACCTTCCCATCTAATAATACTAGCATACACAGACCCAAATCAGGTAATTTGTCCCAGGCAGCCTACCTGCACACCCCTCTAGCAGGTTGGTGCCACTGCCATTTCCACCAGCTTTTCTTGAGCCACATTCCTCCCCTCTACCCCCATCTACATAATAATAAACTATTCTGAATCTACATACGGTTTCATATTTATTTGTGATGACAGTTACTGCAATGAACCAACATTCTTGAAGAGATTGGACCTGTTTATCAACTTTATAAATAAATACATTTAAGATCTCCCTCAGAAAGGCTGTACTTTTCTGACTTAAATTTGATAGTGTATCACACAGAAGGAATCACTTCTACCCCTATAAAAGTGTGTGAAGAGGACATTTGACACACATCAGATTGCTGGTTTTTAATTCACAAAACATTTCACTTATTATTTCAGATGAGTTCTTTAGAAAGGACTGCCTCAATCCTCACAGCTGTGCAAACAGTTACTGGCTTTAACCCCACAGAATTGGGCAGTGAGCCAACTATTTTCTGTACTGAATAAAATAGAACCAGCTATCATGGTAAGGGCAACTGCAGGATCTGTAGATTGTAAAATACTTTATAGTTTATTTTTTCCCCAGTAAAAGAAATCTAGAAACAGGTATCATTACCTATATATGACTTTTAGCTGTTGATCAACCTCTTGAAGCTTAGACCAGTATTCATTTGCAAGCTTACAGTACTCCTTGATAATTAAGTTCTTCAAATCTGGATAGGGGAACTCCAAAGATAGTAGAGCTGAAGGAACTTCATGGAAAAGTTTGTTTTTTTCTTCAGAAGAACGCACTAAAGCCTGTGATGAAAAATGCTACTCAGACTACTCTGCATTATATTTTTTCTCAGAAACTGTTAACTAAACTTACAAGGAAAAGCTTACTTTTCTTTTATAGGCTTCAAGCTCTCTTTCCACAGTCAGACTTTCAAGGTTAAGAAATTCCAGAATTGCTTCCTGTTGCTTCTTCACAAGTTCAATCTATTTCATGAAATACATTACTGTTACTTCGTATTGCTAGAATATGAAATTTCTTATTTGGAACAAAAAGCTTGATTTCCAGTTTCACACTGCTATGCTTTTACAGATTTTAGTGAAAAATTTGCAGTACCACAAATGCAAAGCTTACTGAATACTCTGAGTTATATTCTTAAAATATTGCTTTTAAATAAATAAAAATGCTAAAAAGACAATGATTAGAAACTGTTAAGCTAAAATACCAACCTGCTGTAACATGTCAACTGGATTGAACTTATATTTCAGACAAGAGTCTTCTGAGAGGTAATGCTGCATTTCAGACATCCAGAATTTCAATTTCTCTCTTAGTTGCCAGATAGGAGCTACAGTATTTGTTTGGTATGCATCCCATTCCTTTGATAATTTATGCTCTATATCCAAATGAAACATAAAGCTTTCTCAAACACACAGAGTATTATGTAGCACTATACTTCCTAAATCTAAAGCTGTCGTGACAGGCATTTAAAAACACAAACAAGTAATCAAGATAATTTTGACTATAATAAAGAACCAAGACATGAATTGAAAAGTCTTACCCAAGTCCCGTATATCCAAAAAAGAGTCATACTTATGACTTCCTTCATCAAGAACAATCTTTGCTTCTGCTTCTGCTTTTTCCCTGCAAGTTATTAATGAGGTTTTTTTGTTTGTTTGTTTGCTGTAATACAGAAGATTTAATTTCTTATTTATTAAATTGACAAGAACGATAAGCTTCAAATACTCTGATAATTGAGTAAAAAGAGATTCTCTGCCTGGGAATCTATTAAGGTCAGGCGTTTTACAGAAAAGTAGTAGGGAAGCCACCCTCTTTTGAGTAAAACATGCTGTTATTGATCTGCTGTACATGCAACACGTAAGCTAGTAGGCCTAGGACAACAAAGCTGTCTGCAGTTTGGTCAGGAAGTTACAAGTATTTCTGGAAAAAACAAAACAAAACATAAAAACACCTGCAGCAGGCCACCAAAAGTATTCTTTCCTGAAAATTCTGAGATAAGGTACATGCTTACATCATTCAAAAGAAGAGAAAACAGCTTCTGCAGCATGAACACAATAGAATAGAATAGTTCTGTCATAAGAGCCCTAGAAGGGTCAAGTCCAACTGCCTGACCACTTCAGGGCCAACCAAAAGTTAAAGTATATTATCAATGATGTTATTCAAATGTCTCTTGAATACTCTGTTCACCTTTAGCAATGAGAGGGTAATTCTGTTCTCATGAACAATATTAACGTTCCCTGTTATAACTGTAAACAACATATCTAGAGACACACTGACACTTAAAAGGATTAAAAAACATCTGAAAACTTCTGATACTCCTACAAATACAGGCTCTTCAGATTCTGATAGGTCAGCTAAACAGCTGGAGATCACGGTATGTGCCACTAAGTACATGCAGAACATCCACCCTGTTCTGCCCTCCTTTCTTCTGTTCTCTTTGCATCTACTGACCCCTTTCAATGCAAGCCACAAACTCTCCTGCCCTGCACAAAGATTTATCTTCGGTTAAGATATTTTAATGTTTATACTCCTAATGTCCCTTTAATCAAGTATGCCACACCAGAATCTCTGTCTGCTGATGTATTCCTTTAATAATAACTAATTAAGATTCCTCAGGTCTTACCTGTTCTCACTCAGTCTTTTATGCTCTTGCCACCACACTTGGCGATGCTGTTTCAGCAGCATTTGCTCTTTGTTAATTTTTGAAATTTGTTCTGTTTTTTTAATCTGCAGGAAAATAAATGCTTATAAGTATTTTCAAGTATTTTCAATACCTTTATCAAATGCCTTCATGTCAAAATTTAACTACAGAATGGTGAACCTAAAGGCTCTTTGCACAACTGTTTTTTCTGAAGAACAATGGGTTGAAATGTAATGAATTTCCATGAAAAAAAAATATTCTACTTCAAATCACAATTAAAATGAAAACTAGGAAATGGACTGTATTTTTTTCTTCCTTTTTCTCCTTTTCTTTTCCATCCCTGTTTCTGAGGTGATAGAGGGGAGATTAGTAAGAGAAATAAAAATAAACTCTTACAGGTGGGAAGATGAAAGAGTAAAAATGTTTCTTTCAAGAAAAAGAATTTCAAAAATTGATTACTGAAAACAGGGTGCTTTCCCAAAATCTATCCATTTAAAGATACTCTGAAATTGTCTGATGGCTTCACAAAGACATTGTTTCCAACTTCAGTTAATAATAGGAAGACAAAGATAGATGGAGTTACCTCTTAAACTAGAAGAAAAGCCATAAAGGCTGATGGAATAGCAGCCAGATGATTCTGGCCAATCAACAATGAAGGAAGAAGGAAAAGAAGTCTGTGGCTGCTGTGGCTGCCAGAAGCCCCTGAGCTAGGTCAGTTTTATTTTATCCTCCTGCCATCATGACTGTTTCCTGCCTCTCAGTGACTAATCAGGACAAAGCATGATTTTCAGCTCAGCAAACATTTGCTCCTCTCCTGCTACTTTTCTTGCTGCCCAGCCACAGCCTTCCTCTTTACCACCTGACCCCATCCCTCCCCAGCCAACTACTTCTAGTTGCAAAACCCCCCTCTGTTTCCAGAGGCCCCCATAATTTACCACCTATTGTTATTTTTATTATTTTTTAATTCCTCCTCCCCAAACCTTCCTTTATGCTATAACTTTCTACTGCAGAACGGTAGTGAGCAAGGAAAAAAAATTGGAAACTCTTGTCCCAGTTCATAACAAGGAGTAAGGAATAAAGATCTCACTCCACATCTAGCCCAGGAAAGAAACACCATTATGAGACATAACTGCTAATTTTTCATTTGTCTCAGGTGGAACTAATTCACTCTTAAAAATGCTTAGTCAATGTTCCTGCATAGTGAAAGCTGGACAAAGCCACACACTGCCCCCTCTGCCTTCACACGCACAAGGACAAGGACTGCAAAACCCCTGAAAGGCCACATCTCCGCTCCCTCTGCCTGCTGGGTGGGAGACACCAGCAGGCTTCCCAAAGAAGGGAGCTGTGAAGCATTCCCGTACAGCTCTCTTCCACAAGTACTTTTCTTCCTTAAGCGGACAACAATTGATTTGTCATTTGCTTATGTGGTTCCACATCCACGGAGAGGTAACCCAGCACTTCAGAACTTGGATTACCTGAATCAGCACCACCAACAAAAACAAACAGGTGGGAACACATTTTATTCTCTGTGGAGCTTTCAGCACACGTATTTTATTACTTACTCAGTTGGAAAACACTTGAAAAAAGGTGAAATACCAAAAGACAAATGATGAAAAATTAGTTTCAAAGGAACAAACCATTTAGTGAACAGCTGGAGGAGCGCTTGGATGAGCTACAGTCTTCCCATACCTTTGGGTTTGCTATTTAATGAGCTTGTTCACAAAAATATCCCATGTTTCCCCTGTTGAATTGTAGGTAATGGAAGCAATCAGAAGCCCTCCCTCAGAATGGCACAAAATTAAAAAACAAAAATAAAAAAGGAATCCATCAACTCTCCAATCTTTTACATAAGTGACACTGACAAGCCAGGTAATACATATTCATAGAGGAGACACTGGCAAGCAAGACAGAAGGACACTCAAGCACAAATCTCTGAACAGCTCCCTCAAGTTAACAGGACTTTCTAGCTTCTGTTTAGGACCGGTTCTACGCGTGGAGGTCTGATATTTGTCAAAGACGCTGTACGAGCTCCCCACCACCACGAGATCTCAGAGCTCACAACACCCAGACTGCCGGTTGCGTGCCGGCACGCGGCAGCTGGGCAAGCTTACTGGAAGCGCAGCGCAGCCACGCAGCGGGGGCGAGCCGCAGGCCACGGCTGCTGAGATCGGCTCCGCTCCAGGCGCGCACCACAAAGACCTCGGAATGGCTCCACACCGCACCGAGGCCCACCAGGACCCAACAGTTTCGTTGTCATGGCACATGAAAGCTAAACCGTTTGTCAAACATGCACTTCTGAGGTAAACGAGCTGTGTTTGTACGCTGAACCTAAGCTAATAAACCAGCCCAAATCCAGCTTCGCTGGCTGCATCAACGGCCCGGCTAAACTACCACCCCGATAAAAGCATTCCCAGGCAACTGGGAGCCGACATGACAGAGTGAGGGGGTCTCATACAGTAATTCTGCTTTGAAATGTGACCCAAAGAAGCGACGCCTTGATCAGCAGACTAACATCCTATCTGATTAAAGTAAAAATCTTCCTTGAAAACGTACTTTGTCACAGTATCATTGTGTCAGTATAAAACCTATAAAGCTTTGGAAGAATAGAATGTCACTTTTATAAAGTCTCTTTTCAAAGCTGTGGCGTACATTACTGATTTTAGTATGATGTTAAAATAAGAATGGGGAAAATTTTGAAGAAAAAAGGGTAAGAATATATGAATATATTCTCCCTATAATTTTTATTATTATTTTTTTTTAGCAGGGAATACAACAAACAAGAAATATGCAGACATAAAACAGCAGTCTGCATTTTTGCATTCACTTTCCCAAAGGTAGTTTAAAGCTCAAGAAATTGCAACTGATTCACGTGTGAGAGGTTTATCTGCTGACAGTTCTGGTATCAAGTTGTCACATTCCATCTACCTGTTACATAGACATATATTAACGTAAGCAAGTTTGATCAATGCTTTCTCTTAAAATACTTGAAGATAGACTCCTTTAGGTTTCCTTATGAGGGTATTATTTCCTGTATTATTCAACTTTTTTTTTTGTTTTGTTTTGTTTTTTTAGGTACTATAATGATGAAGGTCATATGCAGTATTCAAGAGTTAGCTATATCTTAACCTTTCTAATTTAGTCTTCACATTTTCTCTATTATTTGGTCCTTCTTCTACAAAGGTAGAACTCCGTCATAACCTGTTTGGTATATGCCTAATGTAAAGATTGTAATGAGGCTGTCTGGAGAATTACCAGTGTTCATCCTGTCCTCCCCCATATTTAAAAACTGGCTGCATTTTTAATTTACTTACTCGGTTTTACAAATTCTTTTCTTCACATTTTATTCTAATTAACTTGTACATAACTGAAGACTTTGGGTCTATCATTGTCAAAAATGTTTCCTTCCCTGTAACCCCATTCTTAATACACCAAACCACCTTGCTATTTTCAACTTGTATGGTATCACCCACTGTGGTTTTATTATCCATCACTGATGGATTTATTAAATGTCTCTGAGATCAGACTTACAAAAAAAATTAGCATGTGAAATTACATCACTGGATGAGTGCTTAGTCTTTGGCGCTTACTCTGGATACTGGATTTGGTACTTAGTCTTCTCTCCAGTTTGACAGCACAGAATTTTGTCTTCAGTTCTGCTTGTCACCCTGCTTTGTCAACACATTATAAAACATCATTCCTAACAAAAGCAGCGGTAAAGCTTTCATTGAACTTTATTAGTATTAAGTTAATTAAATTAAAACTACCTCTTATTTACTATTTGGAACATACTGCAGCTATTTACACCTTTCTGTCCAGCTCTAAATTTACATTATGTGGCTATAAAATTCTTTATTTCCTTCTCAAGCTCTACTTCAGTTTGACTTTTGGAAATCTTCACTTCATGTCTATATTTTTGGTTTAATTTCTTTCCAGAGCAATCCCCCTTCATTCCCATAAGTTCTTCATTATCCCCACTATTTTGAGCTGGTTATCTAATGAGTCTGGATGAATTTCCTCTAAGCACTCAAATATAAATGTCTCCTGTCTTTTTGGGAAGCAGATTCCATGTATTTTGCATCCCTGATTCCAAGAAATTTCATAATTCAACATTGAAGTTTCCAAGTCATAGTAATGGTGTTATAAACTTGCATCTTTTGCCCATCGGGAACACTGTTAAAACAATTTGTTATTCCTATTCATTGTCAGATTCTTTGAGGGCAGTGAAAAAATGTGATCATTGTACTTAAAAAAAAATTGCTATTAGAAATAAAAAACACGTACCTTTAATTGAATTTTTGCTGATGCCATTTTTTCTGTTGCAGCAAGTTCATACAGATGTTTGTAGTCAGTGGGTTTATACTTCTGGATGCATAGGCCATTTTTCATAGAAGTCACCAGATTTTCTAGTTATCACAAACATTTACAGTCATGTCAAATTCAAGAAATACTTTAAGTATGAGCCATAAAATGAAAGCATTATGCATAGAATTTAGAAACAGTATAATAAAAACATTAACTGTTTCCATAACAAGGATTTGAGATGCTGAATAAGAATTTGAAACAAACTTAAGCTAGTAGAAGTCATCAAGGTCTCTTCATGCAAGATTAATTCAATGCAAACTTTACATTTATATTACAGGTAATGTGTTTGATGTGTCTTTTATTTTAAAGATATAAATAAATATTATATATCTTGTATGTATATATTTTTGGGTGTACACATACACATAAATCCATATTAATAAAAAATAAGCTTAGGTAGATATGATTTCAAAATATCTTTTCACTATATTCTGTAACAAAAATTGGCTAAAGCCTAAGATACAATTATATTGGTCAACAAAAATACTTGAACATTTGCCCAAGCACTGTAAGCATACATATCCCCAGTAATATATCATGTAAGCTAGGATGCTTATGGGGACAAAGAATGAGACTTTTCTTTCCATCTCTTTTTAGGTACCTTTAACAGTGAAACTTGCCATTAGATATTAGGTTTTTTTTGTTTGTTTGTTTTTGTTTTTTGTTCTTTCTCCATTCACTAGTAAGCATGTAGTGTCTGGAAGCAGTATGTCTAATAAATGGTTTTGCAGAAGGATCCCATATAAAATGCTAAGGTAAGTCCTGCAAAGCTATCTCATGATCCTCCTTCAAGTCTCTCCTAAGGATTCTCATTTGCCACGTACCTGCAGAAAGCTTGACAAAATGATCCTAAAGTTGATGTTTAATTATGGAAAGATTTTTTGTGTTAAACATCAAAATACTACTGCAGCTTCCATATGCAACAATTAATTGCACAAAATATTTCAGAAATAGTTTTATTCTAGCAATCCAAAATAATTACATTTGAACACGATCACATACATACCTACATCACTAATCCTTTGAGGTGTAAACAATGTTCCATGGTCCGGTTCACACATTTTAGTTTTTATTTTTTTTATATCTGTTGAGAAGCAAACAGATATTTTGAGAATACCAACACTGTGAATGCAATCTAAACATACATATACAATGAATATGCATAGTTTTGCCGAGGAGAGAAGATATCTTGCTGAAAATGTGACTGGACGGAAATTCTATAAGTTCACCTTTCATTTTAAGGAAGATTTCACTTTTTTGTACTAAAAAAAAATCTCTTACATTGTTTAGCAGCTGATAAAAGGAAAACGAATTATTATTTCTTTGATGAATCTGCAATGCTGTCACATAGGAGGTCAATTTCCCTTGTGCTATTCACAATGTAACTATCATATTCGCCCAAATGTAAGGTAAGTTTTTTTAGCTGTTCTTTGATTTTTAGAAGTTAAGCCTGAAGAGATCTCTCTTGTTATAGTTACATACTTTGGTTTATATGTGGATCCCTGTATACTCCCTTTAAAAGTCTCTCCATTAGCACTTGGCAACCCAAGCCAGCTGTTTCTTCAACAAGGGCTTAATTCCTCACGAGCAGCCATGACAGGCAGCGTGTATCACGTATCCACAGCATCTTGGGATAAACCTGACATTTAAGGTGTAATAAGATCTACAACGAAGTTAAAAAACAAAACAACCTTAATGTCTGAAAAACATACTTTCACTTAGACACACAAGAGCACCATCACAGGTCTTACAAAGAATACATGCACACAATAGGTGGCCACAAGGTGTTTCCACAGAACTGCGCCAACAGCGGAGGAACGCCAGAAGGGGAGTCGCGTTTGACCGGTCCCCCCGCAGGCCCTCTCTCATTCCCAGCCCGACCTTACCCACGTTTCCTAGGCACAGAGCTCCATCCACTTAGGCACAGCTTTGGCATTTGTCTAGTCCCACAGCAAGTAGCAACATGGCAAATAGCTGACGTGCAAACTCTGTTCATTTGTGTTTTGTGGAGTTATTTTTCTGCTGTTCTAATGAGTTGAACCTGCTTATCCATACAAATCCCAAGGATGGCCCAATGCATCACGAAAAAGGGGAAGAACAGCAGCAGAAGCAACTGAAAGAGAACGACTGACAAAAAGCAATTGGTTTCAGTCAAGCCAAACTGCAAGACTGCAACCAAAGATAGTATCGTATGTTCCTGCGAGCTGTATTTCCTCCTGACAGCATTCTGCATTGCAGGATCATCAAAAACAGCTAAAGTGTAGAAATCTGATCTAGATGGACAAGTTTCTTTGAAGGAAGTTCCATTATTACTGCAAGAAAATGGTAAAGTGTAGCTGAAACAGTCTGTCATTCCAGTGGCTCAAAGCCAGTGTTTGATGTTTGATCTGTACATGTTTAGTTAACAATGCAAGTTAAAAAGCAAAGAAAAATCATGACCGCCAGGTTCTGTACATTGAATATTCACTGACCACTCCAAGTAGAAAATAATGAACTCACTGATGAAGTGTGACATTTCTCAATGCTTCTTGATTCAAATTCTTCAATGTTATTGAACACTATCCCTTGCACTAAACCAAAATCATCAGTCTAATGCCACCTGTCTTCACCCAAGAGTGACCATTCATCAACAACAACGGAACCTTTTTAAATTTGTTCTGAAAGAAAGCGATGGTATCAGCTGGTCAGAAGCTACACGCAAAGTCATCTGATCACAGAGGCTGGAATTAAAGACAGTTAAAAGTAAGTAAATATGAAAATACATTTGGGAGTTTGCTCCCCTTTTGAAAGATTAATGTGTCCTTTACAATCAGTAGTCAACTGCAAATAAATTTACAGTCCTACCCCAAAGTCTACACACTCCTCAATGAAAAAAGAAAGCAAATAAAATGAGTTGGCACATGCGTTTTTTTGATCTGATTTTCCCTCCTTAAAGCAATTATTTGGTTTTAACTTGTAACAATGTAACACTGCCAAATTCATCCAGACAAACGAGGTAGTTCTCCATAGCAGAAGCAACTTTGTTGGCCTATTTGTCATGATAATTTTTTATCTCTACACCAACTTATCTACATATAATTCTCTATCTGCGTATATGCTTCTGCATATGTACATACGTTGGAATTGATTTTTAAAAAAATCACATTTGCGCTGTCTGTAAATCCTCAAGGTAAAGATATAAAGAACACAGTAACATGGGAGTTGCACCTTCTGGTTTCAAGATGCCAAAGACAGTTTAAATGTTGCTTCCTTACTCTCTAAACAAATATATTGTTCTGCTGCTCCTTACAAAGGCCAACTATGCACAGGTTCATCTTTAATTCTTGGAAGAAATATAACTGGAACAAGAAATGCTCAACCACTAACACACAGATCTTTAAGCTATAGGCAGATCAATTCAAAAAGGCTTTTCAAGAAAATCATTTCCATTGCGGTTGTTTACAAATCTGTATATTATGACAATGGAAGTACTAAATTAAACATAATTCCTTAGATTTCCAGCCTCCAATATTTTCTTCCTGAGAGGAGGAGCAAGTAGACATCATCATCATCTTCATGAAGTTTTGTAATTTTTAAGATGGAACAGGGGGACCTAATTTAAAAAAAAAAAAAAAAAAAAAAAAGTGAAACCCTGGCATAATTTATTGTGAAATTCTGTAATACTCAGCATTTTCTGTAAACTCCAGCAGTTATGTGACACACAATCTTCCACTGAATTTATGGCTGCTAAAGCTGAACAGGAAAACTTAAAACAATAATAAGAGCTCAATAGTTACAAGATGTATAAGAAAACCTGAAGTTTTTTTACTCATCTTTTTAAGGCTTTCAGTGTCAATCACGAAACAAAAACAGTTTTTCTTTGCTTAATTTTACTGTTCCTTTGAAGAAGAAATTAACCACATACCTGACTTTAGAAAAAAAGGAAAAGCATCAAGATATACTGAAATTCTTTATTTTAAACCTGGTACTCCTGCTTTGATTGACCAGTCTAAGACAGACTTTCATATGCTTCTCTCTCAGCAAGATCATAGGTCATCACAGTTCCTAGCCTCATTCATGAGGATACTAATACTCAACAGTGCCTTGATATTACTATAACCCTACGTATATTGATACTGGCATAACAGCGAGGAATAACTGTCCCATGTCTCTTCTAATACCATCAGATGGACACTACATTTGCATAAAACCAAGAAAACAAGGGTGAGTAGTGAGTACCAACGCAAGGATTCTGTAGGAGTATGACCATGGTCGGGCAGAGCCACTTGACCTCCACAGATCAGCAGCATGATTTTGAAACAATGGCAAGCTGTTTAAAACAACGGCAACGTTTAAAAGAACAGCAAGTTCTCTTCAGAGATTTGGCATGCTGTGGCTAATATTGACATGGCAGTGTCGATTTCCTTAAGCAGAGGTATCAGCAAGGATACCATATTCAGAGATTCTGCAAACAGAAATAAATCTGCATTAGACCTGAAACAGATTGTCTGCAGGTGCTTTGTGGAACCGTTCTGACTTTTTAGATTTGTAACAGCCCAGTCACAGCAGCAGCTTTGGCCAAGTTGCCAGAATCCCTCAAATTGAAAGCAGCAAAATGTATCTACAAAGGGAAACACAGCAGGGGATAGTTTTAACTATAGACTAAGACATCGAAGTTCCTTACAACATCAAAATGAAAGATTTGTAACAAAGATTTGTAACAAAGCAAGACAGCTTTTCTTTGCCTGCTAGCTCTTGCAGTCCTCGGCATCCAATGCTTAAGTTAGAGAGGGAACTCAGTGCTATATACAAGTACAGCGGTACCAAACAAACAACCGACCCCAAGGGATTCCCTTACTTGGCTCTTTTCACAAGGTTAGTCCTTATAAAGAGCATTTAAGCCTCTGTCAGCAGTTTTACTGTCTGCAATCATCAGTATTACTGATGCTACTTTCTATTGATATGGGCAAGCTGCTATCAGGCAGCATTCTTACAGCATGCGGTGTCGGTGTCGTGTCGCATCAGTAGTCCGAGGAAATCCCTGCTGATCTCCATCGCCACAGCCAAGTGAAAAGAACTGTGATTCAGCAATTCCAGAGAACAAAATCTACTTCCATTTTTCATTCTTACAAGCATAAGCCATGGACAATCACATGTAGCAGAAACGTTTCCTACTTCCCCTGCATTCCCACTCTAGTTCACAAAAGCAATGCAAGTATTCGAGGGGACATTTTGCTTTTTAACAAGTGCTACTGGATTTTGTGTTTCAGCACATCTGACATTGCTGTTAAGCACGCTTCTCCCTTTGCACTTGAGGTGACAATCAGTTTTTTTTTTTTTTTTTTAATTTTTTAACCTTAAAAGAGTAGTTTCCTCTACCAGAACGTCTTCATGAAATTCTGAGATCTGTTAGTATTTTGTCTAGTTAGACTCTGTGTTTAAAAGGGAACGGAAATCAATTCAGAGTAAGGCTTGGTATATTTTCATCATAATAACAGCTTTACCAACACTGAATTATTTGTAGGTTTAAAGATAACAAATGTATTTCATATCTGTGGGTTAATTCTCAGGGTGCTTGCTCCATCCACCTCTACCCTGCAAGTCTCCTATAAGTTTCAGTTCAACTTTTGCACTGATAAACATCACAGATTACCCATACTTTACATTTCATGGTGAAAGTGATTAATTTTAGAGGTTTGCAGCTGCTTGAACAGAAATAAAGAGTTAGAGCTAATGAGTAAAAGTATTCCTTATATTTTGTCTGAAAAACAGGTATATGAAAAAAGAGGCAATCTAAAGAATTTAAAGAGTAAAAGTCTCAATTTCAGTAAGAATTCAGTGACTTAAAAATCTTCACCTTCACAGATTATGACAAAATAACTAATTCACATGCTTGTTTTCTAAAGTAGAGTTACTCAATAATTAGTACTTCTTTAAACAAGAGTAACTTCACTTTCCTGCAAGCTTTCTTGCTTGAATACTCAGAATGCATTTTCATTTTGGGAATAGGTTTGTCTCTGTGGGCTTTTTCATCAACCGGATTATTAACATACATAAAATGCAGCTTGGATCAAGAACGCTATCCAGGAACTTGGTTAATCTATTTACTATCTGTGACCAGAAAAATTAAGAAAAGATTCAATAAGGTTGACACCTTACCACTTAGCTGTTGTTCAGAACAGAGCTACAAGGAAATTTGGGTACCACTCACAAACGAGAAAAGAAGTTTCCCTTCCTTTAAACATTGCATCCCAGTGGTGAGGGATAAAAAGGCAGAAAGGAGGAAGGAAACTTAGATTTCTAATGCCTTTTCTGAAGCGCCTCCTAAGCGCCGAGCCATAAGGATTCCCACATATCCACACACATTAAGGGATAATGTTTTCTCTGAATGTTTTGGAGTACTGCCTACTGCTCACACCAAATACCCTAAAGTAAAATGAAATATATTGTGAGTATTTAATGCAAAACACTTCATCCAATAACTCAAATTCGAAAGAGAAAAAAAAAAGTCCATCTGGGTCGCCTTTCTCAGCTCTGCCCTGGGTTGGTGATGAAACAGAACAAGAAGAACTCCAGAAGTACCCCGGGGGCAGCAGCACTAGGAGGCACTGACTTGGTCTGCAGTGCCCATAAGGCTTTGACCCAAACAGGTAAGGCATGCTGTGCTAGCAAACCGATCCTGAGGGGTACCTACAAAACTGTGAATGCTTTCACAGAAAGCAGGTGTCACGTAACGGTGTCCTGCCGGGAACACGGCCGGGTGGCTGTGCGGCACTGTCCGGTGACCGCATCACTGGCGCCCGCGGAGCTGGCCAGCCCAGGGCGCCGCGCTCCCGCACCACAGACGGGCGCGAGCTCGACCCCAAGCTAGCAGTCGGCACAAGCCAACACCTTCCTCTGCTCGGCCTGTAATCTGCAACGTGCTCCAAAGCCTCCAGTCAAGGGCAAGCTTGCCTCCAAATACCTTAGATGCAATGAAGTTCAAGTGCAGATTTGTTTTCAAGATCACGCAAGGACAGGCTGAAAGCAGAGCAGCTGAGGTGCCCGAGCACCGCCTGGATCACCCACGGCTGACGTCGGCAGGGACCTCTGGGCCCACCTGGCCAGGCACAAGCAGGGGCACCCAGAGCAGGGTGCTTGGGACCACATCCAGGTGGCTTTTAGAGATCTCCAGGAAGGGAGATTACACGTCCCCCCGGGGCAGCTGTGCCAGGGCTCTGCCTCCTGCACAGCAGAGAGCTGCCCTAAGCGCACGTGGAGCTACGCCCTGTCGAGGTGCAAGCGAAAGGACTGGCCAGGAATCACGAGCATCAGCCGGGTCAGATTATGTTCTCAACGTGTCTCACGGATGACAAGCTTCTCCTAAGAAAAGGAACTATGCCCTTTTTGAAAACTAACAACGGACACTAGTAACCCTAGCAGCAGCATAGCTACCCCTCCGGTTTTATGTATCCCTTAGACCAATTGCCAATATCTCTTCTCTCTACTGAGATGTTTCTGTTTAACAAAACTTCACATACTCGCATTGGCTTCCATTCCTTTGGGAAGAAACAAGGAATGTATGTCTGAGGGAACAGAAGTTATGCAAAAAAAAAAAGTAAACAAAAAAAATCATAATGCTGGCGATTTTTCTGTAATTTTACTGTTTGATTAAATAAGAGCTTATTCCCTTGCAACCTATCTATTCCTCTCTTCTGTAATGATGTCATACAGTTGTATTTGATCTCAGACTTTCAACAGAAATTATTTTCTGATATCACAAATACAATGTTATGACCACTAAAACACTGGAAGTGAATATATTAAAATTATTTCAGAAAGGGCAGGATCTGTTTAAACCTGTATTTAATCTTCAGTAACTAGAAAATATACCAAGGAAAATGATAAAAGCAGTGCAAGTTACATTTATTTCTGCTTTAATGCAGATACATCTAAAAACCTCTTCAATGCTATAAAAGTTCATCTAAGCTTGAATTCAGATGCCCTGCTTCCAGGCTTTGTTCTAACTTCAATACAGCCTCTAGGCTGGAAGCCTTGATGCATCTTAGAAACAAAAAGTACAAAAGATGAAAGAGACATTGAAAAGAAGCCATCAGTACACAGAAAACTGTTCCCCAAGCCTGCCAAATCAGCCATGTCTACAACCAGCCATGACTAAAGCTTTTAGTAATAGCATAAAGCACAGGGTTTACCAATGCTCCGTTTCTGTTCTGGTTGATAATTTAGTATTTCACTACAATTCAGAACTCTCTAAGAGAATATGAATATGTCCTCTAAGAGAGAGATTATGCCTCCAATTCAACTGAACAACTTAAGCACATTCTTATCGTAATGCAAATACTCGCTTGTACCTAAAGTACATGACTTAAGCATATTTTAAAATATGGGAATAGCAAGCATTAAGACAAGATCCTGCTCTCTTTCATTTAAATAGAAATTAAACTCCACAAATGTTAGTCAGCACTTCTGGAGCAAGCAAAGCCTGCACATGCTGCTATTCGTGATGATTCATACTCAGCTAAGGTCCCAATTCCACAAGCATGAATACTCCCAGAGAATTTAACCATTGACTTTAAAGAAGCCGAGACTTCACCACCTCGATTCAACATGCCATTTACACACAGAAGTCTTTGCAGATTCAGACCATGAATGTCGATGTTTCTTATCGGCTAAAGTGCTGCTAATCAACAGAAAAGCAAAATTATTGTGGGGCTGGCATTTCCTGATCTGCACATGCTACTTAAAACAAAACATTTCAAGCGGGTTTTAAATCAGTCATGTTATTAAATGTACCAGTCAATAATAGGAAGCCATATCAACTTGACGCAAAACACAATTTAACAGCATAATCAATAACATTTTAATAGGTACACATTTTGTGTGAATGAAGGCTGCTTCACTTTGCAACAACAGGTGTTAGTATTTCAAGTCAATTACCAGTTAGCATACACAGTTAAAAATAAGACCCAGAAACAAACCGCTGACTTCATTTAAAACCTCGGGAGTCGATGGGAACTGCGGTTATGGACTAGGACAGATGTTTCCTTACAAATTCAGGAAAAAAAAAACAAACACAAGTCCCTTAATTTCAGTGCTCTCTCTTTCAAATGTCTGGTGATCTCTTAAATTCTAGAAAAACACCTCCACATTGCTCGGCTTCTGCATGTTTCCATTCAAAGGTGAGGAACGGTAACATGCAGGTATTTGAACTCTCTGATCCCAATTACTGTTAGGGAAAAGAGGCAGAGAATCACTCTTACTGTACAGGATGGAGTAAAAACCAAAAATAACCAGCTTTATCCTTTAATCAGACCCATTCTCTTCTGCTAGTTGAACTAACTACCTGAAAACGGCACCCATTCACAACGTCTTAATCTTAAAGATCTTGCAGCTGTCGATCCCTTCCCCAGAAAAAAAGCACACAGGACAATACTTTTATCATTCAGTGTCAAAACAGTCGCTAGAGAAGTCACGGAGTTTGACTATCATTCAAATCATCCTTCCCCAAGGAAAGCATTATGGATCTGTATGAAACTGACGCAGAGGACCGTGTCTCTTCTGGGAGTGTACGCTTCTAATACTTGCCTGTGGTATAATCTCATCGCTTCCCCATTAAGTCAAAAAGTGCAGAAAAGAAAGATCAGTTTGACTAAAATTTAAAGCAAGCAGCTCTGTGACACTGTAAGACAAAAAAAAAAAACAAACAACACTTGGTTTGTCAGTTTTTTGAATATCGACACTATTTCTTGGACTATTTTAATAGATCCAAGATAAAATAAACTTAAAGAACGCTTCATGGGATCCGGGGGAGGGAAGGAGACAACAACAATCATGTAAGAGGAAGTCAAATTTTTAAAAGTTGACAAGGGACATAGGAAGGGTAGGAAATGAAGTCATGTATGCCTGCCAGGCAGCTCGCAATCAAGCATGCCAGGTGGCATTTTGCAATGTTGCTTTGTTGTTTAACACATACAGGCCAAGTGCACCAAGTCAGCCAGCTGCAGACAGCACACCTGTCCGTTTCAAAGCTTAATTGAAAGTGGATTACCTCCACGCATAACGTCAAAGGTGTTAAAAATTAAACCATGTGCTTTAACATATTTAAAGATTTATTGGAAGATGCGAGTTTATCCCTAACAGTAGCCTACACGGTTCTCCATTATTCAGGAATCGACAGCACAGTAAAGGTACCGCAGGATTGACCTGACTCACAAGGCATGTCTGCTCATTCACTACCTGCGCTGGAAAGTAGGGTATTTGCAGTGGCGCGGCGAACAGCTCTGCAGCTCTGGCATTCTTCACATGAAACATGTAAATCCGCATTACTCATTTAGCACAACAGAAGTAGAGACACTGCAATAGAAAACTGTCATCATCGCTCCCAGCACTACAACACAGTGTCTTGGCGCTGCCTGACGCCTTTTTTCTATTAATGAAAAATAAAGTCAAAGCAGCATTTGAGGCACTATAAAGAGACAAATCAGTGAAACAAAATATTGCGATTTCATTATCTCTTAAGACCCATCAGTTTTGGAAACAAGCATTTCAGCCACCCACATGAAACTGATACAGTCTTATTTTTGTCTTAGGCCAGAAAACATTTGAGTCATATGAACAAAGATGTGAAACAGTACAGAGAACTTCAAAGAAAAAGTAACCTTCCTGCTTCGGATTTCTTCGCTTAAGAGCACTAATGGAATGATGTTCCTTGTCCAAAGTTTAACCTGCCTTCTAAGTGCTAAAACAAAGAAAATAAACCCTTTGTGCTTTTATGCAACTAGAACACTTAACTTTATTTCTTATACTTTTTTTTAATCACAATCACCTTGGTAACTTAGCAAAACGCATTCCAACAGTTGGCTCCTAGAGCCAGGCAAGGCACAGCACTTCAAACTGAACCTGTATGAAAACACTGAAGTTTTCAATTTCCACCATTTGAAAGATATTTCAAAACAGAGTCACATTATCCATACAGGTCATTCCAAATTACGCAAGAAAAAAAAATCTGTTTATTTGCATATAAGAGTCTTGGTGCCACTCTTCTTCCCATGCACTTAGATCTTCTCTTAAAGACTGCTCTGCAAGAGAACAATCATTCTAGTTTGGATCCGGAAGATCACATAGCTGCATGCGTAACTTAAACACACCAAAATAAGAGTTTTGTAAAATGTGGATCAGCATTATATGCTCTTGATACCACACAGTTACACGAGAGGCAGTAAACCATATTTCTAAGAGAGCTAGCATACACCAAATGTAGCAGAACAGCATGTCCTGTAAGTACCGTCACATTTACTAAGCCATCAGATATTAAAATAAATCAACACCAACTAATAGCAGAAGTTCAGCAGGAGACAGCTGAAGTAGCACCAAGTATGCAGAAATCATCAGTTCACTCAGGAAAAAAATTACTGACGACTGGATTTAAAAATTCTGTCCAAAGTATCTGGAGTACTGTGATTAAATCACAGCCCCATTGATCACCAGGTAAACCACCGATGCAATTTTGGCTCCAGTGCTGCAAAACGAACAGTTAGAAAGATACCATTTTCAGAGTCACAACAGTTTTATTTTCATTAACTACCTAAAGCCCAAATTATCGGGAAGGAAACAGGAGTCCAATTCTTTGTTTTACGGAATGAAACAGGTGATTTTAAGTTGTCCTCACCTTTTGCCACATGCTCCTGTCTTTGCTCTTGCCTTTTGTGGAGTATTTTAAGTTTAAGAATTTCCACCTACTCCCTTTTCATGCTAGCTTTGTTACTGCTATTTTTAATTCAAAAAAAAGAAATACGGAAAAGTTCACGGACCCACTGCTGGTGTCTTCCTCCCCACAGCTCTGCTGACAGACCAATCTGTGTAAACATTTCTTAAATGACTTCAGGTAGAAGCCAACTGGCTTCGTTCACACAGCGAGTATAAGGGTACAGCAAGAACATATGGTGTTTGATTAAGTCCCACTCCTCCTTAGGCAGAGATACTTTTTCTTGTACACCAACAGAAACCACAGTTCTCTCAGCTGTGATGATTCACACATTTATGGTCATACTCACAAGCAGTTCAGCAGCAGCCCTCTCCATGTTTAACAGTCTGCTTCACAAGCCAAGCTGAAGGTGAAGACACACAAACAGGGCTAAGAGCCACTGCGGGGAGGAGGGCGAGGAAGCAGGACCTTGCAAGTTAGCGCTGGCACCACAGACGGCATCACCTTACCTTTACCTAGCCTAGCAGATTTTTGCCTGACACTAGGATAGCTCAAGTCAGAGAAGTAGATTTGTCTGCAGCCTAAGAGACAGCAAGACAGAGGGACAGATAATCCATGTGATTTAGAAGCCACTGCAGCTTATTTTGTCAGAAAGATCGGAAACACATTGCGCAGCTTCTGCCATTTCTGCTATGCCAACTTTGCAGAGTTTTGTGCAGGGAAGCATTTGGCACACCCTCACTTTATATTAATGTATAATGTTGTCAGATATCACACAAAAAAACAAACAAACATGTTTTTCAGAAAGGTTCTTATCTACAACCCTTGGAAAAGTAGAGTCCATAAATAAAAATAAATCTTTTTGCATATGTATCTTTTGCTACCCCTTTATTCATAAGGATCTCTACATTTGCCTGAAGTTCTGCATCCCTAGATTGACAAAGTAGATTACAGTTTGGTAAATTTCTCAACACTTTTTCCAGGCCACAAATACAGCCTAGTTCTATCCTGGGCAGCTTAAGAATCGTTGCAGTCAGCAGGAACTGCAAAGTATCTTCGCAGGCCTTCACCTGTCCTTGGGCAGACACTGGTAACTCAGCTCTCCAGAGCTGTTGGTTTTTTGTTTTTCCTTTTGTTGTTGTTGTTTGTTTTTTTAAATAGGTTGCTAGTTTCCACAGAAATTACTTACAAGCTCAGGACATGAAAACGCAGAGAACAGAGTGGCTGCTAATCATTTCCTTTACAAGGCCCCCCCCCAGCTTCTCTTTGCACCCCCTGGCCACATCTTCTGTTGGCTGCGGCTGAGCTGCTGCTCCGTCACGAGCAGCCCCGACTTCCAGGTGCGCGTGCGATGAAGCCCGATCCCCCAGGTTGCTAGCTTCAGCAGCAAAGCTTACGTGAGGACTCCCCTTCACTGGGCACTTCTTCCCCGCTGCCCACTGCCGCGCGCTGCTCCCCCGCAGTGCCATCAGAACCACCCACAGCGCCGGGCTGCGAGCTGGGTCGGTTATGTTCATACAGGAGCCTTCCGTCTTGCCGAGGAAAGGTTACTTTTCCTAAACCTGAATCAACTTGGCAACTGTGTTTATACTGTGGTCCAGCAAGCTGGCGTTCCGCAAACCTCACTTTTGCTGAAAGAGGTGCCCAGGGCAGAAGATCCCGCATCACTACCAAAGGGCAGGTCCCCGTTCCCTCTGCATATGGCCGCGTGCAGATAGCGCAGTGCGGGCATTAAAGGCAAGAACAGTGAGCTGGATCAGGAAATTGAAGAAAAAAATCTATGTTGTGGGGACGTTTCTGGGAAAACTGGATCAATTTTGTATGCTAGCTCACTGCATAGTTGCACAATCTTCTCTGCTGGCACAAGGAAAGCTGGAGAGGTATCGTGACAGGGTAGCACTGTCCCTTTCCACTGCAGCCAGACTGACTGCAGTCTGGGGCTGTGCACTCAGCAGCTTGGTGATTGTGCTGAGCACTTTGAAGCATCAGGTATGAACATTTGATTCTAGATTCTGCAAAGCCATGAAAGAGGAAAGAAAATAAAAAAGGTAGAAATGCAAATAAACAGGTAGCTTCCAAACAGTTTTCCCTGTTTTTAAAAAATTATTTTTAAACAGGAAGGGTGAAATCTTTACTGACAGTAGAGCAATAATTTTATATGCCACCATCTGAAACAGTATTTTTGTAAAAACTCTCACTGAAACAGCAAAATGTCACTCCACTACTTCTTCAGAAATACATCTTCTATTAGCTGCCACAATTCAATAACAAAAAAGCATGGGAACATTTACTGCTTTTTAAACCAAATGAAATTACAGTTTACAAATTACCCAAAGTCAATTGTATCATGATTGACTGAGTTGCTGTGACATCAACACAATGGCTTGCAGTAACTTTTGAAATCAAATTGTAGGTTTTAATGATGGGGGGAAAAACCCACACATCTAAATGATTTCCCTTGTGAATGCTAAACAGCTGCTCATTTGTTCAGTTAGCCTGCCATGAGCATTACTCTCTCCTCCAGTTATTTTCTTCCAAACCTTTGTAATTTCGGCATCTGTAAGAGATTACAGATAAACAGGTTCCAGAAAAAAAAAAAAAGGACAAAGACAACACTGTTTTTGTGAGCGATATTATGTTTATAATCCCACATTTGTAAGGAGCAAGCCTTCTGTGTCAACAGTTCCCACTCTTTAACCACAGACACAGTTCCTGTGTGGTTACATCAAATGAGAAAACCTAGGCAATCTTGCAAACAGTGAAACAATCACTAAAATTAAAGATTGTCACAACAGTGCTTCTGCAAGGACTGAACATCTGCAGAATAAAAAAACCTCCAAGCTGGATTAAGTTCGGGATAGATTAAATGAAGCAGAAAAACATATTCACGACTTGGAAGACTGAAGAAGCACATAAGCAGCAAAATAACCAGCAAATACCCGTTAACTAAGCGGCATGTCTAAAAAGCTGGAAAACAAGTACAATCCTTTTAAGAGATCAGATTTAAGGCTCAGAAAAAAAAAAAGGAAGATTCAGAAGGAAAAGATGCCATTAGACTCTTTATAAGATTTGCAAACATAATGGAATCAGTGCCTTCCAGATGACACTAAGAATGAAAAGAAAAAGATATCTTACTTTCAAGTCACATCCTGAAGAAGATGAATAAAGAGAAACAGTACTTGTTTATTGTTGATCCCAAAATTGATATAAGAGTTTAAACAAGTATTTGATAAAGCCTACTATTAGCTAATGGAATAGGAAATCAGAAGAATCAGTACACTATGCAGCTCTTTGTGTTGGCAAGATGAAACAGGTTGCCTTTCCACAACACATTTTGTCCCTACTGGGCTTGGGACAGTAATAAATGGGTGGGAATTGATGACCTGTGGTACACAGCAGCCAAGTTAGATAATGTACTGGCTGCTCTGGGTGCCAAAACAAATAAGAAAAGCTATGACTGTATGACTAATACCAGTTAGAATGAAATTGCTGTTCTTCACCGGTAGTCATTTAATGTATTTGCAAATCTGACAGGACCTCAAGATATTATTTTTTAATTCTCCATACTTCTATCATGCCAAAACAAACTGGCTCAAGATCACTTTCTCATTCTTACCATTATTTCTTGCTCCCTCCCATCTTGCCCTAGCCGCTGACTCCCAAACACGGAGAGAGCTTGCAGTGCACTGGCTCTGCGGGGATGCAGGGCGCGTGGAACGGCCTGTTCCGAATAACGCTGATGGTTGCAGCTGTCCACCTGGAGCCACCCAGAAGCTGAAAGGCCAAGAGATGGCATTACGCCACCTTTCATAGCCTGCCAGTGGACTGTGCCTTCCGTATTCACAATAATGCTCAGAAATGGCTCAGTTTGCCAGGGGAGGCCAGTAAGCTTCTTTGTTTTCTACAAGCTGTTATGTGCAGAAGCTAGGCCAACGTAGCAACATCCAAATTATGGGTTAAAACCAGTTTAGACTGATTGGAAGATGATTTAATGAATCCAGTACACCTCTGGTACAGGCAGCCTTACAACTAATGTAAGTCATTGCTCCCACAGGTTCTGTGCTTTCTCCTCCCTTTATTCTAGGTCCATTTCTTCTGACCTCACATTTTGTATTTCCTGTTCTCGTGCTCACCCCTCTGCTTTGACCCTTCCTCTCAGCGCTTGCCTTATTTCACCCTCGTTATTCTTTGTTCTACTACATTTTGCCTATTATTCCTTGGGACTCCTGCTCCCCATTCCTAGAAGGAGGCGACTATTCTGGCTTGGTAACTTTTTATATCCATTTAACGCAATGCAAATAACGACGCTTTTCAGGGCAGCAGGGAATCAAGACTTCTGTTTACACATGCCAAGCGTTTTCCCTTTGGCACATGCCCATACTGTAGCAGTACCTGCAGCACGAGCCCACACAAACGACAACCAATATTACAGGGATTAAGAGTTACACCAAACACCTACATAGTTTCCAGGGACAGCAGGTTACATTTCAAATGGGAAACCAGGGGAAATTCTAAGTTCGGCCTGACTTCCCACGTGCGGCCGTCCCCCTGCCTTTTACCTGCGGCTCCCTCCCGAAGAGGGGCCGCGGGCACTGCCCCACACGCAGCACCTGCACGGACTTACACCCCGTGGCAGCACGAAATGGCGCGCACCCCGCCCCCTCCGCAGCCGAGAACGGAGCTGGGTTCAGAAGAGCCCGCAGCGAACGCGCGCTGCCCCGGCTGGCAGGGCTGGTTTCGTGCGGGAGCCCTGCGCGGCCCCTGTCACCTCTGCAGGGCGGGCGCTGAGCAGGCCGGCCCCGGACACCAGCGCAGCCGCCCGAGAATCGCGCCCCAAACCCACGTCCGCCCACCGGGGAGCACGCGGAGCCCCCGGGGCGCTGGGCAAGCACCGGGCGGGGTTAAGGCAAGGCGGCACGGAGCGCCGCGCGGGGCAGGCTGCTGGGAGCGGGCGGCAGCGCTCGGGGCCGGCCGTTACCGCGGCACCGCCGTGCCGCCCGCCGGCGTTGGGGCCGCGCTACGCGAGGCGGCCCGGGGCCTCCGGCCCCCGCAACGCCCCGGGACCGCCCCCGGCGCTCGGTGCCCGGCCGTGCCCCTCAGCCCCCGCCCGCCGCCCCGCTCCCGGCCCTCAGCGGCGCCCCCCGCCCACCCGCAGCCGGCCCCGCAGGCCGCCTCCTCCCCGCGGCCACGGCGGAGGCCATTTTGCAGCGGGGGGCTGCGGCCGCTCGGGGCGCGGGCACTTACCGGCACGGGGCCGCGGGGGTGCGCGCCCGCCCCGCCCGGCAGCGGCCCGGGCCTCAGCGAGCCCCCGCCGGCAGCTCCCGGCCCGGCCCGGCCCGCCCCTCGCTCCCGCGCCCGCCTCACGGCATCGGTAACCACGGCAACCTCCGCTCCCGCCGCCACTGGCGGGCTCAGCGCGCGGCGGCAGCCAATGGGACGCCGCCGTGCGCCGCGCGGGGCCAATGGGCGCGGCGTGACGCTACCCGAGGGGCGGGGCGCGGCCAGGCGGAGCGGGCGGCGGCGGCGACGCCGGCGCCACCAGCAGCAGCACGGCCCCGCCGCTCCGCCGCCGCCATGGGCACCCCGGGGTAGGGCCCGCCAGCGCCGCGCGGGGCCGCCCGCGCCCGCCGCCCCCTCCTCCTTCGGCGCGGTGAGCGGGGAACCGGCGGGAGGCCGCGGGGGCGGCGGGGGGGGGGGGGGTAGCGCGGGGCAGGTGAGCGCGCACCGGGCCGGGGGGCGCCCGGAGGCGGGGGGGGGGGAGGCGGAACCCGGGACCGCGGCGGCCGCCGCGGTCCCGGGTTCCGCCTCCCCCCCCCCCCGCCTCCGGGCGCCCCCCGGCCCGGTTTGGATGCGCAGCCCTCGTCCGCCCCGGAGGGCCGCAGCGGGCGGGCCTCGAGCGCCGGGTCTGGGTTCGGGAAGCGGCTCCTCGCGGCGGCCCGCGGACCTTTGTACCCGCCGGGTTCGGTCTCCTCGCGCGCGGCGATCGGCGTGAGTCACCGCCCCGGGAGGCGGCCGTCGGGAGGGCGAGGTGTGGCCGGGCCCGTAAAAGTAACGCGTTGTTGGCCGGGGGCGCTTTCGGTAAATCGCCCTCGGGAGAGGCGGCGCGGTGGCGTTTTCCCCGCGGGCCGGAGCGCCGTGGTCCAGCACGGGCCCGCCGAGGCGGCGGCACGGCGGGGACCCGCTGCGCGGCTCTGCCCCGTCAGTCAGAGCGGGGGGGGGGGCGGGGCGCCCTGCCCGGTGCGCGGCCGGGCCCGCGCCGCTCGGCGCGGCGGGGGCAGCGCGGGAGCTTCGCCTGCTGCTCGAGCGGCCTGCAGAGCGCCGTCTCGCTGCTGAGGCAGGCTGCTGGCAGCGCTTCGGCGTAGGTAGAGCGGCCGACGGTCCTTTCGTGTAAAAGCGACGCGTTTGTTGTAACTCCCACCTGGTTAGATGCTAAGGATAAATGCCGGTAACGGCAGCAGCGGATCCGCAATGAAACGCGCCTGGAGCAAGTTCTGTCAGAGGGCGTTCTGCCACACGTTGGTAAAATTCGCTGTAATTCTACCTCGATGCTACCTGGGATCCTCGTGGGTCCGTTCCAACTCACGATGCTCTATGATTCTAATTCCTGTTAGAATCTGGTTGTGTTATGTACGATACAACATACTTCTCGGTGTTTCCTTTAACAATACCAGTGCGGGGTCCTTGTACAATGAATGGGTGAATTCAGTCACACGATATAAACAAGGAAAGTGTAGTGATAAATTACTTTGTTCCGAGCAGCTTCATTTGCTAGCAAAATATCATGTAGAACACCCTTTAAGCTATCTTTGATAATGAATGCTAGCATGCGCTTTGCAAAAATAATAGTAACCGTAATTAGTAAGCTGTGTGAGGTATTTGGTAGAGGAGGTCTGCATGTATTGTGGAGGAAACCTCAGTGGAAGAAACACTCTGCATACTAACAGAACAGGAAGCATAAAGAAGAACTTTATGTAATTCTGCTTCGCTTCATGTAGATTATTAACATGTATAACAGGTGGGAGGCTAAAGCAATTTCAAAAGATGGTACTCTGGGAGTACTGTCCAAATCTTGGGTTGGTTTGAGTTTGGCTGTTGAAACTGTGCTGAAAATGAGCGATGTCCGCAAGCGTTTCTCTGGTTATTTTTTTCTTTCTTTATTGTCTGCAGGAAAGCACTGACTGGCTCAAAGATCTCAATGAGCAGAACAGAGTTGTTGTAAGCATAAACGGCGAAGATTGGGTTTATTACCAGAATGCAGTTATTGTAATGTGATGTAGAAGAGTCCCCTAAAAATCAAGCGCAGCTATTGATTCTGGTTTGGAAAAAAATACTTGTGAACCTGCTGTTGGCCATATTTTGCCTTTCTTTCATCTCTCGTTTACTTTCTTAGTGCTTTTAATCCAGTCAGTGACTATGTTGAAATTTCTCTGTATGCGAAGCTGCGCTGCTGTAGTTCCTTGCGAAGCAGCTGGCCGGAGCAGTCCCCGCGAGCAGTGCGCCAAGGTAGCTGTCGTGAGGCGGGACCCTGCTTTGCCTGGCTGTGTGTTCGCTCCCATTCCTCGAGGGCTGCCTGTTGTTGTGTCCACGTGCTACGAACGTGCAGAAACGTGGGGTGACAAGCTGCTAACTGGTGAGCTGGGAACAGTAGCTTCATTTGCTGGCGCTTGATGGGAAGCAGCTTGTAAGAGTTACTGCAGAAAAGTTGTTCTGGTGCCTTGTATAAAAAGCGCACGCACATCTCCGCAAGTAACTCGTGCTGGTGCGGCTCAAGCTTCTGGAAGTTTCATGAATTTTTGGTCTGGTTTCTGGGCTGGTATTTTTCCTCTGGTGAAAGTAAGGTAGCAACTCATTATGAATTTGACATGCGCTGTCCCTCCAAAAGTTATCTGACCCAATTTAAGGTTTACTAACTGGAGGGGGATTGCGGTAGCACAGCTTTACTTATATGGGAATAAGAAGTCAGACTTGGAATTGGAGGTTTTGCAGGCATGGCTTGCAGATATTGCTTGCTGCAGTTCCTGACCTGATCCCAAATATTGCTGACAGCAAGCAGTCCAGGTACCGGCAGAGACGGAGCAGCTCTGTGACCGCAGCTGAGCATAGTGTGGCCGCTGGCCGTCGGCGGCTCTCTGGGCTCGGGTAGCTCTCCTGGCTCCCGGCTGCCTGTCCTGAGGCCCGACGTGCAGCGTAGCTCACTGGGTAACTTGCGGTGTCCCCTTTATTCCAGCAGAATACCCGCTTATTCTTGTTCACACCGAGTTTGCAGAGGGAGGGAGGAGGTGGGTGAGGACAGCCAAGAACTGCCTCTGGTGACCTTCCCAGGGCTTCTGCCTGCACAGAAGAAAATAGCAGCTTCTCGTCAGTTAAAATCTCTGTAGCTGGCTTCAGTTTCCAGACCTTTGCTCCTTTCCTGCTCACTGCCCCTTTCTGTCCTTGGCCTTAGCACCTCGCTCGCCTTCCCTCCAAGGAAGACAAGAGGCGCGTTGCAGGAAGAAGGAAGGACCGCTTTGGTTTCACGGCCCATTGATGTTTTTTCTTTAATAGTGAAGGCCCCAGAACGATCATTTCAAGGGGAGGCTTAAGGTGAAAGTTCAAGGCATCTCGCGGCGTTTCGGTAGCTTCCCAAGCCGCCGAAGCGCAGGAGGACGCTCCTCGGGCGTGTGCCATGGGTTCAGGCAGGTGACGTGCGGCTCGGGCTTGTCGTCCCTGCGGGATCAGCCTCCTGAGTCAGCCCCGGCTTCCTGGAGAGCCCTGTCTGCGCCTCCTCTCGCGGAGGCAGGATTGTACCTCCGAACCAGTTCAGCCAGTTCGCCGCCTGCCTTTGCCTTTCCCTCCTGCCGCAGTTAGCAGGGAACGGTAAATACAGGCGCTTTGGGTGAAGCGGGCTGTGGGGAATTTGTCGGCTGTCTTTAACTTTCCAGTCCTTTTCATTGCATCCCATTCTTACAGGCAAATGAAGACAATACTGGTTTGGGAAAAGTTAAAATGTGAGGGAAGATCTGTTCTTACCGCTTCAGTACTTTTGAACAAGGAGGCTTTTTAACATTTTATTTTTTTTTTTAAATTGGGCACACTTTTGATATATGTGTGTTTTCTCCCTGTTATTGCTTTCTTTCCTCCAAACAGAAGAGCTAAATACTCTTTCCTATCAACTCAAATTTCAAAGTACTATAGTTACAAAAGGAAAAGAAATCGCTGTTTTTCTCCAGAATGTCTCCATGGTCATCTCTCATGGATCTTCCTCCCTCCTCCCCATTTTTTTTAAACTCGCATAGCACTAGAAAGTGAAGACCAGCCAACTTTCTGTATATTGGCTTTTTAAATTGGTGTAACGTTATTTTAGCGCAAAGAATAAAACCGTGAGTTATTACTTTTTGAGAATGATTGATCTGTTCTTCATGGAATAACTGAAATTAAATCTTCCTTTCTCCTTCCCCCATTTAGCAGGTTCCTGTGCTTGTAAAAGACATGTTCTCTAAGTGTCGTAACTGAGAGCTAGTGTGGTTGTTCTTTTTGCGTGAACCCTACATCAAAATTACAGCTAATCTAACGTTCTGATCGGGGTTGTGATTAATTCATTATTAAAGGAAGAAAGAAATCTGTTGTAAATCCTTTGAAGAAGTACAAGCTGAAACTTGTTCTCTGCATCACAGCTCAATGGGGGGATTTTTAATGTATTTACTGTTTATGCAACCATGGGGTAGTAATTATGGGCAGTGAACAAAATTTGCCCTGTAGCTATTGGATCTGCAAAGCAAAAGCTTCATAGATACTGTGTAGGTTGTATAATTGGCCAGCCTTTAATGCTTGTTGAATTTGTAAATAGGAGTTCAGAGCACCAGGTCCCTCTTCCCTTAAGAGTGAGATGCATCACAGCTCTGAGTGGGAAAGCTCTGGTGGGATTCACTTGTCCCAAGAGCACTCGTGTCAGCTGGCAGCAGGACAGAATTCACCTTGGGTGGCTCAGCAGAGCATCCGTCAGGTCCAAAAGTGTCCGGAGCTTAGCTGGAGCCGTCTCCAGAGGCAGTAGGAGCAAGGGGGAGAGTGTCCCGGAGGGCAATGAAGGGGTTGAAGGCAGGAAGGTAGGAACAACTCCTTCAGTGCCAGGTACGGCAGGTAAGAAGTAGCAGAGATCTGGGGAAACAAGCAAGGAAAGGGAGGAGCTGCATTGCGTGGTGCCAGACATTGCTGTTCTCTCGGGTGATGATCAGCTGTAAAAAAACGGGGAAGGAGCTGTTGGAAAAATTCTGCATTTCTGTTTGCTTCTGAGTGCAAAAAACTTTTTCTCTCTGTACAGTCTTAACCAAGCTTCATTATGGGACATGAGTGGTCTGGAAAGCCTTAGGCTACCACCTATGCTATACTTCTTAAAGTATATATAAAGTTTATTTGCTTTTTAAAGTGTATATATAAATGTACTCAAAAGCATTTGCGTTACGTGCATTCAAATAGAAATTATCTAATCCACATCTGAATTTGTTTACGTGGTTTGCTTGTGCCATCTCTGCTAGAAATATAATGGGAGCAGGAGACTTTCCAGTTTGTTGTTGATTTGTCCTCTTCCTGCCAAAAAAAATAGGTTGCAGCAGAGAGTGCTTCCTTAGCATTCCTAAAGGAAATCTTTTCAATTCCGAAAACATGGTCTACGTCATCTTGTATTGGCAGTATGTTTTGTTATTGTATAACACGAATCGAATAGTCGTGTATTTGTGTGTCATGAAGGTAGACCTGATTGGTGAAAACTAATAAGCTTGTAATCCTTTCCGTTAGCCTGTTCCTGTGGAGCAGAGCATACCAACGCCTGCTCGTGTATGGCGCTGAGTGTGGAGACGCAGCGTGTGCACAGCTGGGTCAGCAGGCGGGCACCACGCTTTCTTCCATCTATCCTTCGGAAACTTTCAGCTGCTCTTACAGCGTGAGTGCAGGGTATAAATTCCCAGATAATTCTTCCTGGATCTATTCCTGTGCCTCCAAGGGTAATGCTGGTATATGCTACCTAGTATGCTGAAATTCGGCACAATATATTCCCCTAGAATTAAATCTCTTTGTAATGGCAGGTTTTTAGTAGCTCCAGTTTTAAAAAAAAAAATAAAAATCACCAGTCTCTGAAATAATTTAAAGTAAATGACTTTAGTGTCATTGTGGCATGCTTAAAAATGAAAGTATTTCATATCATTCATAAGAATAAGAGCAAGATGCTGTATGTAATGCCAGGTGATTTTTGAGCGCTTTTGAACAAGCTCTGTGTGCAAACTTATTACATACACGTGATGCTGTTCACTGATCATCTTTTGCAGATACCTACTCAAGTCTTGTATTCGAGTCTAAAGATAAATATGGAGGCAGATCTTAACGATTTAATAGTTTTGCTTTGTTTTTCTTAAAGTCTGACAATTTTGTTTTTAATTAAGAAATAAGGTAACAGTTTCAATATGATAGCGTATTGTAAAAGGAAACTGCGCTTGTACTGTCATAGTGCATAAACTCCAAACGGATGCCCCCTTATAGGGGCTGGAAGGAACTCCGTGCTCCTCGGAGTTTACAAACCAAAACACAAAGTTAGATAAATGTCATAAGTGGAGGAGAAGATATCAAGAACATGTCTTTTTGTAATAAATGCCTTCATCCAGGGTGCTTGTGTTCCAGTAATAATGCTCAGATGTTGGTCTGTATTATTTGATACAACCTTAGTCTAAGGTACACTAGCAGAATTTGCAGACGCTTCCGTCTGTTTCTGCTGTATATCCTTCATATCAAGCTTTGCCCTGATAAGTAATGTAATGAAAATAATCATTGCTACTTTTTAGCTGAAATAGAAAATAATGACACATGAGGTGGTTGGTGTAATACATTCACTTGTCTTTGGGAGCATGTTCATACTTCAAACAAGATGAGAAACCTCGCACCCAGAAATTTCAGGCTGGCGCTCAGACCTGAGATGTGTCCATTTTCCCCATGCTGTTTTGACTACCCAGCAAAGAAACAAAATTAAGTTTCCATGGGTTTTGCTGTTGTTTCTTAGTATAAATCAAGGCGACAGCATACCTTGAGACTTGTGAGATTTCACTGTAATTAAATACCTTCTTTTCCAGAAGGTACTAAAAAAAAAAAAAAAGTCATTGTTTAGAATTCTCCCCGGAACAGTAAGCGGTGCCACGGGGACTAACTGTGGTTCAAAAACTTGAAATTTTAAAACAGGTTCCAAAGTTCTGGTAGAGAACACTGCCTGTTGTGGGATGCTCTTTGGATCAGGCGGGTATAATCAGTCTTCTGGTATTAAGAGAGTTTTTTCACGTAGTTCTGGAACATACAGGTTATTTTTAAGGAACACACAAAATTCACCATGTCAAAGTAATCCAGTAGGTATCCAGTACCTTAACGTGTCGAATTAGCAAGGCAGACTGAATACAGGACTTCAATTTGTCTCATGAGCTCCTGAGTTTTATTTTTGGCCCATCCAGTGTGCTTAGAATGGAGCACGAAAAATGCTGTCCGTCAGTCAGTTTTTCCTGCACTGATGATGTCTGGAAACGTATTCGTGCAACGCAGGAGGTTAACACTTTTTATTAAACTTATTTGTTGCTATTCATGACTAGATTTTTGATTTCTGCTTTATTGTAATAGGTGTAAAACAAGATGTCTTAAAGTGCAACTTGCTTGCTTTTAGGAAAGGCAGAATTCACTAGGTTTAGAAATCCTTGACTTAAATTTGAGCTGTTTTAGTAATATAGTTAATTACACTATATTATTATCTTGTATTACAAGTACACTGATATATCCTATAATGTAAATATTTATTAATATATATCAGAAGGAGTGAAATTTGAAATAGAGAAGGAAGATGTAGTATTTTTAAAAACTGTTTTTAGGTAGCAAAGATGACCAAAGTGCCATTTTTCCAGACTTTTCCCGTGTCTTCCCTTTATCTCAAAGCAGCACAAACATCAAATTACAGCAGCAAACAATACTTCACTCTGCTAATACTCCAGCTAATTTTTGTTACAAAAAAAATGACAGTAAGGTTTTATGTATAGCATCGGTATAATGTTATTTTAACATGTTAAAATTTTAACAGTTCCAATAAATAAGATCATCTGTATAAAAGCTCATTTGTTGGTTACTTAGTACTTCACAAATTAAAATGGTTGATGGAAAAAGATCGGGTTGGTAGACAAGTTAACTTACGTGCAGCTTTAATGTCAGAATACATCAATACAAATAAATACTGTCACCACCGGAAGCATTTCTGCAGTAGTCGGGTAGAAGGTTGTTTTTAGATTGCTGTTTTGGTTGCTTTTACGAATGCCTGCAAGTCCTCAGCATCTCAGCGTTGTGTATCCCGTCCCGTCCTCCCCCCAGTATTTACTGAATAACGTCTTTCTGTATTGATTGTTCTCCAGCTTATGTTATGGTTGTGTTGTGATAACAAAGTATCTTGCCATGCAGACGCTGTGCCTTTAGAGGAATAAAAGTTATCTGTTCCTTGTGAATGGCAGTTTGCATGTGCTGAGATTGATCGCGTTCTAGGAAAAATGTCACTATATGAAAACTTATGACAGCAGCTCTTTCAGCTGCATTTTGTCATCACAATAGCAGTTCAGAAATACTTCATCTTAGGATCCAGCAGCTGAACACTTTCTTTTACTTGTACAGAATTTTCTTATCAAATCAAGAACTACTAACGCTAGGTGGGTAATTTCTTCAGTATTTCTTGCATTTCTTAGAGCTAATAATTGGTTCTGTATGATCCTAAACAAGCTTTTCCCCCCAGGTTCGCTGAAATAAGCAGGCATTTTGCTGAAAGCATATTATTGTTGTCTGTGTAGCAAACAGCATCCTGCCTGTTCAGGATTTTCTTTCAGAATCCTTGACGTGTCAGTCTCCCTTCCAAGTCTTTAGATGGGCAACCTTAAATGTGCTGGAGGGAGGCAGGAGTGATACGCTACTTCGTGAACCTTCTGTCTGCTCTGTGCTCCTTGCCCAGGAGCTCATCTAGGCTGTCGTAGGTTCTTCCTCCTAACTTAAAAATGGGCTGTAGCTGACCAAAATGATTTGCTTGTTGCACAGAATTGTATCCAGGCTAGAGATTTTTGTCTTGGCAGCAAAATGTCTGTTAATACTAGAACTTGCCCAGGGAGGTGGTGGCGTCACCATCCCTGAGGGTGTTTAAGGAAAGGTTGGATGTGGTGCTTGGGGACGTGGTTTAGTGGGTGACATTGGTGGTAAGGGGATGGTTGGACCAGACGATCTTGGAGGGCTTTTCCAGCCTTAATGATTCTGTGATTCTAAATTAAAGTGTAGCATGTGCTTTTTCCCCCAGTAAGAATAAATGCTGTGATACCTGTGCGATGTCATTCTACTAACGATCATTAACAATCAATTACCAACTCTGAAGCCTCTGCACTGGCAATTTATACAGCCTAGAACAGAATGAGAGCAAAGATGTAGTAAATAATCTTCTTGAATTTTCTATTTTTTACAACTTTTATTTCATTAACACTTCTATTAATGCACTCTTTTTATATTGCCACTTGTCAACAGGCTTCTCAATTCCTGAAAATAAGGCAGCAGGTGAAGATCTGTATGGAATAGTATAGTCTATTGAAGCTCAAAACACATGAGCTTGCTTGGCCTGTATTTCGGAGTCAAGTTTTGGTCACAGACAACAGATGAATAACTGCTGTTCTTCAGCATCTTTTATTGCAAGAATCTGGCACTTGTTTGTTTAAAGGTTTTAAAAGAAGATTCTTCAGAATATGGAAAAAAAAAGCTCGGAAACAGCTAATAGTCTGTGTGCCTTCGGAATATTTTCCTTCATTTAACTCAGCTTTTAAAAAGGCACTGCAAGTCAGAACTTTTTATCTGCTTTACCATTAAGTTCACATAATTAAGCTGAATCTTATAATTGTTGGTGGCTGGGAGAGAAACCTGGGGATACGGAACTGCTACTTCTCTGGTTCCTTTTTCTGCTGCAGGCCATTTTCAGTCAGGATTATTGTGCTAGATGAACCTCTAGCCTGACGCAATGTCGCTTTCCTTATGTTATTGTAGGTAGCTGGGTTTTCCGCATGCCTTTGATTTTTGGACTTTTTCAGGCTCTGTTTGAAACAAGATAATGCAAGCTGGAGCAATGGCATACCCTCAGATATAAGCACTGTTTGAAATATAATGCTTTCTTATTTTTAATGAATTGAACAATCTCTTATAAGCAGGTGCATTTGCAGTAGCACGGGTGGCTAAGTTTGCCTTTCAAAGGACCTTGCTGATGGACAGGCTAGCATGCTTCAAAGTTCAGACTCCCTGCCTAGTGCTGTGGGTTTTTTTGTTTTTCTGTGATGTTAAACAGTTCGGTGTGGTGGTATCTCATGATGTAATGTGTTAAATTTGTAAGAGTTACAACTTCATGTAGAAACACAAACTGTTTTTTTTGGTTTTAAGTGTACATTAACTTTCCGCTCTTCTTTTCCTTGCAAGCAGAGCTAGTTCTCAATATAATTAGTCTTGTCTAGTATACTGGAAGTGGACCTCGTAGCACTGAATGATGTAGCACTAACAGCTGACTTTATTTCTGTGTTGCCTGTTTTATCTAGCAGTGTGTACTAGGAGATTCAGCGACTGTGCCTTTCACCTGGCTAACGTCGAGATCACTTCTTCATCTAGATCAAGGAACACATGGGTGTCAGACATTTCACAGTGTAGGATTTATGTGTAGATTTTATCTTCAAATAGAAAGGTGATTTACATGTGCAAATTTACTTGGTAGGGGGCATTCAGTGTCTCCCCAAGTAAGTAATCCTTTATCACGACAAAACTACAGCTGTGTGGTTTTCTTGTGTGCTACTTATTTTGGGTTGCTTAGAACTGTTATGGCCTCAGCCACCTTGACTGGGCACAGAGCAGACAGAATGAGATCCCCATTTTATCCCAGGTGAAATTAAAACGTGAAGTCTTACCGTAAGACTAGTGGAGAGAGACACAGTGGCTTGAACTACTTAATTGTTGTCAGATGTCAACTTGTACCTTTAAACCCGGAGTATTAGTGCACTGTTTGTAAGTCAACTGAAAGTCATAAGTGAAAGAAACCCGGATTGTCTGTTTTACTGATAACTTTGCAGATTTTTTTAAATCTCTTGCGAGGTCTGGGGCCAGGTGCCAAGTTAGGCAGGTTAGCTTCAAACTATTTAGCTAATATTGTGACAGGCCTGGATCCTGCCGAATATGAAGGTTTGGTGTTTGTTTCTGGCTGATGTAGCTTGCCAGCAGGACCCTGTAAGCTACCAGCAGCTGATCTGTGCCTTGGTCCATCTATCTGGATGGTGCATGAATGACATGGGTGCATCACTGTCTCCAGAAGAGTCAGTGAAAATGCTCAGCCTGTGTGTGGAACCTCAGTGTGTGGGTCTAAAAAGTCCTGTGGGTGTCTGGATGTATGTGGCGTTGTTTTAATGCTATGGATGGATGCTAAGTGCAGGCATAACTCTGGTCGTTAAATAAGTTCAGCTACTGTGTGAAGCTGTTTGCTTGTATTTTATTCAAGCTCCCTAACTGAAATGGCCCTACCACTTGCCACGGAATGAAAGCTAGCAAATCACCATGCTTTGATCTTAACATTTTCCAGCAGGAAATGAATCTAAGTGATACTGACTGTAAACACATCCCAGAGGAGCTGGCTACTTTCTGCTATTTTAGCTGGTGTGATTCAAGTAGTTTGATTTCCTTTATGGTGGTAGTTATTTTATTTGTATACCAAGGTATCCTTTTGCCATAAGAAAAAGTAAATTGGGTATACCAATGGGATAGCCTGGAGGAGACTGGGGGAGGCCTCATGGCAGCCTGCAGCTCCCTCACGAGGGGAGCGGAGGGGCAGGCGCTGAGCTCTGCTCTCTGGGGACAGTGACAGGACCCGAGGGAACGGCACGGAGCTGGGACAGGGGAGGGTCAGGCTGGGGGTTAGGGAAAGGTTCTGCACCCAGAGGTGGTCGGGCACTGGGACAGGCTCCCCGTGGCCCTGAGCCTGTCGGAGTTCAAGAAGCATTTGGACAGACAGCTGTCAGACACAGGGTTTGACTTTTGTGTGGCCCTGTGTGGAGCCAGGAGTTGGACTCGATGATCCTCGTGGGTCACGTCCAACTCAGGGTTTCTATCATTCTATTTTAAGAGTCCGCTCTCAAGATCATAACAGTACCTGCTAGGGTATCACCTGGGCATGTTTTCTGGACAGACAAATGTTTTTGTTACTGACGGAATTTGTGTTGCTTTAGCAAGTCTTTCACTTATTTGTCTATAACTTTCACATCATTATGTTATTATTTGACTTGTAAAACAACAATTCTCAAGCTTCATGGACTTGCAGGTTTCTTCTCTCCCCTTAGAGTGCTCTACTTTTTTCACCTTTATCTGTTTTAAAATAGTTATACACCCCAGATAGCTAATTCTTTGTTGCCTTGTGTGTGCATCAGATGCTTGTGTGAATGTCATCCCTTCCACTAGTGTGGACAGCTGTTGAAAAAGTCTGTTTCACTAGCATCAGACCGTTCCCCTCAGCTCAGCTGGAAACCGTGTTGTTTCTTATTTAATAAGTTTTGTTCTTCTCAAGTCAAGTAATTTCAGTTACAGGTTTGCCTGCTTCTATTATCCTTTCATGTTAAATCAGTCGTTAACAATCTGGTCCATGGCTATTTCTGCAACTGAGTTTTTTCTTACATCTTTTAGTCTCAACTTTGTTGAGTAAGTAACCTTTCTGTAGGTTTAGCTGCTCTTTAGTTACCATATCTATGAAATAAATACCTGCGCTCCACCATTATGATGATTATTCATGCATAAATCAGTCTAGAAAAGCTGGATCTTACCAAAGTTTCCAGTGGTATTTGTTTCTGCTATAGCTTCCACCCCAAAGTTTTAGAGTGGCTGCAAGCCGCAAGCAGCTTTTTCTTCTCTGCTGTTGGAGATTCACTAAAATGCATTAATGGTTACGCTGTGAGGTTTGCCCTTTCACAATTAAAGGAATGCATTTGTATGACCAGTTACAGATAATAAGTCTCCAGAGAGATGACTTCTCTGTGAAGTTGAAAGCTGATAACAAGGCTGTTCCTATCTTTGGAATTTTTCTTTGGCTAGTGTGTCTTAAAATTCACTGCTGGATTAAATTTATACCTAGTAAATTGGAAATATCACGAAAATGTCTTTTGTGGAGACACTGAGTCAGTAGCTTATTAAACAAAACTTTTCCGTTTTTTTTTCTTTTCATTTTGAGCGTGTTATACTTGGCATGGACCCAAGTCTTTCCATACTTTGCAAATAGGCCATCGGTGAAGTTAGGTCATCAGTTCGTCAGAATTCAGAGGGAAACCTGAAGGTCATACTGCTGCCCAAGTAAATAAAAATTTTCACTTTCTTGAAGACTTACTATTGTACAAATCTGCGAAATGTATGGCATTTCTTGTAAATAAAGTATGATGTTCTACAGCAGATTTCCTCTTAGGTTTCTGGCCAATAAGTTAAGAAATAAGGAAATTACATTGCTTCTGAAGTATCTCCCTGTTTACTGGTATGTATCTTTTAATGACTAAGCACTAAGTGTTGGTGCTTTAAGGCTGTGGTAAGAGAAAGCTTGAGGTCTGTAGCACGGTGACTAGTACACATCTGTTGGTCTTAATTTTTCTGATTTGTTTTTGTTTCATTTGTAAACAAAATCTGGATTAAGAATTTGTAGTTCTAAGCTTCAGCTTTGGTGAATCAAAGCAGCAGCATGTGGTGAATGTAAATTATACTTACCCATTTCACTTGAAGTATTTGAGCGTCTCAGCAGCATACAAAGTTACTTTCATTAGAAGTTGAAATAGCATTTCAGTGTTTGGGGGGGTTGGTTGTTGTTGTTTTTTAAGTTTTCATAGAATGCTTGAGGTTGGAAGGGACCTCTGCATTTGATTTTGTTGCCTACCACATAGTACCTTGTTTAATCTGGCCGTTTGAATTTATCTTTAGTATAGAGCTGTTTATTTGTAGGAGGTGGCTTGCCTGTGGGATGCCTTGGCCAGGACTCGGGAAGTCCTCCGTCAGTGCCCTCGTGGCACTGGGAAGCGGCATCGGCGAGAGCATGGCGGGGCGGCCGGGCCGTTCCGCCTGGAGCAGCTTTCCCGGCGGCCTGAGGTGGGACTCGGGGAGCCAGAGCTGGCCAGGGCGTGAGGACACCCTGTTCCCTGTGCTGCACCTTGAGGCCAGACACGTCCGTTCCTGGCTGTGAGATTTAATATGCCCTGCGCAAATCCCCGTGGTGTATCTGTGAAGCGTATTAGATGTGGATGCTGAGCCTTCCTATTTACTGGGGGATAGCAAGGTCTAATGAGGCGTTAACTGGTGACAGTGAGTATGCAGCGAGTGACTGACCTGGTCTGGCAGTTTTGGCGTGTAGCAGTACCACTAGGTTTTCTTTAATATTAATGCTTTATGCTCCCCATGCCTGTTGAGGATAGGGGTAGCGATGGCGATGACCTCGCATTTGAAAACCTCGTGCCGTCTTCCCCCTCGCCCTGATCCTGCCCCTGGGCTGGGCCAGGCCTCTGGCGGCACCGGCCTGCCTGTGAGGGGTCTCCCACCCCGGGGCTCCCCAGCCAGCCGTGCCCAGGGCAGGGCGGGCACGTGCCCTTCCTTCGGGTGCTGAGTGCTGGCGTAGCTCAGACCCGGCGTCGCTCCGCTGGGCCAAGGACCGAGTCACAGAATTGTCTAGGTTGGAAGAGACTTCCAAGATCATCTAGTCCAACCTCTGACCTAACGCTAACAAGTCCTCCACTAAACCGTATCACTGAGCTCTACATCTAAAGGTCTCTTAAAGACCTCCAGGGATGGTCACTCAACCATTTCCCTGAGCAGCCCGTTCCAATGCCTAACAACCCTTTCGGTAAAGAAGTTCTTCCTAACATCCAACCTAAACCTCCCCTGGTGCAACTTTAGCCCATTCCCTCTCGTCCTGTCAGCGGGCACGTGGGAGAACAGACCAACCCCCACCTCGCTACAGCCTCCTTTAAGGTACCTGTAGAGAGCGATAAGGTCGCCCCTGAGCCTCCTCTTCTCCAGGCTGAACAATCCCAGCTCCCTCAGCCGCTCCTCGTAAGACTTGTTCTCCAGACCCCTCACCAGCTTGGTCGCCCTTCTCTGGACTCTCTCGAGCACCTCCATGTCCTTGTAGCGAGGGGCCCAAAACTGAACAAGCGACGCAGTAAAGTACAGGCGCATTATCCCATCAGTTCAGCTGCGAGCAAACGCTATCCCGAGCTGACTGTAAATTGCAAGTTAAGGGACGTCTGGCTTTTTCCATGTATCTGACAAACCTGTTGGCGCAAATCCTTCCTGTGCCTTAGCAGGAGGATGTTGGCAAGCAGCAGCAGCATCAGTATTAAAACCGGGTAAGAGTGGGACGAGGCGGTGTGAGCGTGCCTATGTTTACCTCTCCGTATTTGGTTATGTTCTTCTGAAGTTTGCATTTATAGCCTTGCTGAAATCTATTTTTAAAATGTATAAAAAAAGATTATAACAGCATTCATCAGAAGGTGTGTTGAGAGCTACTTGGAGTTAACTAGCAGTGTTACTGTAGAGAAAAATGTTATAAAGTGTATTTGCCATTGTGAGTGAGAAACTTCTTAATTATTTCTTCAAATAATGTCTTTTATATGCAGACACATGCAGAGTATATAGTGCAAACAATTTCGTTTTTATTGTGTTTCTGTTTGACAAAAAAAAAACACACACACACAAAAAAACAGTGGAACTATGTATACTCCTGTAAAACAAGAGAAGTGTAAAGCAGGTTTCTGAGCCCCTGCTTGTGCCCCTGCTTTGCTGGGCATGTTGAGACAACATTTGCTCTGTCGTTTGCAGCTTTACCTGTCTGGTCCTATGCGAACTTAACTGAGAGAGAGTGAATTAGGTGAGCATTAAAAGAAAAAGGAAAGAGGTTAAACCCTTTGTCGAACCTCTTCTATGCCTTTGCTGGGTGCTTCATTTTAAAAACTTTGGATTTGAAATGATCTCTCTCACAAACAGCAAAGCACAAAATGCAATTAGGTAGATGCTGTTAACATCTGTAATTTCCCCTGCTGCCTGTGATATTGAAAAGATAACTGGTAACTGACACCTAGATGAAATGTTTCCTTTTTTGCCTAGCATAAATGATAAGTGTAACACTTTCAGCTCCTGCGGTATAGTAACATGGGTGTTTCTTGTTTATTTCCCTTTCAAGTAGGAGTGGGTTTAGCACTTTTCTCTGCTGAAGAGTATTCAGAGTTGGTTTGGGTTGGGGTGCTTCCCTGTCAGCCGCTTGCTGTTCCCTTCTTTGCAGTGTTCAGAAAGCTCAGTTCAAGTTTCAGCTATCAGAAGTTGTATATATTTTTTATAAAGCAAAAGTAAGTCATTCTAAAAATGGAAAGATATGCCTCTAACTACAATTACTGCTTTAGCATTATATGAAATAGCAATCTTGCAAGTCTGGAAGTACATTCTTTTCTGCTGTTGTCATCCCTGAGTGCATTTCCTGAGCTATTATATTGATGTTTTCCTGGACTTGCGGAGTGCAAGCAAGAGCAGGCTTTTTCTGTTTTGAAAATGGAAATCCCCTTCACCAGGAATTAGTTGTTGAATTTCAAGACTTAAAATTGTGTAATTTTCCAACTAGTTTGTTATTGAGAGGATTTGTTTTTGATAGCTGTGTTTTAAAACTCTCATTTTGAGCTTCATGTTAAAGCACAGTGTAACTAACTGATTAAGTCTAGCTTTTCTGGAGGTAAATAGATTTGCTAATTGAAATATATCAGTATTAATTATCAGGCTTATCTAAATCATAAGCATGAGCATTTAATTGTTGTGTTACCTGTAGTTATGAAGAAGTGTAAAAATAAAGTTTGTCTCATTCTGGAAAGGAGAAAGAGGCATCCCAGCATCCTATTTAGAAGAGAGAGTAACACAATTATTAATATCATTGGATATGGTATGATACCTGGTCAGAAAATAGTGGTAGCTTTTAAATATTATCCTTGATGGTTGTTTTGCTTTTCCTGCAGTAACTTCAACATTTCAGCTTTTATCACTTTTTTTCCCTTAGTCTCTGCTTTATATCTAAACACAGGCAGCTCCCACAAATTTTTGCATGGCTTCAGTTGGGCTCTTCTGACTTTTCAATCGATTTAACTGGAAATTTGGTGCACAAAACTGGATATGCTTCTTTAGCTAAGCAGACTGCAAAGCATTTCAATGCATCAGGAAATGTAAAAATAAGCAGGAGTGTTAAATGAATCTTTTTTTCCTTTTTTACTTTGTCACAGAAAAATATGCTTTGGTTACAGGCATCCTTACAGTGGCCTTTCAATACCTAAACGTGGCCTACAGGAAAGCCAGGGAAGGGACTCTTTGTCAGGGGGTATAGGGATAGGACAAGGAGTAACGGTCCCATTTAAAAGAGGGTAGGTTTAGGTTAGATATCAGGAGGCAGTTCTCTACTCAGAGGGCGGTGAGGCACTGGGACAGGTTGCCCAGAGAAGTTGTGGATGCCCCATCCCTGGAGGTGTTGAAGGCCAGGCTGGGTGTGGCTTTGGGCAACCTGGTCTAGTGGTGGGAGGTGTCCCTGCCCACGGCAGGGGGTTGGAATTAGATGGCCTTTAAGGTCACTTCCAACCCAAACCATTCTATGATTCTGTTGTTCATGATCTCTGAATGCTGACCCTACCATTTAATGACAGATATCCTCCTTTCCCTGGACTGCAGCCATCATCTATAAAGTGTTAATAATGGTGCTGGCTCTCGTTTATTACCCTAGGTAACCACGTCTAGGCGGTACCAGACCTGTGACGGAATGACATTTCATGCCTTTCAATGCAGTTGAACTACTAACTGCTGCTCTGACTACAGCTTTTAACAAGTTACTCTGTTTGCCTGTTTTCCCCCATGGTATGTTCATCTAAGCTATCTAGACTGCTTGTGAGAAGGCCACGTGACAGCGTCAAAAGCTTTATATCCCAGATGTATTTCTTCTAGTGCTCTTGTCAAAAAACAAAATTTGATAGATTTGATATAATTTTCTCTTGGCGAATTCACATTATTTCTTACCGCTTGATGTTCTAAATGGCAGTGGATTCAAATACATTGGTAGATCAGGGCAATACAGATTTGGGATGGTCCAAAAGAAAAATTCAGATTTGGGGTCTGTCATTTGTGTGTTCTTTAAGGCACTGGAGCCTTGTAGACTTAACTATTGAAAGGTCGTCTTATTGCCAAATGGCTTCTTCTGTGTTACATGTGTGAAATATGAATGCTCTCCAGACATCCTTTAGATGACAAAGATTCTTCCTTTTTTTTAAGGTGAGCTACAAATGGTGCCTCAGGCCTTGAAGGCTGTGGTCGTAAATATACACTTATTCAAAATGGTTGTCTTGCTATACCTGTTTGATCTCTTCTTTTGAATGGTTAGTTTGAAAACTATAAAAATACTAATCTTGCGAGCATGTTACAACTGGATATTTGTGGATGTAGAATCCTGCCTGTTCACTAGAACGAAGTGAAAGTATGTTGCCATCGGCCAAAAAAAGGGCTGTCTTTTACTAGGAGCTGTAACAAAAATACATTTAGCCAAAAACTAGGGTAATCCTTTTAAACATTTTTAAAAGGATATAGCTCCAGCTGCCTTTTGCACTTGGAGAGGGAAGGAAGGAGGGAAAAACATACTTTGAAAAGAAAAGTGGATGATGAAGAGACCAACTTTCACAATAAGATAGTTAAACCCATCTCCCACATTTCTCAGGCAGTGTGTCAGTTGCACGTAGATTTCTTTTATTACCAAGGAACTCAGTTTGTGCAATTTGTGCAGGTATTTTTTTGTGCTGTCATTTTAGAAGTCAATGTCTTCCACGTTTTCATCAGATAGTATATTTACTTCCCTGTTTTCATCAAATAATTAAGTCCATGTGTACAAAGCTTCTGCACTACCCATGTCCATATAGAAAGGTCACGTCTTAACAGAATGTTTAGCCTATAGTGTGATATTTGAAGTATCTTGACTCTTCCTGTGTTTGGAAATTTTAAAACTATTTTTTTTTGTGTTAGATCCATATAATCCATTTTTTCATTGCTTGTGTCATCTTTGCAAGTGGATAAGTTGTCATCTGCTGCCTTTTCATCCAAACAAATAACTACTGGCTGGTAGACATAACACAGTTTATTTTAGTTCAGTCACTTGGTTGCACCAAGCTTGAGAATGTAAATCACCGCCTACTTTACAGGCGAGCAGCGCTCCATCCTTGTAGCAGGATGGAGCTAACGTGAACCACTCGTAACTAGAAATGTACTGACATGTCTGTGAAGTAACTCATAAAATCAGATAAAATTTAATTGGGTCTTCATCTAAAAACTGTGGAAATGTAGTAAGCCTAGTTTTGTTTTCAATTTTTACATATACTGCAAAGGATCAAAAGAGAAGAGTCTTTGAGGCTGAAACGTGCCTTGTCACTTAAGTGCAGATTTATATGAATAACTTAATTGTATAATAAATAACATGTCCATGTCCCAGCAAGCTGACTTTGGTTTATTGGAGCTTTTTTCTTCTGTACCAATGAAGTAGCTCTGATGTCCTCCTCTACTCCTGTTGCTTGATTTAAACTTTTAGCTAGACACATAAGGATTTTTAATAAGACGTTGCTTGTTTTTTTTTCCTCATGTTTCTGTCACATGATGTATACTGTCAGACTATCCTACCCTAGTCAACAGTGTTCGTGAGAATTATATTACCTCTTCAGCAGAAATTACTTCAGTGGCTTTTATTACTGGCTTCAGGTCAGTATTGGGAGGCTCAGAACATAAGCAAGGGGAAAAATTGGGAAAATCATCTGCATAAGGAAGGCAAGAGGAATATGAAATGAAGTGAGAAGGAAACTGTGAAAAAGTACCACACTTGATGTCTTGCAGGGAAACTGGAAAGGTCTGTGGTTTCCTGCCCCTGTCTCCTGCCTGGACAGGGGTTACTCAATGCTGGCAAATGCATTGGCTATCACTGTGAAAGTGACAGGAGGAGCAATGAAAGGTGGGGAGTAGAGACTAGCGAGAATGAAGAATTAAAATGTGGTTTCCTCTCCTCCCCTCAATTTAGTGATTTCTTATATTTCTTCTTTCTCTTCAACTGTGTATTCTGGTTCCTTCATTTAATCAGTGATTACACATGGCTACAAGATCAGCTGGTTCAGAAAAATACCATCCAACTCCCTCCACACACACACACACGCACAGACACAGACACAGACACACACACACACACACGGGAGGAAACAAGCATAGCTTTGTGTCAGTTCAACTCACTGGACCTATTTGCTTTGCAGCTGTTTGACCATTCAATCAGACACAAGAGAAAGGATTACCCATTTTGGCAACTACGACTTCAGTGCATGATTGGAGGACAAGTGGGAATACCAAGACTGGCAAATTACTAAAGAAAACTGGTGAATCTGCGCCATCGTCTATGCTGGAGTGCCAACAAGTCTGCTGCATTTGTACAAAAGAACAACATCTCGGAGGTGTTCAGGAGTTAGTGCTTCTGCATGGTAGGGGTTGATAAGCTAAGCGTGCATGGTGAAGGCAATAGGTGTTCTGTGAAGAGGTAGTTAAAGATTTACTCTAGCAAATCCTTGCAGTTGCCTGAAGAGATGGTCTCTGTCACAAACTGATTGGAATGTTTTTGGTGGCTTGGTTTACATTGATCCAACTCACTTTGTGGTTTCCTTAAACCATTTGAGTGAGCTTTCACAGTAAAGAGGAGGGAAGTGCTGCTCTTCTCAGAATTGGTGTAGGTTATTTCAGACTACAGACTTCAAACTGAACAGGTTTATTCTTCTTGCATGCTTGCTTCTAGATGGAAAACGTAAATGCAGCCAATCCAGCCTAGAGCTAGTGTCACCACTTTTGTTCTTCTGTCTTTTACTGTTAAGTGGAGAATTTCAAAATTTGGAATAGGAGTTGGGAATTTAGGTGATTGCTTTCTTCAAGTAGTGTGCCTGAGGGAGGCGTGGTGGCAGGCACTGTGGGCTGGGCTGCGGGGAGCATCATCCCGTTTGTGCACTGCATCACCCGAGCTCAGCAGGCAGCCAGAGTGAATGAGCATACGCCTCGGAGTTAGGTTCAGTGCTTACCCAAGTGTCTGTAGGATCAAAGCCAACAGCTGTCTAATCTTGATACCAAGATTAGAAAATCAGTAACTTTGCCAAGAAATGTGTTAATTGAAAGAACAGCAGTTAAAACAACTGCCTGTCTGGGAAGGTGTAGCTCTCTAAGTACGCCTCTTAACACTGAGACAGATGTACATTTAACATTGACGTCTTCATTAGTAACTAATTTGATTGGTTTTCCTTTGAGTGTTGTTATTAGAGACTCAATATTGGGTATATTTTCTGTTCAGAGAAATGACGATACTTTTCGACTAGTCCAGTTATGCATTTCCTTGACTGGGTTCTACAGAAATTTACTACAGATAAGTTGTAGGGGCTGGAGGGGGCGTAGTTGTACACCAGCAACCTGGTGTAGGTGGTGGGAGGCGTCCCTGCCCATGACAGGGGCTTGGAATTAGATGGCCTTTAAGGTCACTTCCAACCCAAACCATTCTATGATTCTATGAAATCTGCCCCACTGCAGCTCTTCTAGCGAATCATGAATTTCCTTTTTTTTGTTTTGTTTTGTTTTGGAATAAAGAGTAATTTTCAAGACCAAACTGTTCCATGATTCTATGATTTAATTGTTTTGTTTCGCACCTGGAAGTTCTGAACATAATGGACACTCCGCTGGTTCCTTTGCAGGTCAGGACACAATGGGATTCATCCCTCAGTTGTAACTTGTGAGGGCGTTTGAGATTTGACATTTTGATCTCTTAACAAATTTTACCAAGTGAAGGGAAAGCTTGAATGTGTAGTTTTATTACTTAATGATATGCTACCAAATTTAACAGTCTGTTTAGAAACCTGAAACACTGAGTTGTTGTCATAAAAGAGTGGTGGAAAGTGATTTAAAAATCCAGGTATGACCCAGGGAATTGAAACATATTCTATGATTCTTTTGCTCATTACGGCTTGATGAAAGAGTTGATTTTTTACAAGAAAAGCCTTTAAAGATTACTATTTTCTTTTCCAAAGCCTTCAAGTTGAGTCTGCCGCTTCAATTCTTCAAACTTACATAACTATTGGAGAAGTTTTTTATTCTGCTTTCTTTAATGCTGTTTAACTTTTTCTTCTAGAAGCAGGGGTCTCTGAAGCTCTAGATGTATGCCAGATTTAAGATTAGCTTAGGAAATCTTAGTTTGGCTGCCATTGTATTGTAAGCTTAAGATGAATGAAAATGTTGTTTCAAAAATAGGTATCACCGGACACTCATTTGGTGATACTTTGCAAGTCAAGCAGTACGCAATATCACACAAAACATACGGCATGCAAACCATGTGCTATCACTCTGTATGTATTCTACAAGTATTCTCCAAGCGTAAGTTTTGCACTGTTTGAGAGAAAGCCGGCTCGATCTCCCCAGACGTGGCCACAGGCATTTCGGCACCGGCTGAGTTCAGCTGAGCGTGATGAGGTGGAAGCAGTGGCTGTTATCCTCGCTGTGGCGGAGAGCAGCCCGGCGGGGCCCGCTGCCAGGAGCTGCCCGCAGCCGTGGGCTGCCGCCTCCCAGGCCTCGGGGCCTGGCGGGAAGGCCGGGAGCTGGGCTGCGCGCCGCTGTGAGGCCCCGGGCAGGCCGGCAGCATGGCGCTGGCCTGGGGCCTCCTCTCCCTCACAGATTGGAGTGGGAGGCGGTGGGGCTGGGCTGGGTCGGCAAGGCTTGGCTGGGGCGTTGAGGGTGCTGGGGTCGTGCTGGGGGAAGAAGAAATACTTAGCCTGGGCTTGCCTGTTTTGGTCTGGGAGGAGGACAGTGCCTGGCATAATCATCTTTATATTGCCTTGTTTGTGGTTTGATCCTTTTGGAAGGTGGTAATGTGAGGGAAGAAAGAAAAGGAGCTAAGCTCGCGTGCTTTGATATACAGCCGTGTGGTATTTGCAGCGATTTTTCCTTCTCCGTCCCAGAAGATAGCCTGTGGACTGTTTGCAGAGTAAGCTACTCTTCGTCAAATGAAGAGAAGGAAGCTACTGTTCATATTGTATGCCTTCTCTAAGAATATTGAGCTTCTTTTGAAAATCTAAATTTTTATTACTGTAATGTTAAATCTTGTGAATTTTTTCTTTGCTGAAGGAAGTTAGAGTTTGGTATGTGTGCAGGAGATGCATCAATACCGCCTCTGTGCTATTTTCAAAGTATTAAACACATCATAACAATCTGTAATATTAATTAATAGCAACTTCTTATTTATTTATTGTATTTTTATTTTTTACATGTACTGGGGTTGTTAGTGTGTGCTGCTTCCACAATAATGAAGGTTGGGATTCTCAAACGTTCATCCTGTCTATCCATTCTGTGCTATCCATAGCCTAGGACAATGGCTGTAACTTTACTGCTTTAATTTCTTTTTTTTTTTTTTTGGAAAAAGAGCACTAGAAGCATTATTACCATTAACCATAATTAATCTCTTTGGTTTGCTCCCAACAGCAAAACACTCTGCTGTTAGATGTCATTCCTCTATGCATGATGTAAACCTCTATTGATTCTATGTCTTCTTGATGTTTAATACTAGTATTCTTTATGCATCTTGGACTTTGCTACTTTTAGTAATTTCCACAAGATAGTATTTAAAAATAATCTTTAAACATCATGCTGCTTGGTAACGTCTGCCTGCTCTTTACATTCCGATTTCAGTTTGTGAAGGTGAAGCACAATAATAGGAACATATGCTGATATGTGTAGTATGAAGTTCTCTGCTATTTTGGTTAAGTTTGGAAAGGTGTTAGAAGGAAGATGAAAATTTATAATCCTGAAGATTTGTATTTACTTAAATGTCCCTGACTGAAAATGTAAACTATTTAAAAATATTGTTTATTGCAGGCAAAATGCCAGCCCCTGAGCAGACCCCAGTGGTGGAAGATGGGCTGCCACAGACAGCACAGGAAACTTCCACAGTCCCAGGCATGGAACCAGAGACTACTGCCACTACCATTTTAGCTTCTGTAAAGGAACAGGTATATGCCGTGCTTTTAGCAATTCAGAAATCCAGCATGCATTTCAGAATTAACCATTGTCTTTGATTGCATTGCTGGAAAGAAACATTGTTTCTGAAATTTGTTTTCTACTGTTAGTATAGTGTATTTTGTATGTCAAAATGTGGGTATCGGAAAGGGTTCACTTGACTGCAACAAACAGAAGCATCATTATGGTATTCTGTATCAAATGTAATGTATGCCACCATGTAAATCAGATTTGAGATGTGGGTTTGTTGTTCAAACAAAATATAAAAATCAGTAGTGTAGAACTAATGCAACTTTGAGAATCAGACCTTTTTGTCCATTCTGCAAAGTTGTATGCAGTGTTACAGAAATATGCTCATAAAGTGTTTGTATGGTAAGTTAATGTTTTGTTTAAGAATAGGTCTTAATATTTGGGTTTGGGGTTAGGTATTAATGTCCAGGTAACAATATATTTTAAATCTGCAAAACATTTCTGAAATGTATCTTAGCGATTATCTCTATACGGAGGGGGGAAGGGGGAACATGATTGCATCATATGGTCTGAATATAAACAAGTTTCATACCCACGGAACTCTTAGTCTTAAATGAAAAATTACTGCAAGGCAATTAAATTTGGATCTTAATTTCATGACTAAATACTAGTTTGAAAAGTTTTTGAGCTGGTAATAGACTAATGATTTCTCAGTGATTTTAAAACTGAGCTTCCAATGTTAAGGTTATTAAGGCTGGAGGCTATCAAGATATGAGTAAGCACAGTCAACTTGGTTATAAAGAGCTTGAGCTACCTCATCATCTGAAAGCAGCACTTGGTCTTGCACTGCCTTACCTTATCACAAATGTCAATTAGAACTCATTTGTTTAAAGTACATTTGTGGTGATTTTACGTTAGTCCATATTATTTTGCAGTTGACAAAGAACATGCTTGTAATGGTAGCTCAAATGATGAGCAGCACTGTAATAAATGACACTGCTATAATTCCTAGTGAAATAAGGAATATTTTCACCAGCCAATAATCTTACCATTGTGATTGCTGTCCAGAAATGCTTTTGTGAAATTTAATGCAATAGCGATTGCTTAAACCGAACATACAATTATGACAGCATTATCTACATTGGATTGATTAAAAAAAAATTATATAAAAAAGGCATTCGTTAACATACCCTTTCCTACCCAGGAAACATTTTATCTTGTTCTTACAGGAAAAAATGGATAATGGAATATTTCCTCATTTTAAAAAGGAGGTTAAAACCTCTTCCACTCTTCATTCAAAAAAAGACTCTCAAATTTATGGATATTAAGCAACTCCATTCCGATCAAAGGAAAAAATACAACTAAAATTGTGTTTTAATAGTTGCTGAAACACAAACTTAAACTGTAGATTAGCTCTGTAAAGTGTGTACACGTGTTAGAATGAGTGGAATGGGGAGGAAGATAAAAATCATGCTTTGCTCTTGAGAATAATAACTTGAAAGAACCAAACTGTAGCTTTCTGGTATTCTTTCTGTTGATATTAATTATGGACAGACACTGACATATTCAACGCCCTTCCTGTATGGCACAAATCCCAGAACAGAATATTTTCCAGTGCAGTTATTTACTTTATTAAGTTTGAATGGAAACTAATATGCTGTTTACTATGGCTTAACTTTGTTTTATTCAGAAATCTCTCTTTATTTGCAGTGGATCTGTATTTGTGCAATAGAGCTGCCACACCTTAAATTCATTACTTTAGACACGCTTAGAGTGGAACCAAAGTTGAGAAAAAAAATGATCATTACTTGTGCAACTATACAAGATTTTAACCTAATAAAAACTATTAAAGTTACTGCAGTAGTTCTGACATAAGTACATAAATTTATTGAATGACTTTGTTAAGCAATGTCTACCATAGTGGCGTAGATAGAGACATATCTATGACGTATCATATGGCATAGATATTTTGAACCTGCTTTGGCAGGGGGGTTGGACCCGATGATCTCTTGAGGTCCCTTCCAACCCCTACAATTCTGTGATTCTGTGATATATAAAGTTTCAGTAATTAATAAGCCTATTAACTTTACAAGACATTTTAAATAACCTCTCCATTTGTTTCTTTTTCTTGAGATCACAAATCAGTATAAGGCAACCTTGTTATCAAAATAGAGCATGTCCCTTGAACTCTGAATGCTCCCCTCATTGAGACAAAACTGTCAGACAGCTGTGTAAATCTCTTGATTATATTCTAGGGAAATGTATCATTTTCACCAAAAGTGATTGAGAAGTGCAAAGAAAATTTGATTACTACTGCTTCACCTGTGCTCTTCTGACAAAGCTTAGTTTTTAAACATGAAAACAAATCCCTAATTAGGATAATCTACGCCACTGCCACCTCCGCTGTCTTAAATGAGGGTAGGGAGGATAGTTCTTTTACCAGGATAAGCTATTCGGTTTGCCTCACTAGTGGACGTACTTTTGGATGAAAATCAAGGGAAGGACTGACTCTTAACACAACTTAAGTTAACATTTCTAGTATTGGATTTCCTTTTTGAATGCAGGGAAATCCGAAGACTAACTGTACTAAAGCTGAAATGTATTTTAGCCTTTTTTCTTCTAATAGTTGCATGTATACGATGGTGTTTTGTTTTGGAAGGGCAACATCATAGCAGTTACTTTTTGGAGAAATATAAAGGCAGCTAGTTGTCAACTACTCTAGGTGAAATTCTAGGTTATTGTGAATCACTGCTGTTTCACAAGCACAGGCCTTACACTACTGAATTTAGAATTAATTGTTGCTGAATTGGCAAGATTGAAGTGGGTGACCAGATCATTGAAAATTGAATTTCCTGCTTGGTGTTGCCTTTCCTTTTCAGTGATTGGGCTGAGGGAGAAAAAGGTCTCACAGGAAGAACCTTCCATTGCTCCAGCTTTGAAAAGTAACGTGAATATACTGCTTCTGATTCGTTTGCCAAGAGAGAAGCAGTTGCAGCAGTGGTAGTTTTATTTATTTCAATTTCTTTGTTCTTTAAGTGTCAACTAGTTCAAAGATGGCCAACTTTTCACTTTTTCCTTTGTAAACAGGTGATAATAGACTGAGAATGATTGGATATGCTTTTGGGTTAATAATCATAAATCTCTTGTGGTTTCCTATGTGCTTTTCTAGAAGTGTTCCCTTTATTTCAACACTTCAGCAAAACTTCTAAATTTTCCATAACAGTATTGAACCATGTACTTAGAAAATGTGCACTTTGCTTTTTTTCCTTCTTTGTTGTTTAAGTACAAAATTATTTTGATGGAAGTTGAGGAATTTTTCTTTATGGGGCTGGTGGGGGGGGAAAAATGAAAACTACAAAAAAACAGCTTTCATATGGAATTGACGGAAAGAATGTGTTCTTCATACAGCAAAGAGTTTTTTATTGCGCATTTCAAACATTTTTGCTCAAATTACTGTATTTTGATATTAAGTTTGAGAGATTTTTCTACCAATTCAGATATAACTTTGATATAAAGCACTACATAATCCAACCGCATAGGCATGTGGCTTCAACAAAATACCTGAAAAAAGACGTAATAAATGCAATTCTGGTAATTGGGCACAACAATTGAACAGTCTTAGTTTGAAATTCTGATTTGGATTAGTGATGGGTTAGATGGATATATGTATATCTATTCTGAGATGAACTTTATTAAATGGTTGGTACTTTTTAGTAAATGGCTTTCCAGGCTTTGTCTAAGTGAAACAAAATCTTTGCTAAATGACTGGGAGATCTTTTTTCAACTCTCTTAATGTTGATTTCAACTGTATAGATCATTCTTACCCCTTTAAGTACAGAACTTTGAAGTTTGCTACCTCTCTTGTTCACAAATATTTCCAGATTTGGTGAATCAAGTCTGAGAAGTCTGCTTCCCAAGGCTTTAATTTTAAGACAAAATTTTTGGAATTCCTCTCTCAGATGAAACTGCTAACTCATTTCCAGAATCAAAATTCTTTATACTCTGTTTTTCATTTGAAAATTAGATTAGAAATTAGAATTAGAAATTAGTTTTTCCTTCTAGCATTGTATTGTTAAGCTTCTAAGGGGAAAATCCCTTTGAAGAAGAGCCTGCCTAAAACTGTGGGCATCTACAAAATATATTGGAGTATTTATACCTCTTGTAACACTGGTAGCTTACCAGGCTCTACTCTGCAACAACTCAACTCTAATCAGCAGCTGGCAAAACAGTACACTTAGCAATTTAAAATAACCCATCATTGTAACAAACAGTTTTCAAAGAGGATGCTACTCAGCTGAAGTCAGTGAATACCTCAAGTGGCATTCCTCCTTTCTGTCATTGTATGAGAGTACTTTTCTATTAATTGCTGAAATTTTGATCCCTCATCTGCTAGAGCAGCACTAAACTGTTTTACCAGAGCAGTGAACAATGCAGGCATAAAAGTATTAAGGGCTTTAATGGTCTACTGCTGTTGAATGCAGAGTAAGTGTGATCAGCCAATAATTGTAGCTGTGTGGTTTCCAATCTGTAATCTGTGATTCTCTTTACCCTGTCCAATTTTTTATCTTTTGTCTTCTGTTTTGGAAGATACTGAGATACTGAAAGCATGAAAATGCAGTTGTGTGTGTGAGTAAACTTTATTTTTACAGAAAACTTTGAGGTTGATCTAATATGGTTAGTTAAAAATTTCGTTTTCTTTCAATAGACTACAGTAGAGAATTCAAATATTGGGTCACTAAAGTACAGTATTCAGGTTGAGAAAATATATTTGATGTGTTTTAGTCAGTTCCTTAATTTGTTTCAGAATTAAAGCAAGTGGAAGCATGTAGGACTGTGCATGGATTAGTGTGGGGGCTGGCATTTGTAATGTGAAGAAGGTATAAATTAACTTAATTTTTTCCTCTTGTTTTGCACCTTTGTATCATAGAAATGTCCAAAATATAACTGCCTTTCTTTAGCACAATGAACCCTTTCATAGGCAATGAGAGCTGTGCGTCTCTGCACTGTATGTTGCAGTTGAATGAGAAGCAGTAGCTGACAGGTAAAAGTATTCCTCTCAAATGCTTGCCAGACATTTTTATCAACTCGGACTACTGGAAGAGGCTTAGCTGAATTGTTCAATGCTCAAAATTTTTATGATTAGGAAAACATTTCAAAGTTAACTTACAATTACTACTTGATTTTTCGCAAAGAGTGACGTTTGGTGATTTAAGCAACTTAGCGTATCCCAGTGCTACTACATAGCATCACAGCCCTGTATTCTGCCCCAGCCTGCTTCAGCAACCATTCAGAACTGGTAGAAGCTGACGCTGCTGCAAGATGCTTCCCTTTCTGTGGCATCAATGGCATCATCTCTCCCAGGTGTCCCAGCTGCCTGATCCTGGTGTGGCAAGACAGGCACATGCCATTCAAAAAGAGTTCAAGAGTTGTTTTTGCTACTTGTGACATCACTGCTGATTCTTGGACAATTGTCACTAGAAAGCCTTCAGTTAATCAATTGGACCTTCTACCCTGTATTTAGAGTTTTAAATTACCTGTATTTTGCCAGGTTTCAAATTACAATAGAGCAAGAAGAACAAAATTTTTATTTTTCAACATTGTAAATCTTGAGTGCTTATTCTCCTCCATATTACTGAGGTAGAAAAGTTCTTGGTTAACAAAAATGAAAATGTTGGATCTCTGTGACATAGTGCTATAATGGGATGCACAGACAGCACGCAATTGCTTCTAAATTTTCTTATGCTATCCAAAGACTTCAATAAGGGAATAATAGTCATTATGGTCTGTCATACAAATTATGTTCCAATTACTTAACTGTTTTCAAGTATTTGTTTTAACTGCCAAGCGTAGTACGTTCACAACTTTTTTTTCCCACTTGTTAGAGAGCCACAAGCCTATAAGAGGTGCTCAGCTCTCGAAAGAAGAGAGCAGCGTGTTTTCGTGATTGGTATAACTTGCCTCATCTGTGTCTCCTGGTAGTGAAGACCTTGAAGTATCTTTGTGAGTGAGGTCTCAACATCATTGCAGAAAAATTACTGCCGGGCATTCAGAGCTTCTAGCTCTGTTTGGTCAGTTGTGGTATACACTACAACATTGACACCCTGTGCAGGGCTTTTCTCTGCTCCAGAACCTTCAGCCTCCAAGAGCCTCCACGGTTACAGAGCTCTGAAATTTGAGTTTTGGCTTTTAATCACGGAAGCTTGTCTGCCCGCAGTCTGTATGTTTGCCTTTCCAAAGCAAGTTTTCCTCTTTCTTGAACCGTGTATACGCTGCTTCTCCCTGAAAATAATGAAAAGCTAGTATTTTTTATAGCTTCGTGTTAAGAAATATGGCCTGTGGTTTTGCAATGAAATTTAGCTTATGAGTACAAAATTGTCGTTTTGTGAGGTGATTAAGTAGTTACTGCTAAACAGGTGAGTAGAATTACATTTTTTTTCCTCTATGTATTGAGTAATCTTGGAAAAAAAATAGCTCTGGCCGAAGCATTGTAGTGTATGTGTTTCAGAAGATTTGGTTAGTACCAAATCTTTGGTTAGTATGGCAGTGTATTCGGTAATCTACGTGTATAACTTTACTATGCCCTGCCCACATAGATGATGTTCTGCAAGTGAAAACAAACGTACTAATTATTTTGTTTGACTCCTGTCATATTGTCACAAGCCAGTGCTATAAAAAAAATAGTTAATTGTGTTTTTTTGCTTAGGCTAGCAGCTTCCTGTGTTGCCAGCATTGTGTGGGAGCATCCTGTGTGAGGGGGACGGCTCCCGCTCCTTTCAGAGAAACAAATTCAAATAGCTTCCTGCAACAAATAGTATGTTATATGATAGATAAACATATTGGTGGTAGGTGTCCATTCAGAGTGGTATCCCTCCCCCTTCTCCCAAGTTTACTCTTAGCATTTGATGTGTTTTTTTAAATATTTTTTTTTAAAAAAAAGCTTTTTGGTTTTGGGTGCTCATTTTGTTTGTTCATTTTTATGGAACTGACTGTGGGGTCTGAAACAAAGGATAAATGCTGGTTTATTGAGCAATGCAAATAGTATGAAGGAAGTACCGAATTTCTTTAAGGGACTATAAACTATGAAAATGATCAATGCAATGCAGTTACTGAAAACTGATTAGGACTTAGTTTCCTATAACTGTCTGATTTAAACTAAAACAAAAAAGGCTTAAAACATCAGGTATTCCAGCTATAAAGAAGGTAGCACCTCTAAAATCATCCATCTCTTAGGTATTTATGCAGGTATTTAAGACCTGCAATTACTGTTACAGATGCCAAATTTAAGAAGAGACATATGTAAGTCAGCATCCATTGCTTCAAAAAGTATGTTAGCTTTGTTACTTCACTGGAATCACAGTCTGAATGCTAAGAACGTTATTCAAATTAAAAAATGAAGCTGATTTTTTTTTTCTGCTTTCACAGAGTAAATTAATGTTGCTTTCACTTGCAAAAATAAATTAGGTCCTCATAAGTGTCAGAATGATTTTAAAATGGCAAATTAATCATAAAGGGAGATTCAGGCTGGATATCAGGAAAAGGTTCTTCACCGAGAAGGTAGGCGGACACTGGAACAGGCTCCCCAGGAGCGTGGTCACGGCACTGAGCCCGCCGGAGTTCAAGGAGCGCTCTCAGATGCATGGTCTGATGTTTGGGTGGTACTGTATGGAGCCAGGGGTTGGCCTTGATGATCCTGTGAGTCCCTCCCAAATAAGGGTGTTCTTTGATTCTATAAGCCTTTGCAGTTTAGTACACTGTGATGTTTTTTCTTAGCAGCAGATACACAGGTCATGGATAATATTGTAAATGGACAACTGAGGGTGTTGGTACAAAATCAACAGTGCTGAATACCTCAGGTGAAATGGCCAAACATGATTTCTTGTCTTTTTCTGTCATGTCTACTTTGCACAGTTTTTCTGATTTAGAATGCTAGCGAGTTTTGCTTTTTAAACATAGCATAAATTAATGAAGTAAAATTTCTTCCTACATTGTCAGTTTGTTACATTCATGTTTTCCACACCCAAGAAAAATAGAAATATGGTTCTTTATGTTTTAACTAGCTTTTGATTTTTTTTTGCAGCATGGGGAAAAAATAGCTTTGCTTTTTTGTTGTTGTTTATTTAAATTATTATCTTTTATTTAAATAGACAGTTTGTTAATTTGGGTATTGTGCAGCTTCCTGTACTGATTCTATATCACAGTGTTCTTTCAAGAGAAAAGTTTTCTGTGTTCTGCCAGTCAAAACCAAATCATATGATTTTCTAGACAGGGGTTACACTCTCACTGAGATGTGATGTGAAGTTAGACAGCTGATTTTCAGCAGAAAAAGAAAAGACTTACCTCAGTGCTTTCAGTTAAACCTCACTAATCCTGATCTTTTTAATCACCCGAAATCCTCAAAAACCTCAGGTGATTATTGGTATTGGGTGGAGCTCTGTTCTCCAGATGAAGAATTTGAGTATGCTTTGAGAAGTTATCAGGAAGGGTAGGGGAAGGATGCCTATTAAAACTGTAAAAAAGCAAGCACACTGTGAAATAAGAGATCACCGATTTATCTGATCTTAGTTATCTGGTTCCTCTCTTAAACACCTTTAGGACAGAATCGTGTGACGAATTAGTTTACAAAATGCCATCCTGTAGATGCAAGGTCAGTTGACAACCCCAGAACTTATTTTCCCTCCCATGAGTCTGATTCCTACCATTGTAACTGTTGCACCTGTAGCTTTGTCCTATTTCCTTTGTGCATATTCCTTTTTAATTGATTTACTTTATGTAGGCTTTTAGAATATGTCAGCCTGTTTGATTTGCTAAGTCACTGTATTTTTTTTCCTTCTGGAATGCAAAATGTCAAAGTAAAAAGTTGCCCGGTGATAACATTTTCTTTATAAAGTATTTTGCTGCAGAAATACATATGAACTGGTGTAGATCATAGAATCGTAGATTGTCTTGGGCTGGAAGGGACCTTAATGTCCGTCTAGTTCCAACCCCAGTGCCAGGAGCAGGGATGCCACCCACTTCTGGCCCGCTGCGCTCCGGCCTGTAGGAGGCATCAAAGCGGGTGAGTACTCAAGTAAATGTGTATATGTAGCATGTATTAAGCTTTCTAGACTAATGTTATTATTAATGCTTCTGCCTGTAATGAAAAGGCAAAGCAGTAGAGATTGGCTGAGTGGAAGCAAATAATAGCTAGCGTATGTTTTATTTTTATTCATCTAATTAAAAGATCAGTAAATAATAAAACTGCAACCTGAGTCTTGTGTTCAATTTCATAGTTTAAATCAATGACGTTACTTTTAAAACTATTTAAACAGCAAGGAATGGGAAAGAGTCTTAGCCGTAGGGTACACTTTTTATATTATCTCAGCAAGTGAGGAATGCAATACTGTTTATTTTAAGCTTGTGACATGCTATATAACACATCATATTTTACTTGGGAAAAAGCTTGCCTTGCCTACACTTTCTTCAAAAGTTACAGAACTTCAGCATCTGAACGTTTTTTTGAAAATCTCTGCATTCCCCACTAATCATGTTAATGGCTGGCTGGTGAATCGTTTTTTGGCTACGTGGCTCATCTATATTAACTGGAAAATAAATTCTCATTTGTAAATTTATTTGCTTTTTTGCTTAATAAACTTTATATATTTTTTTTTCCTCTCCAAAACACAAACTGTCCAAAAGAACAGAATGCACGTGTACCTCTTTTGTATAACATGAAGTTACCTCATGCTAAGACCTGGTTTCTCAGGCTGGGTCTGTGCTATTCGATGCGGTTCCGTTTTGTACAAACCTTTCTATATTATCCATATTTTCTAGTCCAAATACAGGCCCATAAGATGTGCTGTGGTCCAAAGGTTATCACATTCATGATGCTTTTTGTATCAGGTCACAGGATTAAAAGGAGTGTTAATTTTCAAATTCTGTTCAGAGGAGGATTTGAATAACATCCAAGTTTAGCACATATGTCCTAAAATGCTTTTTCATGTCTGAGCATTGACTGTGCTAAGTGTTTCTAACGTTGAAGCTTGACAGTAAGTGCCAGCCTAGTGGAAAGAGTTGCTTTCTCTTACGCTATAAATGAGCACTGAATTGCCTCCATCAACTGAAGATCTGGGTGGCCTGGAAAGAGCTGAAAACCACATTTACTTCCCCTGGCCTCCATGGTCTGCATAGTTATTTTCTGAGAGGGGCTTTACTGTAAATATGCAACTATTTCAAAATGAAAAAGCTTTGTGCCAAGAGGAAAGATCGTATGCTGGCATTTAGGGAAAGCTAGATGTCTGTCTGTTTTTAGGTTTCTTTTGCTTATCTGAGCCCAAAACAATCAGAAACCATTTTAAGGTTATAAAATTTTACCCTAATAGATGATCAATCTTAAAATTTTGCTTGATAGAGAAGCCTGAAATCGAGCTTGATCATTGCTGTCCAGTTACACCTTCTCTGCTTTCAGCATGGTGGTATGTTACATTTCAGGACTGCTGTTTCTTGGGCACCCTGAAATCCATCTTAGTGTTTTCAAGTGTAACATTCTTAAAAAAAATAAATTTATATATATATATTATGCGTGTTCAGACTTCCAAGTATTACTTTGCTGATACTTGATTGTGGGGGGGCAGCATCAAGTGCATGAAGATGTACAGAACTACAGAATATATTGTTCTAGTGAAATTTTCTTAGTAGAGCAATAGAAGAAAAATGCAGTCTTGTAATATGGATGGGCCATGAAGTTGCTCAGAGGGCTGGAGCACCTCTCCTATGAAGAAAGGCTTTTCAGTACTTAAAGGGAACTTACAAAAAAGATGGAGAATGACCCTGCTCAATCAGATAATGACGGGATGAGAGGGAATGGCTTTAAACTAAGAGAGGGGAGATTTAGATTGGAGGTGAGGAGGAAGTTCCTCACTCGGAGGGTGGTGAGGCACTGGCACAGGTTGCCCAGAGAGGCTGTGGATGCCCCATCCCTGGAGGTGTTCAAGGCCAGGCTGGACGATGCAGGGTGGCATCCCTGCCCATGGCAGGCGTTGGAACTAGGCGATCTTTAATCTCCCATCCAACCTGATCCCATTCTGTGCCTCTGTCCCATGGCAGTAGTGGGTAAGTTCATCATGCTGGAGGGAAAAAGCCTTGCTGGACAACATTTAGGGTATATAGAAGTATTCAGTTTGGTTATTGAGCAGTGAGAAGTATTTGAAAGTGTCTACGATCACTTGAGCCTTGTGGGAGGGACAGTAACTTCTGCGACACATCTTTAACTGGCCAGTTTGTTGTATGGAGCTCAAATCACACCTTCAGAAGTAGCTTTTTATTTTTGTTCTATTATTATTATTTAATTATGGAGCAGTTTCAGCAGCATGGCAGCTGCTGTTTGCAATAGTCTTTAGTTGGTTTCCTGACGAAATCAGTGCTAATTAGCCTCCTATTTGGAGGCAATCTCATTGCAGGAGTCAAGAGAAGAAACTTTATCCCTGCTTCTGTAAGGTGAATCTTGGTTTTAGAGTAGTGTTTAGGCACAGTTACTCGGACTTCTCCCCCTGGCTGGAGCTGAGAGGTGCAGAGAGGTCCTTGCAGACTGCTGGGAGCCACAGGTGCATTGCTGAGCTGCGCTTGCTCTTGCTGAACAGCTGCACAAGCTGCAAGAAGTAGAGATCTCTTTCAGGAGCCGTTAAGGAAAATAAAGTATTTAAGCCTTGTTCCATGTAACCTAAGGTATGAAAAAATTGTTTGCATTAACTACAGTCTGTGAGTGAAAGTGACTTTTGTGATATGGCAAGGCTTGCAACTGATGTGTAATACAATTACATCAGATACATTTGGGGTGGGGGAAAGCTTATTAGTCATTTACTTTTTGAAATTAAAGGAATGCTTGTGTTGTATTTGACTTCCCTCAAAATCGATCGAATTATTAAATAGTGATGTGCATCTATTTTAAATAATATTGAATAGTTTATTTAACATGATGGGAATGGAGAATATCAAATTGAAAAATAATACGGTTGCTCTGATAGAATACTTTTCTGTCATTAACAAAACCTAACCGTGGAGTAAAACTTCACAAATATCCCCTGATGACAGTACGGGTTTCAGAGTATTATATTCATAAAAAAATAGATTTCTAGATCTTCATAATACACAAAGATTCTGTGTAGCTCCATGTATTTCCCATGTCTTCCTGGAAGTATTATGTTCCAAAAGCTGTTCCAGATTTTATGCAGGCTGAGGTTTGGTACTTATGACTGAGAAATATAACAGAAGCTGAAATATGAAATGGTGAAATAACATATCTCCGTCCGCAGCCAGTTTCAAATAACAATTTCTGAGTTTTTGAATATAGAAGTCAGAACGTAGCATAACTTAGGATTTGAAGTTTTGCAATTGGAAAGGGTAGACTACAATATTTTATAGTATACCTCTGTTATAAGTGAAATTGAGGACCAACTTTATAGGCACCAATTTTGTTAGATTGTGACAACATAAGAAGATACCAAAAATCTTAATTGTGGGAGGAATAAAATCCACAAATGCTTAAATACGCTTTTCTTTTTGTAACAGGTGATTAAATTTGTGTGAACCACTGATTTAAAGAACCATTAAATTCCCCCTTTCATCTAATTCATCTAATAATTTATTCCACTAAGGAAAAGTCAAAACAAGAAACATGATTGTGATGAAACTGACTTTTTTCAGAATTAATCCACACCAATTTTTTAACATCAAGAATGCTTTTCTTTTTTATTTTGAAATTTCAGGAGCTCCAATTTCAAAGACTTACCAGAGAACTGGAAGTGGAAAGGCAAATTGTGGCTAATCAGCTAGAAAGATGTAGGCTTGGAGCAGAATCACCAAGTATCGCCAGCACAAGGTACAAGTCCTGATGACTTTACTTTCATGTGTCCCATGAGTTAAAGGGCTTCTTATGTCCTATATACATATGTTTCCACTGATAGTTGTTCACCTTCCATTAATATCTTAAGTATAAAAAAATGTAGATTTGCTATGAAGAGTTGTGAGACAGTTTTAAAAGACCTCTTTAATCATCGATTACATTCTCAGTATAGGGTGTGTAAAGCTTTAATTGCACTTTAAGTATGTTGAAGTTTGCTTTTAAGATTCAGCCAAAGAGAAATGCAGTAGACTTATAAATATTTGTATCAAACTAACAGTGCTAGTTAAATGCAGTAATCCTTATAATTTCGTTTTTCCTGAATTAGCTGCCTAGTTTCATCTACCTCTTCTGAAATACTTCCCCATTACATTTGTTTTCAGGGAATATCTTGCTGTTATTTTACTGTTAGCATATTTTAAGCACTGTGAAACATACCTGATATATTTAATGTATAATGATAATAACTGTAGCAAAGCATTTCATTTAAGTTTCATTAACATTTTTATAATAAGTATGTTTTTTTTCAATTCCTTAGAAAACTTTTAAACTCTTAAATGTATTTGGGTGTTTATTCATTTGAAATACGTTAAGTGATCGGTAGCTCTTGATTCTGAAAGGGCTGATAACAGTGCATTCTCTTATGAAACACTTACACCTGCATTTCAGGTTGCAGCATACTTCATGTTGACGTGTATAGAGAGAACGTGCTCTGAGCATTATATATCTTTTTTTCCTTGATTACTGTTGTTTTTGTATACTTTCAGCAGTAAACTTAGGTGTCATTTTGAAGTATTTCCTTCTGAGGTCATGATGCACATTTCTGCAAATTAAATAGAAAGTTGATCCTACAAAACCTTAAGAAATGGGACATGATTATTTGCAATAAATAAATAATTTTAAAAAATCCTGTGTAGCAGCTAACACAGTTGTTTTAATACATCTTATTACCTTGGCTTAAGGTGTCATTTGACAATGTTGTTCCTAGCATGAGAACGTCTGTTTGAGAAACTTTGAAATATTCAGAAATATTCCTTGGACAAGATGACTATTTTATACCTTTCCTGTTTGCCCATCCTTCCTCCAGATCCAAATATTTCTGCAGTTACAGTTCAGATTTTGGCTTTGAAAGCTTAAAAAAAAATAAGTTCTTATGGAAGAATAAGTAGAAAGCCCCTATTATTATAATTTATGCCTACAGATACCTCTCATTCAGTCTTGAATCTCCTAATATCCAATTTCAGAGAATTTGCCTGAGCAGTATAGAAGGAAAAATGTTTTCTAAATTTGCTGTATAGGGATGTAGAGAGCAAAGAGCACTAGAATTAGCTTATCCCACAAATAAAATTGTGTAGTTTTTGAAATAATGTACAATTACCAGCATCTACACAATGAGTTAGATACTATACTTTTATCATTTACCAAGATGAAAAACGTAATTTATAGCTTCTCAGAGTCATTTGGTCTTTTATTTGCTCTTTATGGCTAAGCAACGTTTGTATGAAAAAGCTGATGAAAGTGTAGGGGGAGAAAACATTAGCACATAAGTTGGTTTGTTATATATTTTGGTATGAGAACATCTGTGACTCTAGGTAAACTCTTCAAGCACTTGTTTTCAGGGCCATAAAAATTTTATTAATAACTATGGAAAAATGAAACATTTTAAAATAAAAATTAATTATAATCTTAATTTTTACAGACACCCTTACCTTCTCACCGCTGTTCTACTTTCTCTAATTTTTTCTTATCCCAGCTGAATCTAGTCTCATAAAGATAAGAATGCAATGCTACGCTTTTTTTTTTTTTTTTTTTTTACTGAGGGACACTGAATTACAACTTGATTTGCTCAAAACTTTGAGATGCGTGTGTCTTTAGTTAATATTTTGGCTTATTCTTTAATGTGGCTGTGCTTTTTAAGAGAGGTGTGAGAAGCTGAAAGAAAAATTCCATATTAGAATCAGATGCTTCCATTTCTGCACAAAGCATGGCTTCCAGTGGAGTTAGGGGTGTTGAAAGAATCAAAGTAAAACAGTAGCTTAGAGGAGTGCCATGGCAGACACAAATGCAACTGCAACACTTAAACCTGCATAAAAATAAATAAATAAATACAAATGTGTGGTTCCCCAAACTGGGTGATGTGAATGTCTTGCTAAGGCTGACAAGGGATTAAATAAACGTGAAGAGGGCATCTGAGGCATAGAAAAGCTTGGAAACTGAATGCTTTGGGGATGGTGAACAGCCTGCTCAAAGACACACAGAAAAGTTAAGCATCTAGGCAGCAAGATAATGTTTCTCCCAGACAGATACAGGAGTTTTCTAATACGGCCTTATTTGGGAGGGGGGGTGGGACAAAAATGCGTCTTATACTGCACACACTTCTTTATTTTTACCCTTTTTTCAGGTTTTCTGCCCCTGAGCAAATCAACAATGCTTTGTTTCAAAGATAATGCTTTAATCTCCTTTTAATGCGGTTAAAACGTTTGGGAGCATTTGATGTCGGAAGTCCAGCTGAAGGCTTTTTTGACTTCAGTGATGTGGCAATGCCTCTAACTTACCACTTCTAAACTGGTTTCTGGCAAGGCAGCACTGGCCCAGAGGTAGTGCTGCTTGCAAAACAGACGCTGACCCCAAGTCACAGGTACATCTGTGGCAGTATGCGTCCATCTAGGTTGTTGCCGCTTGGGCTTTAAGCTGGTCTGCGCTTCAGTCAAATCATCCCTTGAGCCAGCTCATTACCCAGTTGCACAAGTGCCAGCTCAAGAGAAGTCTCCTAATAGCTGGTGAGAGAATGGGGAAATGCAACATCAGTGGCTTAAACCAAGTTAAATCTCTGCAGCTAGTACACAGCTAGTACCTGTGGCCTCTCATGTGGTCTTTGTGGCTGTGAGCCTAGACGCTCACACAAGATGGAGCACACTCCATGCTGATGTAGGCATGGTCTGCAACTGTGCACCTGGATAAATCCATCTGGAGGTAGGCACCGCACCGATGATGAGACTGCAGCTGACCGTGAGCTCGCCTGAGAAGGACTCGTGTTGCTGAGGAATGGTTCATTCTGCTACTGCTAGTCCTTAAGAAATGTGTTTGTTGCTTTGTACACATGAACAAAGCAAAACAAACTGATGGTACTTGCAGTTTATATTTGTTAGGCTGTTGCAAGCCTGTATTACACCTATATTCTAAATGCAAGCAACACATAGGAGTAGTAGTTGGCTGTTTTACTCTCTAAAGGAGTATGAAAGTTGACAACAGCGGCAGATCTGCAGGTACGAAGGAACTGTAATGTGGGTGGAGAAGGAAGCATTAGTTCAACTGCCCTGGATTCCAAAATGTTTTTATTTTTGTGTACGTGTAGGTTATTGCCTGTTAAAATGCTTTCTTCTCATAATATTTATAAATGGGTATTGTCCTCAAGCTTTTCTAAGATCTTTCATGCCATCCCATTGCATGTGAGTATTAAATATTTTTATGCGTTACACACTCCAAGATTGGAGATGGGAGGCTGGGAAAAACAACGCAAAGTTTCAGTTTTATCTTTTTACTTCTTGTGTTGTGTTATAACATGCACAAGTTTCTATGAGGAAGCCACCAGGCTGTTCAGCCTCCCATACAAGCACAGATACAGACAGCATTGCAGCTAACTTGCCATCTGCAGTGTTACTCAGTCGAATTCAGTTCTGAGCTGCCAGGTGTGTTGGAGTGCATGCTGATGCAGGTAGATAACAGTATGTGTCAGGGGTCAGCAGTCAGACTTGCTTTACAAAAACGCATTGCCTAACCTCTCAGGTGGGAGTTGGCCAAATGACTCGCACAGAGTCGGTTCATCTTACTCTTTTCATGAGTCACTGTGTGCAGCTCTTGAAAACTGAATGTTTTTGGGAACCAAAAGGTTCATATTTATTATTTTAATTGCAAAATACTACACTCATAATAGCACCAAAAAAAAGTGGCATAAAAGGCACACTAGACATGATCATTTAAAGAATACAGGTCCTTTTGACAGTGTGGTAAACAGTCAAAAATTAACACTTCAAGTACTGAATATACTGAATTGATCAAATTTGAGTTGTAATGCGCCTACCTGAACTCTTTTGCGTTTTGTAAAATGAAATTAATGTTGTAGCTACTAGGGTGGTTTATTTTCTCTGCTTTATGTAGCAGATAATTGGTATTGGAAAAAAGGGGTTAAAATACTATGTGCACTTTCTGCGGTACTGTAAAATATTCCACAGTGATTCTGTAAAATAGCGCACTTTCTAATTGAGCACTGATCGTTTTCTTTGAGATGAACATGTATTGCATTTCATGCTCATATGTTCTTTTTTTTTTTCTACAAGTGGGAGAATGCTTATAAAGATTGTAAATAGGGCAAGTGGTTTTGCTTGAAAGTCAGCGCATCATTGTGTTACACTGGGTAACTTTTACTCCACTTGAGGAGCAGTAATGGGTGAGACACTTCCAAATGGTGCACCACCCCCGTGCTCGGGGCGTTCCAGGGCATGCAGCAGCAAGTTTGTCCCAACAGCACTGACCTCTGCTCACTCATTATTCTTACAAAAACCAGTTTGTTCATATTCATGTTCATTTGTTCATATGACACATCAAGTATTTCAGACTTTGCAAAAGGTGTATTTGAAATTGCTTGCGTACATGATGTCACCAAACTTTCATGGCACGTTTTAAGCACCATAAAGTTTACTTTTATAATCAGTATGTGCTTCAAGGGGGTATGGGGACGGGGGTGTTAGGTAGGAATTTCAGTTATTTATTTATATACACTAATTTTACACTTACTGGAATTCGAAAATAAATCAATTGAAGGCCTACATTAAGTTTAAAAGAAATAAAAGATATACTTTAATTTTCTTTGTTGCAGAGCATCAGTGCACAATAATCATAGAATCATAGGAATCATAGAAGGGCTCGGGTTGGAAGGGACCTTACAGATCATCCAGTTCCAACCTCCTGCCATAGGCAGGGATGCCACCCACTAGGTCAGGTTGCCCAGGGCCTCTAAATCTCCCCTCTTTTAGTTTAAAACCATTCCCCCTTCTCCTGTCGTTATCTGATTAAGAGTCGCTCTCCATCTTTTTTATAAGTCCCCTTTAAGTACTGAAAGGCTGCAGTGAGGTCACCCCAGAGCCTTCTCTTCTCCAGGCTGAACAACCCCAGCTCTCAGCCTTTTTTCATAGGAGAGGTCAGTCCAGCCCCTTGGTCAGGATTAAACATATCCAATAGTATTTAGCTAGGTAGTGAATAATTTCAAATCATGATGTCCTAGTTGATCATTGTAGAGCTGTTGAAAGAAAATTTGAGGCACATATAGTAATATTGCATTTATCATAACACTTCAGAAAAGATGATGATAAATTACATCAGTAGTATTTAGCGAGGAACTACTTGTGTTAGGTAAAACAACCAGTTATCAGGTCCCCTCATGGTTGCTGATGTTAAACATTTCGGAGGGAGTAACTGTCTCTGTTGCAGAATGAAGGAATGTCCTTTTATTAGAAGTTGGTCCGTGTCATGATTGTTTTAGACTTCACATTCTTATTCAGTGTATTATCAATCCTTTTATCTACTTGTAAGGTTTCTATTCTCTTTATTACAATAATTTCATATAAAGGTATGGTTTTTATTTTAATACTCTTCAGACTGTAATGATATCTTGTGATTCTGATTTCAGAACGTAAGAATGGATTGTGTTAGTCTTCTTTGTTCTCTTGTAGGTTAAAAAAAAATATTGTATGTCTCTTCCTCTGTCGGTATTATTTAATTATACTCTGAAATGTCCTTACTTTAGAAATGTCTCAGGAAATGAGCTCATTTTTCTTATCTTCCATTTCAGCTATTTCCCTTGTAGAAAGAATAACAAGACCAGAACCATTAGTTTGTGTAACAACATTAACAATTTTTTCTATATTTTTCATGTTTTCTTCAAAACCTACATTCTAGTTACTTTTTTACTGTACCCACATCCACTGATATCTCCTGCTTGTACGTTTTCTTACTTGCTACGCAAGATTTTAGGTTTTCAGGTCTTCAGGCTGTCCTGAGAATGTAAATATAGCAAAAATCATGTTCATAGGCACTTTCATTAGTGGTTAAGTTGGACATAAAACCTCTGTCGTATATGAGCTGGTCCAAATATTCCCATCTTTGCCTGTAACCATTACATTTCTTCTCATAATGCTTCCCATTCAGTCATCCAGGTGAATTATTCTCAGGTTTTTAATAAACTAATCTCACTTCCAGATTTCAGTAGTGTATGCAAAGGTTCTTAAACACTGCTGCTAGAAGAAATTCTGGGACTACTCTACAAATATTTTTTGACATTAAAAATAAGTGTTCGGGGTTTTTTTTTGGTATGAGCAATTTTCTAATCCTACGGGTGTTTTGTTTTTTTTTAGTTTTGTTGTTTTTTGAATTTATCATGGCTAGTCAGTTATCTAAATGAGTTTGTCATAGGCTTTGCAAGAAATTTTTAAAGATGTAAGTAAATAGATAGGCTTGTTGCTTTTCTTTCTTTTCTCTTCTGTTTTTAGCCAAACAGTTGAAGTAGATTAAAGATGTAGGCTTGTCTTTTCCAAAAGTTGTCTTGGCTTGCTGCTGTCATGGAAGCTGGCATGTTTTTAATTGATTTCAAGTAACTAATCGAAAACTCAAATATTTAATATGTTCAGTATCACCTTCTGCACCTTCTAAAGGTAGCACCAGAAAAATAATTGTTTACAATGAGGGACTGATGTGTTTTACTGGTAGCAACTGAAACACCTCCTTAAGTTCTTTGAGAATTCTTTCCTCTAGGAGTCTATATTTAGTTTTAGCACTACATTTTTAACAGTTGGTCCCTAGTGAGGAACCACTTGGAGTGGTTTGGAGATTTTTCCATCAACCTCTGAGGATGATTGTTTTTAAGTATTCACTTGGATCTTCTGTGGTGTTCTCTGTTTCGCTTATATGTATGCTTTTAGTTCATTGTGAACGAATATGGATTTTCTATGGTTTTTTATCTGATAACCAGAGCAAATAAGGAACTCTTTCTCTTCTTTCTCATGGCGCTTTGCTTAGATACTCTGTTTACCCAAGCAAACAACAAAAAAAGTAGAAAGAGATAACTGAGATTTATGTATTAAAAGTTTTTAAAATTTATTTTACATTCTTTTACTTTTTACTCAACTTGTAAATAATGTTGCATTATACTTAGGAGCAGAGGTAACAGCAGCCTACATCTCCCTACTTTCACTCTCGTACAAGTTTTTTTGTGCCAAGTATTGGCACACAATATCCAAGTATTCCATGCCCAGGAATTTTGGAAGTCATCACATTCTCTAGCTGTTCTTTCTGAAGTGTAGAGTCTTCCGCAGCATTTCTAGGTCATCAAAAGCTATTAAAATTTTGGACAATGCAATATATTAGATATTTTATAAGTTGTAGTTTACCAAATGACTTCAGGAAGCATTATAGAGTTCCCTACTCTAATGTCTAGGACCTGAAGAGTCACTATATTACCAGTCAATCCATCATTTAATAAGTCTTTTTAAGATGCTTAGCTTAGCGAGTGGGTGAGCACAAAGCAAGTAACTTGAGATACAGAAGGCATCACTTCAGGCCTGGAATGCTGAATACTATGTCTTTCCTTTGGCACTTCAGCAGTGGCACTCAGGCAGCATCAGCTGCTCATTTAAAAGTGCAGAGTATGCTATCACTTGTCTTGAATCCACAGAAATTTAAGAAGGTTGATTTTTGCATGTCTACACTGAAAATAAATGAAAATTGTGAAGTTTCTTGTTACACCTCTGGTGTTCATATTTCGGTTTGTTTTCTGTGTATGCAGACTGTCAGCATTTCTGAAGTTCTGTCAAAGCTTTTGAATGCCAGTAGAACTGAGTAATTTTGCTTTTTATGCATTTTGATTGCTGGTTTTCAAATATTAAAAAAGAAATGCAGTTTACTGGTGAGGTGCTCTGCTGATAAATTGAAGAGTGAGCTGCATATGCGAATATTTACATTTTTATCCAGTGATTGACTGGGCTTTGAAGTAGGATTGTTAGTTTTCTTGCGAACGCTCATCTACCACAGACTGAGACACAGTAAGTGACTGTCTGCCAGCTGAGTCGTGGGAACTGCTCGTGCAAGTGCTCGTGCACACTGACCTGAGCTCTGGTGGGCAGTGGTGATGAGTCAGTAGGACGTATTATCCAGTCAGCCACTGAAAACTTTTTACAGCTGAAGCACTGGAAGGGCGCTGTGTGCTGTGGTAGTTACTACAGTGTGTTGTTCACCTAAAGCAGTGCTTGAAGGACAGTCAAACATGTGAGATCTCTGCGTCTTGAACGAGTGGTGCCCAGCACAGGCAGTGCCCCGCTGCGGGGCCGTTCCCCTGCCCGCCCCAGCAGCTGCAGGGCTGGCCGGGCCGTGTCGCCCCTCTGCAGCGGGATTCAGCCTGGAACAGCGTCCTGGGATAGGTGGCCAAATCTGGGTGTAGCGCCCAAGGGGCAGCTTCCCAAATTCCTACTCAGAGCCCTAGTGCTTGCCTTAATCAGCTGAAGACCTCTCCCTGTGAGTCATAGGACCGCTTGCTCTTCTTGCACTTTGGTAGCAGAGCTGTTCGGTTCTTGTGTGTGGGATGTACGATGCCTATAGTACTCTGTACGGTGACTGGCAGAGCGGGTGCAGGAGTTAGGCGTACTGTGGAAAGCAAGAAGATGCCTATCAGAAAAGCTGAGGACTGGAAATTAGTTTGAAAATTTATCTTTAGTTATAATATTTGTGAAAACTTATGCTAACCTGTGTCATCAAAAATATAGAATCACATTATACTGATTTTGGTGGTTGCTAGTTACTAGTAATGTGTGTTACAGTCTATGGATTTTAATATATGCCCCCCTTTTTATTCTTCAAATCTGCCTCTGCCAAGAATTTACAGTTATCTACATCTTTAAGCCTTCATACTGCTTATAACTGTGAATGTATTCTTGATGTAGATACTTAAAATGGAAGATAAAAAACAGGTAAAACAACACGTTCTGTCTTAACAGATGCTTAAATTTGGACTGGTAGCTCTGGCTAAGCAACAAGCACACATCCCTGTGAATAAACCATCTCCCTTCCCCCCCGCCCCCCCCCCCCCCCCCATAGTATAATGCTTAACAAAAATTAGAAATCTACAACTTTCTTAAAGTTTTGTATTTCATTTGTACCATTTTCATCCCATGGATGAGTACTGTAAGAGATGTGGCTGGACCAGCCAGTTCTGCCTTTAAAGTGTGGCCAAGTTGTTAAACTGCCACAGCTGTTTGAGATGAATGTTCATCACCTTATCTAACTTTGAAATCCAAAGCTGGAAAGTGTTTCTCTGAGAGTTATTGCTTGAAGAATGTAAAATGGTGGTAGTGATACTTTGTATGTTTTGTTTCACAATGACTTCATATGAAACCTTTTCCCTTTATCGGATTTTTTTTCCAGACTAGCAGCTAGTTCAGTTTTGTGTCTACGACATAATAAGCTTTGAAATAAAACTGTAAGGTGTCAAAGAAATGATCTGAAATTAAGAAAGGGGTTAAAAAGAAATGCACATACATAGGAAATAGCAGTAAGAACAACACCAAGAAAGCAAAGGATCCTAAAAATGAATCATGGAATCATAGACTGGTTTGGGTTGGAAGTGATCTTAACTATCATGGGTGGGGACATCTTCCACTAGACCAGGTTGCCCAAAGCTGCATCCAGCATGGCCTTGAACACTTCTAGGGGGATTGGGCATCCGCAACTTCTCTGGGCAACCTCACTTACCCTCAGAGTAAAGAATTTCTTCCTAATGTCTAACCTAAATCTATCCTCCTTTAGTTTAAAACCATTATCCCTTGTCCTATTGTTACATGCCTTGATAAAGAGTTTGTCCCCAGCTTTCCTCTAGGCGCCGTTTAGGTACTGGAAGGTCTATAAGGCTTGCTGCTATAAGGTCTCCCTGGAACCCTTTCTTCTCCAGGCTGAACAACCCCACCTTTCTCCTCCCAGGAGGGGTGCTCCACCCCTCTTAGCTCTGTGGCCCTCCTCTGGACCTGCTCTAACATGTCCTTCTTGTGCTGGGGGCTCCGGAGCTGAACGCAGCCCTGCAAGCAGGGTCACACGAGGGCAGAGCAGAGGGGGACAATCACCTCCCTCGATCTGCTGCCCGTGCTGTTTTTGATGCAGCCCAGGATATGGCTGGCTTTCTGGGCTGCAAGCGCACATTGCTGCCTCGTGTCGAGCTTCCTGTCAACCAACACCCCCAAGTCCTTCTCAGGGCTGCTCTCAATCCATTCTCCACCCAGCCTGGTTTTGTGCTTGGGACTGCCCCAGCCCAGTGCAGGACCTTGCGCTTGGCCTTCTTGAATGTCGTGAAGTTTGCACAGGCCCATCTCTCAAGCCTGTCCAGGCCCCTCTGGATGGCATCCCTTCCCTCCAGTGTTTCAACTGCACCGCACAGCTTCATGTCATCCACAGACTTGCTGAGGATGCACTCAATCTCTCTGTCCCTGTCACCAATAAAGATGTTAAGTAATACTGGTATCAGTGCCGACCCCTAAGGAACACCAGGGGTTGGAATCTATTGATTTCAGGAAAATGTGTATGCATCTTCCATCTTCAGTAATATACGTGTCATCTTTATCTAAACTTAAGATATCTGTGCTTCTCTACTCTTCCTTGAGGGTAGAGAAGCCTTGCAGAGAGGTCCTGACTCTACGTTGGATACTCTTCAAGTCTTTCCAGGTCTCTCTTGTACTGGGGTCCCAGATCTGGCCACAGCACTCCAGGTGCAGCCTCACCAGTGCTGAGTAAAGAGATGATGTGAGATGAGCCAGGAGACCCTCAATCTGGAGTTCTTCAGCTGTAACTTTACACACCAAGTTTCAGCCTAGTAAACTATCCTGCTTTATGTGCTTTGTAAAGAGAGAACAAGCGTAGCATCCCAAAAAACTCTAATATTGGCCATTCTCTTCCACCATCTATGATATATAGTAAAAATTTTGATACTACCTAGCTCTGAAGCTGGCTATCAGGTGCTTGAAGCTTGAATTTGAATTCTTCATTTCTTTAAATTTCAGTTTAGTTTGTGCTCGTATGCATGCTTAACACTTCTCTACGCAACTATGTTGTCTCTCAGAAAAGTTCCTTGATGATTATTTTATGTTTACTATTTTACAAAATAAATATCTAGTATTGTTGATGTTGCTGTGCTAAAATATTTTTTGTAATTGGTAGCTGTGGTAGAAAGGCAAAATAAATAATACTAATTCAGTAATAGATGCATCTTATCCAACATCACAGTTGCATGCTGATATATAGACAAAATCTGATGGAGTTGCCCATATTTTCTTCTGAATAGATTTTTGTTTGGAAAATACTAGCTTATAATCATTGCAAAATGATTTAATACTCCAAGTTTGATAATTGATATGTAGAGCAAGGAAAGAGTGTTTTTAACTTTGAAAAAATGTAATATATGGATGAATTTTCTGTCTGCAAAGATAGTCATGCATTAGTAGTGTATCAACATGTGAAAGAATGTCTTGTAGCAGAAACAAAATGGTTAAGATAGTTAAATAATGTTAATAAATGTAAAATAACAATTTGAAAAAGACAATCTTGTAAAATAGTTGTTTCTTAAGGCATCTGTTTAACCTTGATAATGGAAATACCTGTTTGCGCTTAGAGGTCGACATGTTCTGGTATGTCAAATGTGTTCACTTCTTATCATATACAAAGGATCAAAATTCCCTCTGGAAAACTGGGAAGTGAAACAATAGTAATATCTGCAGGTTCCATTTCTGTTCAGTTATTCAAATTGCATTACACGGAAATTCAAAATGCTCTAGAGTTGTAGTTCCCAAACTTTTTTGCTAGACCCTACCATGAGCCGTGAATGCTCCTGTTTTTGAAGTTGTTCGCTTACTGCTAATCATATGCACATGACTGTGAAATTCTACTTTATACTATTTTATTTATATCATCACACCTTAAATAAGAAGTGCATATCATAAGACATGCTCTTACCTGTCCTGTTGCAGAGAGGTCACGCTCACTGATAATTTACAATACAGTAAGTTACAGGGAATTTCCCATGATAAATACAAAGTAAAAATCAATAGCCAAAGGTTAAATTGTCAGGTATAAAGAGCTACAGAGTATTATTTACAGGGGCTATTGAAACTTTGTCTGCTGTTTTTTGTTTTTTGTTTTTTTTTTTTGTACAATTTTATATGCTTTGGTTTAAAAAATATGTAAAAATAAAGAAGAAATTCAAACTAGATACGTGGTTCTTTTTTGTGATAACTTTTTTTCTTTCTGCAGCTCTACTGAGAAGTCATTTCCTTGGAGATCACCAGGTATTATCTTTTATGTGTACATTTTGCTTTAAACCCGCAAACCTGTATTTTCTTGGCATTTATTGCTTGTTTTGATGTGAACTGAACATTAGCAGCAGCACTATGTATCTTTTTCAAATATCTTTTCTAAAGTAATATTAATGTACTTCCTTACATGCAGACTTATGTGTTCCTCTGTTACTGTAAAAGGTTATTTTGGCTTAAATACCGATAGTTGCAGGTATTTTCCTTGCATCTTTTTGTGCCTTTTGAATTTTTGTGTGATTTTGTGAACAACAAAAGCCTTGTATATTTACAATTAATTAAAAATTAATTTTGAGTCTTCCTCTTGGCAGGTGAGGATCATGGAAAAAATACTGTTCATTTTAAGCTTGAAGACTTTTTTCCTTTTTACAGATATTATGTAACTGAGAGATGCTCCAATAAAAAATACTCTCAAAAAAAACTTTGCTTCTCTTTTTGTATCTCAGGATATCCTGAACTTTCTTTCCAAAATAAGAAAAATTAGTCTTGTAGTACTTCTACATCTACTCTTGAGTATATTAGATGAAAGGGGATAGGACTGTATCTTTCACGTGGCATTCAACTCTATAAGCCAGAAGGATCAGTTAGAACAATCCGATGTGATCTTGACAGATCAGAGCATTTAACCAGTGAGGTTTCTTGCATCAGTTAAAATATTTAATGATTGAAGAGTCAATCACTGAACAGTTGGTATTCTTTTCAGAGTGATGAAGTGTATATGCAGAAGTCCACACCACACAGCAGAGCTAGAAATAGGACCTCAACTCTTTCAACTACTTTGCACTAGATTGTGGTTTTTTAATTCAGTCGTATACTTTTGAAAGAATGCCATGTTAATCAAAACGAGTTGAATGTAATAAAAACGCAGTTAGAATTTTAGGTAGCTTATTAAAAGTTTATCAGCTAAGCTCTGCACAGTGTTAATATATCTTTCTGTAAGTATGTATGCAGTTTTAAGAACTATCCAATATTTTGCCTTACAAAGAATAACACATCATAATGATATGCTTGTTCTCTAAAATGTATCTATAATTATGATAATTATGACTACTTTAGATAAATCCATCTCTCACATTATCTCCTTTCCTTTACCCCGTATGTTTTTTGGTTTTATTTAGAGATTAAACTCTTAAACCCCATGTAATTGTATTTGCATGGTTTCAATTGCTGTTACGTTATCATCTCTGTTGATGTGAGGCAGTTGTATTAGCTTTTTTTCCTTTCTTTTAAGCTTGTTTTTTCATGTAATTGAGAAATTACTATTTCTTTATTAATTTTTCTTTCATTCTGAAAATTATTTTTGTGTCCTTTTTCTTATATTATTTCCCTTGGTTCTCTAATGTTCCAGTTCACAACTGGTAAAGATATCTTCTAACAGATCTCAGTCTACATTACTGATTTTTCTAAGCCAATTACATTCCATTTTTTTATTTCCTCCACAGTTTTTCCTGTAGCTTATTCTTAATCTATTGTTTTTTCTCCTTGACTTTCTATTAATTTGTCTTTTTCTTTCTTTCATCTATCCAGTTCTCATTTTTATCTTATCCTTTATCTCCTCCCATTTCTATGTTTCTTTTCCTTAAAAATCTCCTGCACACATCCCTGCTATGAAGTCACTTAACATTTGGCACAATGGCAGTACTTGAGAGAGAAAAGGTCCAAGAAGTCTGGGAATGCACTTATTTTAGAACAGGATTCATAGTCAAAGTATCATAAGTTACGAATATACTTACATCAAATTTCAGTTTAAATAGTGTGTGCATTAATACTAATTGAGATGTATATTACATCTGTGTGTATTTAAAGTAAGGCTTTTCTAGAGTAATTGCTCAGAAGTGGACATGTTAGAAGTATTTTTTTTGATTTTAATTTAAAGTGATACACATTTCATTTAATGTTCACATTTATGTTGTGATTGTAGGATGATGGTTTTACTTACATTTCTTTAACAAAGCTCAAAAGTGAATCTGTGCCTAGATGATGCTTTACCAACTGTGATCTCAAAAATACTGAAGTTAAAGATGAACGAAAACACTTTTTTAAAATCACCAGGGTATTTTCCTGACTTGGAGACATCAATTGTCAAAAGACGTCAGCGCGTGTTGTGATGTGACTTTAGCTTGAAAGTGCATCAATAGAAGTATACAGAATTTTTAACAGAAATGTAACATGATGTTGTTTCGCAGATGCTTAAAAATAGAATATTAGATCAGCAGCCATTTATAAAAAGGCTATTATTTTATTCGGGGCATTCTCCTCATGATTTATAGTAGCAGAGAGAGAGAAAAACAAGTCATTTTATTGTGCTTTCTTGCTTTTGTTAGAGAGCCTAAACAATCTTTATTTTTTTAGCACTATGAGCATTTGCTTGGTGGCAAATGTATGATGGAAGTGAGATTTCAGTTTAGATCTCTGTCTTAGAAACATCTGTGTGGCATTGAACAATTGAACTTTATTCTTCCTTTGTGTTTCTCCCCACATGGGTTATTTGTCAGTTTGAAATTGATTTTATATTATGTAATAGCCAGTAAGCAAAATAACAGAGCCTTGTGTTACTTAAATGACAAAGACTGAAGATTAAAATATTGAAGTTGAAGATAATTATAAAGTAATTTAAATTACTTCCAGTCCCTATAAGTCTAAAGAACATGTAATACCCACTGATGTCTGTCACGATCTGTTACTGAGTTACTGTAACAAGAGCTGTGAAGAGTTATGTCAGTGTTGGTTCTCCATATCATTTCTAGGGACACTTTTGATGAAATTAATGAACTGTAATAACACTTCTTATTAAATCGTAATTAAATTTGGTCATAATACTCCTATTGCAGTTAATTGATTTAGTGTCAAATTAAACTAGATGGTTTTGACCTAAGAATGTGCTAGTCCCAATTAAGTATGCTGGCTGCCTGTATTTGTAAGATGCATTGATTTCATTTTATTTTTTAAATTTGATATTTGAACAGTGTTCAAGCATTCTTCATAATACCAACAAGTAACATTTTTGGTATGGAAGTTCAATTACTGCACAAATATTGAGACACCAGCATTTTGTGTACGGCTATTGTTACCAGCTATTGGTAAAAATCAGAGTATTTCTTTTTTGGCTTCTTAGGTAGGAATACTCTGTCTATATTTTGGAATTCCATTTTGAAGCATACTGTATAACAGTAGTAATAAAGAATTTCTAATAGCTTATCTGTTTTGTTTTTTTTTTGTTTTTTTTTTTTTTTTTCTTTCATGAGTGCAACTAGATTTTATATCAGGTAGAGAGTTTTCATTAGCAATTTTATAGAATTTTTCAGCCCACTTTCCCATTTTCCTCCTCTATCACTAGCATCAAGTCTGCACACTCCTGGTTTTGTAACATGCTGTTATATTCATTTTCAAAGAGCACTTAGCAGGATTCACTGTCTGCAGCTCACAACTTTTGACATGAAACATTTGCAGAAGTTTTTACTAGACCATTGCTTCTTTGCATATTATTTTTGGTTTCTCATCTAGTTGCATTCATGTATTTCTTCAGTAAGAATTTACGTATTTGGTGTTCCAGATGTAATCCATATTTCCTACTGCATCTCTTCTTCATCAGTGTAAGTGTATCATGACAGTTGAATAACAATTGAATATTTCTGTCAATATAACTTTGATTCAGTTTGCTCTTTGGTGTCCTCAGCTTTGCCCTTATATTTGTACTGGATCTGTATTTGTACCACCACAGTATTCCAGACTGTACAACTTTTTCCTTTCTTCATAATACTGTTGTGATGTCTCCTTTGCTTTCTCTTACGAGGCTTTTCTTTGCTATCTGTAAATTTCAGCTAATATTCTTAGAACTGATGTTAGCATAAGAGTGGTTAAAAAAGTAAGCATTTGGATAGTAACACATGAAATAAAGAATTCATAACATTTGCAGCAACTTCTTTTGCTGATACAAAAGTGAGGATGGAATTTAACTCGAACTTTTACTTAACAAAGTTCTCAAGATAGTAGGTGACAAGTGACAAATATTCTCTGTTCCATAATGTTTCTACTCTGCAAAGTATATTTACTAGGTAGCCAATTACATTTTAATTAAAATAAGTTGGAAAGCATATCTAAACACTGAGAATTGTAGAGCTATATCAAAACGTCATGAAACAAGATTCTCAGACATGAATATGAAAGTTCTTTTAGTTTGGTAGATGGGACCTACAGTCTACCAGTAGACTGTATTTGCATTGGAAGTAACCTCTTTGGTAGTATGTGTGAGAATTATTGAGTTTGCAGGAGAATTGCATATGAAGTACTGCGTTTATCATCCTAATTTGTTCTTTCAGATCCTCCGACCACCAGTGTAAACAAACCCCCAGTGTCAGAGAGCGTTCATACCAATGCCTATCACGTTACGACAGAGCCAGTACAAGGGAACCTTTACTCACCAGAACAGACATCTCTCCATGAAAGTGAGGGTCTGTTGTATGCGTTTTAAATATTAGAATATATTTCTATATTGACTGTATTAAAATGTAATATAGTTATGAATGCAACAAATAGTAATGTTCTGTACTGTTTTATTTTCATACTTTTATGCAGTACTTTTATTCTTATGTTGGCTTCATATCTACAGGGTCTGTAGGTAACTCGAGAAGTTCAACACAAATGAATTCTTATTCTGACAGTGGTTACCAGGAAGTAAGCAGTTTCCATAACAGCCAAAACTTGAACAAATCAGAAAACAGACAACAGCATTCCCTTATCGGAACCACTAATAACCATTTGGTGAGAAGCTCACGAGCTGAAGGGCAGACTTCAGTTCAGGTACACTCAAAATACTACGCCTTATTTTTGTCTGTTTTGCCTGTGTATATAACACAGTTTTAAAGACAATAAATATATGGACCTAGCCTTTTTTGCCTTAACACCTTCACTGATTAGAAAGTGGAAATGGCTTACAGCTGAGGTTAAAAAAAAAAACTTCTGAAGACTTCGGAGTGCAGAGTATACTGCTGATGTATAGTATCAACAAAGCATCACTCATAATTGTTTCAGTTGTGGTGCTTGTGAAAATCTTATAAATTTTGCCAATATGCAAACATGGTGTTTAAAGAAAGATGGTGTTTGTGTTCCTGTACCTTGTACTGTTTCTAGCCTTTTTCCCCCTCCTTTTTCATTAATCAGAATGATATTAAGACAGTTATTGAATAAGCTTTGTTAGCTTATGCTAGAATTTAATACTGTTTCTGAATTTTAAAAGTAGTAACTCCTTTATTAGAATGGTGAGGAAAGGAAGCATTAGTACATGTTAACATAGAAAGACAAATAGAAATGAGGAATTTCTTTCGTATATGAAGAAATTCTGTCTAGAAAAAAAAGTTATGTGCAGGGGAACTTGAAGGAATGACTTTAAGGATAAAAGCGATTCTTCAGCTGCTTGTATATATTGTTAAATTGTGTATATTTCTTATTGAATTCCCTGTCTTACAGGAGAAAATTATCTACTATGTGATAAAACTGAAGAATGTTTTGGTTTTGTTTTTCAACAGCCTTCAGTAAATATTGCTACCAACCGAGCCATGAGACGTGTCAGTTCAGTCCCATCCAGAGCACAGTCTCCCTCTTATGTGGTCAGCACAGGTGTTTCCCCTTCAAGGGGGTCACTGCGAACATCTCTGGGTAGTGGGTATGGTTCTCCATCAGTTGTTGAGCAAAGATCCCTTACTTCTCATGCATATTCATCCACTACTCTGCCAGTACAGCGGGCGGCATCCCCATATGCTGCACAGAGACCTGCTTCCCCAGTAGCAGTGCGACGGATTGGTTCTATGACATCTAGACAGACGGCAAATCCCAATGGCGGGACTTCTCAATACCAAACATCAGCGAGAGTTGGTTCTCCTCTTGCACTCGCTGATGTACAAACCAGAGTCGCTTCTCCATCACAAACCCAGCTGGGATCTTCTTCCCCAAAGCGTTCTGGCATGACTGCAGTTCCACAGCATTTGGGAACAACACTGCAAAGAACGATTCATGACGTTGAACAGTTTGGACAGCAGTATGATATATATGAGAGAATGGTCCCTCCACGTCCAGATAGCCTTACAGGTTAGTAAAAAGGTAAAGACAGTTTAAAACTTGTTACAAACCTAAAACTGTAGAAAGCCAGTAATGTGGTAGTAGTTCTAAGGATGAAATGTTGTAGCAGTAGAACATAATTGTGGTGGATTTTGTAAATACTAATGTCAAACGCTATGTATCAATACCATAAGTTCACAGTGAATATCACCTTTCTCTCTAATTACTAGATTGCTAGCCATGCATTAAACTAAATTGTATGTTTTAAGATTTATGTGGCTAAGTGAAATTCTGAGTCTTCCAAACAGTATTTTTGAAGATAAAGTATATTTACATGTATGTGCAGATTGTACACACAGTAAAAGATACTAGGCTGGGACTAGTTTTATGTCTATGAGTTTGTTAAAATAGGTAATTTAGTACCATTGAATTTTAGTCTTTTTACCTAATAATTCTAAGTTATCTCAAAGTACATTAACTTTGAGGGTAACAATATAGGGTAACCATTGTAATATTCTCTTAAAATGAAGTCCTAAAAGGTAGAATATATTCATCTGAGAGGCAGTTCTTAATCAGATGCAGTTACTACATGTTTTAAGCTCTGTGTGTGTTGCTGTTTTTGTTCTGACCTTCACCTAAAGAAGCACAAAGGTGATCTTGCGGTTAGGACTGCATGTTCTCTTGAGCAGAGACTGCAATGTCTGTTTTTTCTTCTAAACTATTACACTTCACGCAAACCCAAAATATTATTTCCCAGCAAAGGAAATAAAGTGTATTCTCCCCAACTTTCATTTGCAAGGCTTAATAATCTACCAGTTTACTAAAGGGGAAAAAAATCAGTTTGCCATGAAAGGCAATTTAGTAGTTAATATTGATTCAGTCCAGTGGACTGCATAATTTGTGATGTAACAGCAAACCTGTACTCTTAAAATATTTTTAAGGTACTTTACAAATGTCAGGGTTTGAGAATATCATTTTGTCTAAACAAGTGAACTGATATAGTTTAGGAAAAAAAAAGTTACTGGGGCAAATCAGTGATTCAGAAACAGATGTTTTAAGTTTAATGTATCTTTAGTATTAGGAAAGTAATTAGTAACTGTGGTAGTCAAGCTTAGAGAGCATCTTATTTTGTAGCTATTTGCTACAGGAAAGTTGCAGTGGTATGACTTTAGTGTGCTGTATGTTACAAACCAAGTAAGCATCCCTTATTGTTATAAAAAAACTTTTTTTTCCTGGTATAAATTACTTCTCATGTTTCTTTAGGGGAACAGTTTAAGACAACATCTGAAATCTTAAATTTATATTTGAACTCTTTTCTGAGAGGAAATTGGGATCCAGGGGAAAGGTTATTACTGTTGCAGCCTTTAGTTTATCCAAAACTCTTCCCTGCTGCATAAGCTGGAGGAGAGGATGGATCTAGCACTGCAAAAGCTGTAGCAGGAAGTCCACTGCTGAGGAAATTAAGTTAAATGCAGCAGAGGTAAGACAAACAGAACTCAAGATGGACAACTAAAAAACAAGGTGGAAAAAAAAGAGAGTTTCATATAGTTGCCGCAGAACTGTCTGTGTGTATATGTACACATATACATAGATGATATATATCATGATCTATTTAAACTTTTATAAAAAAAAATTCTCCACCTGCTTAAATCTCTGCTGCCACTACCAAGAACGCTTTTGTTCTTACTGCTATATATTATTTCATTTTCAAGATTATGACCCCACTTGTACCCACTTTCACAACTAGATTTCTGTCAGATTCACAATTTACCTGGTCAGTGCTAATTCTGTGAACTGCATGTGCTGACTTAGCTTTTACTCAGTATGTTTTGGACTTTTAACCGTAAATGCTACCAAAAAGAACGAGTTGGAAAACTTAAAGTTGTCATATTATGGCGAAAACTATTTATCGAGGGAATGCAGCTTTGTTAGTGAACCTTTCAGTATGGATCATTTAACAATGGAAAGAAGTTTGAGGAAGAAATCTTTGTAACTGTAACTATTATACGCTTTTTCTTGGCTAAAATAAGAAAGATACAACCATTGCCGGTTTATTATTTTTAATGGTATGGGCCATGTACATATTTACCTCTTCTTGGTTTCAGGCCTGAGGAGTTCATATGCTAGTCAACACAGTCAACTAGGACAAGAATTACGATCAGCTATATCTCCTGATTTGCACATCACCCCTATATATGAAGGCAGAACTTACTACAGTCCTGTGTACCGTAGTCCAAATCATGGAACAATTGAGCTCCACCAGGGATCCCAGTCAGCATTATATCGGACAGGGTCAGGTAGGTAAAGGGCTTAGAAAGCTCTTCCATGGGCTGTGTACCAAAGTCGTGCTTGATTTCTTAGTGGAGCTTCTCTGGGACCTCTGGCATATAGGAGATATGTAGTTCCAATTGAAAATGAAAAACTATACTATAAATCAATAGAGATAGAAATTAAGTTTGAAGGACTTAAAATAACCAGTAGGAATTAAAAAGCTTTTGTGATGTTTTCAAGAAATACTTGGGGTACATGTCAATGTAAGGTCAGGTTCAAAATATTTTGTTTGATATCATGCACGCAGGTACATCCAAGCAAAGAGTATTTCATGACAAATTGTTTTTGATTCCTCTTGCATTCTCTATGCATCAGTTCTCTTACCAGTTGAGCTCATGCTTTGTTATTTAATTCATCAGTACAGCATGATAGCTTGCACACCTGAACTACCTACTGCATCTTTCACAGTAAAAATACCGTTCTTGCCCTACTTCCTAGCAGAGGATAATGTTAAAATACTGCATTTGAAAATATAAGTGAAACTGAAGTATTTCTATAACGTTTGGTAGAATTCCTACTGATATATTATGGAGTGTATAGGCATTAGATTAGTATTAGGACTGATTTTCTGTAAAGAGAAATCGTTGATTAATGATTTGTGTACTGGAGTAATTTCTAAAAATTCTGGAAATAATAGAGTGATTAAACTAAGCAGCTCTCTGGAAATATTTAGAGAAGTGGGGTGCATCAAGTACAGCATTCATAGCCGGTTGAGGGAAGCGATTGTTTCACTCAGCTCTGCATTTTTGTGGCCTCACCTTGAGTGCTGTGTGCTGTTTTGGGTACCACAATGTAAGAAAGACATAAAACTATCAGAGAGCATCCAACAGAGGGCTACGAAGAAAATGAACAGCTTTTGCAATTATCCTACTTTCTCTTCTACAACCTACAGTGGAAAAATTAAGTTTGTCAGTCTGTGCCAATAAGGAAATATAACTAGAAACTTGAATCCTCTGTTTACTTGTCTACCTAATACCGGTTACTTTGGAAGAACAGAAGCTACCACAACAGCTCTGTTAAGTCAGGAAGCTACATGTTCCTGTTTTTGAAACCATCATCTTAATACTTTGAAATCATCACTTACTAGCTTTTTTCAGGGAAAATGTACGCGTAGTTGGGAAAAGTAAGATATAATACAAACTACATAATTTTTTGTTTAATTGTTTTTCCTTTTTATTTTTAGTACTGTTGGCAAGTTGAAGTTACTGTTGGTAATTAAATTTTATTATGCACCTTGAAAGCATTTTGCATCCTAATTTCTCCTTAATGACACAAGATGTGTTTCTTTCTTTGAGTACTCAGGCAAGCTGGGGCATAAGCCTGATTTCACCAAACCTTTATTTCTGCAACCAGCCTCTCTGTCTTCCCTGGGACGTTGAGTAATTATTCCCTTACATCTGGTGGCAGCTTTTAACACTGAGCACTGTACACCTTTTTTAGACTGATTTTTTTTGCTTACACTTTTAAACACATATTGTCTCTTCTCTTCAACAGACATTTGTTACCTAGTTTGTTTTAATACTGATTTTATACTAGGAGTTGGAAATCTGCAAAGATCATCCAGTCAGCGTAGCACACTCACATACCAAAGAAATAATTATGCTCTGAACACAACAGCTACCTATGCGGAACCCTACAGGTCAATGCAGTATCGACTGTCAGAGTCCAGTTATAACAGGCTGCAGCATGCAACGCCCGCTGATGATGGGACCACACGATCTCCATCCATAGACAGCATTCAGAAAGACCCCAGGCAAGTCCATTTGTGCTTTCAAGAATCATATGTATTTGCCATAATAAGATGTTTAATACATTCCTTAAGTAAATACGGCACCTTTATTGTCCATATTTCAGTTTTACATTGTTTAAATGGTCATGACTTATTTAGATATAAAGATTTTGTTGAATAGCCAAAGTAATAAATCATTCTACTTTGTTACAGCAAGAAGAGTGACTTTTGTGCAGTTTTCTTCCATGTTTATTTTCATTTAAGAGTTCTTATAAAAAGTACTTACAAATTTGATGAAAATTGACTGCATTATTCCAAATATTTTCAGTAACTTTACAGAGCCACTTGTAATATTGTAATAAGCTTTCTTTTTGTGGGAATGGGAAAATGCCAGGTTGTGAAAATTAGAAAGTAAGTACCTAATTTATTTAAATGACTTTTCGAGAGCAGCCTGCTTACATTTCAAACTAATGTAAGTTTAAAAACGTTATATAAATGTACCGCTTTGCAAAGCGAATACACATTCATATTTTTTAATGTAGTTACTGGTTTGAAATTGTAAATGTATATACACAGCATGGGCATGTGACAAATGTAATATTATCATTACAATTCATTAGATACTCCATTCATTGAAATCTTGTGTTTTAACATGGGAATATCAAAACCTAGTCCATGCAAACCTGGAGGGATTTATGGTACTATGTTTGTCTTCAGTATGGGTAAGTGATTGCTAGAAATTCCAGTCTGTCCTCAGATTGCCAGTTCACTGAGGCAGTTACTATACCCTCCCTAGTCGTGAAAGTGCATTATGCATTCTGGTGGTTTAGAAACAACTGAACACAGAACACCTCATACATTGACTACATGGGTACGGACTACAGTGATCTCTCAGGAGTCTTTCAGACAGAAACAGTAGGACAACGGATCTACTTTGCAGAGTAGATATTGAAGAGATAGCTAATACCTATAGTCAGACTAGAATCTTGCACTGAAATCTTTTGTCCTGCTGGGTTACAGAAAGCTTATAACATAGTTCAGTTTTTTTCTAGTTCAGTTTGAGGAAAAGCTGAGAGAGCTGGGCTTGTTCAGCCTGGAGAAGAGAAGGCTCTGGGGTGACTTCATTGCAACCTTTCAGTACTTAAAGGGGACTTTTAAAAAAAAAAAAAGATGGAGAGCGACTCTTACTCAATCAGATAACGACAGGAGAAGGGGGAATGGTTTTAAACTAAAAGAGGGGAGATTTAGATTGGAGTTTAGGAGGACATTCTTCACTCGGAGGGTGGTGAGGCACTGGCACAGGTCGCCTGGAGAGGTTGTGGATGCCCCATCCCTGGAGGTGTTCAAGACCAGATGAGGCCCTGGGCAACCTGATCTAGTGGGTGGCATCCCTGCCCATGGTAGAGTGGTTGGAACTGGATGATCTTTAAGGTCCCTTCCAACCCGAGCCATTCTATGATTCTATGATCTTACCTCTAAGTTACATCTGCTAGCTGCATGCTGCTGCATGCCAGACTTCTTCTGGCATGGCTTACGAAAAGCTACTCTAAAAGTGACTTTACAATAGAGATGGTTCCTATTCATAACAAGGAACTTTTAAGAAATTCTGACTCAGTTTTTACTGTTAATACACTTTATCTTTTGATTTCACAGTGGAATAGATGTACCTTACATTTTAATCTGTTTCAGTCTCTAATTTGCATGTCATACCATTGCAGAAGTTAAGTTACTGTGTTATATCCTGAGACCAGGCTTTGGAAAGCATTGCTCTAGAATAGGAGTCAGAGAGCATTCAGAAAGCTACTGTTTTTTTGAGAAAGGCAGTTTTCCCCAAGGTCTTCCAGTCATTACTGAGAGGGAACAGGCTTCCTAGTGTTCGATGGCTGATGCCCCATGCCTGCCAGTGTTCAAGAGACATTTAGATGATGCCTTCAGTAACGTGCTTTTATTTTTGCTAACCCTGAAGTGGTCAGGCAGATAGACTGGATGGTCTTTATAGGTCCCTTTCAACTGAATTATTCTATTCTATCATTAGTAGGGAGAAATAAACCTGTAAGTTGTTGAGCAGTTTGAAGGAAACCCCTAATTGAACTTTTCTTTACTGGTGATTGAATTCTGGGGAGACCTAACATGCCAGGCTAACTTTAGCCTTTGAATAGCTATCTGAATACCCTTTCTGGAACATCAGTTATTTCATGTGCTTAGGTTTTTGAGAACAGGAAAAGCTAAATACTACTTTTTTTTTTTTTAACCTTCCTTTACAGAAAGAAAACGGCACAACAAATATTAATGGCTGTTTTTCTAAATCTGAGAATTGGGCATGGATATGTTTAATGGCTTTTCCAGAATATGAGTACACAAAATCACGGTGTTTAAGGAAGGAGGTTTGATGAAAATTGTTTGAGAATTTTTCAAGTTTTTTGTACCCGATGAATTTTTGACACTGCATAGCTTTCGTTCAAGTATAATTGGCTTGAGACTAGGAAGAACACTGAACATTCAGGGAAAAAATGCTGCGTGGAAGAAATGCCCTTGAGCAGCATTGTTAAATGTGTATCTGTTGCACTACATATTTAAGTTTTGGGAGATTCATATAGGTTGCAGTGTTTGAGTTAGTGTAATTTTGGTGTGTGTATTTGTTTTGTCAACAAACAAACTAATTGAAGAACATAGAATATAAAGTGTCCTTTTCCAATAAGAAGATTAAAAGTTGATCTGACATAGCTATTCCAATATGCCTGTTTTTCTTCCTGTCCCCAATACTCCAGAACAAAAACAAATTGTAAAACACTTATGATGCTCTAGTAATTCCGCTTAGTAAATAAGCATACATTTACAACAAATGTCTTCCCTTGAATGTGTTCACCTAATGAAGGGAGTTTGCTTGGCGAGACCCAGAACTGCCTGAAGTCATTCACATGCTTCAACACCAGTTCCCATCGGTTCAGGCAAATGCAGCCGCCTACCTTCAGCACCTGTGCTTCGGAGATAACAAAGTAAAAACAGAGGTACTGTACTGAGTGTGTTTCTGTTTCTGGGGAAACTATAAGCTAGAAGAGCAACGAAACCTCTCATCTCTGTTTTTGTCTTTTCGTCATACCATGGTATTCTGGATTTTTTGTGTTTCTGTTTATACTAGATGTATGTTTATATCGAAGTGCATAGATGTGTATAATTACACACACACCTTCCCTGTGTGTGATGGAGGTTATGTGAAATTATTTAACATTCAAGTTGTATAGTCTCGCAGAAGTGCATAGTATGTTTCTTGAAGCCTGCGTACATGTAACCTGTTGATGACTGGAGATTGAAGAAAAAGAAGTCTTGAAGGCTTTCCACTGTTTTTGATCAAGACAACTTAAGGCATCACAGAGAATGAGTGAACTGTCAAGCAAAGAAAAGAAATCCGACCCTAGAAATATGCAGAGGATAGTATTTATGTCGATGTGGTGTGAAGGAAGGACACACCTGAGTGAAAATGCAGCTTATTGTTGAAATTTCCAGAAACCGTTTGCATTTCACGAGCTGCTTTTTTTGCAGAGCAGCTATGAGCTATTTATCTGAAGGAGTTTGCTTTTTCATTCATATCATATGTGGGTGTTATCTGCTATTTTAATTATAAATACTATTTATGTTCATAAAATGTTGGTGCAACTTTTACAAGAAGCTAACTTAGCGTTACTCACTGTTACTAAAGGGTAGATTAAAAGATGGTGGTTTTGATCTTCTGGTGAAGATCACAATGATCAGCAGATGCAGGCAGATTTATAGGTAGTCTTGCTATTTTTAGGAGATAGGACTGCTCATTTCAGAATTCTTGGGTTATTATTTATCTGTGTATGTTCATCTATATGAGATCTTGTGTTTCTTCACTTTTTCTTTTCATTTTGCATTATGAAAAATCGATTTTGTTATGAAATTGAATTATGAAAAAATATGAAATGTCTGGCTTAATATTTCTTTCCAAAAGTGAACAAAACAAAAGCAATATGCCAAATTTTAAACATAGTGTGATGTTAACTTGTATATTATGTATGAAATAGTGTCTCAATTGTTTGTCCTCCTCAGCACTGGAAATATTTGAGATATCAGGTATTATAGATGTGTGGTACCATACATTCAAGCTCATAAAACCTTATCCAAAGAAAACATTATTCTTCTGATTTAGAAAAGACAAGGTATTACGTTAGTCAGAGAGACAGCTGTAAGTGTTGCCTGCCTTCCATTTAGCATGTAGAATTTTGAAAAAGAAAATTTCCCTTTTTCAAATAGAGAGGGTTTCTTTATTGTCACTGTTATTTCCTTTGAAGTAATCAGCTGTTAGAAATTCTTACAATTCTGTGACAGAATGTTTCTATGATAGGACAATTGTCTGGCTATGATAGGACGGAAGAATATTTGTGTGCTTTTGGGAAAATGAGGCTTTTGTTAGCGTTTCCTGATGAGTTGGCTCTCAGTCTCTTAAGAAGCTGTATCCTGGGTTCGGTTGGTGGATGGCATGTTTTAAAAGCACGATGGTATCTGCGGCAATAGGGAAGCTGCAGTTGCCGAGGAGAATGTTCCCTTTCAAAGCAGAGGCCAGCAGGAGAGTATTTGCAGTAGGAAAGAATTATAATTTCTTTAATGCAAAGTTCAGTAAAGCCTTATTTGAAGACTGCATTAACCTTGTGTTTTTGTTAATTATTTAAATTTATTACTTCATTGCTGTGGTAAAGACCAGACTAATTTGCTAGACAACTAAGAGTATTAAAAGCCTGGCAAAATGAATTAAAACGCTTGCATTGCTAAAACCTGAAGGTAAGCATAAAATACTGTTTATCAGGGAAAAAAAAAAATTTACCATTTAAATTAACTATGAAACTACATAGAACGAATAAATTACACTTCTATGTAATGCATATCTGTCTGAATTTGTTTTTCCATAAATATATTCAGTACTGGTTTGTTAGTTCATGAATGTAACTTTTTTGTGAGTTCTGTTTTTGTTGTTTGTCTAGGTTTTTAATTTATAAATGGAAATCACTGTTTAAACAAGCAACAGCTGCTACATTTCAAGATAGTTAATGACTCAGTAAAATAAAAATCTTAAGAATGGTTTTCCAGCTACAGCTTTATTTTTGGATTATGCACATAAAAACTGTATCTCATCAAATTTTGAGTACAGATTGGAAAAATAATACACCTATTGTGTCATTCATAACCTGTGTCTGTATTATGGACGTGTAGTGTAAAGGTAGTGTTTGATGTGCTGCTGTGTTGGCAAATGAGAAAAATTGAACGGAAAATTATAGTTAATTCTTACTTAAATTACTTAGTAACATAGAAATAGGAATTATTTGCCTTAAAAGGGAATGACACTGTAAAAATACTTTATAGTATATCGCATGTAGTCTGTATCAGATAAATAAACTGTAAGATAATGTTCATGGTACTGCAGACTTCCTACCTACAGAAGTCTTGCCAGATGAATAACTTCAAGTGTTAAGCCCACCGTATGCCCTTCAGTACAGGTTACAATAGCGGCTTGGCATGATTGATGAATGCCAAGATTTGTATGTCTGGGTTTTTTAATGTGTGCAGTAGATACACAGGTGTGTAAATACATGTTTGCTTTTGAAAAATAGTCGTTTTTTGAACAGAGATCTAAAAAATTTACAAGTTACTAGTCTTTCATTTTTGTTCTTTTATTCTATTATGTGATTTGACAGGTAAAAACCACATACACTGTTGGATTTCAATTCAACTTGCATTTCAGTTGTTGGTTTGTTTGTTGTTGTTGTTTTGTTTTAAGCCTCTTCAATATGTTTGCTTTTAGGAGTGTAGATAAAGATATTAAGCATTTTGATATCCAATGCCATTTTCTAAGAATGTAACAGAGAGATGGTGCTATTTTTGATAGCATCAAATTAGCGAGATTTGGCTAAATCTCTTTTCACTGAGAGTTACTTTATTTGCCTTGTGTTATGGCCAGTAAGATTGAACTTTTAAAGCCAAAAATCCTTGAAAGCTGGTACACATTAATATATTTCAAATGGCCTTGTGGCTTGCCAAACTAATTAGTATATAGATTAGAACAGAAAATGAGCATTTTAAAAGTACTTTTATGCTGATCTAGAGAATTCCCTGGACTGTTGTTTTACACCTCTTGTAATTGTTCAGCCCAGAACCACATCCTGGATTAGCAAAGCATTAGGCATGATGGCCTATTTCTTTTCTGCCTGTGACTTCCTTCTAAGGCAGCAGCAGTTTACCTGCTGCAGGTATGTGTTTTATTAAGAGATTGTGTGCCAACTTCATTAGGTGTATTCTGTGGATAGTATGGCATAGAAGTTACTGTGCTGTGCAAAAATAATACCAGGTTATGATAGATCAATCCAATAGCTCAGATAATTGCAAAATAACTCGTATTTTTAGAACAGTTAAAATATTTTAGTAGCCCTTTGATGTTGATTTTTAAAATAATGTTAATCTTAAAAGTAGTGCTACTTAGCTATCTCTTTTAAAAAGGTTTTTAATTTAGTAAATGTTACAGAATTCTGGAATATTTCAATCTTTTATCACTTCTGGAATTGATTTTGAACAAAGAAAAACACTACATAGAAATAAGATCTCAAAAGACTGTTAGAATTTATTTTTAAAATAAAGAATAAATACAACTAAGCTGTTTAAAGCAAACAATATACATATTTTTGTTTGTTTTAAGAGTGTTTTTTCTACTGTAGTGTAGACTTTTACAAAGAACTTCAGGTATGCCCATAGGACTTCACATATGCTAATTTTAAACTGAATTTATTTATTGTGTGACTAAGTGTAAGAATTGGCATTTAAATCTTTGCAACTCTTCATATATGCTATCCCCTAAAAAGATATTTTGAGTTATAGGAAATTACTTTAAAAACTCGATTACTGGGAAACAGAAATTTAACAGCAACAATCCTCTGAACACAACAAATGATTGAAAATGTCTGTCAACTTTTTCTACAAGGATGTGAATGATTCACAGATTTTCATTACAGCATCACAGATAAGTTATTAAGATTTACCAGTAATATTTCATTTTGATGTAGAATAGAATATACTGTTCTTATAAAAATAAAAGTCTTCTAAATCTGCAGAGTGAAATGCATGAAATCAACAGGTGCTGATGTTTCCATCGTTCCATTTTTTAGGTATGTAGGCTAGGAGGAATCAAGCACCTGGTTGATCTCCTGGATCACAGAGTCCTGGAAGTTCAGAAGAATGCTTGTGGTGCACTGAGAAATCTTGTTTATGGAAAGTCTACTGATGAAAACAAAATAGCAATGAAGAATGTTGGTGGGATACCTGCACTTTTACGACTGCTAAGAAAATCTGTTGATGCAGAAATAAAAGAGCTTGTAACAGGTAAGTTTTTAATATAGGCCAGTGCAGAACTGTAATACAGACTATGTTTCTGAAGTGCGCGAGACTTTGAAATAATTGGTAAGTGATTGGAATTGTGCCTATTGTCTGGATTTTTCTTTGTGCATTAGTATTTTGTCAATGCGAAATCACTTATTTGGTTACTGACAGTTAAAATCGTAGCACAGAAATGTAAGTTTACTGGGAGAAGTGAATCCAGAGGTTATTGCACCAAAGTTCCACGTAGGGTAAATTTTTCCTCAGTATGATTCTCCCAAATACATAGCTATGTTTTGAATCGATATTTCTTTATTTACTCCTAACCTTAATTTTATTACAGGCCTTTTTTTTTTATCAGATGCTGAGAACAATTTTAAATAAGATCTTGTAGAACTCAAAAGATGGACCCAAACTGTTTGTGTGTGTTTAAAGTGCAAACAGACAAGTGGAAATACATAAATTTTGTAAGCCTTTCAGTGCCCAGGTTGTTAGTAGAGTCATGCAAGTGACTGTGTGTACACCCTCATCTCTTGATTGTGAGGTAGCAAATTTAGATTATATGCAATGAACCTGCTTGGCACTTAGTGCAGGCAAAAAGTACAGAAATAATAAATGACTTGAATGATCCCTCATTTGATTTTGCAAAGCTACTGTGCTTAACTACTTACTTAAATACTAAGCAAAGCTGCACGAGAGTTTTCAAGTTAAAAGTAAGAGAGATCTTATTCTGGGAACTTGTCCAAGTTGTTTTCTTGCTTAGGAAAGCTATCAAGTAGCAAAAGGTCTCTGTATCCAAATCATTCATATGCAGCCTTTTTTCCTTAAATGAAAAAATAAAAACAAATGTTAAGATAACCTGCAGCTTTTCTATTCTCTGTAGCAGGGTAAAGTCTCTTCTTTAAGAAAAATTATGTAAATGCAATATTTAAAAGTAAAAGTATACATTAGCTGCTTTGTCTGCTCTACAGAATTTATGCTTTATGCATCTAAATTACATGTGCTTGTAAGTTGTTAGGGATGGTTCTGCAGATAAAGACAAAGTAAAATTGTAAAATTCTTAATTATAGAGGGTATTTAGTTAATATCTCAAAACAAAAAACAAACACTACTGTTACCTTTCAAAAAGAAAAGCACATCATCTCTTAGTAAAAAGAAATTTCAAATGTGAATGATATTTAAAGGTGACTTTTTTAGAAATTGACTTAATTTTTGATGCACAGATTTTTATTTTTTTATCCCACTACAGTAAAATTTTAAGTTTTGACCAAATTGTTTTCTGCTTACGTTGGTGGCATTGACTTCTGTTAGAGGTATACCAATGCTGATTGCTTTATAAAAAGCTACAACAGACTTTTTTGTAAATAGCAATATAAAGAATTATAACAGATTCAATGACTATTTGCTTAATAATAATTAGAAAAAAAAATACACGCACCTCCACCTGTGGCAGAACCAAACTAGCAAACCACACCCCAGTTACTGTGTTCCCAGTTTAAGATAATGTAAATACAGATAAATGAATATCAGTCTACAGCACTAGAAACATTGTACGTCTGATTTCTAGTTTAAATTTAGCATTATTCATTACAGCTGTAGCTTTTCCAACACTTTCATCAAAAATGGATTTTCCATTGTAGTATTTCTTTCTGAAGGAAAATGCTTTTCTTTCTACTGAGGGTGGTCTTTCTTTCTTAGCAAATTAATTGTATCTTCATTATTACAAGAACCAATTAGTAGACAACCATTGTCTTTTAAACATAACAGAAGAATCTGGTCTCGTTGCATGTGAAATCCATCCAGTTTATAGAATCATAGAATCATAGAATATCCTGAGTTGGAAGGGACCCTTAAGGATCATCAAGTCCAACTCTTGATACCGCACAGGTCTACCCAAAAGTTCAGACCATGTGACTAAGTGCACAGTCCAATCTCTTCTTAAATTCAGACAGGCTCGGTGCAGTGACCACTTCCCTGGGGAGCCTGTTCCAGTGTGCAACCACCCTCTCTGTGAAGAACCCCCTCCTGATGTCGAGCCTAAATTTCCCCTGCCTCAGCTTAACCCCGTTCCCGCGGGTCCTGTCACTGGTGTTAATGGAGAAAAGGTCTCCTGCCTCTCGACACCCCCTTACGAGGAAGTTGTAGACTGTGATGAGGTCTCCCCTCAGCCTCCTCTTCTCCAGGCTGAACAGGCCCAGTGACCTCAGCCGTTCCTCGTACGTCTTCCCCTCCAGGCCTTTCACCATCTTCGTAGCCCTCCTCTGTACACTCTCCAACAGTTTCATGTCCTTTTTATACTGTGGTGCCCAGAACTGCACACAGTACTCGAGGTGAGGCCGCACCAGCGCAGAGTAGAGCGGGACAATCACCTCCCTTGACCTACTAGCGATGCCGTGCTTGATGCACCCCAGGACACGGTTGGCCCTCCTGGCCGCCAGGGCACACTGCTGGCTCATATTCAACTTGCTGTCTACCACGACCCCCAGATCCCTCTCTTCTAGGCTGCTCTCCAGCGTCTCATCGCCCAGTCTGTACGTGCAGCCAGGGTTTCCCCGTCCCAGGTGCAGGACCCAGCACTTGCTCTTATTGAACTTCATGCGGTTGGTGATCGCCCAGCTCTCCAACCTATCCAGATCCCTCTGCAAGGCCTTTCCACCCTCATTCGAGTCCACAACTCCTCCAAGTTTGGTGTCATCAGCAAACTTGCTCAAAATACCTTCTATTCCTACATCCAGATCGTTTATAAAAATATTGAAAAGTACCGGCCCTAAAATGGAGCCTTGAGGGACCCCACTGGTGACCGCCCGCCAGCCTGACGCAGCCCCATTTACCATAACCCTTTGGGCCCTGCCCGTTAGCCAATTGCTCACCCATCGTATGATGTTTTTATTTAGCTGTATGGTGGACATTTTGTCCAGTAGGATCCTATGGGAAACTGTGTCAAAAGCCTTGCTGAAGTCCAAAAAAATCACATCAGCTGGTTTCCCTTGGTCCATCATACGGGTGATCTTATCATAAAAGGAAATCAGGTTAGTTAGGCAGGACCTGCCCTTCACAAACCCATGCTGGCTGGGACCAATGACTGCTTTGTCCCCCAGGTGAGCCTCAATAAGTTCGAGAACCATCTTCTCCATGATTTTACCAGGCACTGACGTGAGACTGACAGGCCTGTAATTGCTAGGGTCTTCTTTCTGACCCTTCTTGTAAATCGGCACAACATTTGCCAGCTTCCAGTCTACCGGGACCTCTCCAAATTCCCAGGATCGTTGAAAAATAATTGAGAGAGGTTCCGCGATGACGTCCGCCAGCTCTTTCAGCACCCGGGGATGAATCCCATCCGGACCCATGGACTTGTAGGGATCCAGGTGGAGTAGCAAATCCCGCACACGTTCAGGGTCGGTTGGGAGTTTGTCATCCCCACCGTCCCAGTCCTCCAGCTCACGGCACCCTGGGTCCCGAAGCCCATCATCGGCATTGAAGACAGAGGCAAAGAAGGCGTTAAGCGTCTCTGCTTTGCCTATGTCATTGTCTGTGAGGAGACCTTCCCTATCAAGGAGCGGCCCTATGTATTCTTTAGTTCTCCTTTTTCCATTCACATATCTGAAAAAGCCCTTTTTATTTTCTCTCACAGACACAGCCAGCTTCAACTCTAGGTGTGCTTTGGCCACACGAATTTTCTGCCTACAAACACGAACAGCATCCCTGTATTCTTTCCATGACACCTGGCCCTCCTTCCAGTAGCGAAACACTCTCTGTTTCCGCCTAATCTCCATTAGAATGTTCCTGGTCAGCCACGCCGGCCTCCTGCCCCGCCTGCCTGACTTGCGATATTTAGGAATTGCCTGATCTTGTGCTTCTAGGAGGCATCGTTTAAAGAATGACCAGCACTGGTGGACATCGAAGCCTTCAAGAGCAGTTTCCCAGGGGACCTTGCTGACTAGTTCCCTGAGCAGCCTGAAGTCCGCTTTCCCCATATCTAGGGATGAGGTTTTGGTGGCACTTTTCCTTCTGTCACCGTAAATTTTGAACTCAACCACTTCATGGTCGCTTTGACCAAGGCGGCCACCAATCACCACATCTCCCACCAGACCCTCTCTGTTTTCTAGCAACAGGTCTAGGAGGGCACCTTTCCTAGTTGGCTCCGTTAGCACCTGCACCAAGAAGTTATCATCTAGGTGCTTCATGAACCTCCTGGACTTGCTCGTGTCAGCCGTGTGGCACTCCCAGTTAACGTCTGGCAAATTGAAGTCCCCCATAAGGACAAGGGGAGTTAATCTCGAGGCCTCTCTTAGTTCTGTAAAGAATAATTTATCGGCGCTATCGTCCTGGCCAGGCAGTCTGTAATAGACTCCCACAACGACATCCCCTTTATTCGTTCGTCCCTTGATCCTTACCCAGAGGCTCTCAACTTTGCCATCGCCGACCTGAAGTTCCACACAGTCCAGCCCCTGCTTCACATATATCGCCACCCCACCACCTCGCCTACCCTGCCTGTCCCTCCTGAAGAGCCTGTAACCATCTATCGCAACACCCCAGTCACAGGACTCATCCCACCAGGTTTCGCTTATGCCGATGATATCGTAGTTGCAGGACTGGGCCAGGACTTCTAGCTCATCCATTTTATTCCTCATACTGCATGCGTTCGTGTAGAAGCACTTCAGGTGCGTCTCCTTACACTCAGCACCTTGTGGATCTGCCCGAAGGACCTCACTGGCACCCAGCCCCTCTGATTCTAGCGTACCTTCCCTTAGGTCTTCACCGGCGTGCCTGGTTTTAGCCCCTTCCCCCTTCGACTCTAGTTTAAAGCCCTATCTATCAGCCCTGCCAACTCCTGACCAAAGATCCTTACCCCTCTCCGAGAGAGGCACATCCCATCCGGTGCCATCAGGCCCTGTGTAGCATAGACCTTCCCGTGATCAAAGAACCCAAAGGTCTGCCGGTCACACCAGTCTCGAAGCCACGAGTTTATGTGAACAGCACGCCTTTCAGCTTCGATCCCCCCTATCGGAAGGACAGAGGCAAACACAACCTGCGCCCCTGATCCTCTAAGTAGTCGCCCCAAATCTCTAAAGTCTCTTTTGATAGCCTTCGGACTTCTTGTTGCTACTTCATCAGTTTAGTTTCATTCAGTTTAGTTTAATATGAAGTTAGATCGATGAAACTTATTATTGTAGATAAGTGAAATTAGAATGACAAATTCCTTACAATCGATATAGATATTTTTCACATTAATGCATTTATATAAGATTTCTGAGAAGCTGTTTGACAAAATTAAGTTTTAACCTAAAATTATTTGGGAACTTATCCTGAAGATTAACTATCTGAATTTTGAAAAGCTGAGAAAGAGGGGTAAGAGAGGGGGGAGGTGGTAAGTGTATAAGCATGTTTTGAGGGGTTAGAAAACAGTAGGAATACCAGGGCCTGTATTTAATTAACAGTAACTGAAATGACAAGATTGAAATTATACATAGAGAGAAAGAAGTGGAAGCTGAATAGAAAAACGTATGAAAAATATAGGAAGTATAATTGCAAAAACACGAGAATTTTAAAAGGAAGGCTAGTTATCTTCTTAATGGCTATAGATTATTTTGAAAATAAAATGTGCAAAATCACTTTTCATAGTCACAAAAATGAAGTAATACTTTTAAAAATACTTTTTTTTTTTAAGTTGGACTTTGAAATGCTTTGGATCATATTAACTCTTTACTGAGCTTGCTCTATTTGCGTGCAGTTTCCATTGCTGCTGGTGCATGGGAGCCTTGCTCTCCTGTGCTCTGCTGTCAGAGAGCCCTTAGAAGGGAAACAACTCCTTTTTGCTAATTGCCTCATATTTCATTAGATATTCAGCACCAGCTCTTTCTCAAGGCTACTATTTCTCTTGTTCCAGCACAACTTCAGCAGTAGGCAGCAGAAGTATTGTTGGGGCCTTCTTGATTGTGTGCAAGAGCTCCATTCCCTAGAAAGTGACATGAAGGATGTGCACTGATTTATTCTGTCTGGGTATGTTTTTACTTTGCAGTAGGCCAGTGCAGCCTGGAATTAATCTGTGACTCTCAGGAACTCATGTCTTGCAAAAGTTAACAGCAGAAAACTGTGTAAGAGATAGAAAATCAAAATATACATGCTTTGGACCCAGGTGCAATTTCTCATAATTGAGTCTACAATCAGGAGACCCTAGGACGCAGACCTTTAATTTGTTAAAATCTGAGAAACATTGGTGCTCTCCTTTAGTGCAAGTTTTCCAAAGAAAGTGAGTCAAATGCCTATCTTACTAGTAGTTTTTTGATTTTCATCAGATCTTCACCAGCAGAGATGTGCTGTAAAACATTCCCTCCCCAAAGACTTCTGATCCACTCTTCGCAGGGGCTAGTTTTCTGTCAGGCTTTCACCCTGAAAGGCCAAGCAAGCACCAGCACTGACCCTGGGGGAGCAGTAGGATTTCATAGCTGGAAGTAAGGAAGAATGACCATGAACTCCAGCAGCAGCTGATCACTAGCTTAGCTGTATGGTAAAGGTCTGTCTATATGGCCTGTCCGTAAAGGGGAAAGAGGTTGTTGTTGATGGTCCTGGCAATTCTTCATGGTGTATATTTCATCAAATTAGTGCTGCATCAGCCAGTTCAGTTTAGAAATGCTGTTTTATGTCCAGCAACATGGTCTTTGGTATTCAGCGTCATCCTTCTGAGAGATTGCATTCCTGCAATAGCTGACAACTGTGCATTGTAGCTTGCGTATCTTTGGAAAAGGGACCTCAGGTTCTGCAGTCCAGGCAGCCTGAGGTAACTTTCCAGGAGGTACAGAAATAGCTGAAGTCCCGCACAAGTTTGCAGACTAAGCACTCTGTGAAATGGATATTGTTGACTTTCACAACTTCCATGTTACTGTAATATTTACCTCTGTTCTATTCTGTATACCATCAAAAGTACTTGGTGGTGATCAACTGTGTAAAAACTGCAGAGGTAGAAGAATATGATCATCCATGTTCAGCAGTGGACCTTGAAGCCAGTGCAGCTGCTGAAGAACTCTGTTACCTGTTTGGTTAACACTACCTGGTGTGAGCAGCTGCAGTGGAATTCATAGCAGTAAACTCTTCTGGGGTCTTAAAAGTCTGGATTAAAACACCAAGATTCAAAATCAAAATAAAACGTGAAAAAGATGTGGCTGGTTGCAGAGTCAAAACAAAAGTCTTTGCCTCTGGTATTTCCAGGGCCCCACAAATAGTTGAGGTTGCCCCCCACCCAACACCTCAAAAGCCAAAGCTGTTCAAATAGGAACGACCAAACCAGTTTTCTGTCTCCAATTCAGAAATTTCATCTGCAGCTTTTTTTTTCTTAACCACGACTCAAGCTTGACTTTAAACAGCTAATGCTAGACTAGAGACACAGGCATCATTATGCATTGATGTCCTCTAGTCCTATTGAAATAGCAGCTTTAACACATGCCTTTCACATATTCTCTGAATTAGGTAACAAAATAAGCTTTGAAGAGCTACTGCATAGGGAATTTTCTGGACAGAGCAATTATTTTAAAATGCTATTACAGTTGCTGAAGTGACATCAGTAATATAACCAATTCAACGCTGAACCTGTGACCTGTAGATACTGAATCAGAGAGAAAGTTGGGCTTAGTTATGCTGAAAACTTCATTGCTGTCTATTGCAAAAGACAGGTTTGTCACCTGAAAATACTGCCACAGGTCCAAGTCCAGAAGGATTGTGAATAAATATCAAAAGATTGGGGTTTGAATTAAATGATCTTTAAGGTCCCCTCTAACACAAACCATTCTGTGATTCTATGATTTTGTACATCAGAACTGTCCATATACAATTGTCTTAATATTTTTCCCTTAGAAGGAAATATAAAAGGCAAGGGGATGGTGGGAGATATTTCCGATGTATAGAGTTCTCTTAGCTAAGAAGCATTGCTACCATGTCATCCAAGGGAATGCTTTCAGCTAAGAGTCATTTGTAGAGAAAGTAAATGAAAAAGCCCTACATTTGTGCTGTTGCAGTGCCAGTCTTTTTCCATACCCTAGTGCAGGAGATGGATTAATGCATGTATTAATCTGAGAGTGGTGTTTCAAATATGATTTAATTATATGGATGGCCATCAGTTTGAATGCTGGAATGTGTTGCTCCAATATGTACACTACTTCTAGTGCTTTCATTGTTGTATTTGTAAAGTTCAGATAGAAAAATGTTTCTTTTTTCATATATATTTATAATATTTCATATATATAATATTTCATAGATATTTTGAGTCTCAGTTTCAGTCTTACTTGATGTGTGATGTAACAGTAGCATTATTAATTTCACATCTGAGATGGCTTAGATTCATTACTGATAAGCATATATTGAATCTCTGGGAGCTTCCATCAGTTTATACTGGGTAGTCACATAACGTCTTGTGCCAGGATTCATAATTGCAATTGAGAACATGAAATTGACTGAAGTAATGATTCTTTTTAATTTTTTTTCTGAAGGAATACTCAAGGTATCAGAAATAATTGTCCGTATAATTTTATTGAAAGGTGTATGACATAGAGGCATATCTTTTAACAGTAACGTAAGATATGCTTCTTTTATGTCAGCATAGTGGAAAAGTGAATGTTAGTGTTGATCTAATTTGCACTGAAATAGAAATTAATAGATTGCTAATATTTGCAAAGAACAACAGCTTTGGGCATGCAACCTTTCCAAACTCAGATTACCAAAGGTATGTGCTATAAGAACACAGATCTGTTCTTTTTCCTTCTGTTACTACAGCTGGTTATAGGCCAAATCTTGACCCTTGAAGGTCTAAATTAGTACACTCTCTCCCATACATTACAGCACCAAGTGAGCCATTTCACAGCTGTTGCTAGGTCATGAGTGTCAGTAATATTCTCTTGAGCCCAGTTTAGTAGTCTTCTGCTAATCACAGGTCCATCCTTCTACACATACTTTGCTTACATGCATTCCACTCAAGAGCATTATGTGCAGCAAGCAGCATATAGAGACACACTGTTAATATTTGGTGTGTTGAAAGAACGGTTCTTCAAAAATAATTTCTCCCCAGTTGAAAGTATCTTGTGGAAATTCATGAAAATTCGGGATTTTTTTCAGTATTTCTGTGATCTGTACATGCAACAGGATTTGATTTTCACGTAGATAAGGTTCTCAACTTTATCAGACTACATATTTTCATTTCCTGAGTAGAATTATTTTGGATGATGTTCAAGAAATGTAAATTTAGCACAGTCATCACTGAGAGCTGCAAGGATCAGAATTACAGGCTGCAAAAATAGAGCAGACAATCCCTTTTCAAAAAGGGAAAACAAAAAGCCCCCCATTTCATTGGAACTACAGAAGCTTTTTCATACGGCATTTTAAACTCTCCTGCAAAGCTTTCTGATTTTTTTTCCTGGTACTGTTACTGCTGATTTCCTTCCTCCATTAAGAATTACCCAATACTTAGTGGTGCTGATCTCATGAACTTAAGCCCAGTTTTCTCAGGTTTTCCTCACATCAAGAGAATGTCAAGCACAAATAGTGGCTTGTGATTTTTCTTCTGTGTTTTGTAGTATGTTCACAGACTAAGCAAGAAACACGAGGCCTGCTGAAGCAATCAGTTGAATTACAATCTAAAGTGTAACATAAGTAGCGGCACAAGTCCCTCTCCTTCCAACCCCAGAGATGCTAGGGACAGTAGAGATCCGTTTAGGTAGGTAAGTAGACTTAGCACTCCTTTCGCTACGCAGGATCATTTGTGAATGGGATGTTCACCAGTGTCCCAGAATAATGAAACTTGCAGCTAATAGCTGTTGAAAAATCAATCAAAACAGTTAAATATTTTTCCATGTACCTTCATAACAATGACAAATAAAAAGGCACTGTATTTAAATGACGTACAGAATTTTACTGAAACACTAGAAGTATCTTATACCTTGCCTTAATACAGCATTGTACCAGCTCCCACCACCATCTTTCTTGTGTTTGAATGGAAACTTCCCAAATTATAACTGCCTTTCCTTTCAGGTTTTATTTCTAATAAGACCTAAATTTGGTCCCAAATCTCTTAAAAACAAACATTCTATAATCAGACTGTTCCCGTTATTAAAATGAAGACTCAAAGCCTATATAAGACACATTTTTAGTTTGTAAAATAAATAGCTGAAAACTGCTCCCAAATTATCAAATGGAATGCCCTGATGAGAGCTCTTGCCTTCAGATAATGAACATAGGGATAATAAATTATTAATCATCTGATCAATCTACCTCCTTAAGAGTTAGCTTCTGGGCAAGTTTTAACTTAGTTACTCAGTGGTGCTCTAGTGATTTGCTCTTTGATCAATCCCAGGATAATTCTCATGGAAAAGTTAATATTTGCCAAATTCTAACAGTCTTCTTGGATGGATAGAGTTTAGGAGGGTCCTTTACTTAGTCTTTAAAGTCTGTGCCAGTGTGTACACATGAAGAAAAGATGATGTTGGCAATTCCCTTCCAATTTCTTAGCAAGCATCTGAGTTGTACTGTTCCTCCAAAGGCAAAGCAGGGTGGATATGCCGTGTCCCTTACGAGTCTGCTGCAGCTGACTGCAGTGGTCCAATGATCACTGGATACGTAGTATATCATCTTCTGTTTCCTTGGTATTTCAAACAGTACTCAGCTGTTCCAGCTTTTTCACAATCTGTGTGTTAGCCAGTAAGTAAGGCAAGTGCCTTACACTTGGCAAGGCTGAGAGATTTACATCTTATTTGAATAACCATACAGTAAGGATGACTTGTAATCCTTGTGACTTGTAAGTAAGTAATGACTTGTAAGTAAGTAATAGTAATAATAACTTAAGTAATAATAATTTTTAAAAAGTACTTATTTGTAAGTAAGTAATGATTTGTAAGTAAGGACACTTAGTGGCCCTTGAGGAGGGCCACTAAGATGATCAGAGGGCTGGAGCACTTCTCCTGTGCGGAAAGGTTGAGGGAACTGGGCTTGTTTAGCTTGGAGAAGAGAAGGCTCTGGGGAGACCTCATTGCGGCCTTCCAGTACTCGAAGGGAGCATATAAACAGGAGGGCATATAAACATATAAACATGCCTGTTTACATGTGTTGGTAGTGATAGGACAAGGGGGAATGGTTTCAAACTAAGACAGGGGAGATTTAGGTTGGAAATTAGGAGGAAGTTTTTCACTCAGAGGGTGGTGAGGCACTGGGACAGGTTGCCCAGAGAGGTTGGGGATGCCCCATCCCTGGAGGCATTCAAGGCCAGGCTGGATGCAGCTCTGGGCAGCCCGCTCTAGTGGTTGGCAACCCTGCCCAGAGCAGGGGGCTGAAACTAGATGATCTTTAAGGTCCTTTTCAACCCAGGCCATTCTACGATTAATATTTTCAAAACTCGGTCACATAAAATCAAGTATGATGTTTTCCCATATGTGTTAGGTAACTAATAGTAGTCTGAGACTCAAAATAAACTTTTTATCTTACATAATTTTCTTTAAGAGCAAATCTTTTGGGGAAACCAAAACTGGGGCTAGTGAGGGGTTTATCTGAGATTTAATTTCTAGTTTGAATCAAGAACTGCATGAAGTATGGCCTCAAAAACTTAAAGCTATAAGCCAGTGAAGCATTTAGGTTGCTCACTGTTAGTTATCAATTAAGTTCTTTAGTGAGGATATACAGTCACAGCTTTATGAAATGAAATTTGATGTGTATAGAAATAGCTTGCTTTATGTAAAGTTGAAACTGAAGGATAAGCAATAACTGAAGTAAACTTAAATAACCTAAGCCTATTTTGAGTGTGCAAATGTGATGCAGCACAAACGTCGATGAGGGTCGCTCAAAAGACAACAAAATTACTACAAAAAAAGAACCTTTCATAAAATACCACACAACAAATTCCAGCTCCGAGGGGAGCTGATCACAACAGACCCATTTCAAACGCACATTCTGCTTTCCATTGAAGCAACAGCAGTCAAATAAATATGTCTTGGTTTTAGAAAAGGCAGCTGGGAGGTTTTTGAAGATGCTTTGTATGATAAACTCTCACAAGAACCAATCCTAGCCTAACTGCCAAAATGTCTTTCTCCTAGGTAGGTTGAGTTGTTGAAGAAAGTTACGTTATGCAGGAACAGCAAAGTTAGCTTCCATATTTTTCAAACATTCAAGTTATCTTTGTATGTTGGCTAAACCACAAAGATAGGGATCTCTAGGAATTATGTATTTTGACTGCCTATGTCACAACTAGATACCAAAAGACAGTCATAAATCTCCTCATGAATATATCCACCCCCCTTACATGTTTTTCTGAAGAGAAAAAGGCAGGCTGTTTTACAGAAATACTTTTATTTATTTTGTGTGGCTGTATTAAAAGCTTTTGCTGTTTTGCAGACTTTTGTTTTTGTAAACTTTTATAATTTTTACTGTTTTTTCCTCCCATAATTTATTTCAGAGGAAACTAAATGTTCGAGATCTAGTCAAACTGAAAATTAACCATATGGTTTATAGTAGCAATTTTAGCGGGCTATTGAGAAAATGCTATTTAATGTTTCTGCTGAGTGTACACAGCTATGCTACTTTACAATTAGAAAAATATTGTATGTGAGGAAAATACTGAGAGTTTATCATGAAAGATACCACCTGTACCTGGTGAGAATTTAGATGAATTTTAAGTTGTGTTTCATGATGACAATGAAGATTAAATTATCAGAAATGTATATGCATGTCAGATCTAATACTTTTGTATCTGAATGTCTTATAAGAAGACTGTGTAAAAAGGTAGGAAACTATAGAATTCTGTCTGAGGGTAAAAGATTGATAGTATTCAATTCATTTGGTTAGTTGAATGTGTAACACTAGAGACCTCTTGCTATAGTTTCCAAGAAGAAACTTTCTGTAGGATTTTTATATTAGGCTTTGGAAGTTCAGCTCCACGTCAAGTATCTAATAGCCCAGACGTACAATGCAAGAAAGCAGTAATTCATTGCAGGTCAGCAAAACCATTTTCCCCCTTCCACTGTTCATCTTGCAATCCTTTCTGGATACTATCTTTCCAGGTTCCACCTAATATAGAATAATGTTATGTCACACACTTGGGACCTTGTCTTGAAACTTTACTGGCAACCACCCATCTGCCAATCTACCTTCTCTATCATTTTCTGAGAATTTTTTTCACAAGATCTTATGTTTGCAAGACAGTAATGAGCTTTCAGCCATGATGTCCATAGATTTGGTTTCTTCTCACTTCATTTTTGCTCTTGTATTCCTATGACCTTTCTTTTAGTCGTTACTTCTGCATAGGAATCTGAAGAGATTTCAGTCTTAAACACTCTCTCTTAAGAATATTGCCAAATCTCTCCTATATTCCTTTTTAACTTCAATCTCCCAGTTTCTTATAAATGAGGACAATGATCTGTTTCTTCTCCCTCCCAAACCTCATTCTTAAAGGCTGATTGAAGACTCACCCTTTGGAAATCAGATGTTCATGCCTTTTTTACACAAACTTGTACTGATTTGGCATTTTGCCTGGCCAACTACATAAAGACAAATTTCTCTTCCTATTGCAGATAGTCAGTATAGGACTCCTCTTTAGATAACTAAGAAAGATACTAGCATTAGAAAGAGATAAGCTCAAGGCACATATGTTTCAGGAAGATGGAAAGGTGTTTTGCAAGTGAAATGAGTTTGTATGCTTGTAGGGAATATTCCTCTAGATTTCTGTAGTGCATTGAGGACTTACCCTCTCCTGTCAGGTAGCAGAATGAACTGTACCTAAGGAAAGGAAGGAAGAAGGGAACATCTCCTGTCAATCAGTGTATGTTTCTGTTGGGTATTTTTCCTTGAGAAAAAGGAGAGTATTTATTCATTAATATGCATGTTTTCCTTCTCAGTATAGTGGGAGACCCAGCTGTTGGTCTATTAGGGTTATTCTGATTAGCATCTCACATTCCAACTCTTTCACTGAAGAGTTTACACGCTTGCCAGACAGCTGGAATAAAGGTTGCTGAATACATAATAACCTGAATATGAGGAAATTTTATTTCCGACTGTGAAGTGAATCTTTTAATGGCAGCTTTGCTGACCCCTTATTGACTGTTACTGTTAGAATAACATTAAAATTGCATTGCAGACTAAATGCATAGGTAAATAATCTTTCACCTGTTAAAAGCAAAGTCTTGTAAGTCGTTAATGTTGCTTTATATTTGTTTACCAAGTCTTTTCTAACTTGACAACAATGGAAATCTTTTCTGAAGGGGTTCTCTGGAACTTGTCTTCATGTGATGCCGTAAAGATGACAATCATTAGAGATGCTTTGTCAACACTAACAAACGCTGTGATAGTGCCACATTCTGGATGGAACAGTTCTTCATTTGATGATGATCATAAAATTAAATTTCAGACTTCCCTAGTTCTACGCAATACTACAGGATGCCTGAGGTAATTTGCTGTTATAGAAGAGTATTGCTCTTTTTACAGAGTAATTGTGTTATCCAGCAGGTCATTTTATATTTTAAATTTTAAGACAAAATAGCTGTTGCATTCTATAAATTCCATTCAGGCAGCTGTCATATTTGTATTTTTCTCTGTTAGAAGAATATGAAAAGTACAAAGTTAGTCACTGAAAAATGTTAATTATAATGACTAGTAGTCAAATTTTTGGCTGTTTTCTGTACACATTGCAAACAATCATTGCACTTTTCCCCCGTTACTGCAATTTTTGCATTGTGTGTACGCCTCATGAATTTTATTCAGGAAAAACAGTGTGAATTTGGTGATTCTTTAATACTGTATACATCTAAAAATAGTATATGTATATGTGCGAGTAAAGAAATGTTTGACTAATCCCTTTGTGGATTTCTTAAACAGCAATAAGAATAATAAAATATGAAACTAAAACATATGAAAAGAGAATTCAAAGACCAAGGGTAGTATATGAGCTGTTTCTGTTCGTTTGTAGGTTTGCTTATCATTTCAATATATTACATTTCAAACTGTCTTCCATTAAACAGCACATTAAGGCCATTATGTTTAAATAGAAGCACTAAAATAGTTTTTATTTTCTTGTAACCATTCTATACTCCTGAATATTTTTATAAGCTACTTTTTTATTTGTTGGGTTATTTTTCAAGACCACAAGTTTCACACTGCTTTTGAACATACAGTGATAGTATGATGTCTAGAGAATACAATACCAGCACAATGTCTGGAGAATACACACCTCTACAGACAGGCACAGTGACTTTTTCTTAGCAGTAGTACCAGTTTCAGCGTGCATCTAATCAGCACATAAAGTTCAGGTTTTACAATGTGGTTGCTTTGCAGGCAAATAATTGTCTACACACCCTTTTGCTACTTATTCTAAAGCACAGTGCATTCTTTTCCTTCCCTATACTCTACTTTATGCTTCTGTCTATGTATCGGTATTACAAATGTTAAATGACACTGCGCCATGGAACAGCAGATCAGTGAATGGATGCAATTCTAAGAAGTAGTAGCAAAGGGTATTCTTAACAAAGACAAGCTCAACCACCTATACCACAGCATAAAAGCCACAAGTTTGTGTTAGTATGATAGAGAGGGCTTGGAATGGAAGTGTCTGTGAGAAAGGGTTTCTATGCATGGCTTGTTTTGTCAATGAGTCAATTCTGTCTCGAAATTACAGGTTTGAATCATTTTCATCTTTTATAAACATTCAGGTGGGGGGGGTTGCTGCACCCACTACAGAAGTTAAAAGCAAACATATATTTATTATTATTTTATGTTTAAAAAAAACAAACGCAAGCTTCTGCAAAGTATCTGGTAAAATTATTGCATGTATGTCTATCTGTGAATATACTGTGTTCATTTGTCATTTCAACCCTTTAGGAATCTAAGTTCTGCAGGTGAAGAAGCCCGGAAACAGATGAGGTCGTGTGAAGGGCTGGTTGATTCACTGCTGTATGTGATCCACACTTGTGTGAACACATCAGACTATGACAGCAAGGTGTGTGCACGTTTCATCTAAGTGATTTTTAGTGCTGAACCGTATGTCTGATTTGATCTTTTGAGGTTTTTGTACTGTAATTCCTCACTGTGATGTGTTTCATACAGCTAGTCTTCTCTCCCAACCCTAATTTAATGATGCACTATCAAATTTTGTTGTATAATGCGGTTTAATTTGTTCTGCACTTTTCATTTTTCTCAGTGTTGACATATTCATTCTTTAATAATAAGCTCTTGTGCTTTGTATTTTCAGGATACTTAAAATAAGCCACCATTGTAGAGATGACTGTTACAGTTTTCATTTTCGAGAATATCAGGAGATAAATTGCAGTTTTCCCAAAGAAGCAGATGTGGCAATGCCCAAGGCCCAGAATTAGAATTTGGTGCTTGTGTTTCAAATGCCTGTTCACCTGTACTTAATTTAGTTTGCTTTATCATATATCAGAAAGCAACAGGTTACTTAACATCTTTATGGTTTGGTTTCAGACAGTGGAAAACTGTGTGTGTACCTTGAGAAACCTTTCTTACCGTTTGGAACTGGAGGTGCCTCAGGCACGTCTGCTAGGTATCAATGAATTGGATGACTTGTTAGGAAAAGAATCACCTAGCAAAGATTCAGAGCCAAGTTGCTGGGGGAAAAAGAAGAAGAAGAAAAAAAAAACTACACAGGAGGATCAGGTATGGCCTTTTCTTTGTATTACAAATATATCACCTACTTAGCTAATGCTGGGGGAAAGTACATAGCTTGAAGAAAAACTACCATAAGTTGAATGAAAATATAGAGGTTTCTTGTACTTACAAATTTGTGTTCACTTCTCAGTGGGATGGAGTTGGCCCTATACCAGGATTTTCCAAGTCTCCTAAAGGGGTAGAAATGCTATGGCACCCATCTGTGGTAAAACCATACCTAACGCTTCTAGCAGAAAGCTCCAATCCAGCTACTCTTGAGGGCTCTGCAGGATCTCTCCAGAATCTTTCTGCAGGCAATTGGAAGGTATCTGAATTCCTACTCTTCTTCCTATAGTTAAATTTTCACTGTTCTGTTTTAATAAGGTATTGAATGGGTTTAGGGAGAACCAGGTAATTTTCTAGTACATGCATATCAGTGTTTCTGTCTAACGTGTCATTAGTGCTTATGCACTATGGAAATGTAATTTCCACAGTGAAAAGCAATGTCAAAGATGGTAGGCAGGAAGAGCAATCTGGAAACTGGCCTTGAAATTGGTACCACTTATTTTAAATAAACAGAAGAATCTTTATTCTGGTGCATGTTAGAGCCAAAAAAAACCTTACTGCTGTGAGTTCTGGTGGGAAGGTACTGTCAAAATAAGACCAGTGCCAAATAAATATGTATACTATACAGTAATAACACTTCACAAGATCAGGACTATGGTACTCTATATTAATTGGTTCTGAGCATAAATAAGTTTTTTTCTGTTTTTTTCCATACATTCTTGCTTATGACCTTCATGTACATAACATTAATAGTGTTCTCATGTAGTGCTGTTGTAACATATTGTATTTGTCACAGAGATTAAAAAAATGTTAATTGCTTTCTTTGCTGTAGATAAACAGATAAAACTTTTTCATTTTATGCCTGTTTTAAAGTTGGTCCTAAAAAGAAATAAATACTGTTCCCTCTTTAATAATTTGTCATCTATTAAGTTATTTTTTCTGTTAGATCCCTTTCTTTAAACATTGCTCCGTACCAGGAATGAGTGAAAAAATAGCAGAGAATCAACACTTTTTACTAATAAAAAAGATATGCATTTAACATATCGTTACATTGTTTTTCATTCGAAGACTTTCCCTAAAATACTTAAGAATTACAATTTAATAAGAGATCATTTCAGTTAGAATGTTCTACTAGATATGAGAGTAACTGGAGTTTGATTACAGTTTGCAGCATACATTCGAGCTGCTGTAAGAAAAGAAAAAGGTCTGCCAATCCTTGTGGAACTGCTGAGAATGGATAACGACAGAGTTGTTTCATCTGTGGCAACTGCCTTAAGGAACATGGCATTAGATGTTCGCAATAAGGAACTTATTGGTAAGTACAGAACTGTACTGAATAAAGCACGGTTACCAATACGTCAGACCTTTATTGAAAGAATACTAGGATGAGGTTCTACCAATAGAAATAGCATACTACGTCGTGTTACTTGTCTCACAGAAATAAATCTTTTTGACAACAGTAGCTTTTCAGAGTAGCATTGTCATTTCAGTTTGTCTTTAGCCATCTTGCATGGTGATCTCTTTACAACAGATTGAAGTCACTTCAGCCAAACTAAACTGGACAGGAAACTGGCAGTACAAAGTATGACTGGAAACACAGCTCTACTTCCTTGGAGCTAAATAGTAACTTTCTCAGAGGGCTTCAAGGTCCCTTACGTGTTCTAAGAGAATAGGGCAGCCCCACTGTCGTTACATCAGTAAATACTTGATTTAACAGTATTGGATAGGGAGAGAGGGGGAAAAATTCCTCTCCTGGTGAAGTATTTCTACCAAGTCACGGATATAGAGCAGTATATATGTGCCTATGCTGAATTAAGTAATCAACAAGGGTGCTTCCTAGAAAAACTTAGTTTCCTGTTTGTCAGCTTTAATATTTAATACTTTAAACACTTGTCTATGCCTTTCTCATCTAGCATTTTAATAAAAAAAAAAAAAGGCAAATATTTTTCCTGACTTGGTCAGGAATCTGTCTATTAAGGCAAGTGTTGAACATGCCTCACTCAGCTTCAGACTCCTATACCCTAAGTTAACCCTACTAACACATGTCAAGGTATAAAGATGTTTGATTTTTGCTACAGAAGAATTTTCTATGTTTTAGGCTACCAGAGTAAGTACATAAGAGCTATTTATACAGATAAGAGAGAGTTGCTCTCAAAAAGATAGTAAAACTCTTTCAGCTGCATTTATACATTTCTGGAGCTTCACCATCTAGGACGTTTAGGACATGTTTTCTTGCAGAGTAGGTATTATATCCATTAAAAATTGGTGGAAAAATAAATCGGGTCTTTTGTTGCATCGGCCATATAGAGGTAATACTCAGGTGATATACTTTTCTCAGGACTTTCTTCCCCTTCTGGCAGAACTTTTCAGTTCAGGAGCCACCTGTTTTCTCCTTCACCTGTCTTCTCTCCCTGTCAAAGCTTTACCTATCAAAGAATTAATGGCTTTCCACATGTAAAATATTTTGAGACATGAAGTGAATCATAAGTTACCCCACGCTGGTACCCTATTTTTTGCAACTTTATCACCATTGGTAGGTGCAGGGCTAATGGTTTTACATGGTCTAAACTCTGGGGAAAAAAATAATGTTATTTTAAAAAGTGGGTACTGCAGCAAGTAAAATATAAATTGGTATATGCAAGTGTGTGTTTGTGAGCTTGCCAAAAGATTGGCTGTGACAGAATACTACTGTATACAACGTAGTTGGTGCTAGTATTCCAGTATGTTTGAAATGGAATTGCTTTTGTTTGCAGAATTTGTTAATTTCTTTGGGGATTTTTTTCCTCAGGCATGTTATGCAAATAGATAGCTAATGGCTTTGAGTAAAGCTTATCCATTGAGCACCATTATGTACAAATACATTTATTCAATAAAATCATTTATTGAATTAATAATCATTTAATTATCAGCATAGCCTAAATAAGAAAAATATTTACGTTAGCTTTAGTTAATTTCCTTTGTTTGCAGTGTGATTATTCCTGTGCATCAGTCAGTAATTGAAATTGAAAGAGCTGAGATCTGATCTCTTGGAGGTAACAAATAAGGTGAACAGAATGTCTGAAAGGAAAGCTGTAAGCTTTGCTGTAAGCAATTGCTGTAAGGATTTCGTTAACCCTCCCATAAATGAAGCTTAGGCATAAACACCACTCCTTGAATCATACAAAATAATGTAATGTTTTCTTTGAATGACTCTGTTTTCTCCAAATAATCACCATTTCCAAACGCTTCAGTTTTAATAAAAATGCAGCTTGTTTCTCATGTTCTTAAGCCAGAGGGGGGAAAAAATCAAAAATTGATCTTTAGTCTCACTTGACCATGTAAAGTGCAAGTTCTTGGAATTTTTCTGTTTTTGATCCTATGTTCCATTTTATTCCTTTCAGATGCAATTTATTAATGAGTCCTAGAATTTCAACTCTTAAGTACCAAAATGTATTTTCTTACTTGATTCTGTTGATGGGTTTTTATAGGTAAATATGCTATGCGAGATCTGGTGAATCGACTTCCAGGAGGCAATGGTCCAACCATATTGTCTGATGAGACTGTAGCAGCAATCTGCTGTGCTTTGCACGAGGTCACTAGTAAAAACATGGAAAATGCCAAAGCCCTTGCTGATACTGGAGGAATAGAAAAACTGGTGAACATAACAAAAGGAAGAGGTGACAGGCAAGTAGGCAACACACTTCATACCTAAATGCTTTCTCTATTCCACTTCGAATGTTTAAGAATGCAGGAAATGGTTTGGGTTTGTTTGTTTGTTTTGTCTTTTTTTAACTCACAAAAAAAAGGGGGAGAGATCTGTTTTTGCAGTCCTGATCTGAGTAGCTATCAGAGTCTGAAGCACACTGGGACAGGAGAGGCAGTTGGTATGGTACCTGCCATTCTTTTACAGTCTATTCTTTAAAGCTTTTGGAGACTTTTACAGTTGCAGACAGCAATCACGTTAATGGCGACTATTCAGGTAGAATGGTATTAAAAAACTTTTCTTCTTTTAAACATCTACATCATTAATGGAATATTTGGAGCCTTTCATAGTCAGAGTATTTTGACACCTTTGTCAGGATGCATCACAGTAACTCCTAATTATATGTAGCATGGCCAGTTGTTAAGTTGTGAGGAAAGCTTGCCCTACCGAGCAGTTTCCCTAGCCAGTGGGATTTTCTGGAATAGGATTGCAAGGCAAGTGTTGATTGATCAGATCTGTCTCTCTGCAGACTGATTCAGGTATAGCTGTGTCATGGAGCCTGGTGTGCTCGGGATTTTGTTAGCTGAGCTCAGCATAGGGCTTTATCAGACATTGTGTTTATGTAATTGTACTAAAAACTTTCAAAACTGGATAGCTGAGGATCAAGGAACAGGAGCATAAATGGCTCCTGAGTTGTGCACCATCAGCACAGCACAGTTAGTGCAGCCTCAGGGGACCCCATCTGGTCAGCATCTCTGATTTGAATTCCTTGGCATACCTGATGGAACTCAGATTAGCAGGACTCTTGTGTAAACCAGAATATCTCAGATCTCCTTTTTATGGATAGCAGAAAACTGATTATGTGTTCAGCCCTGTGTACTATTCCCAGTGTTTCATCAGATGGCAAGGAGGAGGAAAGGATCTCCAGCTATGGAGAAGTTGGTCTGTGTGAATTAAACGTACTGCATTTTTAACAAAATCTGCCTCAAAAAGAGAGTGTGGACTGCATTTTCAGTATCCACAATTTATGACGCTTCATGTTTTCAAAGCACAGATTCAACTGCAGCTGTGACTACAGTGGTCCTTTATATGACTGTTGTTGTGGAGATGACGTGTAAAGTAGCACTTACAACTATAAGGGAACGGGGTACGCTGAACAAATTTAAAACACGGGGAAAACAGCCTCAGGTTGTACCAGGGGAGGTTTAGATTAGATGTCAGGAAGAATTCCTTCACAGAAGGGATGGTTAGGCATTGGGACAGGCTGCCCAGGGAAGTGGTGGAGTTGCCATTTCCTGGAGGTATTTAAGAAAGGTGTGGATGTTTAGTGGTGGACTTGGTAGTGTTAGGTGACGGTTGGACTTGATGATCTTATGGGTCTTTTCCAAGCTAAATGATTCTATGAAAATTTTTCAAGCAGAACTGTCTACTCAATGACTGACACTATAAACTGCAGTTTTTTCAGCATTTTTCAGTCAGGCTTTTCTTTCAGAAAGTGTATTTGGATGAATCTTTACACTGATGGAAAAAGGCGTATGTTTCACATAGGTGTCATGCTGTGGCATTTAATTTCAAATCACTGCTTTGGTACTACTACCATTTCTCTTTAAAAAGATGATGTGATTTTATTTTTAATAATAGCTAGAGCAATTTTCCTAGCCTTGCTTTTGAGAATGGAAAGGTGTTTCAGTATGTTTTCAGTATGTTTTCAGTAGTGCAACACAGAACTAGAAACCAAGTCTCAGTATGAGGTTGTCTGGACACTTTCAATACTAGCTCCCTTTAATTCATTGTTATCCTACAGTTACGAACCTTGTGTAAAGATTTCAAGTATACAATCTCAGTTTTTATGAAATGTACTAAACAATGTTTCTTATCATGGTTTTTTATTTTTGTAGATGATGACAATCTGTATTTTTCACGTGGGTGACCTGAAGAGAGAATTTCTAGGCTAGAGAGGGAAATAATTGTCATGCTTTATCTGTCTCTGCACCAGCCTGTTTGTTTAGACTGCTGACACAGCTGTGCTCACGCTGCTGTAATGCAGGCATGCATTACTGAGACCCGGAGAGATGACCTGACTTGCTTCACAGCTGCAAGGTTTAGGCTGTTCCCTAGCTCACAAATATTCTGTTGAAGTGGAGTTTATGCTTTCTACTAATGTAATATTCCTTATTTCCTTAGATCTTCACTGAAAGTTGTCAAGGCAGCTGCCCAGGTACTGAATACGTTATGGCAATACCGAGATCTCCGTAGCATTTATAAAAAGGTAGATTACAAAAATAGCCTCCACTGGAAAACAGTTCTACAAAAACTGTTAATTTAATGCAAAGCAATTTATTTTGTTCTCTTCTTTTTACCACTCCACAGGATGGATGGAATCAGAGTCATTTTATTACACCAGTATCAACACTAGAGCGAGAGAGATTCAAATCGCATCCTTCTTTATCAACAACAAATCAGCAGATGTCACCTGTCATACAGTCAGGTCAGTCAAGACACGAAAAGAGATTTGCCAAAGGGGTACCTTGTGTCTCATTTTCAAACTCCAATAGCCCTTCCGCACCAACATGCGAAAGAAGTTCTTCACGGTGAGGGTGACGGAGCACTGGGACAGGCTGCCCAGGGAGGTTGTGGAGTCTCCTTCTCTGGAGATATTCAAGGCCCATCTGGGCAGCCTGCTCTAGGGAACCTGCTTTGGCAGGGGGGTTGGACCCAACAATCTCTCGAGGTCCCTTCCAACCCCTTCAATTCTGTGATTCTATGATTCTTTTGGTTTATTTGTCATCCTGTCTAAAACATGGAGGCCATGCTGTGTCTCCTCTGTATTTAAACACATAAACAACACCGCACAAATATTTCGTGTTCTCTGAATGTTACCTTAGCTGATATTATTGTCAGGTTCCATATCCCCCACAGTTTGTGAGGTGTCTCTACAACAGCATTTTAGTTTGGATAAGAAGCACTTTGCAGCCAATCTCCCCGTTTACTCCTTAATGCCATTCAAAGTGCAGACAGTCTCAGGATGTGTGAATTGTGTTCCTTTTGGAAGAAACTAAATCAGATGGTGTGCTTCCAGAGCAACGATGTACTCTGTCTGATGACAGACATCCAGTCTGCAGGACAAGATTAGGTTTAGGCCTAAGTAAAATCCTCAGAGTGTACAGTGTAGACATCTGGATTTTGCCACCTTTGCCTTCTACAAAGCCACTCCTTTTGTGCTGCATAACATGGCAGGGTAGATGTAGCCTCACAGAACAGGCGTACTTAAAAGCATGTAAAGAAAATACATCAGCAAGGAACCTATTTTTGTTCCCTGTAATGTTCCATTAGGATGAGCAAGACAAAATAAAAAATATCTTTCTTTTCTGACTTCTTCTCATTTATCGTAGTAATCTCCCCTTTGTTCCTTTAACTTTTCCAGGAGTAGGATTTAGATGTTGGACAGGGCTGATGTACAAGGCTTCAAGTAGGTTTTGTATACTCTTCATTTAGCATTTTATTTTATCCAATTTTCCTTTCTATTTTTGTGTGAATAGATCTCTCTTAATACTGAGAAATACGTATTTACCATGACTGCTACCACAGACCAGCTCCTATAATACAGTTGTTTAATTACTACTTTTTATAAAAGGAACAGTCCTCACATGCTCCTTCATGACATGGGTGAATGAAAAATAGACTCAGACAGGAATTTATTTTGCTATAAGCAGCACACCTATAGTGACTAAGGGAAAGAAAACATCTTTCATGAGCATAGTTCCCCTCAACCACCAATGTGCAGGACTGATTTCTTTGTCTAATATCATACAACAGCAGACTAGAGTTAACAGTTCCAGGGGATTTTGTAATTCTGATCTTACTGTGTTCCTCATTCAGTTTTCTCCCAGCCCTTTGGGATTCCAAGAAATTGTCCCAAACAAATACCCCTTTGTCATTCTTGAACAATGTGATACCAAAGGCAGTGTTTACCTTTACACCTAGTCACCAAGTTGCACGTACTGGCATCAAAATAACATCTTGAACTTGGAGGACTGTTTAAGCTATGTATCTACAGACAGAGCCAAAAATATCTTCTCAAAATAAGCAATGACAATGAAGCAAATACTGCTTCAGTAAAATCTAGACGGTTCCCTCAGCCTAAGTGTAAAAGGGTATTCCAAATCCTCATCTCAGAGCTTTATCCCCCTAAGATATGCTAATAGAATGACTCTGTTGCTCCAGTTCTGTGAACTACAAGTAGGAAGTCAGAGGAGAAGTTCTAACATAATATTCAGAGGCTTCAAAGAGAACTTAGGGTTTTTTTTGTTTTTTAAATCCTAATAGGAGGTGCCTGTTTTTCTGTTCCAGAGTATGAACAAGCTTAAATTATTATGGTGGAAGTTTGGTGCATAAAACATATACACAATGAGCACTGTGGCAGCAGCCTTGCAGATTACAGCGTACACAGTAGATGCGTGGTAGAACAGTTACACTTGGTCTGTAGCCATTGTTCTTTGTTACAGTCACTTGATTGTACGTGTACCATTATTAATACATACATTATATTGAACAGTTTCAGAATTTTAATAACGCCTCAAAAATTAACCTTTAAAGCTATGAATACACTAGGAAAAATATCAGTAATTAAACTATCCATAATAGCACAAAACTGTGAGATATGATCTAATGGACATGGCTAGTGGAAGAAGATATTAATATTTTGAAGCAAAATTTCTAGAATTTGTTTTTAAGTACGTAAGTCAACAAAACAGTTGTCTGTGAAAGAGAAAAGACTTAGCAGAACAAACTGTTTACACCTGAAGTAGAGATTCAGTTGTTCACTGTAACACCACAAAGTAATCCGTTGTTTTTATCTTACAATGGTTGTCAGCCAACTGGAGCTGACCGAATGGCCAAGATTCACTTCTGCATGCTAATGTAAGAGCAATAATACAAGTCTGCATGTGGATCACTTCAGCCAGGCATACTGTAAAGTTTTCTGTTCCTGTCTCAGGTGATATGGTAGACTTGGAGATTTTATTTAAGTACAGCTTACATAAAATCATAAACTTTAGCAAACAAATGAACAATTACATTTGTATTTGAGTAGCTGTGCTAAAGAAAATTCTCACAATTTCATATGCAAAATGAAATGGGTAAAGTTTCTTGCTTTAGTTGTAAGCGTTATGGAGTAATGACTCACTGTAATACAAAGTTTAAATGATAATTTAATGATATGTTGTTGATAGCTTTCATAATTGGTGTTCTCCATACAGGAAACGCTGTGTAACTAGTTTTGTCCTTTACACACAAGTTTACACACTTCATTTGCTAATCCTTGGGGAAGGAAGGGATGAGGAGAGAAGAGAGAAGGTTAGGTCTGAGAAAGGCTTTTATTGCACATACTGGTAATTTTTATTTTTTCATCAGTTGGCAGCACATCTTCATCACCGGCCTTATTAGGAATTAGAGAACCCCGCTCTGAATATGATAGAACACAACCTTCTATGCAGTATTATAATAACCAAGGCGACGTCATTGCACATAAAGACATATATACTGGTAAGATACTTGTTAGGTGAACTCTTCCCTCGGGGTGTTCAAGGAAAGGTTGGACGTGGTGCTTAGGGACATGGTTTAGTGGGTGACATCGGTAGTAGTGTGATAGTTGGACCAGATGATCTTGACGGGCTTTTCCAACCTTAATGATTCTATGATTCTCTTCCTTATATAAGGAGTTTATACAACCATAATATGGACAGTTGCATTAGCAGGCCTGTTACTACTTAATGTTGTTTTCCATTTTTATTCATTTATATTCACTGCATGAAGAACAGAAGAGGTTTTTCATCTCTCTGCTATTTTCTTTAAAATTGCACACATTACCAGAATAAGAGGAGATCCAGTTTATATACTGGAAGATGAGGTGTTTGGAAATCTCATTTTAGTTTAAAAATCTATTACAGAAAATTGTTTTATTATGCACATTATATTATTATAACCATACATTATATATGTGTGTGTGTATAATGTTATTGTATTATAAAACCATACCAAGATTTCATATTTTCCCTGATTTTACCTTCCCCTTCTTACTATTTGATACAAGTCACAAAATAAGAGATGACAGTAAATAGGGAGAAAGAAATTTTTTGAATTAAAATTAGTCTGATAAGTAAAAACAGCAGCACAAAAAATTCCTCAGTTTTAATTTAGCTACTGCTGAGAGATAAAATTCACTTGTATTTTATTATTATATTATTAGTAGACTCTAAAATCTGAAGACTTGATTGTTTGGGTGCTACATGTTTTTTTCTAGGTAATATAAGAGTAAATAGACAAAAGAATAAAGGTGGAAGTTTATGTCATTAAACTATTTTCTCACAGGTTCCAGCAAACCTTCACCAATTTACATCAGTTCCTACTCCTCACCAGCAAGAGAACAAAATAGACGGCTACAGGTAACTCTGAAATTTTATTTTGAAATGATACTGCTAAAAAGACTCAGCCTATGGTGTTTTAATGGAACTTAAAAGAGTTTGAGTATATTTTGTAATATCAGAGTGTTTTGGGTAGAGCGTATCTACACCATTTTTAATCTGTTATTGGGCATTACTGTACTTAAAAGTACATAAGCTATTGCCAGTTTATTATTTTGTTTTCTTTTTATAGTCACATATTTTAGTGACTAACCGTGTTTTGTTATGGTTGGGTCTGAGACCACTCCTCTGACTTGACAGATATGTTTGGTAGCTATGGTCAGGTTCTGTATTTTTTATGGATGCTCTAAAAATACTACTTTTGGAGAGCTACTAGCTTCCTAGTGAATGCAGGAGGAGACATGCAGGTGGACTTAGAAGTTTTTCCTGCATTAGATTCGTTTAAACCTTAGCTACATTCCGCGGAGGTTTGAAACATTTGTTATTGTCATCGCTGGTAGCGCTACACTAAACTTTTTAGGGAAAGGTTGTGTATAATGCATGAAATGTTTGAAAACAAGTATTTTCTCTGTTAAGTAAATTTTTAAAAATTATTTTTCTTCCACTTTGTCAACAGCATCAGCAATTGTATTACAGTCAAGAAGATACCAACAGAAAAAACTACGATGCATACAGGTTATATTTGCAGTCCCCACATAGCTATGAAGACCCATACTTTGATGATCGAGTTCACTTTCCTCCTGCTTCAGATTATACAACACAATATGGACTGAAATCAACCACAAATTATGTAGACTTTTATTCCACCAGACGATCTTCTTATAGAGCAGAACAGTACCCAGGTTCACCTGACTCCTGGGTGTAGCATCAAAGGAAGAAAACAGTATATTTCTCATTTTGCTTGAGAAGAAATGGAATTGCCTCATTTGTTGCTTTGGTTATGAAATGTGAAAGTGAAATAAAAGAAGGAACAAGGAAGTGTTTTGGTTTTGGAGGTTTGGTTTTGTTTTGTTTTTTTGTTTTGTTTTTGTTTTTTTGAGTGAGGAATTGTCAGGAAGAAAAACTGGAAGGGATGGATTTTTTGCTCTGTTTAGATGTTAGGTATAATTACTTGTAGTTCCTGTAGTCTGGTGAGGGTGTGGGCGATGTGATGAGAGGTTTGAGAATTGAGTAAAATGAATTTGGAAAGTGTGTAGGTCAGAGCAAATTAAAGCTGATTTTTTTATGTGAATAAAAGTCTTGTTCTGATAGTTTGTACAGAAAAAATAAAACGGATGCCCTTGTTTTATTGCTATTACTAAATGTCAAGATTGTATGCTATTATGTTGTGTAAATTTCTTTCATTGGTGTAAATATGAAAAATGCCATGTTGGTTCAAAGTGCCATCCATTTGTAATGCAGTGTGTCATTTTAAAAGGAATTTGAAACATCATGCACAAAAAAAAAATCCAAGAAAATGTTATAAATTAAAAAAAAACTTTTTAAAATTAATAGTGTAATTTTGAAGCACAAAGTCTAGTTCAGTATATCTACACCTCTCCCATTCCTTGCCTATTTCATAAAAAAACTTCACTGCCATTTTCTATGCACATGGAAGAATAATAAATATGGAAGTCTCATCCATGGAAAAGTTGTTCCCTGTTCTTTTTATTATTATTTTCTGTGTGGTATTCAAAAACAAATACCATGAATGTGAAGTCTGATCATATGTTTTAAGCAGGTTAAATATATCAAAACCACTTCGGCCATTCAACAGTGCATATATTCCAAATTTGTCAGGCTGGCATACCAAGGTGTGAAACTATGTACTTGCCTCCCTTTAGTCCCTAGACTAGTATTTTTACTTTAGATGCAGGTAATCAAGATATTTCAGAACTTTATCATGTTTTCTTTCCACCACTTCTCTATTCCTCCCCTTCCTACCCCCCAAAAAATTAATATCTTCTTGCTTTCAGAGAAAGTGTAGTCTCCACATTGGCTAAATTCTCCTTGAATTTATTTATAATTCAAATCATTGATTATTTTAAGTAACTACATCATGTACGTTCCTCATTCTGCAGAATCTCTTAACTTCATAGCGTTCATAATTATTGTTCCCCATCGTTGCAATTTTCTTCAGTTTCCAATATTTGCAAATAGCCTGATTGCATCAGTGAAATGATAAAAGGTAAGCAGAACTGCTCCAAGTTTAGATAACAAGGCAATTTTTCTGTACTTGGTTGGGCTACCTCTGCCTCCTGATTGTACAACGGGTAAGAAATTAAGGGGTAAACAGCCCAGTAAAAGTAACAAGTTATAGCTTAACTTTTTACACAGCTATGACATTGCCCAATGATTGCAGTGTGATGTGTTGTTGAGGGTTGGTGCTGTGCAGATTGTGCCCTTTCTTTCCTAGAAGACATTTCTTTTCCTGTTAAGGGAGAAAATAGTTTCTATTTACTTCAGCTTGAGTTTGGCCAAATTACTCCTACAAGAAACACTGATCTTGCATCAAGTTTTAACTAGCTTCAGAGTCATGTACAAGCTTTGCTACACAGATTAATGCAGATCACTGTTGATTATCTGGTATGCCTATTACCTACTAAAGGTGAGCCAAGTATACTTAGTTGGTATTTCATTGTCCCAGGAAGATTTAAATTAGCTGTAGACGACACAACAGTAGACTGACAGGATCATAGTCTGTTCTATACATAGAAAATACATAGCCTGTATTGTCGTCTTTGAATCTGCTAATACCTCTCAAAAAAGCAGGTAATCAATGCAATATAGCAAACAGCTGTATGAAGGAATGATTTTTGAGGCTGTTTAATTTAAGATCAAAAGCAACAAGACTTGGGACATCACCCCATCTTCTGTTTCATTACATTTTCTTTTGTTTTTACTAGTCTTACTTGTTTATATATTTTTACACATTGCATCTTGGTGCTATACTCATTAAAATTATTACGTTGGTTAATTTCTCTTTACATGCAGTTTCAGACAATGTGTGAAAGCGGAGAAAAATAGGGCACAATTTAATTTCATTGTTCATTTTCACAGTGCAGTCTGGATTTGGGCCTATTTCAAAATGTCAGGAGCATAAATATAAGGCAAATGTTTTTAAAATCCACTGTATTCACAATTTTGCATTCAGATTGATAAGCCAGTGAGGAAGATAAAAGATTGTTTAACTTTTTAAAAGTCCATGTCTTAAGACAGGGTAATGCTGATTTGGAAGTTAAATAGTCATAGCACCCTGGAGAATGTACTTCTCTATTTCCATACTTAATCTGCAAATGGACTGAAAGAAGAACTAAACTGTATCAAAATCGGGGAGTTAAATAGTTTAATATTAGAACAGATTGAGAAGATGTACAGTGAGACTCAACAGCAGCCTTATACTTGTCCTTTTATGTAAATAACTCCCAAAGGGACAATGAAAAGCAGCACTGACCTCAGTGAGACAGTTATACTCACTAAATGCTGGAGAACAATAGGAAACAAGGGCTTAAATTAACATCTCTGTAATTCCCTATCTTGGATGGGGGAGGAGGGGAGAAGTGTCACAAAATATGCATTAAAAGGAGATTAATCCTAATGCAATTAGGATTATCGTTTAAGTGGCCTCAAAAAAAAAAAAATCCAGATCCTGGCCTTTACTCCTGCCTGATTAAGAAGTGTCCTCTGTGAACAATGTAGGAAACTTAAGTTATACGTGAGTTCAGAATGCTCAGCTACCATACCTGAAGTTTTAGTGAATCAATATGGTCCCCTTTCCTCGGAGGCTGCATCCGATGTTTTGACCACAGGCGTTTGCTCTGGTCAGCTGGGGATCTTGGCTGGTGAGCCACTTCTGCCTGACCGGGGTGTCACTGCTGCACAGAGTCCCCTGCAGATGAGCTTGCATGTAAGTGCTGCAGTCTTGCAGTGCCTTCTAAAATTTCTCCTGCATGCTCAGACAGATGCATGTTTTGGCAACATATCCTGAGAGAAAAACAGAGCAACTCCACTTACCATAGCACACAGCTTTAGGATATCTCCTAAAACATTAATTCAAGTAATATGCGTACAGCTATTGCAAGAACACCTAGCTGTGGCCTGACAACATCAGAACAACCTGATGAGTACATGTGAATTGCCAAATGAAATGGAACATTTATTTGCCATACCCACATTACTTTATGGGGTAGCCAAAGAAGAGAGACATGGATGAGCCTGATAGGAGCAAGATGAGCTATGCAAAATAAAAGCTTGCCTAAAAGGAGGACCATAATCATTCTAGAAAAAAAAAAAATTGGTCTTCAGACTATCAGTGCTGACAGACACTTGTTTAGTTGAAGAGAAGACATCCAATGACACTAGTCATTTGTACATTCTGTGTTTGAGTTTTCATAAGACTAATAAAAGGTAACAATGTGAACATCAATTAAAAAAAAAAAAGGCAAAAACCTGGGTTTGTGGCCATGGGTAAATTAGGGCAGCTGTGAACAATAATAAAGGGATTAGAAAGAAAGCTGTCATTCTGAGAACACTGGAGACCCGACATCTCTCATAGGTAGCACTAGGCAGAGAACATGGAGGAAGCTTCACACCACGGCACAAAGCAACACGAGGCTGGTGACGGGAGGGGCTGGCCAGGGCCAGCAGGAAATGCTCTTTACCAACACCCAGCCCGTGGTTTCTGGGAGAGGCGTGCATCTCCCGGCGCACAAAGACCACGACAAGAAACATGTAACCCTTATAAAGTTTTGTCACAAAATCATTTATATATAGATATATGATAGCTGTTAATTTGTATCTTCTATGAGGAAAGGCTTCATTTCTGGCTTCACCACTTACTTTACTCCATCAGTCCTTGGAACTGGATGATTACTGAAGTGTGGCTGCACTGCTGCTGTGCGCAATGTTACTTCTAACTCATCAGCACCCGGGGAGGCGCCTTTCCATCCTGCAGATTTAAAAAGACACTAGTCTTCATCAACAAGTAAATGGCCCTTTCTGGCAAAGCAGAGCTTGAGAATAACTAGCATTGAGCCGATGCTGCGCCTGCCTGCCTTCCGAGCAAACCTTGTCCTCTGCAGGCTGTGATCAAGCTGAATGCCAGCACAAACACAGTGGCATTAGGCATGGGCAGACTTCCAAAAGTCTAACGTATACAGGACTATAAACACGCTAAGAGGAGAAACTGCTATGTTCCTCCTATAAACTGGAAGGAGCAACAAAATTATTCATACACTTAAAATATGCAGGTGTGCCGTGTTATACCCTGTAGCATTAATTCAACAAATTAGGAATTAAAACTTGGTTAGGCTAACTGTACTAAAATTAGGTACTCAGAAACTTTTACATTGTAATGTGGTCCCTATTACAGAGATCATGGGAAAAAAAAAAGGTAAAGCAAGTAATTTTTAAAGATGATCTGAGGTAAGCTAGGAGAAGGTATTACACCTTTTGAGGTTCATGGAGATTGCTGACAGGAATAGCAATATTTTTTTCTGTGCCTTTTTTTCAGACACAAGTAGCTTAAGGTTGCTGGGATTTGAGAATGGAAAAACTGGCTGCTGTTTATGCATAGAATAAAGCTATTTTTTTTTCTTTTTTTCTTTTGGCAAGTGTGGCATTCATGGTCAGCAATCATGATGTCTTGAAAAATATGTTAGCTACAAAAGCTAATTTCTAAGAAGTTTTAAGATTTTTTGTTTGTTTTAAGTGTACAATGCCTCATTCACTAAGCCTTCTGCTGTTTGGATAGTTCATTGTACATTTTCATTTCTAGCAGTCTTCTTGTCTGTTTATTCAGTGTACTTCCTGATTAAATGTTCATAACCTTGTGAAAGAGTTGATGGTGGCTGGGTGAATTTAACAAGTCATCCAGAATCAACCATATTTCTACATTAGACTGCCCAATGTACATTTAAAAGAAATTGATGTTTCACTGAGTCAAACCAGGTTATATTATTATTATGCATAATTTGGAGATTAGAGAGTTCAAGTAAAAAGTTATATTCCTGTGTGATACTGTTTGCAATTTGAACCTTGCCGATTTCAGCTGATGGCCACGGAAATCCTTTTTTCTAAACTAAATCCATCTCCCTTTTGTCCCTGAAGTGATCTGATTTTTTTAATTCTTCAAATTCTTAAAAAAAAAAAAAAAAGTTTGTCTTTTGTTACAAATTAAATCATTGGTTCTGAGTTCAGTCCCCGGTAATCTCCTTTTTTGCTTTAGTTATTTATAGGTTTAAATCAGCAGCAGCTAATCATTTATGCTTCAGGAAAACTGGAATTATAGGAAGTATGAACACGAGTACAGTTGTGTTGTATTACCACGTAAGGTGCACAAGTTTAACATCAGCCATGAGATTTCCATTCCTCTAGCTCCTGAACAGCTCCTCAAAGGTAATATAGACATAGGTATTTCCCCACCAAAGAATTTAGACTCCCTAGACCTAATATTTCTTCAACTCACACTTAAACAGAGACCGAGTGAAGCTGAGCACCCTTTCTGCAGGCATTACTGCTACTACTAATGCCCAGTGCCTTGCTCCAGACAAAAGGCACATTCCTTCCCCAGGCTCCTTCCAGCTGCTGCCAAAAAGACAGCAGCAAGCAGGGCCTGAGCATATTTGACATACTCCTCAGACTGGTCCACAGGACAACCTCTCTTCATCTCTGCTTGGGAAATTATTTACTGCCATGCTACAGGAATGTAGAAGAGAGCCATGCAACTTGTCCCTTCAACCATTAAACAACAACAAAACCCACAACAGTTTAGCAGAGTTCTAAAAACAGCACCAAGGATACACAAACATCTTAAAGCACTTGTCTGCAGAGGGGACTGTTGCCAGCACAGTTGCAATTACATCACATGCTTGCATGGTGAGCATGATTATAGTAGCCTTTATTGATTATGACTATTAGCAAGCTCATTAGTGACATTCCCAGGTTGTTACTGTAATGCGACAGCCACTCATGTTTTACCTGGACTCATAGTGGCAGTTTAAAAAAAAAAAAAAAGAAGCTCACAGCTGGGCTTTGATTTGTGGTCATCCAAAGCAGCAGCTTAGTGCAAATTAACAGGAGTTCCTCTTTTATATATTCTTCCCGGATTGTTACTCTAGGTCCTGAGATGTACTGCTTTAATCATACGGGTTAAACATTTTTACGTCTTTTTTTATCATGTGCTACTACATTACATTAAAAAAGTCCATTAAAATAGGCCTCTTTTGTCTGAAGACTATGTAGTTAAGTCTGCCTGTCTCATCAACACCTTTGTGCATTCTGTCATTAACCTTCAGGAGGGAAGATGATAAAGAAACTGAGTTTGCTAGTGCTTAGGTTAATGACCTAACGTGAAATACAGAGTTACTAGAGATCATGAAAGCTTAAAAACATCAAGAGAATGAAAACAAATCTTTTGAGATTCTTACTGAGATTTATCTTTTTTATGTAGGACACATTAAGTTTACTCATTAAGCAGATTAAGAATAATTATTGAAATTCCCAGTATGTAGTGGCCATTATGATAAGAAACTGTAACTTTGATGTAAATCACTTTCTCATTTTCTTGCTTTATTTTCATCATTACCATTCGCGAAGCTCTTTGGTTTTTTTTAAGAAAATATCAGAACAGCAATCATATTTATCATCTTTATGAAAAAATGTAATATAAGCACAACCCAAATACCTCTATAGAAGGAGATCTGTCTAGCTTCTGAGCCATGTGTGTTTTACACATTTTATGTTGGGATATTTATTTTATCAATGCATTTTTCTCCTCTTCTTATTTTAATTTGATCATCAGACTATATTTTCATTTTCCTCTGATTAATAAATAGCACAAGGACTGAAAACAAAGGGCTGTGTCAAATGGGCTGTGAACTTCTAGACTTGGTTACATAAAATTATCTCCTGTGGGACAAGGTCAAATTAAGGGAAGAAACCGAACTAAATCTACTGTTTCTGTATTGGTGTATATAAAAAGACTGTCAAAAATTTTATTTTGGCTTTGTTGTTTTTTGTTTGGTTGGTTTGTTTGTTTGTTTTTTAAAAGCAAAGTAGTCTGTGTGTTCTGAATATTTTTACAGGTACAATTAATAACCTGTTTTTAACACGACAAAAACATGCAGCAGTGATTATTTGTTTTAAGCTAAATTAAAATTTGGCCATGCCTTTCCCCATAGGGGCTGAAATATTATGGAAAACGATATTGTTAGCACAGCCTGATTGATAAACATGCATCTTCACTAACTCAATGTGCCAGTTACAATCTAAGGAGGAGGAAAGGGAGATGCCGTTTGAGGAGTATATGGCAAAACAAAATGTGGGTTCTTTTGAACTGCATGGAAAACATAGTGGTTTTTCACCTTTTCAGACAGAAAAAGCTTATCTCCACAGCAGCTGTAAAGAGCATTGGAATACAGCTTCCTGTTTCTGCATAAGGACCAGCAAATACCTCATTTTCAAGCAGATAAAAAGAGGAAGAGAGATCGTGCATAAGCCTTAAAGTAGTATTTGTTCCAGTATAACACTGAGGCTAGTGTTCAGGGACTACTGCATATAGATAGCATTCACATATTTCTAGAAAACTCTTTCCATTGGAACCAGCCTAGTTGTGTCGGTTTTGAGCAACAACTGCAGGCTTCAAATCAAGGCTGATTCATTCAAACTGCCAATTTTCATTTTAAAAGGACCTTTCTAAACACAGGCAGCAAACAAAGAATACACAAACACAGACAGCTCACTGCTTTTCCCATTTCTGTTTTCTCATTGAGACAGAATCAGCTCTCACCAGTCACAAGTCATGACTTTTTAGCATCCACGTATCAGTCCTTGAAGCCAGGAATTCCCTCATCAGTCCAAAACCGTATGTTCTTCATTTCCTATTTTTTGACTGTCTTCCTACCCCACATTTTCCCTACCGTTGTGCTTATATATTCCTAATATATCACACTTAAAACCAAAAGAAAACAAAAAACATCTCATGACAAATAAATAGCGCATAAAATACTAAGCATAGCCAGCTTCTGTGTGCTCCACTCCACCCATACAGCTATGATTACGATTTTACATGCAGGATTGAAGAAGTGTTAAGAAACAACACAAACAACTATTTTCCTCATGCAGTAAGTCCCTCTTAAAAGAACTCGTTAACCAAAGCACCTGGAGACTAAACCTTTCAATGTATGCCCCTTTTTCTACACTCAGAATATCAGAAAATGTATGCTCTTTCCATTACCCATTTTGGCACAAAAGAAGCAAGGTCACAGCATAGATTTAATTTCAGGATAACTATGATTTTCCCACTTTAAAAATGTCCATATTCCAAGTTAATGAAAGGACTTGTCTGGTCTAAAATTTCTTCTCGATCCATCAACTGTCTTGTATTTACACCCCAAAACAGTCATCAGATAATTAAATAGGATTTATAGCCAACGGGTTGTAAATTGGTCTCGATACTGATTCATACCTGAGCTTGTAAATGATAAACCATGCCAGCTTTCTTTTTCACTAAAGCTGAGATACCTGCTTTCTTGTTTTTAAAGTGCAAATACTTTTTATGATTAACTTACATTCTTCCCAGCTCTTCTCAGGCAGCATCCTTTTCCTCTAGCTAAAAGGAACAGTGAATCAGTAGACTCCTGGTCTCCTGTTGAGAAAAGACAAACCATCCAAAGCACAACCACTCCAAAGAAAAGCGACCATGCTCAGCGGGATTCCAACATTCTTGCATGCCCTACAACTGGCAGGCAAGTCATGATGAGTTTTGTAAGGTTGATGTTTGCATGTATTTGTATAACCAGCAGCACCTCAAGCAACTCAATTAGTATGACTCATACAAACGCTTGCTCTTGTCCATATGCAATTCTTTACAGACATCCATGGTGTTGTCTAAGAAGAAAGGGCTTCAGTGAGCTCAAAACCAATGACATGCTGCTTCAGGAAAGAATGTTTTCAAAGTGACTTGCTAGCAAAGTCACTATGCTGTATTTTTCTCTAACAAACTAAGCCAAATGAGATAGCCACAGCACCACATCCCCAGGTGCTGGCTGGCCAAGCCCACTCACGATGCAAAGTTTGTTCAGCTGAGCTTGTTGCTCTCGTGGCAGTAGTTCCCAGTACCCAGCGAGCACAGCCAGAGCCATGTCCCAGCTGCTGATGCTGTGCACCCTCATGCACCTTCACCAAGTTGGGGCAGCCCGGCAGGAAATGACGGGGCAGCCCTCACAGCTGTACTGGTCACCAGAAGGTGAGACTGCCAAAATTTCTTCAGTTCGCATGGGATAAACTCCTCCCATTTTGCCAAGCAGACTGCAGAAAGGGAGACTTGAAATGGCTGGGTTTTGTGAGCCTAGACCTACAGCAAGAGGTCTGATGCCTTGTAGGCCAACTTTTTCAAAGGAATCAGTTGCAGAGGCCTCAGCCCTGCTCTGAGTACTGAGCAACGTTCACAACCATTTTCTGTGAAGCAGGTAATAGCATTTTCCAAAGCTAGAACACAATGTGACTACCTTATGTATGGCATTATGGAGCCTGTAACACCTGACCGTAAAATTATTCAATTTTCTGTCACATTGCCAGGAGAAGATGTCAGTGGCAGAGCAGTCTTCACGAAACTCAGCCATGAACTTGCAGGAAATTCTAAACTGGAGGATGCTGCTGGCTGAATTCTCTGAGCATCCTGCTGTTAGCTGAGGATTTGAATAGTGTCAGAGCCTGGATCCAAAACTCAAGTTTTTAAAAGATCCGCACTTCTGATCATCAAGGCAGATTTGAAATTGATTTGTCAGTCACTGAATCTAGGAAATGCAAGACAGAAAAACGTCCAGAGGTTCAATTTCTTTCCCAGCCAAGCCCCTAAAATATGGAAGTGTAGTATAAGGCTGGAGTACATAAAACACTGTTTGCAGTATGATACTACTTCCTGTTAGGGAGAAGACCTTGAGCTTTTACCTCAGGCAAGACTAGATTAGGAGTAAGACAATGTTCAGAGCATTCCTGCAGGGGATATGGAGAAACATCTCTTCAAACACATCGTGGAGGTGGGAGGAGTCATAGTCTGCAAAGAAAAATGGAAATCAGCAGCAAGATTCGTCATTTGCTTACAATTACCATCACAGAGGTATTTTTTACAATTTGTTCCTTCATCCAAGGATGCCATTATGTTATTAGAGATTTGAAATACCTTATATTTAGATGAATACAACCTACAGAGCATTCATCAGTTTTAAATGTACATAGTTTCAAAAATATGAAGTTTACTTTTTGCTCTTATTAGGTGTTCCAGGGTATCAAAATAAATAAATAAATAAATATGTTTACTTAGCTTTCTTTATGGCATTTTAATTAACAGGAGGGTTGATAATTATACCATAATTAGACTTGCTCATGCAATCATCCTAGCTATGCTATTTTCATAAAACCTAATCAGAAGTGTTTAAAACTGGAACATTCTAGAGGACGTTCAGATTAACCCAGAAAAACAATTCTGATCAGCTTTTGTGAATATGATGTAGGACAATCAAGTCCATCATCAGTTATATAGCTTCCCACACCAGACATCTATTCTGAAAGCATACTGAAAGAAAAAAAAAAAAAAGCAGATTTGCAAAATAATGAACAAAACTGACAGACGTAATACAGTAATACACAGAGATAGGTCAGGTACTGTACAGACAGCTTGATCCATTAAGCCCCTCCTCAAGTCTGTGTGGGACTGTGTGTCTGCACAAACCTGGTACAAGTTTCAGTAAAATATCCAGAATAAATTATTGCCCAGGGTAAATGTGACTTTCAAAAGCCTGTCTCCTCAATTTTGAGAATAAAACAGGGAGACCTCTGAGACTTGTCTACTTTAATTTCAATCTGCCGTAAGCATGATTTCATTTATTTAAGCATTTTAAAATAGTTAGTGCCAAAACAAAGCACTCGCAGTGCTGCATCTCTAAGACTTTCTATCTGCTATTTCAGCAGCTAGAGCATATAGGGTAGGTGAAAAGCAATAGCATATATTTTCCCAATGAAAATCAGACATTTAAGTCTTTATAAAACCTGTAAACCACCTACATATTAAGTGCTGAAACACAAGAAACTGAAACACAGTCATACTTTATTTTTCCCTTAACCTTGTATGTTGTCAAGGAAGGTGCTTGAAGGAAAAGAATTCATTCAATTTTTCTAACTTCTGCATATGTTTAGTAAGTTTATTCAAAAAGTAACTCAATGCTTTGTGAGGTTTTAGCATAATTCAATATGATTATTTTACCCCCTCTTACTGAACAGTTACATACTCTGTATAACTTTCTGGTAAGAAGAAAAAAAAAAAAAGCTGAAAAACGACATGCTTTCATTCTTCAGTGGCTTAAAGCACTCTCAAGGCTCACGTTTTCCCATGCAATGACTCACATCTGGGCTGAGACCAAATTCAGAGTTCCAATATGGATACAGCACTTTCTAAAAAGATACTGGGCGTATGAAATCAGAAAACTCTACTATATCAGCAAACTCAACTAGAATGCATTGCATTGAATGATATCAATCAGTCTCATATGTAAGTAACAGTGTGGCATTTGACATGTTATTTCTGTACTATACCCTCCACTTAAATGCAAATTCTACAATAGAGCTTATTGCAGTAAATAAGCTTCATGTGCTGCTTAAATCAAGTTTTGATAGTAATTGTTTTGCTATTGAAATGAAGGTTAGTAAAGGCCTATTCATGATAATATACCATCACTCCTCTGTATACAAATGCATGTCAGGTATCCCTCTAGATCAGAGAACAGCAGGCTCTGCTGAATCAAATTTATATAAAACTAAATTCAAATGAAGGAAGCCATAAAATCAAACCTATGAAAAAACATTACGTGTTACATAATCCAACCTAACACAACCTTTCAGAATTTGTCTTCCTATTACTACGTTGGTCGAAATTGGGTCTCATTTGTACTAGCCATAATTATCCTTCAAGGGCAGAAAGGTAAAATCATAGAATCACAAAGTGGTCGGGGTCAGAAGGGACCTCAAACCCACCCAGCCCACCACTGCCATGGGCAGGGATCCCTCCCACCAGCCCACTCAGCCCAAAGCACCACCCAGCCTGGCCTTGGGCACTGCCAGGGATGGAGCAGCCTCAACTTCTCTGGGCAGCCTGGGCCAGTGCCTCCACTCTCTGAGTGAAGAATTTCTTCAACATCTAATCTAAATCTCACCTCTTAGTTTAAAACTGTTCCCCTTGTCCTATCACTAGGACATTCATTTTCAAAATGAAAATAGCCAAAGCATAAACACTGGAAAATAAGCAAGAGTCAGAAAGATAACGTGCAAGATTGAGGATCTGAGCCTGAAAAAAGCACTCTTCTCACGTGAGCAAGTCAAAAGACTGTTACTTAGATGCATCCTTCAGGCCCTTGTCATCTCACCTTGTCACCTACCTGTACAAAAACACCCGCCACAGTGGTAGGTGTGTGTGGAGAAGTTGCCTTGTTTATTGGTCAAAAAAGGGTCACAAAGGTCAGTGGCGAGCTGCAAAATGTGGAATTTCAGATCAGATCAGCACCATCATGCTAGAATAATTACAGTTCATGAGAGAAGGAAAAAACATTTTGGACAACTGCATTCAGTTCAGACTAGTCCTTAATTTACATTGATTTCATTTATCTCATGATATTAGTATGTTGCAACTTTCGCTCAGGAAAGTAATTATCTGGCTGGAGGAGATTACAGAATACAAAGGAGATTTAAAAACAGACTGACACGCTTACACTGGATTGTAGTATGTGTCTTACACTAAAGGAAGGACGGGCAAAACAGGTTACAGTTGTGTTGGTAATTTGTATTGCACATCAATCTGTCTCCTCATATGTGCAACTGGAAATGCTGTAATGACAAAACGCTTTTATAAAACACCGACTATGAATTCAGGGACCCCAGTTTGGGAACTATACCTTTAACCCACTTTGATTCTTGTTAAATATGTAGCTTTTATAGTATGGAACTCAGTGCAGGCTGCAAGCTCTGTCCAAGAAACTGGGTAAATACCCAAGTTGTTAACTGAGCTTCTTGCTACTGCTAGCAGTGCAACTTCTGTATACCCCAGACAGCACATGCATGTCCTGACTGTAACATGCATCTATACAAAAACTTTGTAGGGAAGTTAGGAAACAATAAAAAAGTATTATTGTGGAAAAGAAGATCAACATTTTTATTCCCATTTCTACTGAAATTGAGTACTTTCACACAAGTGATTTTTTTTTCATTAGTTACTGAAGATTGGGAAAAGAGCATGCCATATGAAAGTTTTACGTGTCATAGCTAATGTGCAGGCTATCTGAAATTTCTAGGGTGGGCTTTCATCAGTTCATCCAATCTGATCACTAACATGGTGATTTTTTTGGACTCAGATATCTATCCGTGTGTTAGCAGAAGGCCTAGTGAAGCACAACAGAGCCTTCCAGTAACCAGTAGCAACGCTACCCTAGGAAATTAAATGGCCGAAGTTCATAGCTCCATCAGTGGAACTACTAGGAAGAGGGTTAAGCATATGCACAGAGCAGAAAACCAAACATTTACTCATCCACTGTGAAGTTTGTGGCTCTAAGTATTTTAAAATAGGCTCTTTCCCTATAGCAAAGGGATTTAGTAATTCTAAGAACGGTGATGATTATCTGTTCTAAAACACATTGCCAGTAAGAATAGCAAGAAGCTGCACATTATATCTCAAGTGACACGCTGGCTCATGCAGCCAAACAATTAAGACAACAGTTTCCCTTGTATGTGGAACTCTCCAGTTAAAAATAAATAATTTAAAAAAAAAAAAGACCTAGAGCAAAGTTGAAAGAGAAAGCTGAGGATTTTGTCACATCTAAGCAAGCTCTAGAAGGGGCTGTGAGGACAAGAAATACTATCAGAACAGCAGTGCTTTGTGGAGTTTGATAAAGAGAATGCAATGGCTTCTTTAGGATACCATCATATGTAACTGCCCACGCCATTGCTGAACAGGGGCATTCATACACAATGCTAAGGTTTTGGTTCTCTTTATAAGTTCAAAGCATTTCTTTTTGCTCAAACTGCATAAAGAGTTAACATGTCTCCTACGCATTATTTGAAGATCTGGGAAGTGCTGCCACGGGGCCGGGGCAGGCGGGCTAACACGGACAGATGGAATTTCAGGTGCTGATCACTCACTCCTCTTCTGAACAGTGGCCAGGAAAAGTGCACACTAAGGCAGCATTTACTGGGAAGGTATGCTATTAAATTACAAAAATAGAAAGAAAGCTCTTGCTGCTGTGGTTAGTCTAGGGAATAAAAGTAGTTATAAAAGAATGCAGCCGGTGTGGCAGTAGCTAATAACAAGCAGGGTTGCAAAGCTGTCTGGTACAGCTGCCTGTAGGCAGTTTGCACAAGGAGCACTTACCCACCACAGGAAGAAACAAAGTTTAACTTCTCATGGCAGAAGACATCAACAGTGCTGTAAAAAGCAAAGCAGGCACTGCCCTTGAGAGAGTAGGGCAGTAATGCTTCCACAGACATCCCAAAGGCAGGACAAGTGTGTCAAGTCAGCCAGTGCCCTGGTCTTAGCCATGAAGGCGACCACTCCATGAAAGTGTCCAAGGGCAGGCCAATAATCACAGGCACTCCATCGCCTTACTACTTCAGGGTACCCTAAATACCGGTAAACATCTTTACACATACCATTTCTTTTTCATATTAAATGTCTCCTTGTGGTCTGTTCTACTTTATATGAATTACATGAAAAATAACAGTTCAAGCAGCAGGATACTTAGTGAGATAATTTCTAGCTAATTCTTTAAGGTATACGTAGATTCCTTTTTCTTGACTAGGAGGAGTATGAAATGAATTATATCCAAGCGCATCAGCACAAAGCAATTACACGTTATGAGAAGACATTGATCTGCATTAGGACTAAATGCAAAAGACCTCCCGCTAATTACAAAGACTCCTAATCAAGTCACAGCACTGAATCACAGCTCATTGACTATGTCCTAAAATTATTCAAATAGTTAGGTATATCCACAACCAGCTGGTGCTTCCCCAGATTGACCAGAGAGGTACAGGAAACTGAGATCATCATAGCACCTGAAATGCTGACTGTTGACAATTTTCCCTCTGCATAAAAATCAGTCCTAATATATGAGTACATAATATGGGAACAAAATATATATTGCTCCAGCCTGGCTGTAAATTCCCTAGCACTCCTATTGATCCAGATCCTGTTTAAAGCTGCTACTCATCCAGAGAGGTTACTAAGATGTTGTGGAAGAGATTTATCTAATTCCAAATATTGTACACAATTATAATCCCAAACAGTGAAACAGGGATAAGGCCATTCACTGACTGTCAAAAAGGCATTTATTGTGAACCTGTCTAGCTTGCTGACATCGTTATACATTCAGACAACAGTAACTAAGAAAGAAAATCTTTTACATTTCATTGGTATGCTAACCTGTAGAGTCCTCTGCTCATGCCTGACATAGGAAGGCCTACAAAGGAAATTCCATTATAACCCAACTGCAATATCCATCCTGTTCTGTTGTTCACCAGTTATGAAGTTTGACAATGAAGCTTGTAAAAAAGACTAAGAAAAGCCACTCTCAGATGTTCTTTTTCAAACTTTTCCCACATAACAAGTAAACTTCTGAGACCATTTGCTTGAACAAGATTGAAAATGACACACATTTGAGAACATACCTTAAACCTAGGAAGGTAGTTCAGCAGAGCCTACTGACGTAACTAATTGCTCAAAAATGTATGTCACTCTGAAAACGCCGTGTCTCCATCTATTATTTTGCAGACTAGGCTGCCACGCATTTTTCTTTGCTTCAGTGATTACCTTCCTAATCTAAGTGGTTTTAAACTAATGTTCAGGATACAGTGTCAGCTAATGATCATGACCATAAAAGCTGTTTGGACCAATGTTTCAGAAGCTGTTGTGCAAGGAGCAACAGGGACAAACATATTAAGATGAAGATTTCTCTGTAAGCAAGCAGCATGAAACTTACCTAGTGATGCACAGGGTTCTAAGCTGTGTACTTTGGAAAGCCTGTCTGTTACAAGGTACGAAGAGCTGGGAAAGCTCTTTTCAGCTTGCCAGCTCTATTGGTCCTACAAACGCTAAAATCCTCAACTTCTTGACCACCACCTAGCGGCAGCTTGTCTATACATAGTTACATCTACGAGCTTATGACATACTTTTGTTTCCCCACCAATATAGTACAAAAAAATCCTTTCCTGCACTTTCCAAGCAAAATGTAAACAAGATCACAAGGAAAATGTGCTTTCCCAAGACTTCCACAGCCTGCAACCCAAACTATTTACGGATTCCACATGACTAGGCCTATACGCATTACTGCTGCATACATGCTGATCCAATTCTACAGTCCGATGGGAAAAAGAGAGGGGTCCCTGCATCTCTGCTTCCTCCTCCTTGCCTTCCGAGTGACTGGCACCTCAGTAGATATACACAACAAGCCACTCTGTACAACAGTGCCTTTGAAAAAGCTAATGGGGTAGCAACTAGAGAGAGACTTGAAATTTACTTGTCCTCAGCCTTGACCCATTCACTCAAATGAGGCAAGACTGTAATCTAGCTCACAAGGTGAACATCCCCATAATTATCATACTAACAATGGTTATACCAAAACTAATTCTGATTCTTCAACTTTAGCACTGTTGAATAACTTTTATGACATTCTGTGAAGACTATCAATCATAACATTTTCTTTTTGTTAAACTTCTATTTTTATTCCTCTGTGTATGTACAGCAATCACATCTCAATGCCATACTACTACAATGTTACCCCTGCTATAAACTACAACCAGCCAAACCTGAGCAGGGGCAATTCACAATTCCCTTCCTCCATTTTCCAACTTATTAATGTACTTCCAAGGATTATCACATAATCACCACTGTTTCAGAAAGTTGCTCTTCCAGCAGCAATTACTGGAGAATTTGAATCCGTTTTTGCCCCCTGTGAAAAAGGTACGTTTGTTGTTTAGGCTGGGTTGGGTATGAAGTCACATCTGGTAAAGGATTACCACCCAATTGCTGAATATAACGTGCCCTCTAGTGGCTGGTCACGCTAACACTCGAGTTGCTTTTGTGCACTTACTCAAAGTAGATACGAAGACAAGTCATTTGCAGCTGCCTAGCTCCAAGGAGCTCAGTGTCACTTGGTGCATAAACCAATAACGATATTAAAATATTTTGCTTTGCTTTCATTACCTACCATTAAGCTCTGTTTTCAAGGGCAAAGGCCCAAAGCCATGATCAAGGGCAACAAAATACAGGGAATTCTCATGTTTAGCCTTTAAGAACCATGCCAGTATCTAAGGAAAGAAGAGTTACTAATATGATATGTCAGAAATAGCGAAGTCTGTGCAAGGGATCTCATACAGCTCAGTGTGTTGCAATTGAATTATTAGAATTGATTCACTTTTTCCACCACCCAATGATATATATATATGTATACATATGTATGTCTATATATATATATAAACAAGGATATTTAGGTGGATAAATCACATGACGACAAAGTTTAATCTTTCTAGTCATTCTGCCAACAAAGTTATTTTATAACCAAAAACTAGCCAGAAAGGCATACCTTCTCCTTAATGATATTACCCTCCCCCTTCCAGCACTATTATTCAATGACTGGACGCTTCTTTTTCCCCTGTAGTCTATGAAAATCTTGGTATCCAGATCAGAATCAGGACCTGACCTTCTCAGATTTCCTAGACCCACTGGGAAGAAACAGGTAAGCTGTACAGACATGAAGCCAGACTTCCCACAGATTTTGTAGAAGGCATAACATATGCACATGTGAACAATTACAGCAATATAAAAATCACTGAATATATGGCTGCCTTCAGTAATTGGTCTCCTCTACACTTCAGACACTTAACAATAATGTTCTTTACAAAGCTATTCACCTTTACTCCAAACTAATACAAAGAGACAATACAAACACAGGACAGAGAAAAAAATTATTTAAAGCATGTATTAATAAAAAATGAATCATACACCTGCAGCAGAATCATTTTTGTTTCTGTCATGTTCTTGCAGCATCTAAAATAGCTACACTGACTCAACTGAAAAATGTACTACCTATCTGTGACTGAGCTTAAGAAAACTGAAATAATACTTCATCACTCAGTTAACAGATGTGCAAACAGGATTAATTTATATCAGTAGTCACAAGTTAGTAATTCTGACATTTGAAAAGAAGCAATACTGGAGAAAAGGTGGATAAGGAAAAATACTGCAGAGTCATGAGGAATAAATTTAAGAACACAGAGGTATGAATAAAAACCATGATATATCAGGAAGATATTCCATATGCCTATATGCTGAAGTGTCTGTTTTAGACCTGCTCTATGCCCGATGTACAATTTTGCTAGTATCTATTAGCTAGATTAGATCAAGTAATCAGACTGCCTGCTTGGAAAGACGTTGATTCTTAATTCTGCCAAGTAATTTTGTCAGACTTAGCAATCAAGTAGTAACTTGCCTGTGGAGTGCAGATTCTGAAAGAGGAATTGTCATGAAACATGAAAGAGCTCCAAAGCACTGAGAGCACTGCTCAAAGACAATTCCTATAACTCTTGACCCTTTACCACAATTTCAATTCTGTGTCTTCCCTCAGGCATGCCTCCATTCTGAACTAAAAAACAAACAAACAAACACCAAAAAAAAATACCAACGTAACAACAACAACTAAAAACTTTCCAAAAATGTGTATAACCACTACAACATAAATTCCATTCCTAATTACTACCACTAAAATAATCTATCCTCAGCATCAGCTGAATATCTGTGAAGCCTCATATCTTTGCGATCAGGACTTCAGTGGAAATAGGACTGAGAATGGCAGAAAGAGATTTCGGCTGCACTATCCTGTGGTCACATTCATTCCTCCCACATAGACAAACAAGTCTAATGATCTCCAACAAAATATCTAAATAAAGGAAAGTGTTAAATAAAACCAAATTTACGTATCCATGCTGATGTTGCAGTTTTTTAATAGTGCCAAGTGTTACTTTTCAAGAACAAAGTATTCTGATAAGTATTATGCAGGTATGATTCCCATTCACAGCAGCTTCTGGTTTAAACATATAACAAGAGATGGAGATACTGTAAACATTGGAGATAAATAAAAAGAAAGTGAGTGGAAGAAAAACAGAAAAAAAATGGTGAATCATACCTAGTATCATAAGAAGTCTATGACATCAACTTATTATTTCTTGTTTAAACCAAGTTCCAAAGATTTTCACACACAAAAAAAAAATCTGGAATGATGTACAATGGCACTAAACTTTTGTAGTATTAGTGCTTTAGGCAACACACCAACTCCGTATTACATGATTGCCCTATCTGATAAGTTATGCACCAGCTCCTCTCCAAACTATATGGTAAAAAACATTTTCTTTTATGTTGGATATATCCTCTGATTAACCCTCATTAGCAGATTGTACAACATGGCTTTCGTTTTTGCATTCACGATTCCCCATTATGTGACTAATACAGCCTGGGTCAATGGTTCAATTTGCCCCTATGGGTTTAACACTAAAAGCATAGACTCATGCCAGATGACCCACAGTCTGGATGTTAAGGGCACTGAAGGGGTTGTCTAAGAGACAGCCCTCTGAAAAGCCAAGTTTAAATATCCAAACCAACAGCCCCAAACCTAAACCTCTTCAGAATTGCCTTCTTTTAATCAGTTTTATAGCATTTGAGGAAGATATTTCAGGAAGCATGGATGAGAACTGTGAGGCTCTTATGCCTTATTAGAAATATTGTTTTGCCTTTAACTCAAGCCGAGAAGGACTTGTTTTTTGTATTGAACTGTGCTGGTAGACAAGGGATGGAGATGGTTACCTCAGTAACACCGCTATCTACCATTTTAAGCAGAAGCATGAAGCCAAAGTATATCATTATTAGGTGTCATGGCATCCAAAGAATCCAAACGATTCAACTGTCAAAATCCAAGTCTGAATTGCAGGGACTGAGGGAACACTATAATGGAGAAAAGAGTTTGACGCTGACCTGCATGCAAGCTGCAGCAAGGTAAGCGGGTGCACATGGGTCTTCCAGATTCTTCTGCTCTCCTCACGTTATTTATTTCAATTTTCTCATGGTTGATTTTCTTCTTTATATTGCTAGCAGGTTCAGCAGCACCTTGGAGAAATTCATTTTCCTATGTGAATTCTGGGCTCACTCCCCCAAAAGTAAAAGTAGGCTGCCTCAGCACATCAAAATAACAGCTATTTACAAAAAGTATCCACCAGTGGGGGATATGTCTGATCTGAGTAGATAAGCTCTAATGAGACCTTAAATTTGAAATGAAAGCACCATGGACAGGAATGACTAACACAACTTTCCAAAATATGCCAACAGTGAAATACCCAAGTTCACAGCTCTTTTACAATGCCTGCCTAAGAACGATGCTGCTGTTGGGAGGAGGAATGACATAAGGATTTATTACATTTGCTATTGCATGTGTCAGCTTCTAGGACTGAAACTTATTGACAATATCTAATAGTGATGAGCATGCAAATAGAAAAAAGAAACTTCTGATAATTAACCAGAGTAAAGAGATACTGACTTAGCTTCATTTGTCATTGCTATTAGCAGAATGCAGAAAAAAGAAATGCCATATTATCTTAAGGAACAGTTCCCAAAACATCTGATTCAGCTCAGATACAAGGAGGGTACCATACCCAAGCACATACAAATACACTGAAAAATCAATATGGTTCTGCTGAGGCAGAGTAACATTACTATGAAAATCCTTAATTACTGAACAAATACTTCTGGGAAAGTTTCTTTTGTTATCTCTCCTTCAGATCATCTGAAATAAGTCAATTTTCCAACCAAAAATGTCATCATCCACTTTAAGGTAAATATTTATTGGCAGAGACATGCAGTACTATTGGCTTCAATATTTGCAAGGTAGGATGCTTTTCTAGGGAGGAAATGGCTGCATACCAAAGCTATTTCCTGCCTCATACAGAAACGAATACGTACAGAACTGAAATATCAAATAGATCTGTTTTAGACAGGATGTCCTTTAACTTTTTCAGCTCTAAGAATCCCAGACAACAGTAGTCATCCATCAGGGTTGCTGTCATGCTGTAAATCCCTACTGTTTTCTTATTCCATGTTCTCTTCTACTTTCTTTTCTACTTAATTTTTCCCTCCTGATTCCACTTACATCTTTCTTTTTTTTACATTCTCACCTTCCTCTTGTTTTTAATTCTTAAAATCCAAGAACAAGACAATCTCCAATAAATCACAAAATTAAAATTTTTTTCTTGTTTGTTTTTAGAATCTCTAAAAGACCTAGTTTTTGTGACAAAATATTTTGGCACAGCAGAGCAGAACATGTTTACAGAGCATGAGAAAAATCTCTGGCATCACATATTATGGTTTCAGCAACTGCATGCAGATAAAATTAACACACTCTCCTCACAAGATACGCAGATTTTGCTCTGACTCAGGCAGGGGTTATACTTACATGGTTCAAGAACTGTTTTTTAAAGCCATGGAATATTGCAGCCCGATAAAACAGGAAGGGTTGGTAGTACTCTAGCATTGCTTCATGTTGTCCTTCGCCAGCACACAGAGGCACACCGAGTGGAGTAGGACTCGCCTTCTACTTCAGCTGCCTGCCACCTTGTCTAATGCCCAGAGGCCTGAAGGTCCCATTATCTTAATACAAAAGATTACCATCACTAATGGATTCAAAAAAATGACAAAACGCAATGAAGATGTCTTCATCCACAACAGTTTACACCATAGATGGCAAACATCAGAAAATAATTCCTTAATGGAGTTTTTAATTTTAAATACTGAAAATGAAACCATGAATAAATATATCCCATATAGATAGTTGCAGATTTGGGCATGTCTACTTCCAGCTCTTATATTTCATTGAAAGATTATTATAATTGGACATCTATCTTGGGTGATGTTATTTCTACAGAAGACATCTTTTTGAACAATGCTATTTCTACATTACAAAGTATTATAACGATTCCACTGTTTAAAGGTCTTGATTTTATAAAATTAACTACATCAATGACATCCTCTAGCCTTTTGTGCACTTCTGGCTCCAACTTTGTTGCTGCAATAGTTTACTATGAATTATGCAGCAAATGAAATTCATGTGTGGTGCTATCTTGGTAACCTTACCCCAGGAATCTTTTTTTATTATTATTAATCCACTCAAAGCAGCTTCTCTATCAGTTGTTACACTTATTTTTTTTTGTTTGTTTGTTTGTTTTTCCTATAAAACATTGTTTTTATTAAAGAAGTAATTTGCTGTTGACAATATAACTTCTCCAGGATATCTTGCCCTTAGTGGTTCACTAAAAAGTAGTTCTTCGTGCATGTCATTACTGAAACAGAATCCATGAAATACCATCAGCTCAAACACGTTAGAAATATCTGTACTTTCAGCTAACTGCATAGTAAACCTACGACAATTCACAATGTGTTTCTTCAAATCTTCAGCAATGTTTCCTATATATCTTTCAATTTCTGTCAGTATTTGCTGACAAAGAAATGCATTTTGGTTTGTTGTTGAATTGTTTTCCATGTATTATTTCAGCCATTTTCACCATGGCAGGAAGTGTTTCCCCAGTGGTATGTGATATTTTATTTTATTTTACTTTATTTTATTTTTGTTATTAAGTAAGAAATCTTAAAAGAGGCTTCTAAAGATTTATTGTTTAGTGAAATTTTGTAAAGTATTGGATTGAGTATCACATGACTTTAAAAAAAACACTGAGAGGCTTGTCTTCTCATTCCAGATGCTTCATTTTTAGAAGCCTGGCCTATCATGATGGCTTCATACTACCATTAGCTAATATTGCATGGCACAACGCACATTCAGGGTGAGGTTTATTGTTAATGATAGCAGATGTAAATCCATATTTAATGATAATTTCAGCTCTTTTTGGCTGACTTCTTGTCAGATCTCATTAGATTGTCATTGCTTTCCCTCATAATGTGTTTGATGAAGAGATTGTGATAGAAGCTGGGGAAGAGTCAGCTTTGCCATTTCCTTGTTCTCTTGCAATTGCATTAGCGGCAATATCTTCAATCTTTGGTCTCTGCAGGAATCTTTTTAAGCCACTTGTCCATTTTGCGAGGGTTAGTTTAGTTAAAACTTGGTAATACAATCCATTGAGCCACTTACCTAGGCACGCACTAACTGCAGTACATCGCAGTGTGCTGAAAGTGCGCCAACAAGCGAGGGAACCATGGAGAGCCCCTCTGTTGTGAGCACCCACGCTTCCCCCAGGACACCGGTACCGTGTGTGACGTGGGACCCTCTGACATATGGAACAAGCAAGAGCACCGATGCCAAGCCATATGTCAAATATTCGTATCAGTGACTTCTTTTCTTATTTCGTAAATAAAAAGTAAAGACGCTCTAAGTGTTTCTTCAGTCACCCCAAGGGATCCACCCTGCACACCCCGCTTTGGAGATCGCTGCCAGGTGCGAGCAGTGAACGACTGCTCTGCTATTAACTTTTTTCCAGGTTAACTGGGTGCCCTGATTTTATAATTAATACGTTGAATCTTTCAAATGTCTTGTTTAAGCTCGCAAATTTCAACCTTCTTTCTCCAAAGGATTTGGAAAACCTGTTGACAGGCTTCGCTGTCTAAATTCGGAGCAGAGAATTAGCCTCTTGCCCTCTGTCGGGTTTCAAAAGCAGCGATAAAAAGCACCGGGGAACAACCGCCACAGAACAAGACAAGCCTGCAGGGCGCGACCCAGGTGTGGCTGACACCGCAGAGAGCCGGGACACCAGCCAGCCTAACGCTACCCCCTTCTATACCCGACTTTCTTCCTTTAGTCGCTCCCTTCCTCCGTTCCGCCCGACTTACGGGATGTCCCCAGGCTGCAGCCTCGCACTCTGTCTGCTTTTTCCGTCGCGGCTTCCCCCGCCACGGGCCGCGCGGCGCCCTGCGGGGCGTTACGCTGACAGAACTGGGCGGCCGCCCCCGCCCCGCCCCGCCCCGCCCCGCCCCGCCCCCTGCCGGCCCAGCCCCGAGCCGCCTCACGGGCCCGCGCGAAGCCGGTCCCCCCGCCGCCCTCTCGCCCGGTGATGGTGCGCACAGGGCGCGTCTCGCCCTGCCCGACGGCGGCCCGACGGGCTCCTGCAGGTAGGGGCCGGGGCCGGGGCCGCCTGCGCGAGACTCCCCCTCCTCTGTCCCTGCCGCCGCCGCCCCCGCGGGCCGGCAGCTGCGGGAAGCCCGCCCCGCGCCTGCCCTGTGGCGGCGGCCCCGCGGGCGGCGCGGTGGGGTCTCAGCAGCGTCTCAGCGGGGTCTCCGTCGGTCCGGCCGCGGGCGCCAGCCTCCCGGGCGGGCCCAGTCGCAACCGGTGGTCTGCGGCCCCTGGGGCGCGCGGGGCCTGAGGGGCTGCGGGGCGGCACCGGCAGCGCGGAGCCGGTGGGTGCCCGGGGCCGGGGCAGCCCTGCCCTGCCCTGCCCTGCCGTCCCGGCCGCTCCCGCCGGGCTGGACGCGCCCTGGCGTTTGGCGCAGGACTCGCCCGTTTTCCTCCGCCTTCCCCCCTTCGGCCGGCCACCGCGCCTCAGCGCCTGAGGCGTCGGCTGCGCCGCTCGGTTGCACTCGAACTCGCTCCGAATCAGCCGGAGCAGGCTGGCGCGGGGCCGCGCTGCCCTCCTGGCCGGGCGCGCGTCACGGAGCAGCGGGGAGCAGCCGGGTGCCCGCGGAGGGCGCGGCCCCGCCGCCGCAGCAGGACGGCCTCCCCCGGCGGCCGGAGGGGCGCAGGCCGCGGCCACCTGCGGCTCCCCGTGCGAGCCCGCTCCGTAAGCGCGCTCCGGCGGCAGGCGGCCGGCCGGCCGTGCGGGGGAGTAGCTCGGCGCGCGGCCCGCGGCCCGGCCGGGCTGCTCCCCGCGAGCGCCAGCTGCGCGTGCCGCCGTGCTGCGCGGGAGCTCCTGCGAGGGCGGCGGCTGGGATCGCCGCCTGGCGTGCTGGGAGCCCTCGGTGCCTGGGGAGCGAGGCGTGACTCATCGGTCTCATCTTACCCCCGAAACGTCTTCTGTGTTCTCAAAAGCTTAATTTTCAAGCATGCTTTTACATGTTTGTGAAGTAACTTTTTTTCAGCTTCGCTAGCTGACTTCGCTAGTCCTTTTCTGGATTATTATTTTTTTTCCCTCTCAGTGACAGGGGCAGTTGCATTGCACCTGAAATGGCCTTAAAACCACTGCAGTAGTGCCCTAGTGCTTGTTCTGGTATTTCTTAACGTAGATTACAGTAAGCTGCAGAGGTTGCAGAGACCATTTTCAGGAGGCTTCACCTGCGGTCGCTGCCATGCAGTGACTCCTGCAAAGGAATGCCAGGAAGCGAGTTTCAGCTCGGCACCTAGCGAGCGAAGGCAGTGCAAGTGGATACCAGGATAAAGGCACCCTTTATTCTGGCCACAGCATCCATAGTAACCTTGGGATCTCAGAGGTGCTGTGCCTTTGTTTTGTATTCATTTTTGTCACTGTTGTTTTCCCACCTTACATCTTTGAAAGCTGTGGTGTGTTTTAATACGGAAATTGGTAAGGATTTTGGCACTTAATACTGAACTGTTAAGTTAAATGGATTATAGGGTACTTAAAATATGAAAATTGAGCTCCGTATTAAAACTTTCAGACATCTCTTTTAATTGCTTTCAAAAAAAATAATGAACCAGCTTTCTGGCACATTACAGAAGCATCTATATTACACTCTCCCACAACCACGGAATAGCTGCTAGTAGCAACTATTTTCAAGTTAGTGAAAAGATTGAAATAAGTCTCATGTGACTTCCAATCATAAGCAACTCTTTTCCCAGTGGGCTTGTTGTAGTAGGCAAGACTCTTGATTGGTCACTTAGTGTTTAAATATTTTTTCCCATTTTTGGATATCTTCCTCTTCTTCTCCCACCCTTGTGGTTTTTGTAACGCTTCATAGTGTTAAAAATGTTTCCTTGGCCATGTGTGTCTGATCTCTTCCCCCTGTTAAATTAAAACCATCAAAAGCACTTGTATTTACAAATTGCCAATCCTGCAAATGTGTGCTTAAGTGAAGATCCCACTAAATGAATGATTCCCTTTTGGGGTTTGACACATTCCTAAAAAGTGAATACATCTGCATACCTAACAAGCTGTGGAAGAACAGACCTCCAGCTAAGATCTTGAAATATCCTGGCTTTTTCTTTTTTTTAATCATTTGTTGTTCTTGTTTAAAGATGCTTCTTATGTTAACTCCCTTTCCAGAGAAGAGTTTCACACCTTGTGAGCTTGAGGGTGTTTGGAATTCCGATGCTCTTTACTAGAAGACAACTGGAAATGGTTGGCATTTTTATTTCAGAGACTTATCATTTTGCAGCTAGATTGCCAACAGAATTTTATTCTAGGTCTCACCTGTATTTGAAGCTGTAAGATTGCTAGGCGATTTATTTGCTGCTTAAACAGTAGCATAATTATCTGTATGTAGGCAATGCTGAAAAGAAAAGACAAGCCTAGATACCGCAGAACTACAGCACTCTAACACTGCTTCAAACATGACTAAAGGACAATTGTTAATTCTAAAACTAAACCTGCAACCAGAAAATACAAGGGGATAAGCCAGAATTGGTAGAAAACAGTTGTCAGATAGACAAATGCATGTGCTCAGAAAAAAAGGAGAAAAAATACCTATTTCTCATGCTATTTAGCCAAGTAATTTTTGAAGTTTTCCTCAATTCCCTGTCGTCCCTGCCCCCCCAGTATTTAAGTTTGGAAACTCTGGTCCTGATTATTAATAAGAAGAATAGGAACCTTGTTGTAAGAGGAAACAACTTGTTCAAAATAATCAGAATGCGTACTGAGTTTGTTCCTTCTTATGCTGGCAGTTTTAAAACACCTTTGTGAATGGGAAGAAGGTACTTGTTTCAACAAGATGTTTTAGATAACTTCACATGTTCTTTGTTCAGAATTGAATTTTCTGACATGCCTCAGAACTTAAATTGTTATTGTTAGGTCTTCTGTAGCTTAATTAGTGCTAATTGGTTTTGTGATTGGCAGATATCTTAATAAAATATAATTAAACTTGTTAGAACACAAGTGAAAGATAAACATGCATCTGCATTATTAGCTTTATCCTAGAATACCTTGAACAAATCCTGAAACCTTTATTGCTGTTAGTGATGTTGTTTGAAAACTAAGTGTTTAGAGTTGTGGTGTGTGTTTGTTTGTTTGTTTGTTGGTTGAATTTAAAGTGGGATTTATTACATCTGAGATTTATGGGGGAAGAATTCATACTAACATATTAAGGTGTTAAGATTTAATATAAATTCAAGTGACTGAAAACCCATTGACTTCTTGATTACAGCATTTGGAAGTTGACTTGAATATACTATGACACAGAAGTTTAAAGTCTTTCTTGGAACTCTTTGGCTTACTTCTGTGTATGTGCATGTTTACAAGTGAAGTAAAAAATAGAGTTAAATGCCAAAAGATAATTTTGTGATAACAATTAATCTGGGGTACAAGTATTTTTTCTTTTTTGTCTAGCATGCAATCCTGTATGTACTTAAATTGTGTTTTCTTCTTGCAGTCAAAGCTGGAGGTATGAGAGTGTCTAAAAAGCAAGAAAATGGACTTAAGAAAAATGGTAAACCTCCAGGAAAAGACAAGACGAGGTATTGCACTGCAGGGCTGGTTTCCCTGCCCCATAGTTAAAGTTCATAGGCAACAGGCCAAAGGTTGTAAATAAAGACAACTATTCAACTCTGAAGAGTTTAATTCTTAAAATAACTTGTGCAATTAATAAATAAAATGCAACTTTGAGGTAATCTACTATTAAAAAAGGCTTCAAAACCTAAGGAAGATGCCTTGCAATGAAACACAAAGGCTGAATATCTTCTCTGTTTTTATGCTGTGGAACAGAAATGAAAACAATGTCTTGCCTACCTTTCATTAGTAATGTTCAGTCAGTTTCCAATTAATAAAATTTATTTTAGGCAGTCCATATTCTTAAGGGAATGAAAGGAATGTGTCCCACCCTCCATAAAGAATCTTTTATATCTCCTGTATAGGCCTTATCTCCTATTTCAATCATAAATCTTATTTGTCTTTTTCTATTTTCCACTTCCTAAGGTTGATCAGGCTATTTTGCCCCAAAATGAAGGCATGCTTCTCCTTCTGGATAAGAAGCAGTCAGTGAAAACAAGTGTTTTCTCCTACGGCTTTTTCAAATGAAGACTAGCTATTCCTTACTTTACCACATACCTTTGTTTTTGCACAAAAGTTCCCTCGAAGGTCCTGTGATTCTGCTTGGGCATATCTGGAATTGCAGAGTCATTGCAGGGTACCTCGCTCCCTTCTCATTGCTATGATGTTCAGAAACTAGACGGTGTGACGCTAAGGTGTTGTATCCAGTGATTTGCTCTTGGAATACATCTACTGTGTCCTGATAGAACCTTGCTGTGCAAGGAAGTGGTGTACATGCCCTCCTCCATATAATGATTAGGATATTTGTGAAGGAGTGGAAGACATGAGTTGTAGCCCACTGTCAGCTAGAAAGGGTACGTACCTAATCGTATCCTTTGCCTTCACCAGTGAGCTAGATGCTTCCTGTTGAAGCTGAGCTAATTCATAGAAAAAGACTAGAAATTTGTGAGTATAAGACAAAATGTAGTGGTTAAAGTGCTGAGTTTGGGGGGATGGATCTAAACTTCCACTCCCTGTAACTGGAATGCATTTAATGCTTTTATCCTTTTTGTCAGCTTTCAAAATATGTAATGTGTAAGGTGAGGGTGGAACTTGGAAATCCCTCTCTCTATTGAGTGCTCCTGGTCCTGGCATATGCTTGCTCTTTTTCTAGCCCTCTAAAACTTTAAATTTATTGCTGCACAGTGAATGGCCCAGCTCCACTGAGGAGAGTACAGTTGATCTTGTAGACTCTTGGGAAGAGACCTGGGTTTCGTTTCCTTTAGAATGAGGACAGCCTGGAGCTTGTACTTCCATTGGAAACTGTTTCAAACATCATTAGGGTATGGGTAGACAAAAAACATCTGTTGTTGCTTTAAGTGAATATATCATCTTGTTCTCAAAGAGCATTTTCCACCTGTGGGAGTGGGCTCTGATTTCTGTCTGGATATAGACGCCTCCCACGTTGTGTCGATGTGAGGCTGGTTTTATGCATAAAAATAGACTGAAATGGGTTAAATATTGTGTTGCATCTCACAAGAAAAAAAGAAAGCATTTTGAGCAATCTTTCTATGGCCCTCATGGTAGCTTGTTCTGGGCTTACTGAAGAGACCTGCCCAAACTTGGAGCAGCTCTAGAATCCTGTCTTCTTACAGCATGCCTTGGAATTATCCTGAAAGCTGTGAGTTAGCCCTTCCACCACTAGAGATTTAGAGACTTCAGTTACTTTTAACCTATGAGACAGGTGCCACCTATACTGTGATGTGTCTATAGTACCTAGGTAACAATTCAAAAAGCCTGAAATAGGTAGGATTGCTAAACAGTCTGGCAGGCTTTGGTCTGATTCCTGCTTTTGCTTGTGCGTTTTTACCCCCACTGGGATTTAAGTTGCCTGTATTACTTAAACAGATAAACAGATTTGCATCTGGCATTTCTGAATATCTTTTGCTGCTATCAAGAAGTCTTCCTTTTTAGTTGAATATCTGTGTCTACATTGAGTCATAGTATCAGTGTCTGACAGCCAACACAAAGTACTGTAATCTAGTAGAATCCTTGTGAAATAGATTATTTTACCAGGATTTAAAAGGGAAGCTTGTGACTGGAATGACGGCTGAACTCAGGTTTTGGATGAATGTGATTTTATTTTTACCTCTATTTTTTTTTTCTGGATAGCTTTTAATATTAAAATTAGCTTTGTTTAATTTTATTTAACACTGGCATAGTGACAGTGTTTTGGCAGGCCTACAGAAATCACCACTGTGGGTTTATGTTTGTTTTTCTTTTTCTCAGTGGCTTGGAGGACACTGATCTAAAATAATTTTTTTTGTAACAAAGCTGAGGCAGTAACACTGACTTCCTACCTGTTTACTTGTTCACTGCTCTGGGATCAATGGTTACTCAATATAGTATACATACCTTGTTGGAATGATGGATTTTGTCAGGTTGCAGTCATACAAGTCACAGGAAAATTGTTAAGTAGTAATCATACAGATTCCCTGTCCCTGTGTTTGTGATTCAGATGAGATTATTTGATAGTCTCAAACAAGTCACTGTTACAGCTCTAAGTGGCTGGTCTGAGCTGAGTTCAGTCTTGGCAGGAGCTGAACTTTGAGATTTAGTTCTAAAAAAGTGTACTTACTCTAGAGGTGCTGTGTAATATATTGCATGATAGAACATAATTCATCATCTTAATGACTAATTAGATGCCTGCATGAGTTTATAGATAATACATAAAAATTGGTTATAGCTCGTTATGTAAGAGAAATGGCTTCTGTTTGGGGGTTTTTATTTCTTTAATAACCCTTTTTTTTTTCTGGAGGATTTTAGTTTAGAAGGTTTTTTCACCAATTGTTAGTTGTCTGGGTCCAATCTTGCTGCTGTCTTTTTCCAGAATATGGTTATCCAATGGCATAAACATATATTTAATATCTTACATTTGTCATTTTGGCAAACTATCAATTCCTAAATTGAAATTTCAATAGAAAGTTTATCTTGTCTCATCTTCCGAATCATTAGCTTCACTCAAGCAGTATCTGCTTTTTCAAGAGTCACGGTTAAGGTGTTTGGTACCATGTATATGGCTGATACTGACTTTCCTTGACTGCATTTTAAGCTATAGAGGTGTCACTGCAAATAATAATATCATCAGAAGAATGTGTAATCTTCTAATGCTTATCTGAAGTATTTCATACCCACAGCTTGTTTATTTGGAATGTTGGTGATGTGGCTAATTCGCATTGAACTACAAGGAAGTTAATGGGATAATCTTGTACAAAAAGTTCTTGCTTGACAATTTGCTGATGTCAAAGAAAATATTCCCCTGCCAGAGGATGAATGTTTTTCATAGGCCTAGATTAGAACCAAGAAAATAACGAAGTCAAATTTTTTACTTCTGTCTTTCCATGCTAGACTTCGGTGAAGCTACTCCACAGTGTAAAAAATTATAAAATATAGTATTTTCTATAAAACTATGTATAAATAAAAAAGAAAAGCCACAACACAGATTTTCCATTGCTCTATTCTGAGGCAGCATACTTTTTATATCATATAGTTAGCTCCAAAACTTAAATTTCCATTTTAGAATGTTTTTTATTAACAAGTTTGAAAAATAAGTGGCAGCGTTTTTGCAAGATGGAGATGCTAAATACTTCTCTTTCTCATGCTTTACAGTGCTGTCGTCAGTATTTCAAAAATTCAGAAGATGAGTGTCATACTGGCAGAAGCACTGGACAAAGTAAGTACATGTGGAAGAACAAGATATGTATTTGTCAAGGCCTCTCCATAAAACTAAACAAGAACAAACAAACAAAAAAAAACAGTGAATTTTCCTTAAATTGCTGTCATCTGACATTTGTAGGCTTGTCATCCACTACTAAACATTCCTGATGATAGTCTCTAAAGAAACAGATCGTATGTGGGTGAAATGCTAGATGGCTAAAATGTAACCAGCAATCTCTTATTCTGCTATTTTTTATTTTTTAATTGTTCTGTGCATTTCTACTCCTATTTAGCATTAAATAAGTAGCCACAAAGTGGTTATGTGTATATGTGTTATAGAAAAGTACTATTAGATATTAAAGTGTATTTTTTTTTTTTTGTTTTAGTGGTATGTTGATTTCAAATTCACGGAAGATAGAATGGTTTGGGTTGGAAGGGACCTTAAAGTCCATGTAATTCCAACCCATTCCATGGGCAGGGACACCTCCCACTAGACCAGGTTGCCCAAAGCCCCATCCAACCTGGTCTTGAACACTTCCAGGGATGGGGCATCCACAGCTTCTCTGGGCAACCTGTCCCAGTGCCTCACCGCCCTCAGTAAAGAATTTTTTCCTCATCTCTAATCTAAATCTACCCTCTTTTAATGTAAAGCCATTACTCCTTGTCCTGTCACTACACCCCCTGACAAAGAGTCCCTTCCCTGGCTTTCCTTTAGGCCCCTTTGGTACTAGAAATTTTACTGAAATGTGGAGAAAAGCTATCAGTGACATAGTAATTTTTTGGCAGAGCTGGGTTTGCAACCCAGAACAAAACATAGTCTTCAGTACTATCCACCTATGGAAATGGCTTTAACTTCTCTAAGGATCCAGCTCAGAGAAGAAAAAAGATAACTTAAAAAGGAAGTGGGTAGTGTTGCTGACAAGTGCACAGGTGGTAAGCTAATGTCAAACTGTTTTAAGTGATCCTTGAGACAACAGGTACAACATATTCCATTGTTGCTCCATATACAGTTATTTCACCTGAGGACTGATACAAGATAGTCAGACATCTGACTGATTTCTCTCTTGGAAATACAAGATTACTTAAAATTTTATGTCACAAAGCTGCTGATAGACCCTTTTATTCATCATTATGCTTACAGGTCTAGTATCTCTTGCTAGGTTGTTGATGCAGAGTCTTACACTTAAATATTGCAAAAGCTGATTTAACAAGCAGCTTTTTAATTTGCATGCTAATCAGATCTGACTGTTCTCATCTGTTTTTCATACTCATGCAATCTTTAGATTCTGAAGCATACGAAGAGTTCCTCATCCATAGAGCTTTGTAAAACATCAGTCACATTTCAACATAAGCCTTTCATCAACAGATGGGATCAAAGCTTTACTATGTAGATCTTGAAATTTGGCTTAGACTTATTTGTTAAGGTGAAACAGAGATATCATCTTGTTTTTCCTCTACTTCCCATCTCCTCTGCTCTGATCTACCATTTTCTTCTACAGCTGGTTTCCAGAATCTCATACATAAACCTTCTTTAGAAAGTGATAATTAAATATTACAATGATGGTGGTTTGAATCAGGAAAAGTAAGAATTTGTAACCACTTACTGTTAACTCGGTTACAATTTATTTGTTCTGCTTTCCTTATCTTGTCAGTTCATTCTATGAACTACTGAGAAAGTCAATAATTCACAGAAGGTAGTCAGACTAATTTCAAAACTTTAAACCAGAAATTATTAAATGTACAGAATCACTGAGTTCTCTGGTGATCACTTGAACTCTTTGTAGAGTTAGGTTTAACTACTTTCATGTGATGGAATTTAGGAGGAGAACAACAGAAAAGTTGTATTCTATTACAACTTTCTTCCCTCATTTTAATGTTACAGATGAGCCACAAAATTCCTGCAGCAGCATTACAAGTTGCTCACCAAAAGCCACAGCCTGCCTTGGAGAAGTTCATGCTGCCTAAAAGAATTTACATTATTCAACAGCCACGGAAATGTTAAAATATGCATTTAAAAACTCATGTTTACATAGAAGCAAATTTCTATTCTAAATAGCACTTAGCACACTGTGGTAAAGGATCAAAAACTGTGGAAATAGTTGCCATGTATCTTACTGTGTTTCTGTTAGTGACAATAAAATACTTTATAAAAAGAGTTACTCAGTTACTTGGGTTTTATTAAAATATATAGCTTCTGTCTAATCTGTTTTTACTAGTGTCCAATAATAACTCAATGCCAAGAAGCCTAACAGCTTCACTTCCTGTGCGAGTTTTGACTGAAGTACTGGAATTGTCCATCTTCTTTTCCATAATGTTTTTTTTAAACTTAGTGATAGCAAAGGTGAAGTGAATGTGATCCTAAGAAAGGTCACAACTGAAAGGCATGTTTTCTGAGAGAGTTGGTATGTCAATTGTAAATGGATTGAAGTGCTTCTTAAAATCCAGAGATGCCTAACACTTTGACCTCAGTGTTCCTTTGGATCTCTTTTTTTTTTTTTTTTCTCTTATGATTTAGGCTGAGGTGTTCCATACCAATGCCTGTCTCAGGCTGATTGCTTGACATGGCAACTTCAGAAGGTCCTGGGAAAGACTTACAGATTTTTCTGGCATTTGTTTCTGTAAGGAAGTCCAGCTTCTTGTGCACTGGAGCATTTCCTAAGGTGAGGAGGAAGGGAAAATGATGGTTGAAACTGACATTGGAAAGTTGGGCAGGTTAGGAACTTTTAAGGCCCTCAGCTAATGGAGGTTTAGTAGAAATTTGTACGACAGCTAAATTATCTGATTTAACTTGTTAATGCTGAATATGTTTGATTCCAGTGATACGTAAGCAAAATTTTCCAAACACTTTTTCCTTGAAGAAAGATGTCTCAAGAATTTAACAGCAAGAAGCCCCTCTTTCCTTTGTCCTTAATGACTCCTCCACTGGGATCCAGACAGTAGGAAGAGCCAAGTGAGAACAGTCTATGTTAACCCATTTAGGGTTGGGGAGTAGGAATTAAGGAAATACATGACTTGGACTTGAACCTCGGGGATGAGAGGGAAGACATGAAAGCGGAGTCAGGTTGCAAGGAACACAGTGATTTGCATATGGAGTCTAAGGTTGGGATGCTAGAATGGCAGATGAGCCTGAAAAGCGATTAGACTCAGTACAGATGGGAAGTAGTAGGGCCTGAGGGATCAAGCTTGAAAATGGGGAGGAGCAATTGTAAATAAAAGTACAGGAAGTATCCTTGAGCCTTGAATGCTTATACTGTCAGGAAAGACAATAAAAATAGTCAAAGTCCTGCCAGAGAATAATTATGTCCTGCTGCTGGTTGGTTGGGTAGCTCAGCTTTTTTTCTTGCTCTGAATCTAATTTTGCTGGGACTTTTTTTTTTTTTTTTGAGGTAGTAATTGCAGATGAATGTGCCACTAAAATTGCAGTCAAGCACTTGAAGCAGACTTGCTCAATATGAAAAGTGATGCTCAGAAATACATTTATATCATCTGTGGGGTTTCTTTTCATAGTGTGCTGCACATGACTACAGTGGAAATTCATTAAACATATGAAGCCCTCTCCTTAGAGGAGAACCCCAGGTGGGTTACTCAGAATTAGTGTTACCACTTAACATGAATGTCTGCTTCACTTTATTCATCTGTGAAATGTAAATAACTTTATATGTTGATTAAAGATTAAATTATGATCACGGGAGGTGGTGATTAGTAGTATATGCAATAAATAACTTGGTTACACCCTGAACAAATAAGAAAAATTAAAATACCTCTGCTAATACATGTTCACTACAGAATGAATGCCAGAAAAAAATTTATAATTCTGATTTTTACCCTTTTTTTTTCCTGAAGAAAACTAATAGCTAGTGAAAATAATGGGGCCTGATTCTGATGGCCTGTATGAATATTTCTTTCTCTGAAGTAATCTGCTTTGGAAAACCTATGCATATTCTTGCCAAGGATGTTATCCAGATGAGGTTGTGTTAGTAAAAAGGATTATCTTCTTTTGGATTACACCCATCAACCTTCCCCTGGATGCTATGATTATTCTGGCCTGTGCTTAATATATACTTGAGTGAAGAATCAATTCAAGCATCTTTTCCTAATAACTTGAAGGGATGGCACGCTACAGAAATGGGTGACTGGTAAATTGCACCCTGCTGCAAGAAGCTATTCAAATAGCTTGGGAGCAGAGAGATACGGGATCCTTGTTTCTATCCTGCACCCCTAGAGTGGCTGAAAACACTACTGTTCTAGCTGTGTGCAAATTACTGTGGGAATCCAGTCACTTATTGCAGTACTTCATTGTTGCAGCTGCATAAACTCCTATGTTGTGATCAATATTAACATTGCTGTGACAGTGAGTAAACAGAAGAATCTGACAACCCTTCTACTTGTTCCATATTGAATTTTTGCAGTCTGTTCTCTAATGAATATTATCTAAACAGTTTAAAACAATATGTTCAGGGTAGGGATGGCATGCTCAATACAGAAAGTAACTATAGGGAATGTTTTTATTGACATAAATCAAGTGGTCATACAATCGTTGCTTATGGACCTAATCCAGTTTTAATAGGTCCTCATACAGTGCACCTTTAGCAGCTTCAATACTATATAGTTGAATTAAAAATATTCAGTAACTCAGTTTTCTCCAGTATAGTGACTACTCTATCTGCACTGGGAGCTGTGCAGCATAGGCTCAGTCTACGCTTCTAGAAGCATCAGTCATCCTGGAAAAATGCATCTGCACGTGTTGCAGCAGTGCCTAGGATCTGTAAGTGTACAGTGCATATTTGGAGTTATGGTATGGTAGTTTCAACCGCACTATCACAAAGCCTGCTTTAATGTAAAATATCTCCCATATTCTACCTATATAAAATTTTAATGTAGAGAAAGGGGACCTAAGAAGAAGCCAGGAGGCTTAAGTTTGATAAGCTCAGTTTATTGGTTTTACTAAATGTCAAGCAGGTGCAAGTCCCTCTTTTGCTGTAATATGCATCCTGCAGAGGAAGAAATCCTGGCAACTGATCTACTTCATTTCCTGCATTCCCCTGTGGCATTATTACATGTAGCATTTAATGTTTGCTTTCTGTGTCAATAGCACTTGCTATGCTTGGGAGAGAACCTGAAAGTTGGTTTTACTCAGCTGGGCAGCTGAGCTCCACCATAACTGCTTTTTCACTCCCCCCCTCAAAGGGAAAGGGGGAAAAATATGATGGAAAGAGCTCAAGGGTTGAGATGAGGACCGGGAGATCACTCACTAATTATTATTATGGACAAAGTAGACTTGGCATAGGGAGATTAGAGAATTTCATTACCTGTTACTAACAAGCTAGAACAGTGAGAAACAAACAAAAACCAAAAACAAACAAAACAAAAAACTACAACCACCTTCCCCTCCTCCACCCTCTTCTATGCCCTCACCCTGAGCAGCACAGGGGAATGGGGTCTGCAGTCAGTCTGTAATGCTTCATCTCTGCCGCTCCTTCACCGTCACTCTGTTCCCCTGCTCCCCGTGGGGTCCCTCCCGCGGGATGCCGTCCTTCCCAAACTGAGCCTGCGGGGGCTGCCCGCAGGCAGCAGCTCTTCAGGAACTGCTCCCGCACGGCTCCGTACCACGGGGTCCATCCCCCAGGAGCAAACTGCTCCAGCACGGGTCCCCCACGGGCGGCAGCTCCCCCCAGACCCCCTGCTCCTGCGTGGGCTCCTCTCCACGGGCTGCAGCTCCGGCCCGGGGCCTGCTCCTGCGGGGGCTCTCCATGGGCCGCAGCCTCCTCCAGGCCACATCCACCTGCTCCACCGGGGGCTGCTCCACGGGCTGCAGCGTGGAGATCTGCTCCGTGTGGGACCCGTGGGCTGCAGGGGGACAGCCTGCTCCACCAGGGGCCTCTCCACAGGCCGCAGGGGACTTCTGCTGCGTGCCTGGAGCCCCTCCTGCCCTCCTGCTGCACTGACCTGGGGGGCTGCAGGGCTGGTTCTCACTTCTCACTCCCCTAGATGCTGTTCCACAGCAGTTTATTTTTTTTCTTTTTTTTTTCTCTTTTATCAAATCTGCTCTCACAGAGACGCAAAGAACATTACTTATTGGCCTGGCTCTGGCCAGCGGCGGGTCCCTGTGGAGCTGGCTGAAAATGGCCCTTATCTGACACGGGGCAGCTGCTGGACTCGTCTCACAGAGGCCACTCCTGCAGCCCCCGCTACCAAAACCTTGCCATGTAAACCCAATACAAAAGCGTATACAGAATAAACTCTTCTGCTGAAGTGTTTTATAATTAAGAACACTTCCTTTTCAGCCAAGTCAATCTTTTACTTAACTGTTGTATTCTGACAAATGCATTGTCAGGTGCTCTATTTTCTCAAATTTATATATATTTATTAAGGTGTCCTGCTTATGACAGTATTCTTAATAACAAGAACTAAACAGAAAACAAAAATTGTATTTTAAACTTTCAAAGAATAGACTTGACAGTTTTTCATCCTGTATGTGCCATCAACTCTTTGGCATCCTTTTCGTTTGTGTTTGCATCATTGGTGATGCTACGATGAATCAGTTTTACCTTCTGTTTTAGGGAGTTTTATCTAGTTCTAGTCTTAATTTGTTACTTTGCCTATATTTAAATATGAACTACAGCTAAGTTCAGAACATAAGGAACAAATACAGTTGGTTTGCTGGAAAAGATTAAAGCCTTGCAGGAAGCCTGTTTTTGCAAATGATGGAAGCATTTAACAAGAATGGCATGGTTTCAGGAAACTATTTCTTCTGTTGAACTTCTTGATGGAAATAACATTGCTTAATATGGAGTTGTTTCTTGTCTGTAGACTTTAAAACACCTTACAGAAGTGGGAGTGGCTGAAGACAACTGGCAATGAAAACAGATCTCAGTAAATGCTGGTGGTTACAAGGCCTTCAACATATTCTTAAATTTGATAATGTCACACCTTCTGTTTGAAGGCTTAAATAAGGCCCATGTTTTTCTGGACTTCTCTGCAGGGATGAATTTCTTGAGTGAGGGTGAGTGTCTACCTCTTAGCACCTGACTCTCACATTTTGGGTGGTGCTTGACAAAGCTGTTTGGGAATTTGGCAATGTGTAACTTTAGCTGTTGTGGAATGAATTATGGTATGTGTTGTTATTTAGTGTACAGACTTAAGTCTGAATTGAGAGTACGTGACTTCTGACTTCTGTGTGAAGCCATGAAGCAGGTTAAATGACAAAGGAAATACATGTGGCTAATCTGGAAATCTACAATAAAAGGGAACCATAATGAAAGGCTTAAAAAAATAAAATAAATGTTTAAATCCTTTCTTCCTTCTGAGATGTACTCATTCAGTCTGTCCCTCTCCAAGCAGTATGCACAGATTTGTAAATCATTTCTAGCACAGTAACCTCTCCCTGCTACACAAAATCCAGCTGGTATACACACAAACATGTACATCTACTGAATTCCTCTTCAGCTGCAGTGGTGGAGGAATGTGTTTCTGGAATGTAAAAATTCCTTGGCCTAATCAGTGTCATCTGTGACACTGTTGAGCATAACTCCCAAAACAGGTTCACAGTAAGCAATCCTGTTTTGAAACCCTCGCTGTCCTTGATGACCATGGTTTCAACATGCTGCTGTTCCTCGTGTTCCCTTTCTGCATCTCATAGGCTATCCTTTCTTCCTTAGCACGAGCAGGGCAGATGCTTGCAGCTGATCGGTTTAGCTGATCGATTTAGGAGGAATGCATACTTTTTTCATGCTTTTGAGCCATTTGTGCATTAAATCTTTTTAAAGAGAGTAGATGTGATGGGATTCTTTGCAGATACCCAAGATTGCATTCCTTTTGTCTTGAGACCTTAGAGCTTCCAGACCTAAAGCTTTGACTGCTTCTTGTCTTCCCCACTGTTAGCCGAATGGCTGCTGCTGTTCTGCAGAATACATTATTGAACCAGGCTTGTACCTGGTAACTGTTTTCAGTCTTTCTCAGCTACTGTAAACTGTAAGGCACTTTGCCTTCCCTTTTCACTAGTTATCGTTTTCACTTTATTCAGTGAAACCATGCAGAGAACAACAATTCAACCTGATAGTGAGAAGCTTTATTCTTCTTGTCAAACCTGGCCATAGACTCCAGTCCTGGCCATTATTCCACTCTTACTGGATTTTAATGGAAAACTTTTAGATAATTCTATTATTAACATGAATTTCTGGCATTTCAGTTGTAACAAATTACCAATTTCTAGTTCGCTCTTCAGATGAAGAGTTTATTAAAATTATGAAACCTGAGTATTTCTTACCCTCCAGCTTTCCTAGTTTGCTAAGTTGCTATACAGGTTTATCAATCACATCAAGTATAATGTAAGAAACCTCAATAGTTCAGTATTATGAGTATACTACTTTTGCCACAAGAGGTAGCTGTACGTCTACAGCTTACTCAGGTTCTGCCAGCTAAGCTAGCCTCTGAAAATGCAGCTATTTTCTTAGAAGGAGGTATACTTAATCTGAAAAACAAATGCTGAAGTAGTTTCAAAGAAAAATAATAGATTAATTTCTGAAATCATTTGGTATTTCACAGGGGACTCTAGCAATTGTAGAGATACACAGAGCATAACGGTTACAAAACAGTTCCTTTTCCTTCTTACATTCTTGATGTTCATGGCTGTGGTCAATTAAACTGAAACATCAAACAGGGAATACAGGAAAGCGCATACTATATTTGTATTAGCCACACTTGCATAGATAATCAGTATTTGCTGATTTTATAGGTGCTTTCATACTATGTATTTAAACTTGTTAATTTAGAAACAATTCATTCGTCCGTGAACCAGACAACATTGGAAAATTGGATACAGCATTTCATATTCAACTGTTATGTAAAAAGGTATGAAGTTTCTGAAACTGATTTCATTTAATTATTTCAGAAGTTATTTTTATGTAAATGAATAATAAAGCTATCGTAAAGCGTTAGTTTTTATATAATAGCCATCATTTTAGTTGCAAAATATACAGTAAATGCATACTGAAATAGAACAGTCACTAAAATGAATAGTGACTTTAAACTTTAATTCCATCCTACTTTTGTTGCTCATAACTTTCTGCAATTCCTTCTAGTTTAATTTTTCCATATTTGGTATCTTTTTTTTTTTTTTTGAAGCTCGAGAGTTAGCAAAAATTCTGAGCTTAATTTAAGCTGCACAAGCCTGAAATATTTGTTCCCTATATGTTACTGTCAAAAAACATCAAAAACAATGAAAAACAAGAATAGCTATTAAAAAAATAGCTGAAATTGAAAGCTTTTAACTTGGTTTGTTCTGTGGACCTCAGCCTTAAAAAGCGAAAACAAGTCAAAAAGCTACATTCAGACTGAGATAATTTTGTTGGAGCTGTTCAAAAATGCCAGGCAACGATGGATAGACATATAATTTTCTCTACAGTGCACATATATTTGAGCTCTGCTATGCAAAAGTTTTTTGAGGTTTCTAAAGACAGTACTTTAAAATATTGTGGATAACCCTCCAATTATGTTTAACTCTAGCCTCTAACCCTTTAGCAAGGCCGATTTTAGGCTGCTACTATCTTGAATTTTATTTTTTTCTAACTGAATTCAACTCACAAAAAGTAAATAAACAAAGGCATTTAAAAATGTTATAGATGTATTTGTCATGATACATTTATAACTCTGACTGTCTTCAAGAACTTAACTGAAGGATAGCTTTGTTCAGAATGCGTTTATTAGCGCGTGCACAGAAAAAAAAGGAGGTGAGGGGTAGTGAGTGGAATGTCCCAAAACTCTGCAGGCTGTGGCTATAAGGCATTTACAAATTTGGCTGGCAAAATTGGAATGCATATATTGTTTTACACGAATAAGATCATGCTTCACAAATTGGAAAAATTTAAGTTTGAAGCTGGTTGGTATAGTAGAATGATAATGAGCTCAGAAATATTTGTCTTTAACCAACGATACTGTTCCTTTCAAATGGAACACGGACTACGAACCTTTGGCTTTTTCCCAGTTTACAGAAAACCTTTCGGTAGCCTGGCATATGCATTGTACCTTTAAACACTTCCACTGAGACACAAAGTGTTCTTCTGCTGTTATGGCTCACCACATGATTAAAAACAAATTCTCATTTTAAAGAACAGTTTGTCATATTTGTAACGAAAATGTGAAGGACCAGTTTTGACTGTGGTTTGGTTCCAGCTGAAGGGCAGGGGGAGGAATACAATCCCTGTTCCTGAGAAGGACCTCAGTAGCACCGGTGTTCTTGACAGTTTTCTGACAGAGTGAACTATAACCTAAGAACAGATCGTCATCTGTTTACAGAGAAGAAATTCCATTAAGTTTCTTTTGAGACAGTCTTTCCCAACAGAATCTTCAGAAACATAAATTAATACTGTATGCTAGCCCTATTGCCCTAGAAGTATAAATAAAAAGTATACTAGTGAAACAGAACAAATTACCAGCCATAAGCACAGATCTCCTTACTTTCATGACTGTTTTCATGAGATAGATGTTTCTAGTGCTTCCAGCTTTTCAAGACATTCATGGATTTTTTGTTACATCCTGGGGATTTCTGAAGTATTAGGCATCATTTCTTACGTATCAAAGTAATTTTTTCCCTTGACGATAGGGAATGCAGTACTAGTCTCCACATAGGGATTCATTTCCAGATAAATACTACTAGCATTATTTCAAATATAAAACACTCGTGTCCCTCATTCTATGATATTATTATAGTTTGGAGCAAATAATTCATATACAACAAGCTTCTTCTAAACTTTATGATATGCAAACCTTCTTCTATTTTCTTTAGTGCTTTTTCTGAACTGATGTGCTGTGCTAAATACACTAAAGTAAAAACAACAACAACAACAAAGACTAAACACACCAATAAACCCTACCCTCTGCACCAGTCTACGTTAGTTATTTTGACATGGAACAAAAGGATGGAAGGAAAGGGAGGGAGCCTAAAGAGCAAAGAAGAAATTCTAGCTTTTCTTAAATTGGTCTCCAAGACATATTACTAGTGCCTTCTTCCTACTTCCTACTGCTGTCTTTTGTAGCAATTTTGCTTCCACCATTATATGCTGTCCTCATGTGTTTTTTTTTCGTTGTTTGTTTTTTTTATTATTCAGATGACTCCATAAAGAAATTGGAACATTTGGGTGCCAGTAACGATAGACGAATTGTCATAGCAGGATCGGAGAGACAGATGGGAAATTGTAAGGAGATAAAAGGCCTTAATCATTGATCCAAATTCTTCTTTCAGATAAGTGTATAAAGTTTTCACTTATCTGTTCTATATCTATCTATATAAAAGCTAATTTTGGCACACTCAGTAAGCCCATAGGCAGTCTAGACAAATCATGACTTACTGCTTGAACTGTAATTAAAAATCCACGTGTATCAATCACGTAAAGGAATCTATAGTTCTGACCTTTAAATGTTTCAAATCATTATTTCTAACTTTTTAGCATCTGAATATTTTTGTGCTCAGGGAATGAGTAACTACTCACTCATTTTCAAAGACTGCCTTTAGAACTGCTGAAGTTAAAAGAGGGCTACATGGGACATTCTGAATGAGCAAGAGTTCTCATACGTGTAGGGGTTTGTCTTGTGGTTTCTTGAATTTCAAGCAGGAGGCTACGTAAAGTGTACTGAAATTTTTACCCTATATTTTTTGCTAAATTGCATTGCTTTTTGCTGTTGTTGTTTCCTGTAGTGAAGAGTACTTCTTAAAATGCTGTTACGCTCACTTAAAAGATTCCCCAGTATTAGTTAGTTCTATTTCTGAAAGTAAGGCAGAATGATAGAAACCACCACAGAGACATAACCTCTGTGGGAAGGAGAAAAGAAGAGCCGAAGAATGTCAGTGGCTGAGAGTAAATAAATCATCTGAACAGATGAGTGGAAGGTGCAGAGGGCAGAACAGTAGAGGCAGATAAACAGCTGTGGGCTGAATTGTTCCCAAAAGTACTGGAGAGCAAAAATCCTTATGCAACAGTATTGCTCTGATGAGGCAAATAGGGACGTGTTAAAATCAAGCCCCAGTTAAAAATATCCTGATTCTGAGCTTTCCTGTGGAATAGCAGGTCCTAACTCCAACTAACAGCAAACTGTCTTTCAAAGCTTCTAAGTTCATATACAGAGGAAGAGAGAGCTAGCACTGAGCGTGACTAGGAATAGATCCCACAACAGCAGCATCATAGCTCTGTTTTTTTTTTTTTTTTGTCTCAGATTTCAGAGACAAAATCATAAAAGGCTGCCAGAGCTAAGACATTTCCTCTGAGACAGAGAAAACTCCTCTCTTCCAGACAGAGGCCTCATCACACATGCAGAATGGAGGGAAGAGAATGTGATTCTCTGCAGGAGGAGGGAAAAGCTGGTGGCTGAGCTGCACACAGTGTTCTGCCCTTGTTTTGGGACTAGTCTCCAGCTACTGAGCTGCTGAAGTCAAAATGAAAGAAGTGTGAGATAACTGACTTTCTGCTGTTGTACCCCTGAGAGCATTTGTCTCCATGTTGCTCTGCTCCTCCAACACCATACAAGGCAATCATGTCAAGTGTTCTTTTGAGGATGCTCTTCTGTGTAAGACTGCAACTTGTTTTTGAACGCATATATGGATTCTCTTCTGTACCCCTCAGAGACCCACTGAAAGATGCTGCGTGAAATGCATGCATAGCATAGAAAATGTCCTGCAGTACTCTGAATCTGTAGTAGTTATTTTGCTGTTAAATTCATATTTAGTTGTTCGTGATGAATTAAACATGAAGATAAATCGTAGTTCGCTCAGCAAATCCTTACTGTTATTTATAGATGTATTTCATACTGTCCCTACATTTTCCTTTTTTGGTGTGAGGAAGATTGGTCTTTTTGTTAATTATATGAAACTGTGATGTAGAAATTATATGTAGGGAAGCCAATCAGCTTGGCCCAAATGCAGGGAACAGCTGGAGTATTGGACGTTTGGGATGGAAAAGGCAAGCCATTCAAGACTGGGAGAGAAAAATACATCATATGAATGTTTCTACTAACATTATCAACTGCTGTGCTCATAATGATGGCATTCAGACCACCACTGCTATATGTGTCTTTACCTACTAAAACAAACAAACAAACAAACCTAACTCTAAAACCATTGACATGAGATGGTTATCTAGATGTAAAAACCACCTAGAGATAATGCTCTGTAGTGGTTACTTTGATACAGCTCATCAGGGTTACCACAGGTAGCAATAACCTCAGTTAGCTACACCAAAGTAAAAATATCTGTACTTCATTTCAAATAGAATTTTATGCCAACAGAACTGTTTCAATTTACCTCTTGTGATATAACAAATCCTCCCTGCTTCTGCAAAAATCTTAAGTGTCAACATTAAAAGCAAGTTAGAATGACTATTGTGCTACTCAGATAATGTTTTAACAAATTCTTTGAGTAATGCTGAGATCTTTGTCACCAGTTATATTCTGCTCATCTATTTGATGTTTGATTTTAAATCTCATATTTTAAAAATCATGAAGTGAGCATAAAGATTTTCAAGTAGAGTTCTGCAACGGGGAACTAAGAGATTACTAAGTACCAGTTACTTAAGTAAGTTACTGTCAAACACAGTTGAACTGTTTATACAGACTAAATGCTCTGAGGGATACACAATGGCAGATTAAAAATAGACACCTGAAATTGTTTTCAACCATCCGCACCACCCTTCCACCTGGGAATATTACCTAGCAATTGCATTTTTCCATCAAACACAATTTGTTTTATTGCTGCAGTTTTCAAACCACTATATTAAGGTAAATGGTCCTCAGATCTCTTTTACCTTATAGGCTGATCAGAAAAAGTGTCAGTTGAGGAGCTGATACATACGTACACATACTTTGCAGACAACAGAAGGGTAGGGAGCATACAAGGGAAGCAGCATCCAGTTTTAAGCCACTGTTGCACATCTACTGATGGTTTCACTAAATACACAGCAGGAGTAGGGTTAGGGTTAAAACCTTCAGAACCCTAAACTTCAGAACTGAATCTTTCATTTTTAAATGAAAAAAATCCTGAAATTAATGTCACTGGTCTACTGTCTATATAAAAATATGGACTAGTTCATTTCTCATTTTGTAACAGAGAAAACACAAATATATATAGGTTTTGATAAAAAGGATTCAGTATTTATCTTAGCCAGCGTTGCTATATGCTTTTGTTAGTGATCTCCACGTGAAAGTAAGCTTCAAATAAATGAATAAAAAAGCAAGTAGGAATGATTCACATCATCTTATGAAAATATGCAAGAGAAAAGAAAACAAAACAAACAAAAGAAAACAAGTGCTCAGATTGCAAAGTCAAATCTCAGAAGCCAGAAAATGCCTGAGTTAAGGTCTGTTAAATAAGCTTTTAATGTCAAGTTTTCTTCCATTACAGTAGTTATATATCATAATCAAATTTCCCCAGTTATATTGTCGAAGAACTGAATGCTTTAGGACTGTAACTGCATCATCTTCAGCCTTCATTTATTCAGTTCTCTTCTGCACCCCAATTTTTCAGTATCTTGAAAAATGCGACACAGAAACCAGAAACCATATCCCAGTGCTTGTTTTACCAAGGGTGTATTCAGAAGTGGTATTGCCTCTGCATACGCTCACTAATCCCTTGTTTATATGTGCAAAGAATGCATTAACTTTTTTTGCTGCAGCACCATTCTTGTTGAGTTGCATCACCATTATAGCCCCAAGTCCTTTCAAAGGTGCTGCTTTCGAGCCAGAGCATCTCGCCTTCTGCACTGCGGGCATGGCTCTCGTTCCTTGTTCCCAGATGAGTCAGTGTGAATCTGCCTGTCTTACATGCCTCGCACGGCCCAGTTTACCAAGTAATTTGGATGCCTCTGAGAAATTTTGTCAGTATCAATTACATTCCACCAATCTCTTTGTCCTTTGCAGATCTCGTCTGCAACGATGCAATCATTTTCAGTGTTGTTTCAGCCTTTTTTATCAAGGCCGTGTTGTCTGAAGCGTGATCGCAGTACTCAGGAGGCACCTAGAACCTGCACGTTCCCCGAGCGTGAGGAGGCACTGTCCGGGGACGGGTCGCTCCCAAGTGGTTCGTGCATTCAGAGCAGAAGCACCACAGACCCGAGCCGCGTTCGCAAGTTTTCAACATCCTTAACCTAGCTGAGGCCACTGACGTCCAAGCACGCTGCAAGAAAAAGATGAGGAAAAGATTACGGAATGGGACACGCTCGAAAGGCTGCGCGCATCAGCACGCGTACGCCTGAACCGAGCAGCCTCCGAGGTGCCGGCACCCCGCCGGCCGGAGCCGTCGCGCCCGGCCCTGGGGCCGTCGGGGTTGGCGGCCGCCGCCAGTGCGCCGCCCGCCGGGGGGGCGCTGCCGCGAGGCGGGGCGCGGGGCCGTGGGGCCTGCGGGGCCGTGGGGCCTGCGGGGGCGTGGGGCCTGCGGGGCCGTGGGGCCTGCGGGCCCTGCGCGCTCGGGCCCGCCGCGGGGCCGGCCCAGGCCTGGCGCCGCCGGCACCCGCCCCGCTGAGCTCTGCTGCGGGCCGTGCCGCGGGCCGCGCCCTGCCGTCCCGCGGGGGCTGTGCCGAGCGGGCCGAGGGACGGGCCGAGCCGAGCCGAGCCGAGCCGCGCCGCGCCGCGCCGAGCCGAGTCCCGCCGCCCCGCCCCGGGCGCTCCCCGCCCCGCGGAGCCGGTCCTGTGGAGGGGCGGCCGCGGGGTGCGCGGGGCGGGGACTGCGGCCGTCCGCCGGCGGTGAGCTCATCCCGCCGCCGCGCCTGGCTGGCCGCGGAGGAGCCCGGCTGGGGCCGCGCCGCGGGAGCCGTCGGCGAGGCGAGCGGGGTCCGCGCGACGGAGGTGAGCGCTCGGCACCCCCTTCTCCTTCTCTCCCCGTCCCCCGTGCCGGCGGGTGCGGGCAGCGCCCTTCGCCCGCTCCCTCCAGCGGCGCTCGGCGGCGCCGGCGCGAGAGAAACTTCGTGGCCGCGGAGCGCGGCGGGGCCGGGCCGAGGCGGGCGGCGGGGCCGGGGCGGGCGGCGGGGCCGGGGCCGCGCCGCGCGGGTGGGGGCAGGGAAGGGAGAGGCGCGGCGGGCCCGGGGCGGGCCGGGGGCAGCGCCCGCGGGGCGAGGCCCGGGGAGCAGCCCGGCAGGCCGGCCTGTGTGCCCGCCTGCCTGCCGCCTGCCCCGCGTCCCGGCCGGCGGGTTGTCGCGCCGTGGTGGGAGCAGGAGCCCGGCCCCCTGGGAGCGCGGCTGCCGTGCGGCTGCTGCGCCCGGCGGCGAGCCGTGAGGAGGACGCGGGCGGCGGCCGCGCCTGACAGCCGGGTTGTCCCGCGGGCGGGAGCGCCGGGCCGGGCCGGGCCGGGCCGTGTGGGGCCGCGGAGCGGTGCCGGGGCCCCGCCCGGTGCCCGCCCGGGAGGCGCGGACGCCGCGCGGCTGGGCCGGGCCCCGCGACGGAGGGCTCGCGGCGGCGCGGCCCTGCCCGGCCCGGCCCGGCCCTGACCGGGCCCCGGCCCCGGCCCCCGCCCCGCGCCTGCCCTCGCCCCGCCGGGCTGCGCTGAGCGCTCGCACAGCCACGCTGCCGCGGAGTTTCGCAGGATTGCTCGGTCCGTGTTAGTGGCTTGTAAAAATACCGCGTGAGCTCGTGTTTCGGATCGCGGTGGCTTAAGAAAGTACCTCGATGGCTGTGAAATTAAAAAGCGCCAGGAAATGCGGATGGGAAATCAGTGTGATATCTTGCATCCTGCAGAACTTCCTCCCGCGGTTGGTTGATACGCAGCTGCCAGAAATGAGCCTTCTCCTGTTTGTTCTGATCCAACACTTAAGTGATGGGAAAGTAGTATCGTGACATTAAATAATGCTAGTAAACGAGGGAAGCGTGAATACAATTTCTGTTTGTAATTGCTAGTGCAGTGTGTTTAGAGCTTCGTTTATGTGGGCGCTCTAAGGTGCTGGTCGTCTTGCTTTCTGAGCTTAGCTAACCATCGGAATGGCGATAAATGGTATCGGCTGTAGAGCCACAACATATTTGGTGCATTGCCAAAGTCGCTCAGCTTCCCATAACAGTCTGTAGGAAAAAGACGTTTTGTGTGTCTAACCGCAGTCCTGAAGTTGATGCCATAGCAACTTTGTGATCTGAGCATACACTCTGGAAGACAGCTAAGCAGTCTTAGCAGAATTATTCTGTTTTTCTTTAGCTGAACTTCGTACTGTCATCAGGATTAAGTCTTTCTTTGAAGATGGAAGATTAATCGACACGCCTTCAAACTTTCTAGTGTCTAGGAACATCGGCCTGATCTGTTGGTTGTTTGTAATGACACCCATAAACACATCTGCAAATTGAGACTTATAATCATGGCTTTAAACTTAAGATTTGTCTGTAGAGATGCTCTTTTCACTAAATACTAGTATTTCAAGCTCTGTCAGAAGCTAGATCTTCATGCTTTGTAGAAAGACAGAGGAAGGTCAGCTTTAGATTTCATGTATGGCTATGGTTTGAAAAGAATGGGGTCAGTTCGTGAAAAGAATGGGGTCAGTTCATGGCTTTTGGCTGCTTCCAGCTCCCTAAGCTATACGTGGGCCCTGGAGAGTTTATTTACCACAAAGCTGTGGCAACAGGAAAAGAAGAAAACTTATGGCCTTAGAAATGCATATGGCCTTATTTTTAAAAAATGTTTGTAGAGGCAGTGCTGTTATAAAACTGACTTTTAGATAATATGTAAGGTATAGTTTAACACATGGAGTGGGGAAAAAAAGAGCAAATATGAAAACAGTGCATGATCTTCCCAGTGCTTTTAGTTTTGTATTTAACAGTAGTTTTAAAAGTGCCTTTTAAAAAAAGTTTGTTTTGGTGGAGCCGTAAAGTCTCATCTTGTCCTGAAGGGAAGTAAGTAAAGGGGTTAGTTGCTCATAAATGCAAAATATCTGGTGCACAGCCTAATATTAATGTGTGAAATTCCTATCCTGTCTCTTATTACCTTCTCCTTTAAAATTATTTAGCATGACTGATTAAATTCTTTAGTATTTGTTGTATTTAGGATATTTTTATAAGGATGTCAGCACACTTACCTGATTAAAGGTACTTATCTAAGTATAAAATATACTGTAGAGATCTTGAGATGCTCCCTGTTCTGTTCTTAGCCTTGCCATCCACTGTCCTGAGGCCAGCACAACGTACCTTGCTGCTCGTGCAAAACGGAGACAGGTTGAAGTGTGGGGTCTGTTGCACAGTCTGAACCAGAATGCAGGTCTTCTGCCATCCGTTGTTGTGCTTCGGCAAAATACTGCGCCTCTGATCTCCTTATTGGAGTGAAAGTTTCCCGTTGCTTTTTGTTGTTGTTCTCCTCTTGGCTTCATAAGGAGACTAATCCCGCAGAGTTTGCCTTGTAGTTATTTCAGGCTTCTGTTCTGTGTAGGTGCTGAATAACTGTGTAGACGTCTTTTTCATCCATCCTTGTCAAGCGTGCATCTTGAAATATACGCAGTGTAGTTCTCAGTAGTGTAATGACTTCAACTTTTTAATGTCTTGTTTCTTCAGTCATGTTTTTTCTTTGTTTGTTTTTGTTTCCTCCCCTCCACTCACTGGTAGGAGGCGCACTAAGCCGTAGCCTTAAGCCATAAAGGCACTTTGGAACCAGAATATTAAATTTTGCAATATCTTAATATCTTGGCTTAAGTGCTCAGCCTCCCTGTATAATGTATGGAGATACTCCTGTACCTAAGTGATATTCGTGAGAGTCTGGAAGCAGGAGGCTGGGTAACACAAAGCCTCTGTTAGAGGTGTTTCTCCATTGCTGGGAGAGGAATTGACTGGGAGTAGTTGCTGGAATATGTGTTTTATTTCCTGAGATAGTGCCAAGTCCCAGTCAGCATTTCACTTCTTCTATCTTCTCTTCTCTGTCTGGAATAGTATTTTTTAGCTGGGATGTGGGTCTGAAAGCAGAAGTTCAGCTCAGCTGTTGGGTGAGATGCCTTGAAGATCAGCCAGGTGCCAGCGTCGAAGCATCTCCTTGCTGGTGTCCTGCTGCGTGGGAGGCCAGCACTGACGTGTGCGCAGAGCAGCGTGCTGGGCTGTGCAGCGTGCGCAGCTGGAGATACTCCCGGGGCCTTAACCATGGATCGGTTCAGCCATATCCTGAAGTTCTTTGCATTGCTGTTTACAGAAATTAAAATGTCTTTGAGGTCAAATCAAGAGCTCCTTTTAGCATTTGACACTGTTGAAGTTAGTAGCAATGCTCAACAAGTGACTGAGTAGGTCTGCTCTTCATTGATTTTTTTTTTTTAAATGTAATCTAAAGGTCAGATGAGACTTGAAAATTTCACTTAAACGTTTGACTTTTTCTCTAAATAACGTGTCAACAGGTATAGGGGTTGGGTTTTAATGTTTGCATGGTGACTCGTTTGGCGAAGCACTGCTTTGTGAAATACTTCCCAGGCGCTTCTGCAGTCCGGATGGTCAAAATCATTTGGGGAGCATGGCTGATCCTGAGAAACTTCTAGAGTGCCTTGGCAAATTCAGCTATATCTGGAAGTGTATGAAATTGGAAATCTAGGTGCAGCTTTTAGTTTTACTGATCTTAAATATCCCAGCCACAGAAGGTACAAAACTACAGACATGTGTTTTAAATCTTTCTCTGCTTTTTTTTTTTATCAGCTTCCTTAAATTCATGGTGCTGCTTTAAAGTTAGGACTCGTGAATTATCAGTAGATGGAGATTTTCATGTTTTAGATTTTTTTTCTGACACTAGTCTGTATTTCAGAGAAGTCTCCCTAGACTCCAGACCTGGCCTGTGATGCCTTCCTTGCCCTCTGATTAGTGATCCAAGTATTGCTCAAAGTCAACTTTTTTTTTCTTGTAATTATGCATCACATTCCAGCGTTGTAAGAAATAATGTATCAAAGAAGAGCATGCAAGGTGAGCGTGCAACACATACCCCCCTGCGTGGGAGGGGGAACAGTTACAGACGTGGCGGGGCTCGAGCAGTGCCCATGCTGGAGGATGTGCCGTGGAACAACGGCGGTGGGTGAATTCGTGACCCAAGTCAGTGGCTTTAATGCTGAACCCTTAACTTCGTTTCTTCCCCTTCCCTTCTGTGTGTTCCCCCTGTCTAGTTCAGACAAATCTTTAATTAACATATTCAAGAATTAGCGCGTTTGTAACAAAATCTGAAGACTTCCTAAGCAGTCTCTTTGGCGTAATCCTAGCTGCCACCATGGTTATTTTTCTAATGCAGAGAGCAAAGCATTCTTGGTCATGTTGAGAAGCCTTGGCTTATAGTTGAACTTCTGACTTCCTCTGTTAAGATCTTTCATTTTTACGTATATTTATAGAACTAGCAAATATTATCAGTGCTTGTGTTATCTGTATCTAGTAGCATATGAGGTGCAATTTCAGAAACGTGTGGGATGAAAAGGTGAGGGTTTGCTGCTTGTTTGCTGCGTATTTCATATATTTGGTAATTAATAGTTTTAAAAACAACAGTGTATGTGAAATGGCTGCTGCCTTGTATCCAGGTTGCATATATGGTCTGGGTGGTTGGTTTTTTGGGGGGGGTCGGGGTTGCTTTTTTGTGTGTGTGGTTTTCTTTTAGGGGGGAGGTTGATGGGTTGAGGTTAATTTTTATTTTTTTAAGACTTGATCATAGTCTTGGTTAAATCTAGATCCAGCGGGAGAGAAGCTGCAACTTGTTAGCAACACAGGAAACGCCCTCAAAGAAAGTTTTTGATGTGTACGTTAGTGCGTAAATGTGAACTCTGCAGCTACATGGCGGGAGGTGGGCAGTGGGGAGCCCTGTTCCACTGAAGCGTGGAATGGTTTTGCTTCTTTCAGTATTGTGTTAGCTTCTGGTGGAACTTTGCTGCTGTGTACTTAATTATATTTAAGTACTAATTATTAAGTATCTATGACTTGTCGAAAGCTGGTAGTTATGAGTCAAATTCAGAGCTGTTGCACTTAAAATAGCTGTGGTGTTTTAATTGCTGGAAGAGACAGACACCAGATTAAACTTTTTTTAAAACCAGCTTTGTTTCATCTGGAAAAATGTTAGAATTTGAGTAAAGACTACCTTTCTTCTTTCAGTCACTTAAAATGAAACTAATCAATTTCTTTCTTAACAGCTGTCCTTTCCTCTGAATCTCTGTTTCTCGCCAAACTTTAACAAGTTAGGGTTTGAACAACATGAAAGCAAGAATGAATAGAAGCAGAATATGACCTGTGACTTCTGAAACTTAAGTGAAATTTAAGTTGCTAGAGAGCTTAATGTGTGGATTGGTTCTTTTCTTTGTTACCGTGTGGGGGTTTGTTTCTTTTTTTTTTGGTTTTGAACAAGTCACAAAACATAAAAAAAAAAAAAAAAATTCTTAATGTGAATTTTGGAGGGGACTGTTTTTGTGGTTTACACCAGAAATGCCTTTGAGTTGAGTTGATCGTTAATGTGCTTCAGGGTCTATTTTACACTGGGCTGGATTCCCATTGAGGTCAGAAAGGGAGTTTTTTTGCTTAAGTAAGGACAGAGTTTCTGGATTTTTCTACAATATTTGCCTGAAACTGAAAGTTTCAAGAGGGAGGAATGTTACTGCCACAAACTATAGACATAGTTTTGCTATGACAAAGTAAAATCTTCAGCACTTTCCTAGTACTGATCTAGAATCTTTGTAGGCATGAAAGAATTACTTTGAAAAGTTTAAGAAACAATGAAAAGACATCGGGAAAATTTCCCTTTATCCTCAGTTAAATTATACTTGGCAAAAGTGGAATGGAATAGGAACATTGTGCCTCCTGGCATGATGTACCTGCCTACTGTCGTGATGTACTACCGAACTAGTGCCCAATTTCAGAGTTCTTGGGTATGCTTAAAACTCTGGGAAGGCAGAGCTGCTTAGTGTAGGGTTTTCACTTCTTCTGTGTCTAAGCTATTGCTTGCTTGTGCCACCATGGTGCATTACCAGATGTATTTTCTGTAAGTTTGCGGCAAGTCAATCAACGGGTGATGGAACGCTTCCTAAAAATAACTTTACACTCATTCAGTGAAACCAGGCGTGTTTTTGAAATCTTGGGGGGGGGGGGGTGGAATTAATAATGTGGTGTTTTATTTTTCCTGACCGATAATTCTGCACTTTATGACTAAAAGACAATGCAGAAAGGAGGGCAAAAGTGACTTTGTTATTTTGTTCTGTAGAGTTCAAAGTGCTGTAGAAGTCTGCACCAGAGGATTATGCCGCAAGATTTGTTAGAGGGGATTTTTCCTCCTGTGCCTGTACCACGTTCTCCCAGGGCTCTTGCAGCCTCTGCCGTAGCGCGTGCCACTGCAGCCGCGTCTGGGGCTTCTCGAGAGAGCTCCTGGTGTTGGCACAGCGTTCTCCTCAGGTGCGTTGTTTCACAGAGACCTGCTGGCTGTCTCTGAGACATCTAACAGCATCCCTCAATCTGCTAGAAATGACATGCTTCCTGTGTTTTTTATTTTCCTCCTATTTTCACCAGGTCTGCTAACAGGAAAACCAAATGCTTTCTTCCTTGGTGAGACTTGCTTGGTTGAGGGAGAGCTTTAAACGGTCCTTTTCCTTTCTTCAAGTCTTAGTTTTTACCAGGACAAATGATTTTTTTCTTTCCAGTTTCTCTTCTATCCACAGGGTTTCATGCTAAGTGAATTCTTGTTAACTTCAGTCTGCCGCTGTTGCATCTGTTGTCTTTGTAAATCAGTGAACTTGGTTCATTTGATTTAAATGGAATGCTTGCAGCCATCCCAGTAACTGGCCAAGGCAGAGCAGTATATACTCTCTTGGCAAACTTATGAAGGTTACATAGATCTACGATAGTAACGAATAATTAATTTTAAAGGATACAAGTTTGTATTGTTCCACTACTTAAACTCTAGTTGTGAAGATATTTTTTTGGGGGGGGGGGGTATGGGACTTGCCTGTGGAGGAAATGCTTCCTGACATTGGCGTTAGAGGCTCTTACTGGTGCTTGTCTATTTAATTACTGGAAGCAATGGGACAGCTGTAAAACCTTATATGGACTTGCCAGGTATTTCATATTTTTGGTAAGAGCGTGTACGATCTTGTCTACGCCAGGGAGTTATTGCAGAATAAGGCAGGGTGTGAATGTGAAGCACTTTTCACCTTGTATAGACAAGCCTTTAATTTTTCTTGCTGGAGCAAACTCTGGGATGTTTTACATATGTTTTTGTCCCTAGTTTGGGCTCTCTTGTGGCCTTACTGCTGACAAGGAATTACATCTAAAGCGTGTACCTCATGTGAGCTCATGCGAGCGGTTTCAGCAGTCTGCTTGTGTGAAGGGAGTACTCTCTCACAAGAAAGCCTCCAGTCTTCTTTCAATCCAGCATGTAAGTCCTTTGTGGTAGATACTGCTTCTCCTCAGTGTTCAAACAGGACTCGTTTTAACATTGTAACAAGGGCTGTTAATCCTACTGCATTATACATTAAAATAAAAAGTGCTTTAAGTGAAGAGGAATTGGCAAAACATGGATGTTTGAGTGTTTCCTTGTAGTTCGCGATACAGAGGAATGTCTGAGTGTTGCTCATAAAAGAGCATAACCAATTAATTCAAAACAGAAGATTTGCACTTCATAAGAGACAGAAAGGGTAGAATCCCAGGATTTGAGACAGGAAGCAGGGAGGGTAATATTTCTGCTTTGCCACATTCCTGTGGGCGAGATTTCAGGAGATAGCTGAGCCAACCTAGCAGTTTGTTGTGATTCAAAGGCGTGGTTCTCCTTCCTGCTGTACCTGCCGTGGGATCCTGCTTTTTCCGATGTCATCTCCGTGGCTCATCCGTCCCCTCAGTGCCGTTCAGAAAACACGAAGAAGGTTACCTTTCCTGCCAGTTAGCGTGTCGAATCACGTTATTGAGTGTTCAGACAGAACTGGCACAGTGCAGCAGGAATGTACAGCTGCCCTCTTTGGCCATCGTGTAAAGACTCACCTGTTATGACCTTCAACAAACTGTTTTTTGCTTCTCTGAAGTAAAACAAAAATAAGACTGCTACCCTCCTTGAAGGATGTTACAAAGCGTAATGTGCTAAAAGATACTGAAGACCAAGATAGTCGGGGGGAAGAGACGGTACATATAAATTCCTAAGATATATATTGATTCATGTATCTCCTGGATTCTGTAACTTAATGTCTAGTCTCTGTGCAGGCTCAAGAATATTAAATTAGCAAACTTGGGAATTTATCTTCTGTGTTACTGCTTTAGACTGTTTATTTTTATAATTTTATTTTAATTTATTTTGTTTTAATTTATTTTATCTTAGTGGAATTGTGCTATGTTTATGAGCCTTGCATTCATGTTTATTTCCTGGACTTAGGGTCACTTAGTTGTCTTGCCTTTTTTTTTTTTCACGTTTGTTAACAGATCCATTTAAGGCAGTTGCAGTTTCTGAAAGTAATAATCTTCTGAATTTCATTTCTAGTACAGTTTCTAAGTTTTCCTTGTATTATTTGCCCTGCTTGAGCAGGTGGGCTGGACCAGATGACCTCCAGAGGTCCCTTCCAGCCACAGCTACTCTGTGACTCTACCCTACCCAAAGAAGTCTTAGTGAGCGTCATTACTTTTGTCATTGTGTATTTCAAGTCATTGCACAGATACCATTCTACATCAGGTAACTGAGATTAGAAGTTATATATTCTAATGAAAACATCAAAATCTATGTGAAACAAGAGTAATATATTTTAAAAGTCACATTAAAACCTCCAAAAGTATTTACTTAATAATAGATAATGTTGATCACTATTTTTAGTCCTGTGAGGCAGGAAGTGTATAATGTGTCCTTTGTATGCACACTTTGGATGGAGCTTTGCATTTGTTTTCTGGCAAAAGTGAGTAGTTGAAATTCTCATCCATTTCAAGATCAGATATTTTACAATCAGGTTGCAGAAAACATGCTGTCCCAGAATTTCTGAGGGTAGCTGATATGGAGAGGAAAAAAAAATAGATCAGAACGTGCACCTGTATGGGACATAGATGTGCAAGATAAAGACAGACGTGTGGTGTTAGGAGAAAATTATTAATGAAACAGGAGAAAAGGGGCAATTTTTGCTTTTTGAAAGGAAGGAAAAGATGAAAATTCCAGGAAAAAGCAGAGAAAAAATTCTGAAAATAATCTGGTGGTGTGGATGAAGAATATAGGTGATCTGGAACTAGATACGATAAGGAATTGAAATGTAGAAAAAAGCTTTCAGTTGCATCAGCGCCATCTTACTGTCACATTAGCGTGGCTTTTTTCTAAATTTCAAACATACTGGATTCATTGCAAACTTGGAAAGTAGCTTTGGTAAGGAGAAAGCCACCTTTCCTGTATTCTGGGTGTAACACTAACTCTGACAGCAGAGATTTGTCCATTGCTGGGTTTATCAAAGGGATCTTTTATTGCAGTAGCTGGCCAGGGGTAGGTCAGCTCAGGGTCCCCCACTTCACACACGGCGTTTCGTGGGGCTCCGGGCCGGGAAGGAGGCAGGGGAGCGCGGCGGCCGTGTGGCCTGCAGAGCAGGCAGCTGCACCAGCAGGACGGCTGCCTGGCCCCTGGCCTCACCCAGCTGTGGCCGATGTCACCTCATTAATGCCATCAGCAGCTTGTGTGGTGTTGTTTCCGCAATGCATCAGTAGGAGAATCCAGGAATAGGCTTAGCTTTGGTTTCAGTATGTATGTGAAAGTTAAACGGCTGGCACATAAGAGAAACAATGATGTACCTGCTTGGAGAAACCGAAGGGAGTCGTGCCGCCATCTCCTCCACTTGTAGATTTGCTTCAGTCTTGTTTTCAAAGCACAAGTTGCTTGGGGGGCTGTTTGTAAACTACCTCAATTTTATTCCTCTTCTGAGAGATCTCAGCACCTGTAGGGGTCTGGCCAGCTGCCATGGCTGAAGCCTCTGAAAGGAATAGAAGTGTGGAGCGGTGACCGCTGGCGGGAAGCAGGTATCGGCACACTCAGTTCAGCAGTATTTCGGCTGGACCCTATCCTGTTGTTGCTGTGGATATGCTTTGCAATGGATATAAGAAATGATGGAAGAAGCCTTCATTTCTAGACAGTAAGCATATATTCTCATATGATGTCCTACGATGTTTTCCTCTAACTACATGCATCTAATCATATACTGCCAGCTTTCACCAGTGCCTGTTTTGGCTTGGTATCAAGCAATTTCATGTAGCAGTTGGAGGGAACTTGTCTTCCTTTTTTTAAAGGGTTCATCAGTGAGTCTGTTACAAATCTTTGGAGTTCAGTGATTTTTTTTTTTTTTTAACGTAAACAGTGGCACCACTGTCAGACCAGATGTGGCAGGTGGCATTTTAGGTATACAAAAACACTCCACTTCTAGAAGTGCGACTGAAGACAGTCACGCTGCTTGTTTATGTGTAGCGTGGCAGGAGAATCATGTCATTCAGTCTGGAGGTGCTTAATGTTATTTCTTTATTCGTGTTTTGCTTTGCTATTTGGTTATATGCAGCTTTGTAGACAAAAGAAATGAATATGAGAACTAGCATGTTTGTTGGACCACATGCTATCATAATTGTGTCCAGAAGAGCCCCGTGGAGTTAGATTGCTTTGAAGTCACTTTTTTGGGGGGCGGGGGGGCTGTGTGTCTATTGTCCAGATATCTAGAGTGCTGTTTTGAGAACTGCCTTAGCTTACCAGTGAAATTCTCAACACATTACTTATTTTGGCCAAGTCTAATTTTGGAAAAGATGGTCTCTGATTCTTTTTTTTTTTTTTTTTTAAAGATAAATGAGCTTGGTGGTTGGTGTTCTTTGTACTGAAAAAGAAAGTCAGATGTGACTGTTTAGAAGTGGCGCCTTTCCAAGTTCTGAGTTACAAATACACATCTTATATATGAAAAGACTCCATGGTAGCGCACACAGGCACATAGCTTGATAAGTTTATGTGGTATTTTTTCTATAGGATTTTTTATCTGCAGTATTTGACGAGTTGAAAATATGAAGCAAGTTGGAAGTGAAGCATAATAGCTTTATCTCCCTCACTGTTGGTTTATCCAGGTGTTTCCTTCCGATGAAGATATTCATTCCCTTTACATGGCATAACTTGTTTCCTCCCCTTGAAGTTTAAAATAGCTGAAACAGAGAAACAAAGTGCTATATATGCAAGCTGTAACGTAAAAGCCGCAGTAAACAAGCAGAGGGCTGATCACCTATATCAGCTGCAGTAGTTCATTTGTTAAGTTTATGGATTTTAATGATATTCATTATGCCTAGAAAAGTTAAATCATTAATATTAAACCTCGTTGGGTGGGCTTTTTAGTCTTCTCAATAGACATGAGGGAAACGCAGCCCTTGGCTACTCACCCAGTGACTGGAGAACTTCTCCATTCTTCCTGGGGATGCTGAGTAGAGATGGCATGACTTTAACCAAAATGAATTTCGGTTAAGCCAGTTCTGTCCTGGGTAATGATAGTAGACAGATCTTGTGTATACTAGCTGATGAGGAAGCACTGACTGCCTTAAAGGAATGTCCTGTACCAAAATTTGATAAGAATTCAACTGGCATGACGTCATTTTGCTGTCACCTAAATCAAATTTGGTTTCTTCTTCCTACAAAGGAGAGTTGGATATTGTCTGCAAACAATTGCAGCTACAGAAGACAGCTATGTGAGTTTTTTGAAGTGTAATGACTCCAAATGCCAGGCAGTGCTTCTGAATCAGCTGGTAGGAATCTATTGCCATGCAGAAGTGAAATGGGACATCACTGGGCTGAGAATTTTTGGGTGATGAAGACTTTCTTCTGCTGCTTCCCCCACCTTATTTTCTAGACCGTGGTGATTCCTTAATAGTACTTGTAGCTTAATATGAAGAGAGAATGTTAGTTAAATACACTTGTGAAGGCTAACCTTTGCAGGCTTTTTTAAGAAATTGGGGGACCCACATCTGTTCTAATGGGTATACTGGAAACTGCATGATGCATGGATAGTCCAGAGAAGATAGTCTGTTCGAATGTTGGAGTCAAGTGATGTAGATACCCATGACAGATCTGTCCCCATCTCTGCTTTGCTAGATCAAGCCTCTCCTCAGTTTTGCAGGTCATGAAACAATGTCTGGAATTGCAACAGTGTGGAGGAGGCGGGTTTAAACTGATACAGTGTGGAAGGTGATTTTTGCCTGCTAAGTTGTTTGAACTGCAGCCTGTATAATGTAAGATGGATACGTTCTGCATTGGATTTACTTTTTGCTGTTTGAAGTGAATGGCTGTGTTGTTTTACAGGCAGATTGTTGATATTCATTTGGAAGTTAGGGCAGTATCTAGGACAGTTGAGAAACTGGAAGCACGTTTTGTTTCCATGCTCTTAATCTTCTGTTCTTTCTGGAGGAAAAGGTGCTGTCATAAAGTAAGCATATGGCTGTTCTGTAAAATAAGACTGGACTAGGATGAGTTGGGTCAAGATTTTAGCATGATTTTTAGAATCGTAGAATGATTTGGTATGGAAGGGACTTGTGACTTCTAAGAACTTTGTCTTCCTTTCATTTTCTGTGTACTGTTAAAGCTGAAATGGCAGTTTCTGACCTAGTTTTCATCTAGTTTTAAGCTTCTGATTTTTTGCTGATGTAGTGTGTGCAGGGTGTCTCTTCTGCCAGATGGAAAGCGATGAGTTCTTTCTTGCCTAGCGTTTTGACCTTCTCGTAATTAAAGTAGGGGCTTTGTCACGTTTTCAGTGTTTGACATGGTAGGATGGAGAAAGATAGGATGAAAGTGGCTATTATGACAATAGGAAGAAAAAAAAATCTATGGTTATATTTAATTTTTACTTCTTTGCTCATTCCTGCCCAAGCGTAAGCTGTTTGTGACATCCACTTGTTCCTAGGATTGCTGGCTGGGATTCTTGTACTGGTGTTTCCTCAAGACTTAATATTTTTTTTAACCTTGTGACCTTATTTCTGTCTGGAACACCTCTTCAGGTAGTGGCTTTCCACTTAGAGGAGGGCCATATTTTTCATCTTATCTTTTAACTTTTTTATTGAGGTAAGTATTATTGCTGAAGGCAAGCAGCAGGGAGTCTTTTTCCTCTTATCCACCCTTCATTATTCTACTTGCTCCACACGCCCCCACCTTCGTCTTACCCCGAAGCAAAAACTTACTTTGCTGAATGATCTGTGTATACTGATCTGTCTTGGAAGGCTGGAGGAAAGGAAAGATAATTCATTAAATTTAGAAATAAAAGGCAGTGGGATGATATAGAGGGTAATTTACTTCTGTGGAACGTAACGATACAATTTAAGGGAGAAAACAGCCTGATGAAAGCGGAATTAGTCTAAATGAGATGAGACTAAGAGCACAGTGATCTTTTGATCAATGCCTTTGAAGAAACCGGCAGTATCTTGAAAATGACAAGAGCTTGGAGGTGAGGTTCGGAAGGAGGCTTAAATAGCAAGGTTAAATTTGGTAAATTCAGTAGGGAGGAGAAGCAGGGTTTTTTTTTTTTTTTGCTTGTTTCTGTTTGTTAAGTCATAACTGAAGAAAGACAAAATTCTGTAGGAAATTGTAGATGGTTATGGTCTTGGTATTTTCTATGGAGAGCTTGACAGAGTGGGAAGGAAAAAGGAAAAATAAATTTATCTATAACTAGTATGTGGTCACATAGATATATATTTTTATTATTTTATTTTTTATTTTCTATGTGAGAAACAGCTGGTGAGCCTTAAAATCTTACAGCTCCTTTGTTGGGAACCAGTGCTCTTTATCCCAGCAGTAGACAGGCAAATGAGCTATCCAATGGTTTTTCATCCACATCATTGCCGAATCTTTCAGGTTAGTTTAAACAGGTGCTTATGACATTGGAAGTTAATATATATTACTTTGTCAGTACTTTTCATCTACTTCAGTGCAAGATCAGTTTCTTCAGTGCTTGAGGATAGTAATGCATTGCTGGGGAACAGTAATCTTTTAAACTGGTAATTTCTGTAGTATCTGGCACCTGACCAAGAATTTTTGGACAGCAGTCAAGTGACGAGACCACATTTTCCCCTGTGGTCACAGTCCTTAGAGACCCTGGCCGAAACAACCAACAGTAGGGTAAATTAGTAGCGTAGCAGAAAAGTGAGTGATTGCAGGATGGGGTAGGTATGTTGATGAAATCTGGGAAGTCAAATCTAAAACCAAACTGGTGGGAAGTAATCTACTGCAAATGCACATTCTAATAGCTAACATGACGGTGAGGATGTTTTTCTCACGCTTCCTCATCTTTCACCTCTTTCATTGTATGTTAATAGTGCTTCAGGGTGCAGTTCTGCTATTTAGCAACACATTGGAAACCTCAGAAACCTCTGTGTCCTTTTGAGTCTCCTACTAAACTGAGGCACAGCTTTCAGAGGTGTCAGATAAGTCAGGGGGGATGCGGAATATCTCATAGAGGATAATAATAATTAGGATGTTGAGTGAGCAACAAGTGAAACAAGTGCAGTATAGTGTGTCAGCTTTGTATCTGTATTGATCTTCCTGCATGAGAAATATCTAAAAAAAAATAATAATAAATAAATAAAAAGAAATGTCATATTGGTTTAGGGTTTCACAGAAAAATCGTTCAATAATACCTGGTTTACTTCAGTGAGTTTGTTTAGTTTTGGCTAAAAGCAACCTGTTAGAAACATTTTTATGCTACTTTACAAGCTTTTTCAGAGACAGACTTCTTCAGCGTATCTGTCATTTTCATTCATACATTTGAGTAATAATAACCCAAATATAGCTCATTAGAGGTTGTGCCTTAAAAAAGACAAGCAAAACCCACTATTCTCTTCTTATCAAATGTTCCTGTTCATTCTTGATTTGGGGGTCTTGTGGATCTGCAAATACACACTGTTTATTATAAAAATGTTAAATACTGATGTCTCAATGTAATTGTTTTAAAGATTTTTACGTACTGTCTTGTCTTGATTTCTGTTACATCACTAACATCTTGCTGCTTTAAGTGATTTTTGTTTTCTTCCTCACTGAAAAATGCAGTTAAGCTAATGGAATTTGAGTTTGCCAGAAAAGGGAAATGTTTAAACTCTGTGTGTAACAAATGATATTCTGACTGCATTTAAAGGCAAAACAGCACTGTCACTAAATTAAGTTTTCTGTAAACCTTAAGATGGAATCTGGATACTTGTACTAAACACACTTTTTCCAATACATCTTGTTTTGAAGTACACATTTAATAAATCCTATGCTGAGAAGTGTAAAGTACTAAGTACTGTTTCGCAAATTGCAGAATGACTAAGATGTTTCACCCTTTACTTCTTTGCAAATACATGCTAACTGTTTTTCAGGATTTAAATATGGAGAGACTGAGCAGCGTGAGCTTGGGAAGTAGGTAAATGTGGAGTTTGTGGGTACTAGCTCTGGTGGTTACGTACTGTGTAGGATCAGTTTATTTGTCCTCTTCAGACATGATGAACTCTTGTGGATAGATCTTTGAAAATAACCCACTATATGCAAGCTATATGAGACATGTATGCCACAAATCATTAAAGGAAGTGCAACAAAAGCTATTAATCTTTTTGATGCTGATGTTAGTAACTGCTAGTAGTAATTATACTTGCAAAATATTTTCCTGTGAAGAAGTTTCTGAGTTTTAAGAGATAATTGCAAACAGTGAAAATGTGGAGGAACTTTTTCTGTCTTTTTGCTTTTCAAGGGGTATATTGCCTAGGTTGTGAAGTACGTAATTTATAAAAGATTAGGAATGAAGTTAACAGTATCCATCTACTCCTTACATAACTTAGCATTTCTATTTTATACACCTGATCCTGTTTTGGAATCCCTCATTTAGAAAAAAAAAGATTATGCAAGTTCTTAAATCAAGGGACTTTCTACCCCTTCCCTTCATGCTCTGAGTATGAGGCAATTGTATGAAGTATCTTGTGTATCCCAAAGATGCACGGTGGGATTGGGGGGGGAGGGCAGTACCCGTTTTAATACATTCAACATGAGCTCAGGTGGGAGATCCATTTTTTTTAAGCAGCTAATATTATTTTTGATTGCATAAGCGAAAGAGTGTTGGGGTATCTTCCTACTTATGTGACATTACTAGTAGCATCTCTTGGATAATGAGTCCACATCTGGTATTTGTTTTTAAGAGACCCTCAAGAAGGAGTGAGGGCCATGCATTTTCATGTTAAAAATGCACTGAAGCCTCACCTGATCACCTAACTCAGGAGGTTTAGTTGACTTCTGTTAATAAGCTCCTGCTTGGGAAGGTTCTGACAATCAAAGTCACTTTTCAAACCAGCAGGCAAAAGGGTTGTGAGATCTAATAGTCAGGAGTCAGACAAGGCATACTTACAAATAGAGGACGGTGCTTACCCAGCAGGGGGGGAGCGTAACAAGTGGCCTGGAGGTTGTGAATGAAGTCTTTGTCATACACGAGCCTGTGCGGGAGTCTCTTTTTCAAGATTCTGTGGTCTTTTTGTGCAGGAGGACAAACTTCAACTGTTAGATAAATGAGCTAGTGACAGATGTAAATTATTTGCCCCTTACCTAAATGCTAACAGTATGTGAAGTTAGTCAAAGTAAAGACCTAACAAATGTGATGAAAAGAGTGATGTCTATTAATAGAAAAGGTCGCTTCAACTGCACGTGTTGGATTTAGAGCAACTGTATGCCATGGCAGCTGTGCAGCTCAATGGAAGCAGTGGCCTTGATGCATGATGTGATGTAAACCTTGAGAGGGTTAATCCATGCAGACTTCTTTCATGTGGCGATTACGTCGTTTGCTAGAAGACAACACCAGAAGTAGCCAGGTATTAAAGCTAGTTTGATATGGATAAGCAAGATGCAGTTGCAGTTATTTCTAAACCTAGCTAGTTGTCTGTTTCTCCAGGTGGGAGAAGGGTTATTTAGTGTTTCTGTACCTATTCTTAATTAGGAGTAACGATTGCTGTACATAAAACTTCAAATAAGTGGTAATATTAAAATCACAAATAAGCTGTTCGTATTTTTAATACACATTAAACATATGCTTTTTATTTTCCATTTTCTTGTTCATATTTTCACTTTTGTCTTTTTTTTTGATTAAGAGTATATTAGCAAGGGAGGAAAATTTGCTGGAAATGTTCGTTGGTTTTTTTTTTGTTTGCTTGTTAGACTATAGGAGGAACACATGTATACATCTTTATTCAAGATAGAGGATATTAAATAACTTACTATTTTGGAGAAAAACTAAAGCTTTAAAGCTCCTGGCCATCTGTGTGGAAAGGGTGGTATCTAAGTGAAGGTTTTCGTGAAATGGTTTCAAGGGTCTCTGCTTTCTTATTATTATAGTGACAAGTATTTCTAACGCTCCTAGAGATCAGATGAATTGGAGAAGACCAAACAAGCGGGGAGAACGATATACCTGAAATTACAGATCATAGTTTAAAAGAGTTTCTAGAGCTACTAGTTATCTAGATCTTTTTGATGTTGGGTCATTTTCCCCAATGTAAAGTAAATGCAGTCAGTTATGGCTTCTGTGAGGGCGTTGGTGGAGAAGGGAGTGGAAGGAAACGTTTGTTTAAATATAATAAATCTGTCCTTCCTTTAAAAGGATGGATAAGGGAAAAAACGGTCAATACAATTGACTGTTGGTATGAGGTGTTTTGTTTTTTTTTTTCCTCTTGTTTCTTTGATTTTTTTTTTTCTTGTTGATTTATAGACCTGTCCTTAGTGATCTTCTCACTGGCTAAGTATCACCTGCTAAACTGCCAGCTTTCTTCTTAACTGGAGCTCTTTTCAGCTCTGTGTCAGGGCAGCATCAAGGCTTTAAGCACAATAGTGTGGGTTTTTTTGTTTGTTTGCTTGTTTGTTTTTTCCCCACAAATAGAGAGCTCTGATCTTTTCTTCTTCTGACCTGGATGCCATGTTTTTCTTGTTTGAAAAGTGCAGTGTACAGGGTGCACTTCCTGAGAGTTCTCCCCGGGCTTCTATTAAAAACAAAATGTAGGACATATGAAATAGAAAATGAAATGACGAGGCCTGCATTTTGAATTATATCAGTTTGGGCTTCCAAATTACGTGCTACAAAAGTTTCTGAGATTCCCTCATACTTGCTTGTTACCTTTTAAAATTCAAGTCTGTAACTTAGACTGCATATCTTTTCTGCGGTTGTCCATGTTGATCCATCAGGATCCACTTGATGACTCCTTTATAAAAGCTCACTTAAAATAACTCATTTGATACTCAGCTAAGAAAGGCTATAAGCCTTACTGGAGAACTGCTAGGCTTTCATTAAGTAGTGTGCTTATGCTCATCAGCTCTTTGGGTTATTTAAAAGGAATTATATGTTTATTGGAAAAACACGTTGGATTCAACTAGTTGTTAACAGTGTGTTGAAGTGGTCTTGGGAATCCCCGAATACTGAACTAAGTCTGGATGTAATACCGAAAATACTAAAGTCAACCACAAAATATAGTTCTTTTGTAGTTAGAACTCTCAGGCAGGGACTACACTGTTACAGCTTGGGACAGGTTTTCTTTATCGCCTAGGATCCACTGTCATGCCTGAAAAACCTTATTTATTTCACTGTAAAAGCAAAGATGAATTACAGCTATAAATCAATAGCTCCATAGCTGTGTATATTTACTGCTTTACCAGCTTAGAAGAATATACAGAGTAGCACATTATCTGCTGGCAAAAAAAAACATTTTTCCTCCAGTTCTTACTAGACTTTATGATTATAGTAAGAGTAGGGGAGGGGTCTCTGGTAATCTGCATGGAATAATTGGTTTGTATAGCTTCTTTACAAAAGGAGCCCAAAGAACATTTTGTTAGATTTGAAGCCAGACAGAATTCTAAATGCCAATTAAACTATGTTAACAAATAAAACTAGCTTCAGTTTCATGTGAAAGTTGCCCTTAGGAGACAAGGTCATACGTGATGCATGATGAACAAAGACATGAAAGTTTCACCTTTTTTTTAGCCTTCATTGGTGAGCATAGACAACTGCAGATAGATGAGAATTGAAAGAAACTGAGATGGAAGTAGTGAGCATTCTGCATAGGAACGATGGAAGCAGTTTACACTGTGCTGTGTTCATACTGTAATGATAGAAGAAAAGGAGAAAGAGGTTTGAAACTCATGTAAGCAGTATTTTTACTTATTTGTCAGTTAAAAGGAGAAAGGGAAGAATGTGGGAGACATTTAGTTGCTGTTGGGTTTGATATGCTGATGAAATGGGTTTTTAGGGCTGTCTCACAGTTCTTCAAGTAATATTCTTCTTAAGAGCTGCTTTGGTTATCCTTCTCTAGAAAAAAAAAAAGACTATTAGCATACTGTTATTTCAAACATAAAGTGCTATGCAGCAGATTTTTTTTTTTCCCACTAGGTTATATTCAGTCAACCCACAAGTTTGAAAGTATATTTTTAAAAGGCAACTCACTGACAGCACACATTAATTTTTAGGCAAGTGGACAGTGTGTTTTCTTGCAGTAAAGCATCTATGGATCCGTAAATTCAGTTTTCCTGTCGCACAAGGAACACTTGTACTAATGTTAATGACATTAATAGGTCTTGCCAGACTCTACAGATGAACTGTATGCTATATCGGATTTTAGAAGCCACGAGCTTGCCCAGGTTACATGTTTTTTTTTAATTACCTGTATATATACAACAAGTTCAGCCAGTTTATGCTGCCAAATTAAACATTCTCTTCCAGTTCTACAGTCTAAACCATTAAACCAGGATATAAGCACTTAGAGCTTAACAGTTTTTCAATTTGTTTTTAACTTCATTTATTTTTTCATACAACTTAAAGGAATTTAAGATGATACAGCATCACAGGACAAGACAGTGATGCTTGTATTAGAAGTTCTATATTTGAAATCCAGGAGGTATGGAAGCCTGTAAAGCAAAATAGCTTTATTTTTGCTTAAGATTATGCACAGTGTTCAGACAATCTATTCTGATGTTCGTGATAGGCAACATTTTGCTCAGAAGCGAACTTGAAAATGAATTGCTTTCCAGCTGACAGGTAGGAAGGCAACAAAATTAAGGTCCTCCCTTTCCTTGCAGAGGGCCAGTTCTGTGTAGGAATCTAATATATGTCTGTAGAAATTGTTTATTATATCCTTAGTACGGGATGAGTATATTTCCTTCATTGTGAATCTAGGCCAAAATCAGTTCTTTTTTTTTTTTTTTTTAAATTATTATTACTCTTCCACCTTCTCTCCCCCCACCCCCAAGTCATTAACTTTCTCTCCTAAACTATGAACTGTTGGGATTTGCTAGGTTTTAGTATTTCTGTTTTAAATCTGTTGTGGGAGCTCTATAATGGGAATCAGCTGGAATATTTGGCTCACCAGTGAGCTGACTTAAGAAAACACCTATGGTCTCAATGAAGTGAGACTAATATAATTAGAAAAAAACAGGTGATCACTAGCCACAGTCAGTAAAGCAGACAAGAGTTTGATGCTTTCACATCATTTGTCCATTGGATTCCTCTTTGTGCCCAATATAATTTCCACGGACTTTTTTTTTAAGGTCACATTTCTTCTGTCTTTGAGCTGCTTCTGGAGGCTTCTTTTAGCATTGAACCTGTTTACAATTCTGTAAAAGTTGTTTTATTATTACTTTTTTTTTGGAGGCTCAGCTCTGTGAAACCAAACATATTTACCCTCTCGTATTCTTTGTATTCTTTGGTTCTGGTTGCATTACAGTACTGAGCTGTATCACTTCTTTGCGGGGGGCGGGAGGAGGGGGAGTGCATCCAGTGTTCTCTTTAAGGCAGAACTAGATTAGATATGCTCTTTGAGCTTTAGCAAGATATCAGGAAAACTATTTCTGTGTTCATAAGATGATACTAGCCAAATTTTAGTAAAATCTGTTGTTCTGCGAGATTTATGATGTTTTAAAGTGTTTGTATGTAAAATTCGTCATATAACATACCAGCAATATGTAACACTGAACAATTTTAGAGGAAACATGAAACTTTCAAAGCCAGGCATAGGTTAGAGAATAACAAATTAAAAATGTCTCCGCAAATCTACCTAGACTTCCCACTCTTCTACATCTGCGTTATGTTTCAGCCCTGAATTACATGACTGAACACTGTTATCTTCACTAAACGCTTTAACTATATCTGCAAACACCTGCTTACGGGTTGTAAAGATTTTTTTTTTAAATTAAAAGCTATAATACTCTTGAGTATAATTACCTCAATTGTGACCTACTATAATGAGCTGGGAAAATTTTCATTTTAAGGAGCTGTCCAATTGCATGTAGAAATGAGTTCCAAAGAACCTATGACCTTCAAACTGTAATAGTAAGGTCAAATTTATATATCTGGGTTTCTGGAACAAATGACCAGTGTCTAAACATTAAGCACAGACTCTGTGTTTGTTCCAAACTCACACATGTAGCAGTATCTTAAGTTGCGTGGTGTGAAGTGGCTGGAAGGATTCAAGAAGAGCCAGAACAATTTACCTCTTTTTTTTTTTTTTTAAAGAGTTTTGTGCTAAAATTTGCAAGATCCTTTCTGAAATGGTGTTCAAGATCATGGAGAGGAGAACAATGGAGTTGGAATCTACTTTTTGTCAGAGGAAATATCAACAATATTCAGTTTGGCTGATAGGTATGAAATATATAACACAGCTGTCCTCTACAGTACTGTGCTTTACCCAGTTCTGTGAAAACATCAGAGAAGACTTGTCTTTGTGCAAATAACATTCACTACAGCATTTTCAGTCTGTCATTTTGTAGATATAATGCATAGCTTTCCTGGGTCCCAGTCAGTGTGCTGTAGATGAAAAAGGGCATTATTTTCTTTGTAGGCATCCTTTGGAATATTTGAATGAATAGGACACAATTACATAATTAAAGATTTTAGCACAGTTTATGTACAAAAGAACAAATTTGGATTGTACAGTCCAGCTTTTAAATTTCTAATTTCATAACTTTTTAATGCTTGCCGTCGTAGTTTTGGCATTGTTAATGTATGTAAGGACCTTTTGTTTAGTCTGCAAGTTTGAATCTGGTGCTGTTTAAAAAAGATAAGCAAAGAAAAATGTGGTTTGAAATACTAATAAAGATAAGTGTTTCATACAGATACTGGGAAGTTAGCTCTGTAATATTAAAGAACATCTGTAATAATTCAAACATGCTTTTATACATAGTTCTCAATGCAAAATCATTCTTCTTTCTCCCTCATACCTATTTCAAGCTAGGGGAGATGTTTGATTTTTAAGTGCTATTTTAGGACTTGTTGGTTTTCCACAAATATAAAATGTTTATTTGACTCTTTAAAAACAAACAACAAAAAACAGGCTCTATTTAACCAAAATAATATTATATTCTTCCTCATTCAGTATATTTCTGTAAGGTATCCCAACTTAAAACATTCAATCTAGCACGGGACATTGGTTACTTAAAGCAAGGCTACTTAGAGCTTCAGAGTTTGAACCATTTTCAGTATTGGAAAAAAAAAAAAAAAAAGCCATTTCACAGAATCACAGAATCATCTAGGTTGGATGAGACCTCCAAGATCACCGAGTCCAACCTCTGACCTAACACTTAACAAGTCCTCCGCTAAACCATATCACTGAGCTCTACATCTAAACGTCTTTTGAAGACCTCCAGGGATGGTGACTCAACCACTTCCCTGGGCAGCCCATTGCAATGCCTAACAACCCTTTCAGTAATTTTTCCTTCTTATCTATAGTTCCTTGACTAAGTGTTTGCTATGGCATTCTAGTGCCCATGTTTATTTCGGGGCTCTTGACTTGCCTCTGACAGCACAGAGCAGAGGTGTGGGAGGCACTTTGGAAAGGGCGCTGGGCTGGCCCTAAAGGGTCTCATCCATCTGGAAGATTTCTGTCGTTAATCTACTTTTCATAGAGCTGGAATGAAGATGAGCTTTAAAGCTTACCAACTTTTTTTCATGCCTAAAGCATAAGCTTGTGAGGCTTACAGCTTGTCTTGCCGTTTTTGTTTTGTTTTTGTCCCTGTGCCCAGCACTGTGGTCAGGCAGATGAGCACATTAACTGGTGCAGATCTTTTATCCTCAGCCCAACACTTCTTACTCAAAAACCACAGCTGAATGTCTTTTCTTGCAGATGTCTGTCTGAGCTGTTTCAGAGATAAGTATTCTACTCTTTCCTTATGGGCATGCTCTTTTCCTGTCCTTCTCCGTCCTTACTGGTCTATTCAGAGTAGATCTGAAATATAGGCCGTTCCCTTCTGTGTAACAGTCTTGAAATACCTAGCAGGCTAATGTAATTACGTCTCACCGAATTGTCTGTTCTCTACAGTAAGCAACCTGTTACCTGAGTTTGGGCGCTGGCACTCCAGGCCTCTCAGTGCCCTGTCCCAGGCCCAGGCCTGAGCTCTGAGCACTGTGGAGCGAGGGCTCCTCCAGAGGCGTGGTAGCACCCTGTGGCGAGGAATGGTGGCTTTGGTTGTTCGGAAGGCAGCGCTGCTCCTTGTACGACTTAGTAAGTGGCTTGTTGTCTGTGTCATCTGGCTGTTTCCAGCTGATCATGTCTGAGTCTCTCAGAAAATTCAAAGGAAATTTTTTCTTCTGTATAACAGTGGACCTGAGGACATTACTTGTTGTACATTCATGTTGCATATCATGTGCTAAACTGAGGTAGCTTTGCAGTTTTTCAATGGAGAGAAAAAAATAAATAACCTAGAATTTATAGATGCTTTAGAAAGGTTTCTGAGAAAGAACTGCTCTTCACCGTTCCTTGCATTGTTTTCCCTGTAATGGAAGATAGTTACCTGAAACATCTAAACTGTCTTCCAATTTTATAACCTAGATATATTTTTCTTATACTTGTAATTCTCTGAAATCTGCAACTGCTGCTTGCTTGAAGTTGACTGTTAAATTTGAGACTTTGAGCGCAGATCAGGAGACCGAAATGCATGTGCTCACAGGCATGAATACGTGGACGCATATGTCTGTACATAGCCGTGATATGGACTGCAGTGATATAATTTGCTGTGCTGTTCTTGTGTTGGTCAAGAGTGTGTTGTATAGGTGAAAAACATTGGTGTGGTGATACCATGTCCCATTGTCCACTATCAGTTCTGTACTTCCACAGTTTGGAGTCTCCAGCTCATCCAGCCACCTCACCAGTTCCTTCAGCTGCGCTGATGAGCTCAAGTCAGGAGTTGGGCTTTTACTCTTTTCTGCTTTTGACAGAGTGTCCTACAGTAACTTACACAGGTTTAGCCTTATAACCTTAATTACACATGGAATGTGGAGAATGCTGTATTATTTTTCTTTATAAAAAGGCAGCGAACTCTAATTACTTAGTTCAAGTATTAAAAATTCCTTCTGCTTTAGGACTTTGCTTAACAAAGCTACATTGAACTAAAAATAAAGCCTGCCAATAAGTTTCTTCTAATTACCTCACTGTTTTATTTATACTGATCCTACCTTTGTTTTGTTTGGTTTTGTTTGAGTGGCCATTATTAATGTTGCATTTAATTGTGTTTCTCTTTGTTATCCTTTAGGAACAACATTTAAAATGTTAAAGGCAGTTTTAAAAAAGAGCCGAGAGGGTGGAAAAGGGAACAAGAAAGAATCAGGTATGAGTATTAATAAAATATTTTATAACGTAGATGAGTTGTGCATTATAAGTTCAGCGATTAAATTTATTCTGTTGCAGCAGTGATGCCCAGTCTTCAGGGCAGAGGGTGACCAATATTGCTTACGCTAAGTGTGGGGAGGTTTGTGTGCCATAGGCCCTCTGCTTTGACTAGAGTCTTTACATGCAGAGCACTCATTTTGTGCGTAAGTAGGAGGTCTGAAGCTTCCTGGAAGTGCATATCCAGTGCACTCATTCTGGAGCTGCTGCCAGGAGGAAGGGCAGATGAGAGCAGCTTGCTCACTTTTCTTATCATAGAAATACCGCGAGCAGGATGCATGTATTGTCTTGTCAGCTTTAACATGGTCCAAGGTCAGAGGTTCAGAACCATGAACTATAAAAATCTATTTTAAACTACTTTTTCAACTATGTTATAGCAAAAGGTTTATTATGTGTTACAGGAGATATATATGTATTGTTAGTCATGTATTTAGGAAAAAATACATTGAAATTAAGTGAAAATTTTTAAAGTTGGTTATCAAGCTTCCATCAAGTTCTGATTTTTCTTTTAACTGCAGGGGTTTTTGAAAGTAAAATTAATCATTAACAATTTTTAATTAATAGCAGAATAAGTTTTATTTTCTATTAATCTTAAGTTTAGTAGGCCACTACCTAATTGTATTGTATTTAAGGGAGAAAGTAATTAAGAACGCTAATTCCTGTTTTCATGGGCAGACAAGGACCAGCAATGCTCTTTGAGAATAAGTAATAGTCAAAGAAATGCAGGTGTTGGTGGCTGAGTATTAAACCTGCCTGCTTTGTGCAGGGTATGCTGAAGCCTATGTGAAGCTCTAATGCCTAGAAACTTAAAGGATCTCCATGACAGTTACCTTTTCCCTCACAGTTCTATCTTTAACTGGGAACTATTAATGTAGATTAATATATCTGATTTTCTGGTTAGTTTAGATCCTAAATTATCTGTAAGAGTGAATTTATGCTTTTTGGCAACACAAATTTGTTACTCCCAGAATAATAATAATAAAAAAAAGAAGTAAAAGATTTAAAAAAATAGTCCTTTAATGCACTAAATAAGTACTGTGCACTACAGTACATAGACTACCACATTCAAACTGTCAAAACCTTTAAAACAATTAATCACTATATTTGCACTGAAAAAGAAGTTTAATACGTATATTGCCATGCTACTTTTAAAGCTGTACTGAGTTAAAGTCCTACAGGGAAGGGTTTTTAAGTGTTGTTTTGCAAAAAGCAGTTCTGTGTTCAACTGGCGGGTAACTCAGAAAATTCTTGGGGTATTCTGAAGTTTACACTTCACCACATCATCTTTCGAAGTGACTGAATGATGAGAACTGTTCTAGAAAGAAAAAACCCTGAAACTAGAACAAAAATGCACAGAAGTGATCTCAGAGCAAGATGAAAGGCATCCTGTTAATATTGTATGTACCACTAACTTGAAGTTAACAGCTGGAATTGTTTAAACATAGTAGGCTAAAGATTTCACTAGTGAGGCTTTCCTTGGTACATTTTTCTTTAAAATACTAAATGGAAATTGCTTTAACCTCAAAAGGAAAATTAGCTTGTTTGGAACGGAGCTTGGACCACACTTTAATCAAAGTCTGAAGCTTGAAAAGCCTTTCTCCTCTAGGTCAGAAGATCAGTATTTTCTGTTTTGGGATCTGATCACATCTATCTAGAGTAACATCTGCAAAAGAAAGGGTTTCCTCACTTTGTTTTAAAAAAAATACAGTATTGCTATATCCTTGAATGGAAGGGGTGCTAGGGTATATAGTTTTTACGGTTTCTTTTTTGTTTTGTTTCTCTTTGCTTTAAAAGCAAAAATCTAGTTTGATGTATAAATTGAACGATGTGGAAATGAAATACTGGGAAAAATCAGTGAATAATTCCTGGCTGATGAATGCTAGAGTAAGTAGGAGTGCAGGAGCTGCTTTTTAAAATGAAGTGATTAATTTATGCAGTGGTTTCCAGAGGTTTGGGCATATTTTGTATTTGAAGATATTTAGAAAAGTTTGGGAAAAAAAAAAGGTGTGCATTCTGTTCTGTGTTACATCCACCACTTCTCGTGAAGCTGTGTTCAGTTTCATAGTTCTGTCTGTTTTATTTCAAATGACTTTCCAATTCTTTCAACTGTAAGACATTTCTGAGTTTATTTTGGGAAGGTATGAAGCAAGGCAAAGAACATTGTTCAGCCTGTAGAACTTATTTTTTTGCTCACTCCTCTCCATGACCCCTAAAATCCAGACAGGGAGAAACAGAAATTGTTTGAATTGCAAAGTTGTCCCATTTCATGGCCCTTCACATTCTTGATGACAACATCTTTTTAAAATTTATTAACTCTTCAAAGAACTATGAAGAGGCTGAAAAGGTATGCTAATGATGGAAGTTGACTTGAGAGTTGGTGTGGAAACATCCATCCTTTCAGCCACCACATATGAGGGTAGTGCAATAGTATATTTAGATTTTTCTTTGAAGTTCATGGTTGCATAAGTTTGATTTTTTTATGTTGATGAAGTTTTGAAAAAGTTTTCAAGTATTTCAAAGCTTTGGAATGTAGCAGGAAGTAGACGAGACAGAAAAGCTCAGTAGTGTCAAACTGAATCTGGTTAGGAAGACTTCTGTGACCTTCTTTGAGTATAACTTGTTTAGGAATAATAGCTAACAGCTAAAAAGGTAGTAAAATATTAGGTTGCCACAGCTGTGTCACATTTGGCTGTATGAACAAGCTTGCAAGCTTGTGCTGAGGTGCACAGGTAAATCTATCTTTCTTTGCATCCTAGTAGAAAGAGGTGAAACATTGACGTACAGAATTGCAGGGGAAGAGCTGTAACTTCTGAGAGCTTTGTCTTGACTATTCATAATTGTCTTGTTTTAACTGAAGTCAAAAGGGGAAGAGGTTGAGGCTAAACTGCAATAGGTGACTCTTAAATAGAAGTAACCCCGGTTGTCCCACAGTTTCACTTGTGTATAAAAAAAAAAAATAGCCTGAAGTTGGCATAACTTAAAGCTGGGTGGGATGACTCCCGTTTTACTGAACATAAGTTAATGTTTGTGTGTTAACTATATCTTACTGTTTTTGTATCTGTCAGCCCTGAAGAACCACTGCAAGTAGGAAAGAGGAGAATGTACCTGAATTGAAGGCACAACTGTAGTATGAAACAGTCTGGGAAGGGGTTAAAAAATGGAAAGAAATTAAGACTGTCAGTGCAGAAATAGCCTGTGTGGATTTTAATGTTGAAATTGGCTCTTTTGCCCTGACATAAGGTCTTAAGAGCTGAAGATGTGCACAACATTTTTGAACCCTAACTGCTAAGTATATTTCAATTTTTAATAGCTTCTTCAATTCAGGGTTATACTGAAAAGGAGGGTCACAAGAATGAGAGCTGATGCTTTTAGGAGAGAGGCTACCTTATGTGTTATACTAAAGACTAATAGAGGGCTCTTATATACACATTACCTTCTGCTCTAATCAGGTGGGAGTCGGTGTTGTGGGACTGTCACTTGTGAATGGAGAAATGGCGCCTGGTGCTACTCCAATAGCAGCACACTAGCAGTGTGTAGTAGGGCTTGGATCTTGTAATCACTTCCATTACAATTCTTCTTTCCTACAATTGTTTAATTACTATGGGTTTATCTAGATGTGTCTGGGAGGCATTGATAAGTAAGTGAGTATTGTAGGATTAGGTAAAATCTGAGTGAAGCAAAACTTGTGTGTGTGTAAATGTGCATGTACTTACGTACAGCATGAGTGTGGTATGTGTACATGTACGTGAAAGAGACCAGCGTTGACAGCACTTTCCATAACAAAACTTAGTGAACTTATTTCTAATTGTGAATTCAAAGACAAGGTCGTTGGTATCATATTTAGGTAAACTGATGTGCCAAGGAAGCAAACTTTTTAACAAAGCAATTTTTTTGATCTGAGCGTCCAACTTCTGCACTTAAATTTTCCTTTGTTTTCTGCAGTAGAATTTTCTGTCTGAATACCCATTCAGACAGTCATTTCTATGCAATGGAAGTTGATTTCAGCGTTGTCTTGTACTCCTTCCTTCCACTAAAATGATGTACATACTTGATGAAGCACAAACTTGGGGTAGGGGAAACCACACAGTCTACACCCTTCACATGAAACTAACAGAAAACTATTTTATGATTGTTGCGAATCAATCAGAAAAAGGGTGAGTGTATTAAAGTGAGTCCAGAGGTGGACCACAAAGATGATCAAGGGGCTGGAGCACCTCTCCTACAAAGACAGGCTGAGAGAGTTGGGGTTCTTCAGCCTGAAGAAAAGAAGGCTGTGGGGAGACCTTGTAGTGGCCCTCCAGTACCTAAAAGGTGCCTACAGGAAAGCTGGGGAGGGACTCTTTGTCAGGGGGTGTAGTGACAGGACAAGGAGTAATGGCTTTACATTAAAAGAGGGTAGATTTAGATTAGAGATGAGGAAAAAATTCTTTACTGAGGGCGGTGAGGCACTGGGACAGGTTGCCCAGAGAAGCTGTGGATGCCCCATCCATGGAAGTGTTCAAGACCAGGTTGGATGGGGCTTTGGGCAGCCTGGTCTAGTGGGAGGTGTCCCAGCCCATGGAATGGGGTGGAATTACATGGACAAGGTCCCTTCCAATCCAAACCATTCTACAAACAGAAACATTTATTTTTGTGTCCTGGGAAGTAATCCATGGTTTTCTAATGTACACTGGGCTGCAAATATACAAGAGTTACTCTCTCAATTTACCTTTGTTTCTTAAGGTTTTCATTCAGTCTTAGAAACAACATAAAAACGGTATTTTCTCCTTTCTGTAAGGTTATTGTCATAAAATAAATATACTCTCTTTAAACTCTGAAAGAGGTTCTGAGTCTTTGAAGATCACTTAGGAGTTGTCTTTTCTAGTGACAAGTGACAGACTTAGGCTTTTTAACTGGGAGTCTGTTAGTGTAACTCTTGCCAGTTATTATGACATCTCCTTAGGGCATGAATTTTCTTTCATTATTCTTTGCTTTTTGTCTTTTTTTTTTGTTTGTTAATGGACTTTATTTTCTAGATGTAAGATGATCTAATCTCTGTCTTCACTTCTACCCTATGTTTCTTTCTAAATCCCCTGGATATTTCTCTGCTACTTGTTGTCCTCTTTTCATAGTTGACTGTGGATTGTATGTTTTCCAGTTTCTTTCCTTGAGGTTTTGAAATTGACTTCTGTAGCAACTGGGAGATGTTCAGCCTCTGGCCTCTCTTGCAAGGAGTTGACCTTTGTTATTTTAGTATAGCACACAAACTTCATACCTTTGTGTCATAATCCAAGAAATCAGAGTCAGAAGACTGTTTTCTAACTCAAATTCTACAGGGTTTCTTTTAAGTCCCCTTGTCTGTCTCCATGATATGATGATTTTATAAAGAACATGTTAATAAGTCTCAGAATGTAAACCAAAACTACTTTTAAATTATGATTGTTTTAGTAGAAGTTATACTCAGCAACACTTTCTTAAATGCTTAAAAATGCTTCAGAGGAAGATTTGTATTATTTCCTGTTGGTTTTATATGCTGCCAGTTACTGTGCAGTAAACATTTATGTTTGTTTTCTTTAACTGTCCTAAGTTGGCAAACTGCCTGCATGGGAATCTGTTTTTTTTTCTACCAAATAATCAAAAGATCAGTAGATATATAATAATTATAATGGATTTTAACTTAAAAAGAGATGAAAATCCCCTATATTATTTATCTACAGAACATGCTCAATTATTTCCGTTGACTTTTTAGTAGCATGAGCATTGTCATTCTGTTGACCCAATATCAAGCCTGAAGGAACATGAATAATGGAAGTATTGTGCTTAGTTTGCAGTGTTTTTTCTGCACTAAATCCCATCAGACTTTTAACATCAAATGTAGTACACAGCATGCATGAAAACTTCATTGATTTCAGTAGAAATTAATGTGGCAAGTAGTTGGGATTTTTGTGTTTTCTAGTTTAAAGGATTGTTTGACTTCCATGTAGTGCTCAAATAACAAGGGGCAAATTATTATATCAACAAAAAGGTAATATTTAGAACATAATACTGCAGTGCTGTAGAGGTAGAGAATCTGGAGAAATAAGAATGAGATCAGCGTTTGTGATTTCTGGATGATGAAGTAAAGGGTATGGAAGTACTTATTTAATGTTATGCATCATATTCAGTGGTCGTCTTCATGTTCCAATTTTTTAATTGGGGTAACAAAGTTCCATTATCAATATTCTTTCCTTGGATCTTTTTCAATTCTCCTGTAGATCAGACTTAATTTTTTACTTTAATCTTTTGAGGCTAAGTTTCCTTTGTTTTTTCCTTCTTGTATTCTGATATCTGTATATAAATATCTTTGACTTAAGTATGGTAGTACAGATGCTTTTATTTCTGCATTATGTTCTAGTTCTAGACTGACATACTCTTAATCTTTTTTCATATGTTTAGTCTTTGTATTGGTGTTTTATACTAAATGACTTGGATGAAAACTCAGAATTTCAAATTTATTTCTCTTTTTGTATATGTTCAGATTTAGTTAGGAGATGGATTACAGTCTGTGTTCTTACAGAGATATAAAATGGCTTTCAAAGGCATGTAACTTACACTGAGTTGTGATCACTTGTATAATATTCTGCCATTCTTGTTTCTTTCTGCCATTCCTGTTAGCATAGGCCACTGTTACAAGCCTGACCAACAGTGCTAGTGCAGCACTTTGAATGATAAACCTAAATGTGTTTAAATTTCCTGATTTTTTTTTTAATGGCAACTAAATTGCTACTTTAAAAGTGAAGTTCCTATGCAAGAAGGCATAATCTTTTATTAAGATCCATATTTATTTAATCATTAATTAAAATTCAGTGTTTTCAGGGTTATTTGCCTGTGTAGAACTTGCTTAGTTGGAATGGATTTTTGATCCCCACTTTTTATGCATTATGTCTCATTAAACATTGGTATCTGACTAAATATACTTGTAACTAAGCTGAGAGCAGTGACACCTTCAGATACCCTTTTAGCAAATTCAAAGGCTTGAAATAATTAAATAAAATAGTTTAAAGTTTTGAAGTTTTATTTAGTTTTAATAGTTTTAAAACTAAATATGCAAATTGAATTGGCATTTTCTGTCCAAACTCTTTATGATGTTAGGCTTTGAATTTTAAGTGCAAAGGTAAAGTACGTATCCACTAGCTGAAGCATTGAACTTTTACTGGAATACTTTCAAGCTTCAGTGTGACTTTTGGCTGTTGCTCTAAAAATATCTTGCAACAGAAGAGGCATTGTTTCATGCTTAAAATACGGAGCTGTTTTTGATTATTCTATGTTGCTTTGCTTTGCCCATTTTCTGTGTCTGCTGACAGTTATTTAAGAACTTAAACTCATTTTTTGCTGAGCAGTGAGTATTTTATGTGGGGAATGTCTTTTCCCAGAAGCTAATTCCAGTGGTAAATCCCACATAGATATGAAGGGGGGCAGGGGGGAACACACCATGATCCTGCTCTTGAAACACATGTATAGAAATAACATCAGTGGTCCTATTAACCTCTATTTATTTCCCTGTTTTAAAACTGTTTCTTTTTTTTATTCTCTTAACACTAAAAGAGAACATGAGTATTTTGTATGCTGAAACAGTAATCCAGAGTTCAGACAAATGCTTGAAAGTGAGCAAATAATTTCAAGTACAAGCATAATCACAGAAGAATCACAGGATCACCTAGGTTGGAAGAGACCTCCAAGACCACCTAGTCCAACCTCTGACCTAACACTAACAAGTCCTCCACTAAACCATATCACTGAGCTCTACATCTAAACGTCTTTTGAAGACCTCCAGGGATGGTCACTCAACCATTTCCCTGAGCAGCCCGTTCCAATGCCTAACAACCCTTTCAGTAGAGAAGTTCTTCCTAACATCCAACCTAGACCTCCCCTGGTGCAACTTTAGCCCATTCCCTCTCGTCCTGTCACCAGGCACGTGGGAGAACAGACCGACCCCCACCTCGCTACAGCCTCCTTTAAGGTACCTGTAGAGAGCGATAAGGTCGCCCCTGAGCCTCCTCTTCTCCAGGCTGAACAAACCCAGCTCCCTCAGCCGCTGCTCGTAAGACTTGTTCTCCAGAACATCTCCGTCTTTTAGTTCAATGCCATTCCCCTTCCACTTTCTAGTCTCCTGCCCCAAAAGTGTTAGGAAAGTGTGAAGTTTGCAACTGTTGCATAGTAACATTTGCTTATAGCTTCTTTGCTGTCCACTTTATACCAGAGTCCTACCTAGTCAGATCTGGGCAGTTCTAGTCAAGTTCTTGTTTATTTGAAAAGTGCTTTTGGTGCTCTTTACCCTGTGGTGCATGCTAGGAAGCTTTATAAGCAATAGGGTGCTTTTTTTAAAGCATCTTTAAGCAGAACTTAAGTTTACTTCTGGTATAGCACAGTTTTTTATCAGAAATATTTTTAAATGGGCCAGGACTCTTTTATTTCACTTAAGCATGTAGATTAAGGGAGTAGAGGACAAATTGTCTATCTCAGAGTTAAATACTGAGAGATAACTGTAGAATATTGTCTGTCCTGCAGTTGCTGTCAGTATTTAGACCTAGTGAGGGAACCTGTGTTTTGGTTGTTTTAGCTTTCACTGTTTTGAAGATTGAGATCCTGCTCCTTTATGATAAAATAACTTGAATTCTAGCATCAGCACGATACTCTAGTTTTCATGCATTCTGGTAAAGTAGTTTCCATTCTTCTGGTTTCTAAGCAACTTTTATTGAATGAAAAATGTGTTTTATTATGTTTAATAGTGGCATATATATTGTAAAGGTTTTCATTTTAGTTATACTCTCCATTCAATATAAGGTTTAGTTCAATCGTAAAGTTCAAGTTTTATTTTAAGGATATTAGGCTCTACCAAATCAGTGGTACTTTAGTCAGCCATCCTTGTATCTTTTTGTATCTTTAAAAAAATAATAATAATAAATTTTGTTAGTCTGATTAAGCCTTTCAGTTGCATCCCTAGGTACAACTAAACTGGGATTTGGTTTTCATTCTCAAAGCTTTTGCTGTGTGGTTTTAAAGCTATTAAGTTTTTTCTATGGTTACTTTGACCACTGAATAAGACCTCTGGTTGTCTGTTGTTTATGAAACTTTGTTGTCCAGGCAGTGGAACATATGCAGCTCAGAGGGTTTCAAAAATAGTAACTGGGACTTCACAGGATCTTTCTTTATGTTTTAATTTGACATCAGTAGAAAACTTGTGAGGTGTCATCTTCCGCCTATTCCAGAACTGATGCTTGTCTCTTTGACACTGGCGTAGAGACCAAGAAATGTAATGTAAATTTAAAGCAATAAACAGCATTGTTCTGGTGGCTAAAATGTTTAAAATTATTAACCTTTCAGTTAGTAACAAATAGCTTAAGTCAGTAACATCTGATTACATTCTGCCATTATTACAAAAGAAGTGTAATTTGACAGCTATTTCTCGTGTGTTTTTCTAGTACTGTTTCATTAATATCAAGTTGTTCTGTGGAAAGCATAAAGTATTATTACCTTGTGGATTTGTCAGGCTTGGTAATTTTGGGTCGGTTTTGTCATTTATGTAGAGCCAAGTATCTTATGGGAATTTTCATGTAAGTTGGATAAAATGTGTAGGTTTGGTCATCATCCCAATTTATACAAAATAGAAAATACGTGATTAGGATAAATTAAGTATAAAGAATAGATTCTGAGACTTAAGAAAGGATGTTATAAGTATATAAAATGAAGTTTGCCAGCCCACATAAGCAGAAAAGTAATAGAGCTATAGCCAGCCATAAATGACATTACCTATGTGCATATAGAACATGCCTTCATTCTGTACTGCTAGAATAACAAAATCTGTAGGTTGGTTTAGGAGATCCCATAGGACCAAGACATTGAGGAAGTGATCTGCTGCATCCAAAGATCTTTGCCTCTGATTTTTCTCCTGCAGCTCTCACCGTGATACAGACCCACAAGCCTATATAAAGTTGCTTCCTCTGAGGCAGGTACTGCACTGGGCTGTCTCCATGGGAACTCAGCATCTCACGGGCTTACCTTGGTGCGAAGCCACAGTTCTGCTGCTGTGACCCCACTCTGCGGTGACAGGGGTGAGCCTCCTGCTAGTACCAGCTAGAGGCAGGATGTATTTCCAAATAATCTGCACCATTTCCCCTGGCACATTTACTTCTTTGTGGCTCCCCACTCCCTCCCACCCGCTCCCCTGCTTTCTTTATCCCTTGCTTCCTCTGGGGGGGGCAGAGCATGTGTATGGTTGTGAGGGAGAGAGCCAGTGGGAAGGCCAGCCGTAAGAAGATGCTTGGGGAAGAGAGAGAACAAAGCAAGCTGCTGTGCTGCGCACCCTCATGCCAGCCTCTGCCTGTTGGGGGTCTTGAGGGCTTCCTTAACTGCAGGTCGCTTTTAGTTGCATCAACAGGTTACTTCCTTGTGTACAGCCCTTTGAATCCATGTAAGGTTTTAGCATTTAAACGATAAAGGTTTCCAGTTATTATTACTGTGAGAGTCCTTTTTGAATTGCTAAGACAATAGTATATATAGACAGTAAAACGTTTCAAATTATTGTCATGATCAAATAATATAAATTTATTGTTTAGAGATATGCTACAGAACTGTATTCAGCCCTGTGTTACTAAATTTTGTAGGGCTTTTCCATGGTGTGTAACATTTCATATACAATAGAGAAGGATAAATTAAAATTCATGCATTTTATTAAGAAGACAATGAGTTAAACACTGCTTGCTTCCTTCACAGTAAAAGGGAGTTGTAGGTGGACTTATTAACCCTGAAGGGGGAGGAAGTAATTTCCGCTCTTTGTTCTCTTGTCTCTTGCACACTCTCTAGAGGAATACTTACACAAAATACAGCTGGAATACTTACACAAATTCCAAATTACACCTGTGGCAACATATCCAGTTAAAAAAAAAAAAAAAACAACAGTATTTTCTCATTGTAGTCACCTGTATGACTGCTACTTCCTTGCTTTTTGTTTGCATCCAAAGGAAAAACTGAAATGAGCATCATAAGGTTTCTTTGTGTTCTTCAACAATTTAGGAGGCAAACTTGCGTGTACTGTATTGCATAATCAATAACGTACTTAACATGAAGTCTGTGTTTAAAAACAGCTATTGTCAAAGTTTAATTCTAAAAGAACACAGAAAAAAAAATCCTTAGCTTCTTGATTTCACTGAAAGTATAATGGGAACCCAGTGATGTAGATAGGAGATTTTAAAATGCTGAGATGTGTAATTACAGCCTCTAAATTTTTTTAGCTTTTTATTTTAGTTATATACTTGGCTAGTACTTGTTTTTCTTTTAAGACTGGTGTTTTACAGCTAGTTTGCTCAAATGTTGAAGCTGTTTTTCTAGTTCCCAGGACTTTAAACCAATAGTTACACTCCTGTAATTGTTGCAAAGAAATTTAAAAAAGAATATAAAGTTAGTTATTTAGTTTTTAATTTCTGTCCTGACTTGGTTAAACTTACTTGCTGTTTCCTTGAAATCATTACCTGATTACCTGTTGCTATGAATTTTGTTTGAACAAAGAGAACCTTTGGAAGGTGATTTTTAAGTTGGCTTCAGTGGAGTAAGAGAGTAAGTTTCACATATATAAATAAAAAAAAAAAAAGTTTGAATCTAGCATAGCATTCTTCAAGGTCATTTATCTTACAAATACGTGTACATAGCCATCATGTATGGTTCTTGTGAGGAAAATAGTATGTCTAGAAAAAAAAACACAGCTTAAATATTTGCAGCTTTAGAAATACAGAATTAGTCTGTAAACTTCAGGCCTGTTTGGTTTTCTCATCCTCCATGTGTACTTCTGAAAAAGAGAGTGGTAGTTAAATTGGCAAAAATATTTTTACTTTTCTCAAAGGGCTAGGTTTGGGTTTTGCCTTCTGTCACAGTGGGGAAATCTATTGTATGCACTTAAGGATGCCTATAGTGGACTGTGGTAGGAGAAGAGCTCTTACAAACTGAAGGCAACAACAGCTGAATGACAACGGAATCAACAAGAAAGGCTGTGAGAAAAATCTCAATTTTCTTCAGACAGGATCTTCTGTGAAGCCATTTTATTTGCGATTGCAACGGCGGGTATCCCGCAAGCAGGAGCGCACAGTAAAAGTTTATCGTAACCTCATATTCCCTATTACCCGACACCTGATTTCTCCACTGTTTCCTCGTTGGCTGAGTACTACAGGTTCATAGCCTACTCGACGCAATTCTATACCCTATATGTACAATTTTATTTGACTAACCGTTAATTTCTCCTTTTCCTTTTTTTTTTTTCTTTTTCCTTCTTCTCTCTTGATTAGAGGGGCTGTGATTTGTTTTTACTGATTTCATACTGCTCATCCTGTTTTTGTTAGCTATCTCCTTATTTTGGGACAGCGGGACCTTCCCCTTATCTGCTTAACATACTCCCCGCTGCTATGCTACTGTCATGCCTGCACAGTCACTTCTGAATATGCAAGGTTAGTGGAATTTTCCACTGCAAAAACACCTTCTATTGCAAAAACACAACTTTGTTTCTCACAAGGCAGATCTTATAGAGGCACATCTATCTGAAATTTTTCCTTATTGTAAGAAAATAAACATATGGAAAGTTCATATTTGAAAATAAATTGCTTTTCCTTTGTTTGTCTGTTCTTGTACTTTGGATCCCATACTTCAACTGTGCTGCTTGTTGCTGCACAGATTAATCTAAAAAAAATACTCTGTGTACTGTCTCTCCTCTTTGCATCAATTCGGTTTTGCTTTTTTACCTTTGGTCACACTGATTCAATTTTGACAGCAATTTGTGTAAATTATTGAGCAATACCCTAATTTGAGTATAAAAAAAGCTGTGGTTAGTTAACTTTTATTTTCAGCTGTTTTTGTCATCTGACTAGGAAAAACTGAGCACTTTCAATATCTATTTCTGCTGTCTTTGCTCTCAATAATGATGCAATATATTTTTTCTGTTGTTTCAAAAACATTTTTGATTTAGCTGAACTTGCATTTTCTGCACTAGCAGGATATGTCTATTTTCAGTGCATTTCCCTATTTTGATCTGCTACTTAGTATGTTGTGAACTAATACTTTGCTTCTGAGACTTAAAAAATAAATAAATAAAAAATAAAAGAAGCTATCAAATTGCACATAACTGGACTTCTGTTTTGCAACAAAAATAAAAAGGCTAAACTGTCTATGAGTGTACTTTTTTGTGAGACCCTTTTAAATTAAGTGTAGGGCGGTCACCCAATGAAATTTATCTTCTAACTACTTTTCAGTAAAAAAAAAAAAATATTTTCAGATAGTCATTGAATTTGAGGATGTCATGGTAATCCTAATATACCTTTAATCTGTAGAGAAAATTTTGTCTTCGTAAGAACTGTAGTTTTGCCTCTGAGAATGAAATCTGAAAAATTGTTTTGTTGAAAGTGAGTTTTTTTTTCTTCCCTCTTGCTATCTTTACTACAGTAAAATAAAATTTTGCTTGGTTTTGTATTTTAAATTTTTCTAGTGGATTAAATTTTTCTAGTGGATTTTCTATCTGGATTCTACAGTGGAGGGTACACAGTGAGAAGTCTGATCATGCTGACTTGGTGCTGGCAAATGTATATTTTTCTGTGTTAAATACTTCTGTTTCAATGAAACTGCCTGACTCTTGTGTTGGTATATCACATAACAGATGACAACATTTTATTTTTAGCAGGTGACTCCTGCCCAGAGAATGCCTTGCAGATTGTTGCAACATCCGGCCACAATGCAGATTTCCCCATTGGCAATCAGCCTGTCTCTGAGGATACTTACAGAATGAACTTGGCTAAAGGAGTTTCAATGTCTCTTCCATCTTCACCTCTGCTGCCACGCCAGTCTTATTTGATGCAGTCAAGATCAAACAAAAAGTCCCCAGGTAACATGAAACCAATGAGCAACTCAAATCTTTGTAGTATTTTGATTCAGATTTGACACAATATAAAAGTAACACTTTCTGACGCTTTATATAAAGTAACACAGTAAAGTCATGTTAATCCTTTGCAATGAGAACAAGAGCAGTGAAGGCTTTTTGCATGTTCTCAGGTAAGAAAAAAAAAAAAGAGAGAAAAGATAGTTGATGATTAAATGGAATGTATTATTTCATATGGCAAATGATCATTCTAATTTGTGTAGTAGATACCTTCATTGAAATGTCTGAATATGTTTAAAACTGATAATTTATGATTAGTAACTCAGTTAAGACAGCTGCAAAACCCCGTGTTCATATATATGTTAACAGCAGTGTAAGAGTGACCTGTTATTACTAATGATTGTAAGTATTTGGCATACCTATTAAGTATGCAATATTAAGGCAGTATTGTTTCAGGAAGTTGTTTATGGTTTAAAGCTAATTTATTTTGCTTATATCTACACATATTAATGTATTCATAGTTAAATAACTGCTGAAGTTGTGGCAAGAAACTTACTAATTTGTAGAGGTTGCATCGTTAGTAATGACCATGTACTTATGTGTGAGCCTTACTAAATAAGGTACTCCATCTGGTTTCCCTTTTTATCAGCATTCTGCACATATAGATCATTCCAGCACAACAGCATCAGTTGAGTTCACTCAGGTCAAAGCTTGAGCGTCAGGTGAAATTGTCCATATTCCTACTACTTGTGCAAACACTCAACAGTTTTAAAGTTCTTTGTTGTAAAATTTATGAAGTTTAAGAACAAAGACTGGCAAAAGTTTTTTGTCAGCACTGAGAAAGGTCTTGATTAATAACCCATTTTACATAAAATTAAAGAAAAAATCTTGCTCAAAGTATTACCAGAGGATAGTAAATACAATTTGTTAAGTGTTCTCAGTTTAAGTTGTCTGTCAGTATTTGATAGTTTAGGTAAAATTTTGAGTCACAGAAAGTATTTTGATGTTTTGTCTCTTGTTGCAATTGATTTGCATAATAAACAGCTTCAAAGGACTTTATCCTGCCTTTTAATGTAGAAGGAAATGGGATTTTTGCCAAAGGCTTGAAGGAAGGTCAGGATCTAACTCCTAGTTTTGTTACTGTTGGGAAAACCTAACTGCATTGTAGCTAGCGTCAAGATACTATCTGACCAACCTCGTAACTCCATTTGGATTAGTGAGGCACTTTTATAAGCAAAGTAGAGGCTTCTGTTTCTCTTGCAGGAAATGTATAAGAGTCTAAATTTTAAATGGAAATTTGTATTCACAACACCTTTAAAAACATCTCACTGTGATGTATAGACAAAAAAAGGGGGGGGGGGGGAGATTTCTTAGGTTTATGAAGTGTTTTGAATACATTGGCATTTGTGTTGTTGTTTTGTACAAATACCTAACCAGGTGATGGGGTGCAGGTAGAAACATTCTGTGATATTCCTTTGAGTTTCAACAAATTAAAGCTGATGGAAGATGCTTTAATATAAATGACCTAGCTAGCATCTGGGAGTAATAGAAAGCAAGAGAATACTGGCTGTACAGATTGCAGAGGACTATGTTCAGTAGCATATGAATAGCAGGTTGAGTTTTTTTCAGGATATGGTGGATAAAAGCATCAATGATTACATGGAAAGTTAAAGAAATGTTGCAAAGTTAAGATGTAGTTATTCTAACCTGTGGTAGAATAAAAAGATGTGGTAGAATAATAGATGTAAGTTATTCTAACCTGTGGTAGAATAAAATTCTAACGTCGATCCTTCCAGTTTACGGATGTATATTTCAATGTGAACAATACTGTTAATTCCTTTTAATGTCTTTGCTCTATTGCATTGCATATTTTCAAAGGAAAAAAATGTCCCTTGAAATACCATCATTTGTTCTACCTTTGTTTCTGTTCTGTAGTTCTACTTCTTATAAACCAAGCATGCTGATGGTCATATGTATATCACAGAAACATAGAATGGTTTGGGTTGGAAGGGACTATAACGTGATACACTTGCATAACTTATTTCCTTGAATAGAAGTTCTATTTAGTATCTGTTAGACTGAAGCAATATACTGCATATTCAAGGGTAATAATGAAAGAGTATATCACTAAATGCCAACTGTTTTTTAACGAAGAGTTTTTCCTAAGTTTTTATTGAGTCTGAAAAATTTATTTAAAAATTTTGGTCCGTAAATTAAAATCAGTCAGATTTTCCGGACTTTGTGTTTTGGAGTTATTAATTCAAAAATAGAAGCTGTAATTAACCGATAGTTATTTGTACTAATGTTCATGAAAACATCTAATTTTGAGGGCTTCATAATTAATACATTTCCACTTTTCTAGCAAATGTGACTACAGTCTAGGCTGTATTTATCCAGTCCTGCACCTGTGGTAGTTGATTTAAAAATAAGTATTTAATCAAGCTTATATGAACAGTGAATAACAATATTCCTGGTTAAAATATTTTAAAATAATACGTGGAGGAATGTTTTTCAGTAAGAAATGCACTGTAAAATGTTTCATGTTTTTGTGTAACTGGTGTTAATATTCAAACTCTTTCACAGAATTAGATTCTAGTTTGTGATGTCTAGAAGAGTAAAAACTTCAATGTAAAATAATTAACAACTTGCTTTTACTGCTTCTCCTTTCCTTGCTCTTTCTGCATATTTCCAAGTGGGTGTTAATCTGCAAATTCTGAGGGATATATTTTGATTTGTTGTTTATGATTTAATTTCTTCTCTTTGCTTATATTCTTTACTATCTGAACAGCAAGAGTTACCATGCTTTGTCATTTCTTCAGTGTGTTATCATTTAGAGTAGGATGTGGACAAACCTTTTCCTTCCATAACTGCTTCATCCACTCACAGTCTGATTATCCACGGCATAAAACTGTTGAAAAAAATAGCATTTCCATCAAAAGTGATTCAGTTAATGATGGAAGTATGTTCTATATTTCATTCCCTGTCTTTTTAGAAAGTTTCATGCTCATAGATAGATGGTGCTTGAAAGAAAGCAAATTATCTGTATCCTGTTAAGCAAAAGGTATTGCAAACATTTGGAACATCTTAGTAAATTTTGGTAATATACCGTGTCATTATCACAGCAGTACTATGAGGGGGAGAAAGAAAACAGCAGAATGCATTCAAGCAGCGTGTATATCCAAACAAACAGTTTAATTCATAATTCAAAACTATGTAAAAATACTTTTTGCCTCATTGCTGGCAGGCATGTTATCCTTACTCAAGTGAACATTTGCTAGTTTTGAAGGATTATTTTACCTTATAGGCTGTTTCAGTTTTCTGCTTAGTTTATGTAATATGCAATGGTAGGAAAAGGTGTTCTACTGTAAATGTGCCCCCCTTTGAACGTTGTATACCTCCAGGTAGTTTTCTACTCCAGATGATTTAGAGGATAGAATGGTTTTGCCGGAATGTATTAGCTGCGGAAGTACTGTGGGTAATGTGTTAGTTTTGTTCTGTCCCTTTAAACTAAGAAGATTTTTTTTCCATCATTTAGTCTATCTGTTCCATGAATAATGTAATTATCAATTCTCAGGTTTGGACTGATCTCGCTGAGAAAAGCTCTTGGGGACCTTAGTATTTAGCAAGCTTAGAGGTATCTGTTCAGAACAGGTTTGGAAATTGCTAGTCTGGGGGCCCCCTGAGCTAACACAGAACTTGGGTTTAGTGTCTTTTTTTGAATCTGTTATTCTGATTGCTGGCATCCCACTTTTCATTCCCCTTCTCTTGTTCACTACCCCTCTGGGTAGTTCAGGCTTGAACTGATCAGTCTGAAGTCAGTCTCCATATGTTAAGAGATCAGTATGTTAGCTATTTTATTGTTTCTATTCTAGTGGACGGGCGTGCTGACAAATGTGCCCAACTGACAGAGACATCTTTGCTGCAGCGCATGTGTGGTAATAGCTGCCATTTTGCCCATCAATCTTCAAGTAGCTCAGCCCCTAGAATCTCATAACCCATGGGCAGGCAAAATTGTGGAGAGCAAGCTGAGCTTCTTCCCTGGAACACAGAAAGCTGTACAGTCCTGTTTGCACAACCTTGTGTGAGTGACATTGTGTTTTAATTATTTGCATAGGAGGTGGGGGAGTTTTTTGTTTGAAGAGCTTGGAAGAGTACCAGTGCTTCTGGCTCCAGTTCAATCTTCAACTGTAACTATAAAAGGAGGGAAGAGAGAAACTATATCTTAAGTTACTAAAGAGCCAAAAATTATTGGCAGAACTAAAGCTACTGGTTTGTTTGGAGTCAAAAGCTTCCTTAATGAAACAGTCCATTGAGGAGGTGGATAAAGGAGCAGAAAAAAAACAGGACAAGGAAAAAAGGTTTTCAGCAGGAGGACTTTGTTTGGGAAGGGGAGCAGTAAATGAAAAAATGCCACAGTAATGTGAGTTTCTTCTCCTATAAAGCTAGAATGAACATTGCTTGAATTGGTAAACTTAGAGCTGTGTAACTAAAAAATATTCACGTTCTTACAGAGATGATAGTTGATTGCACTCTAATTTAGGAGGGTCAATTAAAAGAAAGAAAATACTGGTTTATAAAGGAGATTCCAAAAAATGGTTGTTGGACTTTATGGTGTGAATTAAAGAGACTGCTGTTGCCTTTGAAGTAAATGTTTACTGAGCTAAATTGTTTGTACTACCATGCTTGAACAGAGATAGGAAGCAACTTCTGTTTTTAAAGGCATTAGTGAATGCAGAGGATGACTGCAGGAAGAGACTTCCATAAATGCACAGTGGAACTTTTAGTTAGTTTTAAATTAAGCATAAATTAAGAGTTTTAATCAATAAACGAATTAATCAGCATGCCTGACACTTGAGAATAGACTAGGTAAGAGAACTAGTTTCAACTAAGGCTTCAGGTTTGTGCTCCAGTCTTGAGATCATTTGGAAGCAGTTCCTTTTTGCTATTTGCATGAACCTAAGCAGAGAAAAGTGGGTTTCTTAGGGTTCCTGGGATAACTCAAGTTGAAAGGGATCTCAGGAGGTCACTAAGCCAACCTCGTGTTCACAAAGCAGGATCAGCTATGAGGTAAGGCTCAGGACTTTATCCAGACTGGTCTTGAAAACTTTTCAATGGTGTAGAGTACACAGCCTGTCTAGGTAACTGGTTTCAGTGCTTGACAGACTAAGTACACCAGCCTCCAACCCAACTATTCCGGTGTTTCTCCAGTGAACTACTTCTAATTATAACAGCTCTTTTTCATGTCCTCGACTTCTCTGGCCAGTTCCACATCTGGGCAACCTTTTGTTTTTGTAGCGTCATCCCAGCATGCCCAGCAACGTTTCTGAATTCCTCCTTTGCTCCTGCTACTAGCTCCTGTATACCATCTTTTTGTATTGAAGCTGAGTCATGAGCCAAGTCAATCTCCTGTTACATATATTTGTTCATCGTAGTATCAGGACGGACTGGTTTTGTGCTTGGAAAGAGTCTATTATTCATAAAGACCCGCCAATTTCCTGAGTTCTTTCAACCTTCAGAGCCATCTCCCGTGGGATCAGACCTACCATTTCCTTGAGTAAGCCGAAGGCAGCTCTCCTAAAGTTCAGGCTTTGTCTGCACTCTGCCATTTGTGTTCCTCACTCCTACCTTTCTTGAAACCCACTAGCTGATGATCACTACAGCTAAGGCTGCCTTTGATTATCATATCCTGACCCTGTTTGTAAATAGCAATTGCAGCTGCACATTATCCTTGGTAAATCAATCTGGTATATGTATCAAGTACATGTATATCCTTGACACCCTCCCGAAATCTCGATAGTTTGTGTCCTGTCACGATGCCCTTCCAGCAGACTTCAGGAAGATTACAGTATCCCATAAGAGCCAGGCAGCGTCTGTGACCCAGAGACTTCCTGGAGTTCTTTAAAGAAAATTTTGTCAGGTTCTAGTTGTGCTCTAAGGAACTAGAGAAAGAAGTAGTTTTTCTGTCCATAGCAGGGAAACTGATTCCACTGTAAGAAAGAATAGTTAGTGGGGATATTGGCAAATATAGCATAATGGGAAACAATCATTATTGACTTCTTAAAGGAAAGTCATGGGCCCCCAGAATTGTTGGAATTCTTTGAAGGAAATCATGTAGACAAGTGACATCTTAGGTGGTGAAGTCTCCCTGGATTTCTACGGGGACCTCTGCAAAGAAGAAATTGAAGAAATTTAACCATTATGAGGTAAGACAAAATACCTTAATTTTTATATTTAAATAGTTACACAGAGGATCATACGCATGCTGGAGGGAACATGCCAACAGTTACAGAACTCTGCTGAGATTTAAACTGTTTAATGTATTTATCAACTGAAAAAGGAATGCATAGTAAAGTTGTGAAGTGTGCTGGCATTGCTAAGTTATTCATGGTGAATGAATACATAGGTGACAGAATAGCAGGTTAAGTTCAGTCAAGGTGAATATAAATGTTAATGGGGGGGGGGGGGGGGGGAATCCTGCAAATTTCACATAATGTTGATGAGAAAGAAAGCCAGTTCAGAGGATTAGGAAGGAGATGGCCATGTTGCAATAATGCTGTGGAAAGATCAGCTCTTCAGCAGTCAAAAAACAATCCTAACAGTAAAAAAGGAAAGAAATAGATCATAAGACGAAGAGAGTATTGTTATACTATTGTATCAGTCTGTTGTTCTACCTCAGGAAGATTCTGGTGATAACAACTTTAAAAATCTATAGTTCCACTAGGAAAGAGCTAGAGTAGGGCAGCAGGAATGACTAAAGTTGTGGAATGGCTCTGAATGAGAAATGATTTAAATTGATTTGACTGGCATTTTTCTGCCTGGAAGAAAGGCAAGTGGTGGGAAAAGGAGACTCTGGTTACTGTTTCATGTATATTTCAATATTGTGTTAACTTGTAAATTTTGTGGATGCTGCAGATTGGTAAAGAAATGACTGGGTAAGTTCGTGGAAAGAAAGTCCATCTAGCTCTTAAATAGAAAGGGACCACTTCTGATTCAGGAAACTATAAGCTTCTAAACAGAAGTCAAGAAAAGTGTACCGGGACAGTATGTTTTCCATAATGTAGATTATCATAGAATCATTTAGGTTGGAAAAGACCCATAAGATCATCAAGTCCAACCATTACCTAACACGACCAAATCCACCACTAAACCGTGTTCCCATGCTGTGGGATTCTTCTCTGGTGTTTGATGCTGATAAAATAGTGTCCCAGATGAACCCTTTATCAGACTCAATACAATTATTCTACACTTCCGGAAAACAGCTTCCATTTTGCAGATACATTTTGTCCTTTTGGTACAAAAAGGAACTTTTTTTCCTTTTTTCATGCATTAGTATGTGTGTCCTCTTCTAGATTAGTGCATGAAAATGGACTTAACTGTAAATTTTCCTACATGTAATGTTGTGTATCAGACTTGAAAGTACTCTAAGTCACTACTAAATCAATTTGTGAGGAAAATTCAACTAAGCATCTGCTCCACAGCCTAAAATGTGAGTAGTAAAAATACATCCTGAAGATACTTTAATTTTAATCTGTTATATGACTACATGTTGTTCTGGTTCTTTTAGAGTGGCTGTTTGTTTGTTGTTCAACTTTTGATACATTTAACTATGCTCCTGCTTACAAATAATAGGTTTGGACTATTGTCTCCTTAAAGAATGTGGTTTTGTTCCAAAGGAATGTATTTTTAGCTGTTTTCACTAAGGCAAATACCCCTTGTTTTTGTTATGAAATAGTGCTGAAAGGGCACCCTCTGGTGATAGTTGGTAACTAAGGTTTCTTTTGGTTAGAAAAATGTTACCATCTCATAGTGTCTAGGTAGAGGTATAAACGTATGTTTACATATGCCTTAAATTCCATGCCCTGTATTCCTTAGCTAAGAAATTAGGTTAGCACCATACTCACATATTCCACCTCCAGGTGGAAGTCTGAAAGAAAAGGTAGTCCGATAATGAAATTCCTCAGTGTTGTAGAACCAAATCATCTACCTGTGGAACAATGTATGTAGGCCTGTGATGTAGCAGGTCACATATTTTTCTGGTCCCTTGGAGTGTGATGGGAAAACGTGTTACCCTGGGGAGCCTGAGGCCAAGATGTAGAGAATTACAACTTTTCTTAAAAGTGGACATTGGCCTTAAACTACCCTTGGAAACGAGCAAGAAATCAATGCAGATTTCGGAGACCTATTGTAGTGTCTGAAGCTACTGCCAAAATGAATCATAGAATCATTTAGATTGGAAAGGACCCTTAATATCATCGAAAGTCCAACCACCAACCTAACACTATCAAATCCACCACTAAGCCATGTCCTTAAGTGCCACATCCACACGCCTTAAATACCTCTGGGGATGGCGACTCTCTGGGCAGCCTATTCCAATGCCTAGCTACCCTTTCCATGAAGGAATTCTTTCTGATACCTAATCTAAACCTCCCTTGGCACAACTTGAGGCTGTTTGTCAAGGTATGGGACACTTGGTATGGCTACAAGTGTCATAGCTTGAATATGCTGTGTTTCACGATAAAATATGGGTTGTCTCAGAGAACTTTGGGATGCTCTTGAATTTTGAGCCAAGTAGAAGATGACTATCTGAGGACTTAAATTGTAGCCAAGAAAACCACATTATCAAAAGCTGTGTGGTATAGTTAACATCAATCCTGCAGTCTTTCCCTAGTGCTTTCCATATGGTATTTGCTTTGTTTGTGAGGGAGATCTGCTGACCAGAAAAAGGAGGAAAAACTGAAAAACAGAAGTGCAGTCCAGAGTTGTACTCTAGCATTAAGGAGGATAAGAGGAGGGAAGCAAGCTTGCTGGAGTTGTTTTTGCACGGTGTTCACCTTGCACACCACATACTAAGAATAATTATCAAGAGACAGTTCTATTTTATCCAGCACTTTGAAGTATTAGACTCTGTGAGAGTAATTACTCATCCTTCTGTTACTGGTGGGAGAGGAAGAAGCTGAGACCTAAAGGAGTGAAGCAACAAAGAAGCAATTGGGATGGTGGTAGTAGCACAGTGAGGTGGTTGTCCCCTAGGACTGAAATTCAGTTTGCTTCTTTTGTTGTTTGGAGCTTTTTTTGATCATTTTCCTCTGAATCCAATACGTTATAGGCTATTTTATTTTAAAACTATCGGAGTATCGTGAACTGCACTTGGTTTACAAGCAACTATCTCTAGCTTTCTTGAAGCTTTCTGGCTTTCGTGAGAGGCACCAGTCAGTGCTTAAATCCAGAGTTCTGGCACTGCATTACAGCGTAGACAGGGAAGTAACTGGGACTCAGGTCCTGAATGGGAGTGTTTCCTGGCCTACTGCTGTATCACTTCTCATTAACAGTAAGTTCAAGTGTTTGCAAAAGGCCTTCCATTATCCAGTCCTTAGTTCTGCAACTGGCAGAGGCAGGAAGTGAAACTACTTGGAAACTGCAGAGTTTAATAATAATAAAATCCACGTTCTGCCGCAGTGTTATAGCTTGCTTCTTACAAGGCTTATTGGGTTTGAGTACTATGTATTATTTTACTGATTATTTCCTGTTTGAAACAAACACTACCCCCCCAAGACAACGAAGACAAAAACCACCAAGTAGCCTTGTCAGTAGTTTGTTATGGAGAAATATAAGAAATATATTTGTACTTGAATATCACCTTCTATCAGCATGGGATTGTTGCTGATGAAGGGGGTTTCTTGGAAATACATCTGTGGAACTTGATTCTAGAGCTTCAGTTGCTTAATGCTTGTCAGTGCAAACTTAACCAGTTTGACCAGAGAAGACGCTTGACTTGAGATCTTGGATTTTGTTTTGCTTTCAAGTGTATCATAAATTTGACTAAATAAAAAATCTGACAGGAATGTTTGTTGAAAGCCAAAGGTTGCCATGACTTGAAAGCTGAGTCACTGTAGCCTTTGATTTTCTCTTTGGTAAGTGCTTTCAAAAAAGACTTCTGAATGTAGTTTTAATTCTGGCTTATAAACATCATCAGTAATGTGGAAACTGTAATGCATGTATGTGAAAGATCTGGGAAACAAGGCATGTGTAGTATGCTGTTGATAATTGTTAGTGCTTAAGAATTTTAGTAATAATTACATGCTCCTGATGAAGATTGAGATCCTGCTGTGCTGTAGATTTGTCGAAGTCTGGTGTCTCTTCCACTGAACCTAAACTACAGAGTGAAATGTAGTGGGAAACCAAGAGTGGAATACAGTAGGAAGTCAGAGAAGAAGAGCTTTATCAGAGAACAGAAATAAAGTAGGGAAATAAGAGAAAGTGAGCCTGGCTGGGGAATGGAGTTGCACTGAGATGGTGCGAGGGAGTACGCTTCCGACAGTGAGCTGGGCTGGGACTTGGAGTCCTGTTCAAACGATAGTTTGGAATGGGTAGGGTGGAACAAAAGCTTGTGGGGAGCCCTATCATTTCAGGATCCGGAAGACCACCAAAGAGCATGGCAGTCCTGGGAGCCAGTACTTCCTCTGCTGTCAGACAGTATTTGAAACTGTCAAAGGTTCCCTTTGCAGTGCTTAAATGCTCTTTAAATACATTTACATGAATACTTCTGTTCAACTCTGGCTTCTTTTAGTTAGATGGGGACAAATGGGGCTCAAAAGAAGGGTAAATCATTATCTGTTGTCAGAGCTGGGGAAATTCTCGAAATACCTCTATTTCAGATTTTTTAAGTCTAGTAACTGACTGTGTTTCTAGGGACTTCTAGCTAATACTTAGTTTGCTCTGAATGAAACATTAGAATCACAAACTACACCTCCAGCTCACTAAAACTTTGAAAGTTTCAAGTGGCTTTATTAGACACATTACAAAAAAAAAAAAAAAAAAAGGATTGTACTAGTGAAAATTTAAGACAAAAATTCAGGTTTAGTACCTTCAGTTTTCGGTACCACAGATGATGATATTTCCACTCCCTATTCCATTTAAATATCTTAGCTTTCCAATGTGTAACTTTGCAAATTTCCCTGTTTATACTTTTCCAAAACTCTCAGTGTTGCAAATGCTTTTATTGTTATAAAATTCTACTGACGTATTTTTTCAGGATGTGGATAAATACATGGTAGAGTTTCAGTTCTATGACGTATCAATGTAGCAGCCTACCTTCCAGTACTATCAATTATTAAATTAAGATGAAAATTTCTCCTTTGCGTTTGTAGTGCAAGCAGATGTTGATGTAATAGTACCAGTATGCTTTTTCTGTTAAACCTTTAGAGGGCAGCATCGTTCCCTTTCAGTTAGATACTTTGCTGACCAGAAGCACAGTTGTGTAGTTAACATTTCCTGCAGTTGCTACTAACCTACTAACCCATGTTCGGCAAAAACCAGGTTCATAAACAGCCTGAAACCAAAGCATGAAGCTGAAAGGGAGAGCAAAGAGGAAATCAATTTAATTTTTTAAAAGTGGGTTTGTGTGTGTGTGAATGCACTGCTCTTTTTAATAGTAGAGGTTGTGTATTTAAACTTAATATAAACTGGGAATGCTATTGTTTTATGAAAGCAGAAATTTTTAGTGTGATTTTTAGTGCACTAATTTTGCAAACTGTCTGCCTGTAGGATTTCTCGCTTAGTTTCAGAGATACTCCTAACAATATTATCTTCTTGTTATAATGGAAAGTGAAAGCTCTACAAAGGAGGCCCACTGGAAGTTACCTGAGTTTGAACATGATAAAGTCACTCACTTTATATATACTGGAAACTTTCAGGATTGTCACAGCAAGCAGACTGGTTTGATTTTCTGGTGGGCTTTATGTTCCCAGAAGCCCGAACAGAGCATTTCTTTCTCACTAGTGCGGAAGTACAACAGCTCTTGAGTTCTTACAGTAGCAGCTCTGCGTGTAAGAACTAGTTCCTCTACTTTATTTCTCTCTGAGGATAGACACTTTACATTTGAAACTTCTGGTCCATCAGGAAAAATTTGATACTCAGCTCTTTCCTGTGGCAGGTCCGATCAGGAAGCCCAAGTATGTGGAAAGTCCTAGAGTGCCAGGTGAGGCAGGTCTACTGCTGAGAAAAGGAGCAGAGCAAGGAGAACCCAGTCAAACTGGTAAGAATCTGTTCAATGATACTTGGTTTAGAAGAACAGCTGTTCATTTCAGAGTGATACAAAGGATCCTGCATTATAGTGAAATTTTGTTTCTCTGTTTGTAAGAGTTTGGCAAATTCCATGTGCTTGTTGTAAGGAGGAAATGCTTTCCATTATACTTACATGATCTTTATAACTGTCTCAATTCGTGGAATTGTATGTGTACTGCAGGTAAAGCAATGTTGACTGTTGCTGATTACTACGTATTGCAAAGGCCAACTAGAATTTTTTTTAATTTTCAATGTAAACTGATTCCAAGTGTGTATCTCTGCACTGGATACAGTGCTTCATTTTAGAAATTTTGTAAAAGCTTGCTAAATAAGAAGTCAGTAACAGCAGACTTCTGTGCTGGCAAAGCTGGTAAAAGCTAATTCTCTAAAGTTAATTGCAATTTTTGAAAAGTTTCATGTCCGTTAAATTGACTAGCATGTAACAGAGTGTAGCTTTGACAGTGAATGTCATAGCCAAAGCAAAATTACCAATAACTTGGTATATGACTATATGCACCATAGCATGGATTTCACGTGTCTTATATTATTTTATATTATTTTTTGCAGTTTATCAGGCCACATTAAAGTCATTGCATGTAGCTGGTCAGGTTCCAGCTGAAAAATTTTTGTTTTAGCTTTTGCTTCAATTCTACAGTATAAAAGCTACACTTTTAAAAACAAATAGTTCCTTTAGGAGAAAAACAAAACAAACAAAAAACCCACTTATTTTTAATAATTAATAGTGAAAATAGAGCTCACTGTAAATTTTTTCACAATCTGCTCTTTTATGCCGTATTTGATATGTTACAGTCAGCCTGGGCACTCTTATGCCTTCATCTTAATAGCCATGTTGGTGCAGGCATTAAAGTTTTACACACATCCTGGACAGCTTGTAGACCTTATTTCCATCTAAAGATCATCTCATAATAATCCTCCTCTTGACAGAGTTGTATTCCCAGACAGAGAGAATGCTAAAGGTCAAAACTGAATTCTAGTGTTTAAGGATTAAACAATGATTGGTGGGCTGAACTCCTTTGACTCTTGGATTTTATCTTTGCTGCTGAGCTGACATTCTTACTATGCATAACATTTGCTCAATCCTGTAAAAGGTTAAAATTTGAATATAATATTTATTTTTAACTGTTCATAGGAATGAAATAGTTAAAGCTTTTGCATCTCAGAATGTTTTGCAAATTGCCATGTCTTGGAATACTTGACTGGAAAATGCGTTTTCTTTATAATAATTGTCATTTTGATTATTACAGTTATCTTTAAAATGGTAATACTGGCAATTAAAGTGTTTGTGAAATCAGCTGACTTCAAAAAAAAAAACAAACCATTTTGTAGATTTCCTCCTTTTAACGTTATTGAAGAAGTCATAGAATTAGATCTTCCAGAATAAAAACTTACACTGTCGACAAAATTAAGAAATATGTATATTTAAGTAGGCACTGAGCTAAAGTGAAATAAATAAGGATGTTCAACTAGTGAAATGTTCATGTTTGGAAGCTGAGTTTTGCATCACTCAGGGAAATTGAAACACTGAAGTAATGCTTACTGGGTAAACTGTTCAGTTCAGTTAAAATTACTGTTTTCTCTGTTTTTCTTACAATCTGCAACTGGGGGAAGAAAGTGTCATTTCTTGCAAATCCCACTGAACATCAGTGGTTAGATATCATATGTTTTTTTGGTTAAAAAAAAAAATAATAATAAAATAAAAAAATCCTGTTCAGCCATGTATTTAGCTTAGTGAAGCCATAAAGGAAAAACAAAAGTAAAGGAACAGATTAGTCATAGTTTTTCTGCTCTGCTTTTTGGTATTGTAGAAGGTAATGCAACTTAAACAATTGCACTTTAACCATTTCTGTTTTGATTGGTGGGCATAGGGGTGGTGTTTGGTTGGCTTGTTTGTTTTGTTTTGTTTTTTTGTTTTTTTTTTTCATCCCCTAGATTTGTGCAAATATGCAGAGAATCCAAGAACCACCAACAATTTTAAGTCTAAAAGGCAAAAAGTTTAAATGGCATTAGCTTCTCTGTTAGATATACTGCTGAGAGAAGATCCAGTGTTTACATTTGATTGTATTTTTTCTGCCTCTTGTAACATTTTCCAAATACGAGACTAATTTTAACCAACTTCCCCCCCACACCCTGTCTCCAAAGCAAAACCTGATAAAGACTCGAGCTGTTCTCCTGCAGCACAAGAATTGATGACAAGATTGGGGTTTTTACTGGGAGAAGGAATCCCAACTTCTGCTCATATAGAAGAGAAAAATGAAGCCATGGTAGGATAACAGAAAACAACATATTTATGTTCATCTTGCTTCTGAACGGACTCATGTTATTTCCTTATTTTCTCTGTTTGCTAATTGCAGTTACTTGATAATTACCAAAATATAATCTATGTTAATAGGCATACGGTAATGGAATTGTAAATGAATTATAACAATCAAGTTACACGTTTTGTTTTCTTTTAATTGTGGGTTGATCTTGCATTCTTTCCTAAAAAAAAAAAAGCTGAAAAAAAGAATAGACTCATCAGTCTTGGAGGCTAAGTCTAAGCTACTATGAATCTGAAGAGCAGCTAGGGTTCTTTCTGCATTATTTCAGTATTTAGGATTTTTTCCTGGTATTCTCAGTGATTTATGAGAATGGAAAATTTCAGTGGTTTGCTAAAATGGTTGCATGTTTTGGGGACATCCTTTCCTTTCCAAGAAGTTCACTTCTGATTGAAGGTTTTTATTGTCATTTAGGAGTAGAACTGGGGAGAATCGAGTAGCTCGTAACTGTATGAAACTCATCTGCTAACCTAAACTGCTTACTACCAATCTCTTTCTCTTCCCTTTCTTCACTTACTGTCCCAGGCCTCAAAATTCTTAGTGCATTGGATTCCAGTGATAGGAAAGGGTGAATAAGATTGCAGTACCAGTGTTTTTAACACAAATATAGACTGGGTAGATGATGGATTGAGATCCACCCTGAGAAGGACCTGGGGGTGTGGCATGTTGGTGGATGAGGAGCTCGATATGAGCTGGCGATGTGCACTTGGAGCCCAGAAAGCCAACCGTATCCTGGGCTGCATCAAAAGCAGCGTGGGGCAGCAGATCAAGGGAGGTAATTGTCCCCCTCTGCTCTGCCCTCATGAGACCCTGGTTGGAGTGCTGTGTTCAGCTCTGGGGCCCCCAATGTAATAGGAAGGATGTGGAAGTATTAGAACGAGTCCAGAGGAGGACCGCAAAGATGATCAAGGGGCTGGAGCACCTCTCCTACAAAGGCTGAGAGAGTTGGGGTTCTTCAGCCTGGAGAAGAGAAAGCTGTGGGGAGACCTTGTAGTGGCCCTCCAGTACCTGAAAGGGGCCTACAGAAAAGCTGGGGAGGGACTCTTTGTTGGGGATTGCAGTGATAGGACAAGAGGGAATGTAATTAAACTGAAATAGGGTAGGTTTAGATTAGATGTAAGGAGGAAATTCTTTACTCTGAGGGTGTAAACTGGAACTGGTTGCTCAGAGAAGCTGTGGATGTCCCATCCCTGGAAGTGTTCAAGGCCAAGTTGGATGGGGCTTTGGGCAACCTGGTCTAGTGGGAGGTGCCCATGGCAGGGGGTTGGAATTAGATGGTGTTTAAGGTCTCTTCCAACCCAAGCCGTTCTATGATTCTATGAAATCTGCCTCACTGCAGCTCTTCGAGTTAATCATGAATTTCCCTTTTTTGTTTGGGAATAACGAGCAATATTTTAGACTTCTAAGACACATTATAAGAGTTATCTGAAAACATGTCAATAAGGCTCCCAATCAAGATAAGCATTCGTTTCTTGAGGTTTTTCCTTGGAAAATGGTTTCTTTGCTTTGTTTAACCTTGTTGCTTCTAATTTTCAGCACAGTATTTTACTGCCTTCTGTGCAATAACTATTCATTTTTCTTCACACTGCAGTGTACAATAACCAGTCAAGGAGTCAGTCCATGTTCTACCCTCACAAGCAGCACTACATCACCTAGCACTGATAGCCCATGCTCAACTCTCAATAGCTGTGCTGGCAAAACAGCAGCCAACAAAGGTAGTCCCTGTGGAACCATTAGCAGCCCTAGCTCCACCCTGGAGAGCAAGGACAGTGGAATTATAGGTAAGCATCCTAATTAGTAATGCAATTAATAGAAATTAACCTTCTCTTAATACTGCAGGTTTGAATAGCTGCTTCATGACAGTGTTTGATTTTTATGCCATAGCTGGATCCCATTCCATGTCCTCTGTACTTGAAAATTGAAATCCTATTTCTTGCCTGTAACAGTCGCTGTTGTTAGATGTGCGTTTCTCTTCTTTTGCTTTCATGGTGCAGTTCTAATTTCTGCATGTTTTCCTTTTAAAATAATTTCCTCTGTTGTGCTCCAATTACTATTTTTACTTCTTCCATTGTATTTGCCTCTACAATGCATTTCCTAATAGTGAAGGACAGAATACGTTGAAGCTGGTTGGATTTTCAGTGGAGGAAAAATTAATTAATGCTAGCTGTTGCGAGGATAATCCAAATAAAGCTGTTTAGAAACAGTTCAGACATCAGAGTAACTGGCATGAAAGCGAAGTGTAAATGGGGCATCAAGGAAGAGGTGAAATCGTGGGATCCTCTGCAAATTGGATGACTGAACTGAGGCTATATACGCATATCCAATTTGGTGTCAGCTATCATTAGATAGCTTTAGCAAGTCTTTTCTGTATAAAGAAAAGCTATGAATTCTTTGCTGCCTTGTTTGTACCATCTTCTCTATTTCTGCTCCCTTCCCTAGTGAGTCCTTATCAGTAAAGCTATCTTCCTATAGCTTCCTATCTTCCTATAAAGCTTTGAGTGTTCAAATGGCTGCTTTGATATTCTCTGGACGGCCAGAGTAAGATGTAAAAAGCATAATTTTAGAGTTGTTATAAACTGTTGTAAGAAGATTTATCCTTTGTTGATTTAGTCAGTTTTTTAGAAGAGGCCAATTGGTTGAGGAGTTGGTATTTAAAATTGATTTTGTAACAGCTGTTAAGCTTAAAAAAAAAAAAAAAAAAGTGGGGGGACAGGGGGAGGGGGAAGGAAGGACACAGTGTGCCCCCTAACCTGAAGCTTTCTCAATCTACAAAAGCAAACTTCCAGTTTTATTTAGCTCTAGCAGTTTGAAAAAATTTAGGGATGCTGTAAAAGAAAGCAATTCTAAATCTTAAATGCCTCGATTTAACAATATAAACTTAAGTAAGTCATGTTATTGTCTTTGTGAACTTACTAATTTTTTAATTGCAACTTTTGTTAATAGAAGGAGTTGCAAGTGAAAGTGGTATCTGCCAGCCTGCCTGCCTGCTGTTATGTATAGTAACTTGATTGTTGTTGTAGTACTTGCCACATACTGATAATATACGTTTCCTTAACACAGTTAAGAACGTATTATCAGTACTTCTTGGCTAGTACTAATACACTTCACTCTGGCTTTATAGATGTTCCTGAATTTAATTATAAAGTGAAGTAATTAATAGTAGTCATATGTTATGGCATAACATCGTTTTTACTGGTCATTTACCCTAAGAGAGATGGTTATCATGGGTCAAAAGTCTCATTTATGTAACACCTTAGAATATCCCAAGTTGAAAGGGATCTACAGGGATCATCGAGTCCAACTTCTGTATTTGTATAACATTTAAGTACTTTGTTTTTAGGAAATTATTTTGTGAACTTCTTCCATAGCAGATTTGCTGCTCGTGGATTCACAGATCTGTAATTGCTTGACTTGAGAATAGAATCCGTTAGTTTTAAGCTTTGTCAGACTTCAGGGATTCCTGCTTCAATTACACTAGTGCAAGTATAAAACAAACTGAAATGATGGTACAAGTGTGTATATTGCTATAAAAATACAGCAGTGTATGACTACAAGAGACAGTAATGTCTTCTGTTTCAAAAAATATTTATCTGTTAGTATATTTCAGTCATTTCCTTGTTTAATGTTTTATAGCGACTTTGCTTTTTTTTAATAGAATAGTTCAAATCAGTTCTGTGAATGACAGATTTGTGAGAGCTGTACAATTACAGCAAAACAGGTTTCACAGATAGGACATGGTTACAAAGACAGTTCTACCTTCATAACTACACCAGTGCTTTACTAACACTGTGATATGTAAATATGTAGATATTAGGCAATTCTACTTGGATATGTTTCATAAAAATTTAGGATTTCCGCTTCATTGGTGATGTGGTCAGCCCAATGTAGAGTTGTCACATACATACCTGTAACACTTAAAATCTTAGCCTGTGGGGAGTCCACAGTTCACATAGATATTATTTGAACAAGCATCGATTGACTGTTATTTTTTCCCTTGGTGCCCATTCATCCAATGTTATATTTTTCTCTGTTGCATACATTCATATATAAGCTAGCAGTTATAATGAAATACTTTGTAGAAGCTGGGTCAAGGTAAGAAGTGTATAATGTGATGATCTTTAACTTTAGTTGAAGTTAAGTTGTGAAGTTTTGATAATACACTATTTTCTTTCCTCTCCCCGGTTCAAAGAATGAAATAAATACAAAAAATCTCCCAAATCAAACCAAAACAGGGGAAAAAAAAAACCACAACACTTTTCCTGCCTTATCAAGCTTCTTCTTTTTTTCATGTTTTATTTCCCCTTATTAATAGTTGTTTGATTGTTAGTCTAGACCTAACTTTTTTTCCAAGATAATTTTGAATGATTAGGTGTTCTGTCATACAGACATGCTGTTCTCATTGATTTAGGTGAACTTTCAAGCATTCAAAATACAGAGTGATCGCTTAAATATTTGTTGTTCAAATATTTTGTGAAACTGCAATGTAAATATTGAAAAAAAATTAAATTAAACAGTAATTTCACTATTAAACATACAATAAGCAGTATATATTTGCAAAGCATTCTTATGCAAATATATTAGTGGAGTTTTAATAAACATCAGTACAGTAGATTCTAGAAGTATAAATTCTTCACGCTTTCAGATGTTGTAGGAGACCTCTATTAGTTACAGTTGTGCCCCCAACCAACAAACTGGATTATCTGGAGCATTCTAGATAATGCAGTTAAAATTGGTTCAGCTTTCATTGAGCAAATTGCTACAGCAGTGGAAAACTACTATTCTGTAATGCAGCATCCAAAAAACCTGTGTAGTCCACAGTTGTCATTTAGCTAAGGATCTGTATAGCACTTTGTTGTATATTTTGTGGCATCTGGTACTTCTACAGCAAAGAAAACCACAATGGTACATCTTACTGCTAAAGAGTTTCACATAGTACTGAGAAATTATTTGTAAATGTTTCCTGATTTGTTTATAATAAACAGAAAAAACCTTTTTGAGCCTCGTATTTACTGTATACAGTAGTACATTGAAATACTTTAAAAACCGAAATCAGAGTGTTTAATCTAAAATTTCATTCATATACTCTACTGGGCCTGATCAAACGTGCATCTAGCCTTGTACTCTTTCTGCCAGTGAAATGTAGCAGGTACTTAGGAAACCTTGTATGAATCTCAGTTGCAGGAAGTGTTTTGCCAGAATTAGTTAGTGAGGTATGTGAGAGTCCAGGCTAACTGTCATCCTAATGCAGCTAAGCTGTTAGGTGAGCTATATCTCTGAACAGTATTGAGGTTTTTATCATTTATACAGTATACAGGATGTTACACTATGAACAATACTGTTGGTCACAAGTAGGCTTGGGGCAAGCCTTCTGACTTACGATAGAATGGCCTGGGTTGGAAGGAACCTCAAAGATCATGTAGTTCCAACCCCCCTGCCATGGGCAGGGTCGCCACCCACTAGATCAGGTTGCTCAGGGCCTCATCCGTCCTGGTCTTGAACACCTCCAGGGATGGGGCATCCACAGCCTCTCTTTTCTGACTTCAGAAAAACTGCAAATGTTTTCAATGAATTGAATTTTGAATTCTGTTTGTAAAACATTTGACTTTAAATGTATTATTTTGATAATTCACATTTTTAGTTTTTGTTCTTGCTCTAGAAGCGCTATTCTTATTTCTTACAGAGCTTTTGTTGTTTCTGTGTTTGCAGAATGGTTTGAATATTTCCAGATATTATATAGATTTTTAAATTTTAAAAGAAATTGAGACATATTTTGGGAAAGTAATAGATCTGTCATACAAGATCATAAATGTTTTGGTGGTTTTTTTTTCCACTCAGCACAGATTACACAGATCTAAAGACATACCTAGATTCATCTGAACATTTTTTTTTGTCTGCTTTCTGGAGTGTTTTTTCCAATTTGAATTTTTCTAAGCTGTGTTGTTTGGCTTTAATTAATATTACTCAAATTAAACGAAATATCCAGTGGAGAACTACTTGACTGTTATCTGCAGGCCCCAAATGCCATTGGAGTATGAAAATTATAATGCACAGGTGGGCTGTTTTCCTCTGCTGTGTACTTCAATTTCTTTCAATTTCTCAGCAACGATAACAAGTTCGTCAGAAAATGATGATCGTAGTGGATCCAGTTTGGAATGGAGTAAGGACGGGAGTCTCAGAGCTGGAGCACATCAAGGGATTAGTCATGATCGAAGAACAGATAATTGTTCACCGGTTGCAGAAGAGGAGGCTATTGGATCTGCTGAGAATTTGGCAAAAGAAGTACCAATGGGAGAGGGTCCTGTTCCTTATACTCAAAGTTCTGGATCTTTGATAATGCCTCGTCCAAACTCTGTTGCAGGTAAAGTCCTGAAATAGAAAAATGGATGTTTTTGTTAATGATGTGATATTTCTGCTTGATCTTAAAATTGAAGTTATATTGTTAGTTTGAAAGTGTTTTCATAGGACACACACAGGAAAAAAAAAAAGCGTAGTTTCTAAACTGAATGGATAAGTATTACTTAAATTGTTTAAAATTATCATACAGTGTTCATCTTGTGTTTAGTAGGTATTGGTTAAGGCAGAACTTTGGGGACGCTTTAAAATCCATCAGTCGTCCTAGGACTCTGTATGGTATCCAAAAACACCTCAAGTTTGTTGCTTTTTCTGTGTTCACATTCGCTAGAGCTGTAAATCTGATTAACACTAAGACCAAAATGATACTTTGGTCTGTGAACAAGTAACGCATATTACTTTTTTATTATTATTATTTAAATAGCTACGTGAAATTCTGCTTTCTAGTTGAATCATTCCATTCAGAAAATGTTAGTCTGTTTAGTTATGATAGACACATATGCAACCTCACCCCTACTTTTTATAAGTCTTGTAAAATCCAAAAATCCCTGAAAAAGCACATCTGACTTGAGCTGTACTAGTAGAACACATCAAATGCCGTTTGCTTACAGAAATATAACTCTGCAAGCAAAATGATCTGACAAAGTGCTCTCCTGAGCATGGGTGCCATATATGAGACAGTAGATGTAGCTAACAAGTTAGAAGATAACTACTAAATGCAAAGTGAAGTAAACTTCAATAAACAGGTTAGAGCTTGGGTGTTGGTGATTCCTAGAAGGAAGAGGGGAAGACATACTTAATTGCAGCTAGAAAATGTTGCTAATAACAGGGAGTATTCTAAGTTTAAAAGATGAAAAAAAAATGCTGCATAGAATTTTCTTAGTATGATAAGTTTCATGGGGGAAGTACTGTTAGTAAACCAGCTTTTGATGTTATCAAGAGCAATCTTTTGGCATATAATCTGCTAGCAACATTGAGAATTTTTAAGTTCTGACAATACCACTTTAAGTTTTGGACCTGTAAAGTTATAGATTATGAATAAGCACTAGTTCTGTGTTCTCATTGTGAATGTACAAACATGTTGGTTTGCTGAAAAAAGAGAAACACTCTCCTTTTCATTTTTGAAGGACATTATATATAGAGTGTTAGTTTCTGAAAAGTCCAGGAAATTGTAATATACTGGAACTGCAAAAGAAAAAGATGCTAATTGGCAGTTCAGTGTTATCAATAACTTAATACTTGTCAGTAATAGCCAAAATCCAGTGCTAATACAAAATAGTCTTACATTTAGAATGGTTCATGAAGTGTCATGAAAGATACTGAAAGCCACACACTGCAGTCTTGACAAATGTAATTTGAGGTTTTAAAATACCGTAAAAATGCACAGTGTTTCAAAATCAATTAAAATTATACTGTTGAAGGATTATTTTGCAGCAACATATAGTGATATGAATACAATGATGACCAGGTTCACAGCAGGAGAGTTACCAAGATTTTTAGTTTAATTGCTATGTTTTCTTTTGTGTTTATTCATCAGAATCATGCTGTTCACAGAAGTGAATTTCTCAGAGGGAGCACTAGCAAAGAATTGCAATGAATTAAGCATGCCTATAGCTATTTATATAGTTGTACAATTACAAATGTTAGAAACAATATTTGAGTCTGTTTTGAAAATGGCTTGATTTAGCTGTAATTTGCCTGTTGAGTGAGCTGACCTATAGCTTTTATAGTGCAGATAAGTTAATGCTCTGTGCAAAACTGTCAAAAGAACTGTAACATCCTTTTCTAAGTTGTTCTAGTATCTGGCGTTGTAGAGATTTTTGTGAAATCTAGTGTGCTCTAAGCTGTAGATGACTATAGCCAGACTGTTTTATGGCTTTTGAGTGCCAGTGCTAAATATCCCTTTTTAAAAACTGGACAATTTTGCTACATGTGCAAGAAAAATAATTGATTTTCAGTACCCTTGCAGATAAGAGACTGATGAAGCTGGTCTCTTTCTTTATGAACATGAGATTGGAAGTTGTCACACCTCCAATCCCTGCTCAGACAAGTAGGTGTCTTGTTCTAGGAATCACTGATTGTGACTTCCTGTTACTGCATTCCCAGTTACTATGTCTGACTTATTCTGGGGGCCTTTTCCAGAGTTCTGAGATGGACCATAAACCATACTGTGCTTTTGCTTTCTCTTTTTATCTTATGTTATCCTCTTCCTAAAGAAAACTTTTGAGTTCATGATCTTGACAAAGTAGATATTCTAACTCCTGTATCATATGTTAAGTTCATGTACTCTGGTTATGATTTGGAGCATGTGTGCTGCTTGTGTGTGATTTATGTTCTCTCCAAGTACTTGATCTGCATGTCAGTTTAAAACTGGTGCCTTTTGGACATGGGTAATGCTGATTCTGGGACATGGCTGGGTAAGAAGCAGGCAACCACTTTCTTTTCATGGATGTTGTAGCAGTACTGCATAAATTTTGGGAAATGTGACTGTTATAACTGTCTGAAATACAGATTCTCAGATTTTAGCTTTGGCTGCTCTTAGACTTAAAAGTGCGTGAGTTTTGTAAATGCTATAACATGAATGACTTCAACCACTGCAGCAGATGGTGGCTGAGCAAATATTTGTGAAGTGATGCACACAAATTCTGTTACTGTTCTCAGAGTGACTTACGCAGCAGAAGTATTGCTGTATTGCATGAGTACGGTGTGAAATCAACTACTGTTGCAGATGGTTTCTCAACAAGAGCTTTTGTATGGTTTAGAGTTCTGTTTATCTATGCAAAGGAGTATGGGGAAGCTTAGAGAGTTAATGCAATATTGCTGATGTCCTGAATGTGGTGGAGTAATGCAGTGTCTGCTAGGCTAATTGCATGGTACAGATCGATGGCAACTCGGAAGGAAATTGAGATGAAAGAATCAGGTAGTTCCTGTGTTTCTGTGCAGAAGTAAGAAGTTTTACTGAATAATTTGTACCCTCTGTCTCTTTGTTTGTTTGGTCTTTAGCTTCTTTTCAGGAATTTTAGTGTCAGTTTAGATTTTGATGTTAATATTTTTCATTAAATACATAAATCAATAAAACTCCAATCTGACTAAAGAACACCACTCTTCAAATGGATATTTCAAGGAGATAGTGTAGTAAGAAAAGATCTCTAGAGAGAAATTGCCAGCTTTTTTTTTTTTTTAAGTAAAAGTTAGCTAAAATCATTTAGAAAACATGTGTAAGTACTATGTTGAGGAAAGAAATATAGTAAATAACAACGGTCATTGTAAGTTATACTGTAAGAAAAATAAGCTTCAATTCTTTAATACTTCAGCAACAAGTTCTACCAAACTGGAAGATCTGAGTTATTTGGATGGACAAAGACATACTCCTTTACGCACTTCAATTCGCTTGCCTTGGCACAACACTGCTGGTGGAAGAGTGCAGCAGGAAAGTAAAGGTAAACATTTACATCTGCATCTGTCTTGGCACGGTCACACAGTTGTTAAGTAGTTTCATAACATAGACGTTCTGAGATCTTTGTAAACACCACTATCCTGCAAAATGATATTGTATTGTGCACTTCACAGATCACTCAATATGTCTGAAAATAACGTTTGTTCACACTTTTTGCTGTTTAGAAATTGAATGTGTGGCTTTTAATCAGTGTATTGTTTAACTAAGTGTGTATAAGCAGTGCTGTGCAGATCATGTGAATGTCCGAACTGAAGTTGTGTAATACCAGTGTTTAGGAAAGACTGATTTTCATGGTTGCCAGATTTTATTATCTGCAATACTTTGGTAATAGCGTACTACAATTTGAGAGACTACACTGGATTAAAAATCTTCAGACACTGTCATTAGAATTGTGTTTTAGGAAGAAAACTGATCTAATACCATTAGATGTGTTAATGACAAAAATATTCTTTAATATTTCTGGTCTTTGAGTCTGAAAATAGCAAGGTTATGTTAAATGCAAGTGAGGTGGGGAATATTTTCTTTTCTTCTCTTAACTAGCTTAGTCATCTGCAGGTTCTGTTAACTGATCAATAGCAATTAAAAGCAGGAAAAGGTTATCCTGTCGTCTTTCACTTACGTTTTTTCACGTTTGTCGATCAATGCTGATGTGTACCATTAGATTTAGTTAATGAATCCTCATACCATTATATTAGTGAACATTATGTTTCTGTAAATTTTAATGTATTTAATGCAACTAAAACCAAATTCTTCTTCTCTCCTATATATCTTGTCATGTGTTCAGCAAATGTTTAGATTCAAGTAATCAAATGCGACCACACTTTTAGCTGTGCTGAGTACTTTCTGTTCTTATGGCTTCAAAAGTACTGAAAAAGAGGATAGTAATTTTTTTATATTACTTCAAAAATATTTTTTCTGGTTTAACAAAGAATTCTTCTCTGTACATGTATTCACAGCTTCGAAGACATGCTACTGAAATGTTCAGCAGTGTAACTCGTTAAATTGAAAAATGTTTGAAACTTATCAATTTATGGAATTATTGATGCGCTTTAAGAAAACTCAAATTCAATTGTAAAAAATATCCTGAAATTATACTTGTAACTTATTTATAATTTAATTCACATAGGAGTTATGGAGGTGACCCAAACCGAGCAGATCAGCTTTTATTATTTTCATGGTGGAAGCTCTAAAAAGTCTGATTATGAACATGATCAACAAGTCGCTGAACAAAATTGTCTTCTGAAGCAGTGCTGTTCTATTGCACAACTAGTTTCTAATAAACTTTTCTCCCTGCCACCTCTTCTCAGCACGTTTCGTTCCCTATAAGCCTCAAGATATTTTGCTGAAGCCACTGTTGTTTGAAGTGCCAAGCATAACAACAGACTCGGTGTTTGTTGGAAGAGAATGGCTGTTTCAAGCAATTGAAGAAAAAATGAAGAATACAGATCCGGCAGAGAACCAGGGAGCAGTCATTACTGGAAGTGTGGGATTCGGGAAAACTGCTATTATTTCACGGCTGGTGGCACTTAGCTGCCATGGAGGTCGCATGAGGCAAATAGCTTCAAACAGTCCTAATTCATCCCCCCAAAGTAAGTCTCTTCTCTGAATAATTGTTCGGGTTATTGTACTGATAACGAGTCAGTATGTTTGCTTTTCTGACTTAAGTTACTAGGACTTCACCAACTCCTCCACAAATGTTTTGACACATACCTTCCACATAATGTACCTACCATGGGCTTAGCCCATCAAAAAGCAAGGTAAAATGGAGACAATGTAGAATCTCTTCATTCTATCATGCAGTGCATACCCCAAAGTATTGGCAGTATGAGAGAAGAATTCAGGCTGCTCAGGGAACTAATTAGTAAGCTCCCCTGGGAATCTGCTTTAGAAGCCATTAGGGTCCCTCGATGCTGGTCACTTTTGAAGTACCACCTCTTAAGAGCACAGGAGCAGGCGATTTTTCTACTAGCGGTAAAGAGATTCTGTAATGCTTTCGTATAAAACAGTCTGTTTTCAGCAAATTTGGTCTTGTTTGCATTTGTTGCCTTTTAAAAATAGGTGGTGACTCCTGTCAGGAGATTCCTTTAAGTCAGTTACCTCTGTCTATTCCTCCAACAAGTGGTACATACACAATGAAGACTCTGAACTGTCCCGGTAGTCCTGAATACCAAAATCAAGCAGGTGATTCTGTGAGGCGACTTGCTTCAAAGGTGAGTTTTCCATTACTAATGGATTTTTTCTTTCAGCATATTAGAAAACATATAGCCTGGGTGGAGACAGTCTGATTTGCAAAGCCTTCTGTATATTTCAAATAGTCAGTGATGGGAGAACAGGCGGTAACATTGAACACTTAAAAAAGACGTGCAAGTTTCATGGCTGGTGAAACCAGCTATCTACCTTTCAAGTTACTAATTGAATTCTTTAGTTTAATTAAATTAATAGAATTAAATTCAATTAAAAACTTCTAGTCTGTTCTATGTGTATGAGAAGGTTGGGATCCTTAACTTGAAAAAGAGGCCATGTGTTCTCTTCAAGTAGTTGCTCAGTATGCTTTCCACAGGCAAAATTCTGGAAGGAAAAAGACAATAAAATATTTGGACTGTGTATAATGCATCTATATTCCATGATACAAGTTTTTTTTGGAAACTACTTTCTGAAAAGCACTGAAGTGCAATTATTTTCTTTCCTACAGACAGTGTTCTTCGTGTTGCACGCTAGGCTACCATTGTCTTTCTTGGCAGCAAGGGCACATTGCTGGCTCACGGATCTGGGGGTTTTGGTCAACGGCAAGTTGAATAGCGGTCAGCAGCGTGCCCTGGTGGCAAAGGGGGTTGACCATGCCCTGGGGTACCTCTGGCACAGTACTGCTAGCTGGTCGGGGGCGGGGGGAATGACACCATCCCACCCTGCTCTGCCTGGTGCAGCCTTACTTTGGGCACTGTGTGCAGTTTTGAGTGCCAGTTTTGGGCATAAAACAGTTAGTGCCCGAGGAAGGGTTATGAAGGTGGTGAAGGGTCTGGAGGACAAGATGCGCAAGGAGCAGCTGAAGTCCCTTGGTTCTCTCAGTCCAGAGAGGAGGAGACTCAGGGAAGGCCTCATGGCGGCCTACAGCTTCCTCCCAAGGGGAGCAGAGGGAGGGGCAGGGGGCAGGCACTGATCTCTGCTCTCCGGGGCCAGCGACGGGACTCGAGAGAACAGCACAGAGCCTCCAGGGGAGGCTCAGGCTGGGTGTTAAGAAAAGGTTCTGCACCAAGAGGGTAGTCAGGCACTGGAATAGGCTTCCCAGGGCAGCAGTCATGGCATCAAGCCTGCTGGAGTTTAAGCAGCATTTGGACAGCATTCTCAGACGTGGGGTCTGATTTTTGGGTGGTCCTGTGTGGAGCCAGGAGTTGCACTCAAGGATCCTTGTGGGTCCCTTCCAACTCGGGATATTCTATTGTATGTTTCTGCATTAAAGGTTGACTGTTGTGCTGCTAGACTTTGGCTGTCTACTGTAAACAGAGTATTTTTCTTGTTATTTCCTTTTTCAAAGGAATACAATCTATATTATGTTTTATTATTAAGTAGTACATACCTTTGCACTAATCATAATGAAGCCAGTTGTCCTTTTGCCTCTATGAGGATGTCTTCAGTAGCTGTTTGTCATTTGCTTTTGTCTAATCATGATCAAGTTAGTCCTGGGTTGTTTTAGCTAATAGCTTGCTTAGTGGAGACTCAAATTATTTTTTTTGCCTTTACTACTCTAGTTTCTTAGAGATTAGATATTCATCCCCCTGTATTCAAGTGGGATGAACTCAAATTACTATATTTTCCTGCCAGAATCTGACATTTTGAATTCTTTTCCGTTTTGCATGGCCTACAATATCAAAATCTATTTCACGATCTAACTTCTTGTGCGTTTATACCTCTTTGCATAAGCCATCTGACAACAATTATGGAATTAGATAATTATTCTAACACTGAAAAATACTCTGTAGCTGAAAGAGAAATTTGGTAAACCTTTATTGTAATTGGACTAACAAGTGCCATCTTAAGTATTAAATGGGTAAGCCTTTTGTTTTTTCTTTTTTCTCCAGGTCGTTGCTTATCATTATTGTCAAGCTGACAACACATACACCTGTCTTGTCCCAGAATTTGTGCACAGTATTGCAGCCTTACTTTGCCGTTCCAACCAATTAACAGCATACAGAGATCTTCTAATAAAAGAGCCTCATCTACAAAGCATGCTTAGCCTGAGATCTTGTGTCCAAGATCCAGCAGCAGCTTTTAAAAGGGGAGTGCTGGAACCACTTTCAAACCTCAGGAAAGGTAAATCAAACAAGAAGTGATTTGGAAACTGAATCTAAATTTCATAAATATTGTTGGGGGGAAGAACTTAGAAACATCTATTTTAATGCCAAAAGAGAAATAAGTAAAGCAGAACGTTCCTGGAGAAGGGATTCCTTAACTGTGGTAATTGTTTGTAACAATAATAGTTTTTAAACAGTTCTTTTGCATTTTAAAGTAGAATTCTATGAAACATTAAAAACTATGGAAACTTTACATTTACTTTTTGCCAGAAAACTCAAGGATAACTTTGTGGCTTGAAGCTAAGGGTGCTATATCTTGTATTAAAAGATTTTGTTTTCAGATGCTGTTGACTTTAGTCAGTTTTTTTGCTTAGTAATTTTCTGTGCCTAAACATCTGCAAATTGGATGAATTTTTTACTTGCTTTTAAAATTGAAATGTGATATGACAGTTTTCCAAGAAAGCATGTGACAACATGATTTTGTATTTAAGAAAAAAAAAATCTTGAAAAATATTCCCTGAAAATAGATAGCTTCACAGTCTATATGCCAGCTGGGGATGTACTTCATATATAGTAGGTTGAGGGAGGAGATTTTTCTGTGTCTGAACAGAGTTCATTCATTTCTATGAAAATTGGTCTGCAGTTCTTGATTTTTTTTTTTGTCTGTTAACAAATACCTGTGAAATGCATCATCGAATCTGATATTTACCCCAGGATTTTCATTCTTAACCAGTGCTCAAAATGAACAATGTTAGTTTATCAAGCTGTTACAGCTTTTCTTCTCAAATTTAAAAGTACAAACCAATGCTTTCAAGATTTTTGTAAATTGCATGCTTTTCTTTGTATGGTAAATCCAGTAAAGTATAAGTTTTAAGTAAATGGTTAATAGTTAAAAGTGGTGTCAATTAATAGCCTAAACAGTATGTGTATGCATTCGTCCCATATCCATGCATCTCATCCCTGTTAACATGCTAACAGCCTTGTTTAATCTCTTACTCTTTTTAAAGCGGTTGTAAAGTAGATCCATAATCACAGTTGAAAACACTGTATTGTAAGTGATTGCTTCCATTTCTTAGCGCTCTGTGTCAATGTTGAATTATAGTTACGATACTTCAACCGATTTTTTTTTTTTTTGTTTTAATTATCTGACCAGTATCATTAAGTATAAAGGGTGGGCTGGTTTAAATGATGATAGTACCGTTTTTCAGTTGTTTAAATGTTCAATGTCTAAAATAATGTCTAAATGCAATAAAATGTATTGCTGTGCATAAAAATACATTGTTCATAAAATCATAGAATCCTTGATGTTTAAAATTTGGGAATAAAAATATGCCACATAATGGGAGAACTTAAAATCACTTTTTTTTTTATTTTCATATTTCAGAGCAGAAAATTCCTGACGATGATTACATAATTTTGGTAGATGGTCTAAATGATGCTGAATTTCATAAACCTGATTATGGTGACACAATTTCATCATTTATCACAAATATAATTTGTCATTTTCCTCCATGGCTGAAGCTCATTGTGACTGTAAGAACTAACTTCAAGGTAAGAACACCTTTTAACTTTTTTCTTACTTTCAAAGACAAAGTGATCTTTTATATTTGTGTAGCTGCATTATTTTGAAAAGCACTGGTTTTAGAGGAATTCAAAGTCAAGTCTTTGGTGTGTTTTTTTTTTCCTTCTATGTTGTTGCATGTTTCTTTATGGTGAAAAATTATGATATCAGGAGTATGCTTTTTTTTGAATCACTTTCTTGAGTATGTTAGTAGAATTGCTAATACAAGTAGTGGTGAAATCAGAGTGTTTCCTTGGCCTTCAAGAGAGAAATGAACAAATGAATGAGTGAAAGATTTAATAATAATAATAATAATTAGAAGCACATAGTGATCTTGTGTTTGAGAACTTCCTGTGCAGAAATGCTGTTATGCTGTTATCAGTGAACAGTATTTGCAAAACCAGAGTAGAGATAGCAAGCTTGTTTTTAATCTGCCTAATACTCATTACAGAAGACAGGTATAGGAAAGACGCATTAGTGAGTGTTCAGTGCTGGAATGCTATAATGCTTGTGTGTTTTTTCTTTCTTCCCCCTCTTCAGGAAGTAGCAAGTTCACTTCCCTTTATCACAATATCCCTGGACAGTTTTCCAGACAACAAAGAAATTCATGATGACTTGAATGCTTACATTCAGTACAGAATTAATAGCAGTCAGGAAATTATAAACAACATATCTTTAAATGGAAAAGCTGATGCAGCTATTATTGGGAAAGTGAGTAACCACCTGATCATGAGAAGCCTGGGATCTTATCTCTACTTGAAACTGACTTTGGATCTTTTCCAAAAAGGTCATTTAGTAATCAAAAGTGCAAGCTATAAGGTAGTTCCAGTGTCTCTATCAGAACTGTACTTACTTCAGTGTAACATGAAGTTCATGACAAACTCTGCTTTTGAGCGAGCCCTCCCAATATTAAATGTGGCACTGGCATCCCTACATCCCATGACAGATGACCAGATTTTCCAAGCTATTAATGCAGGCCAAATAAATGGTGAACAACAATGGGAAGACTTCAGCCAAAGGATGGAGGCCCTTTCATGTTTTCTGATAAAAAGACGTGACAAAACACGTATGTTCTGCCATCCTTCCTTCAGGGAATGGCTTGTTTGGAGAGCAGATGGTGAAAATACTGACTTCTTGTGTGAGCCAAGGTAAATGAAACTTGCAGTAAATCATATTCAAATAACTGCAGTTATGTTTTACATAATTGTTTTCAACAATTGGTGAGAGGAGAGAGTAATGGTAAAACAAAAGCACGGCTAACTTTTTCCAAATGAAAACTTTTGCATATTTGAAAGTAAACTTGAGCAGTTGCCAGAAGTTACAAGGAATGATCAAGGTAAACTTGACCAGAAACAGTATTGTCATCATTGTGACAAAAATAATTGACTTTGCAGAATTTGCATTTGACTTCGCTATAATCCTTGAGAATTGAGAGTATTATGTTGTTATTAATATAGTAAAATAGTTGACAATTATGTGCAGCATCACCATGTCTGTTCAGAGTGCAGGAACAGAAAGAAAAACAGTTCATTTGGGCTCAGTTTCCATATTTTTTTGTTTCTACAAAAGAAAAATTGACGCTGATTTATAAAATTATTACAGACCCAAGACTTCTCTGTGCTTTAGAGAGTGGGCTTAACAAAAAACATTTCAGTAGGCAGAATTATCAGGTTTGCAGACTGTTTGGCCCATACTGTCTTTTGACATTGCTAGGTGCACTCTGGGCCAGCTGAACATGTGATGCACAGCACATGCTCTTAACAGAAGGACTTGTTTCCAAGTTTTACTTAAAGCTGCCCTTTATGAAAAATTCTGTTCAGAAATGTGTGAAGATGATATGAGAAGCCCTGCCCCAGCTTCATCAGCAAAACAGTTTCTGAATTAGCATGTGGTCAATTGTCCTATTGTAGTATAAGATCTGATTAATGTATGGTATGTGGCATACTTCAGGGTTTTGCCATTTCCACACTTTGCTAGAACACCAACTACTGTAGGTGTAGAATAACCAAGTACACAATTTATATCAAATTTTGAAAGGATTTGAGTTTTTCACTTCTAAAAAGATTGGATTTTATCTGAGGTACCTGCAGTTTGTGACTGTAAGATTAAACGTACAAAAGGGGGAGCAGTATGTAAGTCAGTGTCCACAGCTTCATCAAATCTGATAATAGGTTTCATGTTAGGTAACAATAGAGAAGTAATAAGAGTATATTTCAAATCTGAAATCTCCCTTTTTTCTCTGTTAAATCTTTGTGAAAATAATTTCACATAGACGAGATGATGAAAGCAACAAACAAACAAACAAGACAGAAGCAACTCCTATCTTTTGAAAAATTACGACAACCGTTGCAGATATTTCCAGACGTTGTGTGTTACTTGGAAAGCTGCAACAGTCAAGATAGCTGTGATATCGTTTGGTTTCGTGTATGCCATCTGCAAACTACCAGTCTTGCAGGCTTCAGTGAAGTTTCATGATTTGATAGGTTTTTTTTTAATGATCAGTTTTTTAAATTTAGGTTGCTATTCAATTTGTTTGAATAAGTGAACTAGCTATACTTAACATAGTTGCTTTCTACACTGGTGAAGGTTTGGATAGCCATTAGAAAATTTGCCTTTCATGATATTTGAACATCTAATTATTTAAATCAAGTTATAAGGATGTTTCAGTAGTCTGATAAAGAAAGTCAAAGTGTGCATGTTAGGATATTTACTGGAAGTGTACTTATAAAAACAGTTCTTTTTCAATCCCGTTCTTTTTACTAGGAGTGGACATGCTCTACTGGCTTTCATGTTTTCTCGACAAGAGGGAAAGTTAAACCGCCAACAAACTATGGAACTTGGTCATCATATACTTAAAGCTCACATATTTAAGGTAAAGCTGATAGCTTAATAGCTTTCATGATCTTAATGAATTGATGTGTCTTAGAGATTCTCATCTGAGTTATTTTAATAATTTGTTAGAATCTTATACAAAATACTTGAGATTGTTACCAGGGTTAACAAATATATGTTAGTTCTCTTTATATTGATGAGATATAGCTATAAATAGTATTTGTAATACTATAGAGAGATTTTCTGTTATATCATTTCTGCTAGGGTCTCAGTAAAAGGACTGGAATTTCTTCCAGTCAACTTCAAGCCTTGTGGATTGGTTATAGTACTGATGGACTTTCTGCAGCCCTTGCTTCTCTGAGGAACATTTATACACCCAATGTGAAGGTAAGAAAATAAGCATTAATGTATAATCACTGCTCCATCTGCCAATGTTGCTGTAACTCTGTTAATGTTGAAATTAATGTAACAGATAAGAAGAAAACAAAAATACCATATATCTGTAAAAGAACTCCTTTATAATGAGTCTGCATGTACTTTGTGAAGTCGTCGTTAATATCCAGTTCATTTTTCTTTAGTAGTTTTGATGGAAAGAAGGATTTCACCTTGATTTTGGTGTAGCCATGTTTTGTTACATAAGTAAGCAAGTGGATGCATTTTCAGGATGTCAAAGGCACCACCTAATTTGCTGGGCAGAGTTCAGACACATTTTCTTGTATGGGGAAGTACTGTGAGAGTAAAAAGATGTAAAATGCTAGAGTTTTGCTTTATTTGAATGCTTGGATCATGGATAGGGAAAGCCAAGCTTACAAGTTGCAATTTTAGCCAACTGGTAAGTGTTTTGATTATAAATTTGCTTGTGTGCACATGTGCATGCACTCCCAGTATTTTTGAAATATTTTTTATGCAATTTGATTCTACATAAATGGAGTCAGTTACATAAATTTGCATAGTAACCCAAATAAAAGCTTCAAAAATAATACTGTTACAACGGATGAATTTGTGGTGACAGTGTGGTGAGTTTCAGGGGATAGGTAGATCTTATATTAAGAATACATAGTTAAGTGGTACAATAATTAATTGGTTAGCAAATGATTTATAATTTTTGTTGTTGCCATATATGTGGTAATGCCAATGTCTGCCAATAAAATCTGCAGGAAAATTAAGGAGTAACATATAAGGATCTGAACGAAGACTTCAAAGTCATTTAACAATTCAAGCCAAATCTGAGGTAAAAATGGTTTTGTTTAAATTAAATTTTAGGTGAGTCGGCTGCTGATTTTGGCAGGAGCAAATGTGAATTATAGGACCGAAGTACTAAATAATGCTCCAGTGCTGTGTGTTCAGTCACACCTTGGACATGAAGAAGTGGTCACTCTTCTACTAGAATTTGGAGCTGCTATTGATGGAACATCAGAAAATGGAATGACTCCGCTTAGTTATGCAGCAGCTGCAGGTCACATGAATATAGTTTCACTGCTGTGCAAAAAGGGCGCAAAGGTAAGCTGATGCGCAAAGATTGCAATGCTTGCAGGAAAAAAAAAAAGCAAGGGCCTAAGAAAATTACTGTCGATTACATAATTATATACTAATATAATTAATACAGACTGTCAGAGCATTTAAAAAAAATCCAGAACACGTACACAGACTTTTTCTTTTCAACAGAGCATTTTCGTTCTGATCATCTCCATGCCTAATTTTTCATGCATTAGTAATTCCTCTGAAGTTAATAGGACTACACATATACCAGATGTCAAAACATTTGCATTACTATTGCTTAGAAATCCAATTATGAAATGCCAACATTTATCATCAAAACGTAGCCAAAAATACTACAAGTGTTGTTATGGCAGTGGGCAAGAGTAGCAAAGGGGAGCATTTACAAAGGCTGACTTTGCCTTGTGAAAGTAATTGTCTGCTCAGTTGAGGCAAGTGTATCTGTTCAGAAGGGATTTCACGGCAACTATATGTAGCTAAGCTTCTACCCTTATCCCTTACTAATTAAACAAGGGACACTAGTCTCCAAATCAGGCTTTGTGAGTAGCAGTAATGAGAAAGGAAGATGTATTAACTGGAAACCATGCTGTTTTGATATTAGGAGTCGTAGAATCATAGGATCATTAAGGTTGGAGAAGACCTCCAAGATCTAGTCCAACTGTCCTCCTACAGACAATATCACCTACTAAACCATGTCCACCAGTACAACATCCAACCTTTCCTTAAACACCCCCAGGGATGGTGACACCACCACCTCCTTGGGCAACCCGTTCCCATGCATAACCACTCTTTCTGAGAAGAAATTTCTACTAATTTCCAACCTGAACCTCCCCTGGCACAACTTGAGGCTGTTTCCTCTTGTCCTATTAGTGATGTGTGAGAAGAGGCTGACCCCCAGCTCCCCACAACTTCCTTTCAGGTAGCTGGAGAGAGCAATAAGGTCTCCCCTGAGCATCCTCTTCTACAGACTAGAAGAGTCGTGGAGTAGTATTTTTCATTATTTAGTATTTTTATTTCTCAGTGTTGAGTGGTAGCCAACAAATAGGAGATTCCAGCTAGAAAGTTACAGGAGAAATGAGGAAGCAAGCCAAACTACATGAAAAGAGTATGAAAGAGAATTGTTCTTGTTAATTGAAGTGCAAGAGGAAGGACAAGATGAGATCATTTGAGACAGGAGTAACATAGTGAAGACATGGAATGGAAGAAGAAGCAAAGACTGTCACCACTTAGAAAAAGGTGCTATCCAAGAGCAAAGAATGTATGAGTTTAAAGTTTGAAATGGAGATGTTTCAGAGCTTACAAGACCAGTGAGAAGTAGCATCTATTTTTTAAAGATATTTTTATTCCTTTTTTTTATCCCCTTGCTATTACTGTGTTAAATTCTGAGCAAGTAGGTAAAAATGATAGGATTTTCTTGATGTAAGTTGTAGTTTTGCAAATATGGATAACTTAAAACCTAGTTGCTGGCTATATTTAAAAGAGGGTGGGGGAAGGTCTTTTAACAGGTATCTGAACCGTTTTTAAAAGTAGGGAGTCCCTAACTTTGCATCATTTTGGGAACAGTCTTCAAATTATTTTTTGTCTTCTTGAAATAACGTTAGAAAATATTTTGTAAACTAACTAAATAAATAAATCAGCCCTGTTCGTATAGCATGTTTTGCCCTGATAGATTGCAACAGACCATCAGACTTCCCACATGACAGTTATCTACTGCTGTGAAATGAGTACCAGCGTAGTACAGTTTGCAATGAAATCATAGAATAGTTACAGTTTTGGAGTTCATCTAGTCCAACATAGGGCCAGCTAGTGCAAGTTTCCCAGGACTGTGTCCCGCCAGCTTTTGAATATCTGCAACGATGAGGGCCACACAACCACTTGCAACAACCTGTGCTAGCGTTTGACTACTCTTCAGTAAAACAAAGTATTTGTGTGTGCGTTTAGGTGGAATTTTATGTTTTTAATTTGTGACCATTGCCTGTTTTCCTGCCACTGGCCACTACTACTAACTACTCACTCTCTGAGCCATCTCTTCCCCCCAGGCTAAGCGATTCTGTCTCTCTCTGCCTCTCCTTATGTGACAGATGCTCCAGTTCCTTAAACATCTTAGTGGCCCTTTGTGTACTTGCCCCAGTATGTCCATACCGTTCTTATACTGGAGAGCCCAGGAATGTACACAGTCCTGCAGATGTGGACTCAGTGTTGAGTAGAGAAGGATTGCTTCCCTCTACCTGCTCATAACACTCTTCCCCATGCAGCCAGTCAGCCCCCACTGTGTACTGATGCCTAGGGTTATTCCTTCCCAGCTGGCAGATTTTTTTACGCTTCCCTTTGTTGAACTTCAAGATTCCTCCCAGCCCAGTTCTCTGGCCTGTTGAGATCTATCAGAATGGCAGCACAATCATTTGCCGCATTAACCACACCTCCCAGTTTTTTTTATCATCTGCCCACATGGTGAAGTTGCACTCTGTCCTATCATATAGGTCACTGATGAAGATGCTAAACAGAATTGGACCCAGTGTGTGGATTGCTGGAGTATTCCACTAATGAGTTGCCTCTAGGTGGACTTTGTGCTGCTGATTACAACTCTCTAGGCCCATCCATTCAGCCAGTTTTAGGTCCACCTCACTGTGAGCTTTATGTAACCTGTAACCATCAGCTTGTTCATGAGTGTTATGGGAAACGATGTCAGAAGGCTTACTAAAGTTGAGGTAGACAACGTACACAGCTCTGCCCTCATCCACCAAGCTAGTACTTCATTGTAGAGGACAATCAGATAGATTAAGCATGATTTCCCCTTCATAAATCCGTGCTGACTGTTCCCAATCACCATTTTGTCCCGCGTGCATATGGAGTGATTTCCAGGATTAGTTTCTTCATCACCTTCCCAGTGATTGAGGTGAGGCTGTTTGGCCAGTAATTCCCTAGATCTTCATTCTTTCTTTGCTTGAAAATAGGATTGACATTTGTTTTCTTCCAGTGCTCGGGAACTTCTCCTGTCAATGACCTTTCAATATACTTTTTAACTTTGAACATTATTTTTTCCAATGCAGGCTGACTATCTAGATAAGAAAGGGCAGTGTGCTTTGGTCCACAGTGCATTGAGAGGGCACTGTGATATCCTTAAATATCTGCTTGATGTTGTTTGGATAGCTTCCTCTCAAGAACAAAATTCACTGAGAAAAAAACAGGCGCTGCAGCAAGCGCTGACAGCAGCTTCCAGTATGGGACACTGTCAGGTAGGTTGATAACTGGGATATTTCCAATCTGTTTGAATTTATCAGAATTAAACAACAGTGTTTGTGACTATTTAAAAAAAAAAAAAAGTTTGGAAAACAGAATTGTTGAAACTTTAGATGTTTTTAGAAGTATGTGTTCTTAGCAACTGTTTTAAATGCTGTGGTTAATTACCCAATAAAATGAATTACTTGAAGATTTTGTCAGTGTGTAATTTTGTCTTTGTTCCTGACTGTTCTTGAAGTTGTACTAAATCTTTAGTGGTAATGATAATATGCTGTATCAGTGATGCACTGTAGTATGTTTCTACCCTAGGCAGAATCTTTGCATGAAATAAAAAAAATATGCTGAAAGAACTGGATTATTTAACTTTGCAGAGAGTATAATAAATTGTGTTGTTATAGTATTGATTGTAGAGTATAACAAATCGTATTTTGCACATGCATGCTTAACTTTTTACCCTGGTGCACACCTCAAGTTACAAATCAGATTAATTTAGCTTAATATTAATTATGCACAGAAATCCAGATTTCTGTCTTGCATATGACTAAAGAAGTGATCCTCAGCATTGAGGTATTATTCAGCAATAGGAACACTAGAAGTAAACATATGAGAAAATACTAAAATGATGTAGATATTCAGATCTTCTGTTTATTGGGAAAATAAATCTTAACCTTGAGATATAAGTAATCAGTAAGTATAGATACATAAATAAAGATCACACTAGGTTGATGTAATTGTCTGTGAATAACTTACGTGATGTGCCAAATGTGGAAGCTTAAAATCTCTTAAATAAAACCATGTTGATACTTACTTTTAAAAAAAAAATCTAATTTACAAAAATGATGTAGGATCAAGATTCTTATATTTGAAGTTGTTTATATGATTCAAACAGAAATGTCTCAGTACAATTAATTTGTCATATAAGCCATGCGGTCTCAGTATAAATCTAAGGATTCTGAACTATGATTAACTTGAATTAGTGATTAATTCTTTCACTTCTGTAAAATTTGTTTGCTATCCACTGATGAAAGTGAAAGCAGCCAAATCCTGAATTGTTAGCAAAATTTATTATATTCATCATAAACACTTCCTCATATCTAAAAATGGCTATCTATTTTTTAGGACAAAAAGATGAGTTGTTCTTAGCTAGAAAAAAGGCGTGTTTCATTAATTTTGAATAAATTATGGCATTTCAAATGTTAGTGTTTTCCATTCATTCTGTATAATGCTTCTCATGCTTTGAGTTCTACTAAAAATCATACTGAACTTGCTTTGATAGATTATGAGCAATATTAATTTTCTTTGATTCATATGCATAAAGAGGTAAGCACTCTTTTGCTTATTGGTATAGGTTGCAAGTGACAAAGTGATGATTTTTCTGTGACTAACTGAATCTGATTTTGACAGGTGGTTTGTTTCATCTTGACTATTGTAAAGGAGCATGAAATTGACATCAATGACACTGATGCCTTGTGGGGAGAAACAGGTATTTCCCTTCTAATTTTTTCTCAAATTGGAGTTGTTCATTTAAGACAAGGGTTGTTTGGTTTTTATTTTCTGTGGTAAAAGTCATGGGAACATATCAGTTTTCACAATTAAATGAAGTTTGGAAGTGTAAGTGCAGACCTACTTACCTCACAGATTGAAAGGAGTTATTTTGTATTAAACTTACCATAAGTTAGTGACTTTCTAATTAAACTGAAAATTGTCCTTGGAACTACAGTGCCTCTAGTTTCAGGGTAGTGTTTCATACAGTTATCTGTATGCAAACTTCTATTTTTTTAATCTTATTTGTTTGCAGGAAATGCTAGGCAATTGCCTCCTTCATTGTAGGTAGGCAGCGAATGAAAAGATATGCCTCAAAACAGCCTCTTTTAATGATTCCAAGCAGCCTCCTCATTTATTGGAGAAGCAAATGTTCTTTGCTTTTGTGCATACACCAAATGCAAATACAGTGAGTTCCAAAAAAAAAAAAAAAAAAAAGTACAGTTTCTTAAAGACTTTCTAAATTCATCTTCCCTTAATATTTTCTTTTCAAAGTTTTGTATTGAGATTCTTTCTTAATGGACTGGGAATCCTTACTCATTAAGTTAGTGCTTCCTTATGCAGTCCTAACTTTTGATGGAGGTGAAGATCTGAGTCCAAACAGCTATGAGCAATTCCCTGTGGCACTTCTGTGCTGAGATAGAAAATAGTAAGTTTGGGCCAAGCAAAACATGTAGAATCAAAATAGCCACAGGATTAGCTTTACTTGAAATATCACTCTTCACTTATTGAATGTAAGAAATTTATGTGAAAAGGGTGCTAGTTTATATGCTGTTGGAATCATCACATTTTTGCATGTGTGGTCGAGCTTGTGTATGCATTGTAGTGTTTGGTTCTTTAGCTGTTAATTTTAAAAAATGTTATTGTGGTATGGAACTGGATGGGACAAAACTTTGGAAGTACATGGCAGATGGAGTGAAGAGCAGTGTGTTTTGTGAGTGTCTGTATTAAAGGGGGAAAATCTATCACGCCTTGAAAAAGCATTCATGTCGTAACATGTTCAGGAACAGCTTAATCCCTGTTCATGTATTTGTACTGCTGTTATCTATTCAATTGAATCCTGAGTTGTTTCAGCTCATTGTAGAGGCTGTTTCAATAATGTTTTATATTGTGAGTCTTTTTGAGCAGAAAATAGCAAGAGATCATGGTGTCCATTCCCAGTATTTTATCACATTAGTGCAGCTGAAGGGCATGTCTGCGTGGAATAAAGGTTTGAGGCAAGTTCCATAGAAAATTACCAACTACACCAAAAACAAATGACAAAAATACGTCCTGGGAAAAGCTTGTGTCATTAAAAGTATCATGGAAACAAAGCATGAATGAAAATACAATTCAGTAAGTGGATGAATAAGGCTGGCATAATTGGCAAGGTATATAGGGTATGTATATCAACGGAATAATAGGGAAGGTATGAATAAAATGTAACATAATTTGGAAAGAGGTGTAGTACAGCATAAAATTTTCAAGTTAGAATAGAGCTCTTAATTTAAAACAGTGATGGCTTGCAGAGGGGAGTTGTTGCATGCAAGGATACTAAGTCATGCTAAGTCATGATACAAGCTTGACGTTGTAAAGGAATTACAAAGGAAATGAAAGAAAGCTTTCTACAAGCATTGCTAATGCAAATGTCATGCTACAGAACATTGAAGGTAGTCAGTTAAACACACAAGTTTTAGTTATAAAGCGTTCTTTTTGTAGACTGTATGAAATTTAATGTGTCAGCTTATTAAAAAAATAATACTTCAGAAACGCACTGATACTCAAAAAAAAAATCCAGGGTTAACCTCTACAAGGTGTTTTTAATGCTCAATTAAGTACAGTTTAATGATTTTTCTATTGCACTTGTTGGATTCTGCAAACTGCTGTCTCTAATTTACAGTCTTGTTTACAAATAGCTTTCCAAATTGTCTTATTTCAGACACAAAAACATCTGGTTTTTTTTTTTTTAACTAATTACAGTTTCTCTCCGACGTTGGCTACAGATCAAAAATTCGTCAAAGTTAACTCTTTTTCTTTCAGCTTAATTGGCTGCTCTTACAGCTTCTGTTCTACATGAGCTGCTTGTTTAGCTCTTCATTTAAATTCTTTCCTTCTTTATCAGGGCAGAGTGGGCCGTGCTTTTGTAGAATACCACTTGGCAGATCAGAGGTGATTTCTTCTAGTAGAATAGTCTGAATTCCTGAGCAGGGTTCAATCATGATGTTCTTTAAACTGTCTGTAAGAATTCTTTACTTTTCTTATACCTGAGTAAGGTATAGGGTAGTTATATTGTTGGTCTAATGTTAGTTACGCTGTAAGCTGAAAAGCTGGATTGGTCTCTTCTCCCAAGCATCAAGTGATAAAAGAAGGGGAAATGGCCTTAAGTTGAGACAGGGAAGGTTGGGGTTGGATGTTAGGAAATATTTCTTCACTGAAAAGGTTGTGAAGTATTGGAACAGGCTGCCCAGGGAAGTGGTTGTGTCACCATTCCTGGAGGTCTTCAAAAAACATGTAGATGTAGAACATAGTGACATGGTTTAGTGGTCAACTTGGTAGTGTTAGGTTAAAGTTTGGACTAGATGATCTTAGAGGTCTTTTCCAACCTAAGTGATTCTATGATTAGTGAGCCAAGACTGGATGAGCTAGGTATTCATAGAATCATGTAATGCTTTGGGTTGGAAAGAACCCTAAAGATTCAACCTTCATGCTGTGGGCAATGACACCTTCCAATAGATCAGGTTGCCCAATCTAGACATGTTCTTGAACACTTCCAGGAATCAGCAACTTCTGTGTTTTTTTTGTTTGTTTGTTTTTGTTTTTTTCTTTTTTATTGTTGCTTAAAAAAAAAAAAATTTACTACTTCTTGAAGTGTCGGTAATTTCATTTACTTTCAGTATCCATTGGAATTTTAAAATCTAATTTACCATATTTCTAAATTCTAAAATTGATTTATTCTAAATTCTAAAAATGATTTATTAGAAATTCAGAATTTGACCCACCTTTTATTTAAAAATGCTGTCTTAGGATTTAGAAAATGGAGAGGTGAATCCTTTGCTGATTCTTGCAGAAGCTAGCACATGAACCCATTTTCAAAACAGTGTTAACGTTACTGATGAGGCTGATGGAAAAAATCAAACATCATATGGCTACTACACTTTATATAGAGATCAAGAACAGAGTCACTCTTGTTAACATCCACTGTCCAGCTCAAAAACAGGTCTCAAAGGCAAATGAGAATATTTGTCTTTTGAGTGCTGTAAAATGTGCAGTAATACCTTGAAGGCTAAAACAAGGACTAACATGTAGGAAGCAGAAGTATTGATTGATTACTTACTGTATTTTTCCTGATGAAAAACAGGGAAAACAATTTTAACTAGTGCAGAATTAAGCTAAATCATCTGAGTAACAGACTTTCTGCATAAATCTAAATATCTGCTGTTTGGTAATACATCACTGCCTGGTATTGAGTAAACATTGCTTTAGTTAGTCCCTTTGCTAAATCCCAGAACTGTTGTCATCTTCACCTTTGGGAAGGGCCTGATGGAAAGAGAAGCAGCTTTCTTCTCATGAAGAAAAAAAATAATGAAAAAGGAACTATAACTGTCTTAAATCTTAAAGACAGACTGGTAGGCTTCTCCTAAATTTTCATAATGAATCTCTTTAACCTACAAGGTATGCACATGTTGTATTCGTTATCTTTGAGAATTACCTTTTTATTTAAGAGAATGTCTTTGGCTTTTTGACTTAACCTGATTGTGACTAACACACCTATAGTCTGAGAGTAGATATGAAATATCTTGTGGAACAGCTGAGTTGAAAAAAATTGGGGATTCCTTAACACTCATATAATGTGCATGTAAAAAAGGAAGTGTTAAAACAGCTAAGAGATGTTGATGAAAATGCTTTCTTTAGCCCTGACAGCTGCTGCAGGAAGAGGAAAACTGGAAGTCTGCGAATTGCTTCTTGAACATGGAGCGGTTGTGACAAGAGCTAATAGGAGGGGCATTCCTCCACTCTTCTGTGCTGTACGGCAGGGTCACTGGCAGGTCTGATGCGTCTTCACAAACTAATGGACTGATATGGGAAACTGTCTTTGATTTCCCCTATCTCTAGTCCTGTAATAAGTCAGTGTAAATTTTGTAATGTGCATTTGCATCAACTTCTAAGGGACATATTCAGAAGTTTATTTTTTAATTTACCAGTTCAAGAGTATATTGGCGGTATGCCAATCTTAATTGTGATATACCTTAAAAATAATATATGGAATTTAAAATACTTTATTTCCTGGGCCAAGAACAGAGACAATTTCAGATCCACTAGACTGCTTCTGTATTTAATGGAGAGAGACCCTTAGAGCCTTCTTCATACTTGCCACTCCCATCAAGAGAAAGTCCTGATTTGCAAACAGTTAAGAGTTGAGTGAGATTTCTAAATTATTGCTATAAATAACACCTTAGTCTTCTCCCGTAGATGTTTATTATGGCAAAAATTTAAATCTACCAATTTATTTTCAATAGTTTTTTTCCTATTTCAGATTGCTAAACTTCTTCTGAAGCACGGGTCTGATGTAAATTTAAGTGACAAACAAGGCAGAACTCCACTTATGGTGGCTTCTTGTGAAGGACATTTGAGCACTGTGGAATTTCTCCTTTCTGAAGGTAGAAAATAACTGTTTCAATGCTGCATGGCTGTACCAGAGACTGCATCCATGTGAGTTGGGTAATTTTGCATATTAAACAGGACATCTTCATTACAAAGTTGATTTTCATTTTTAGGTGCAGCTATTTCATCTCTGGACAAAGAAGGACTGTCAGCTTTGAGCTGGGCATGTCTAAAAGGCCACAGGGAAGTGGTTCAGTATTTAGTTGAGAAAGGCGCAACAACTGATCAGACAGACAAAAATGGACGAACACCTTTAGACCTGGCAGCTTTTTATGGAGATGCTGATATTGTAAGTAGAGCTTAATAGTAGAAAAACTAAGCACGTATTGAATTTTCATAATACGAAACAAAATTAAAAAAAAAAAAATTGCCAACCACAATAGAAAGGAAACCTGTGCGAGTAGTTAAGATGGTGGCACCACTAATGTCCTGACTGTAGTAGGAGTGTTTACTCTGAAGAGCATTTTCTAGATAAGGCTTTAGTACCAAGGTAGTTGTGATGTAAAGTCCAGCATTATGCATGTATAATTGATGTTTTAAATCTTAATAAAAAGTAGCATATATAATTTCTATGTTGGATGAACTGGAATTAAAAAAAAAAAAAAAAAAAGACAGGGGGATGTGATGTGAAAGGAAAATTTTCTTCTGCCTTTGCTAATCAGTCAAGGTAACCAGACAGGGTCCCAGTCAGTTGGTTACCTTAGTGGAACATAGACACCAAGAGAGACACAGAAAGAAGAATAATACTGCCAGAAAGGATTAAAGGTTTTACTTCTCCATTATAATGTAGTATTACTTGTCCATGATAATAATCTTACAAGCTGTTGCGTGACAGTGAGAGAACTGTTAGAAATCCATACAGTTTTCATCTTAGGAATCTCATGGCACTAAACACATTCCAACATTACTATCCAGACTATAAATGTGGAAATACAAGGCCTGAGATGTTGAATCAGTTTTTCTTAGTTTCTTCCGTAGGTCTTTTCAGAAACAGGACAACTGAAGTTCCTTTTTCTGTCTAGTAACTTTCTCACAAACTTCTTTCAAACAAATCTTCTTTCTCTAAATTATACAGTAAGTTAAAAGTCTGTGATTCCTGTAAATCTTTAAAATCACAGACTTGGAAGTTATTGTATATTTTTGTTTTCATGCTTCAAAACTCAGCAGTAGAGCACAGTTCAGAATTCTGTCCAGATAGGATTGTAATTTCAGCATGCTACACGGAAGAACATGTTCAGTCTGCAAGCACTGTAAACAGATCCTACAGTTACCAGGGGAAGAGAAACAATAGCATATGCAGCCTCTCAAACTCACCAGTATCTGTTTTTCTAGAGTTTGCATATACAAAATCCTGTTTCATAACAGCAGTTCTCGAATGAAAATGCTACCATATGGTGTAGTTTGCTTTAAGTTCCATTCTGCCTTTGTTAGAGTTAACTTAAAATTATAAATAAGTCCTTAGATTCTGAACTAGCTTTAACAAATTTTGGAAGTCACATCACAGAACTCTTCCTGCCCCTGCAAGTGTTCTTCAGTAACACAGGTACATGAAGGGGTTTTTTCTTCCTGCTTGGAAATGAGGGGTATCAAGAGCCCTGTACATACCCTACTGTGGTTTATCACACTGGAGTAGAAGCTGTGCCAAGGGTTCATATTGCTGAACAGCCTAATCTTTGTGCTAAGGCAGAGATTACTCACAAGGCCAGCAGGTTATTGGTCTCGGGGGCCTGTCAATGGGAAGGATTGTTAAAATCTCTCTCTGTGCTAGATTACTGCCAATCACATTTAAGTAAGCGGTGGTTCCACAAAAGGACTGTTGTTTACATCAAACCTGTCATTGCTGTAATTTCTTATATATTGCACTTTTAATTGCTGTTACTGATGAACAATTACTAGAATTACCTCATTGCTCTGAATACTTGGAAGCTGATGGTATACGACATTTATATTGGTTTCCTAAACTTTCTTTTTTGTCCATGCTGCATTTTATATTTGTTATGTTTATGTCTGAAACTGCAGTGCTAGATTGTTGGGATAAATGGTTGAGAAATTAACAAAATAACAAATGTTCTGTTTTTTTCTTGGTATAGAACAAGAAGCAGTTCCTCAGCACCATAACTTGTATTTAAAATGTTAACTAGAATGTTTTAAAATATCTCACACAAAAATAGTTTGTGTATTTTCTTTTTATTTTATTTAAACAGCACTTTGTCCTATACTAGGAGCATATGCTGGTACTGCACTTTGTTTGTGACCATAGTCTTACAGAGTGTTTGAAGCCTCTCCTAATTGGCTGAAACCACAGGTCCTACACTGCTACTGTTTTCATTTGAACTTTACTGCCTTTTTGCTTAAGTAGCTCTCTGCATATCAGCATGCAGAACATGAACAAAGCAGCGAACAAGCATAATGTGTTGTTTTTCTGACACAGGTACTTAAGTGTCAGAATTTGGGTGTTTTTTTGTTGTTTTTTTTTAATTCCTTAACTAGGAAAATGCTGCTCTTAGGTATAGTTTGACAGTATAGCCATGCTCTGTTGTCTTCAATGGATTCAGTTCAATGGATTTTAAGTGGCTTTATCATACTCAAGATATATTGAATATACTTCAAGGAAGATTAGGTGGTAGATTAAACATTTCACTGTTCTGTATCTCCTACCAAGAATAATGTTACAAGGCTTGTCTTATTTCTTTTTACAGGTGCAGTATTTGGTAGAGAGAGGAGCGATGATTGAGCACGTTGACCACAGTGGCATGCGGCCACTGGACAGAGCTATTGGATGTCGTAATACATCAGTAGTGGTTATGCTCCTGAGAAAAGGAGCTAAATTAGGTTAGTAAACCTATCCATACTCAAGGGGAAGAACTGATTATCTGCTCTGCTAGAATTGCTGTCACTTCTGTAAAGTAGATTTAATAAATAAATCTTGAAGTACGTGCTAGATTTTTGTGGGTAGTATGGTTTGCAGATGCCCACTCAAGAGAAACGAATCTCTTTCCTTCTTTTAGAGGTAGGCACTCAAGTCCTCAAGTCTCCACTTCAGAAGTGAGGAAATGAAAGTAATCTTATTCTGCTCCTTTCTTTAGCATATGATGATCGAGAGCCTGAGGAGTCTGTCTTTACATGGTTACTCTGTCATGATATACTTAAACAAGAAAAGAATTATTATGCTATTAATGATCCTTAATTCTGCCACTATTAATGATTTAGGTGAAGAAGTTTTACATTTAAATAACGTTCTCTAAATATATTTTAGAATCACATTTTTGCAAGTAGTAGGCAAAAAGTATGTCTGTGTCTTGTATTATAGTGGGCAAGTACATGTGCATCTGTGTACGTAATGACTACTAAATCTGTTATATGTTTAAATCGTTATTTGGTTACTAAATATGATTAAATGCAGATCGTTATCTAGGCCTGTGCTTCACCATGGACTTTCATCCTTTCCTATACTGGCTTTAGAGCAAGGGAAAAATGAATCGGACCCTTTCATGTTTGTCTGCTATCTATGTGGGGTGGTAGGGGACAAGTATGGATATGAATGTATGTTAAATATACATGTGCACACACACTTAAAATATAATAATAGTTGTTTCATGAAGGTGGAATATCCACTAAAGTAGGATTAGGCTTTCCAGTGCAAATAGTTATAAAAAACAATTTTTTTCCCCTTTGTCAGAGATCCTTAAAATTTAATTTTCAGGAAACGCAGCATGGGCAATGGCCACCTCAAAACCCGATATTCTCCTTATTCTGCTGCAGAAACTGATGGAAGAAGGAAATATACTGTACAAAGTAGGTAGACTTTTTCCTCATCGGCTGAGTACTAAAGGTTCACAAACTACTTGATGCTTATTACTATACCCTATATGTACAATTTTATTTGACTAACTGTTAATTTCTCCTTTTCCTTTTCTTTTTCCTTCTTCTCACTTGACTAGAGGGCCTGTGATTTGTTTTTACTGATTTCGCACTGCTCATCCTGTTTTTCTTAGCTATCCTCTTCATTTTGGGACAGCAGGATCCTCCCCTTACCTGCTTAACATACTCCCCGCTGCTATGCTACTGTCATGCCTGCACAATCTCTTTTAAATATGCAAGGTTAGTGGAATTTTCCACTGCAAAAACAAGTTCTACTGCAAAACACAACTTTGTTTCTCACAATATCAAGAAACATTAAGAAAACCTTGAGGAATAATAATTTAAAACTAGTATGTTAATTAAAAGAACAACAACAATGGTTAATGGATAAGTATATTTTCTTTCAGTTGAGCAAGTTGCTCTGTGGACGTGTGTCAGTCGTTTGCTTCTTAGAAGCAACTCAGAATATAAGGTGCTCATTTGAAAGTGGCTTGTTGAATTAAGTAGTGTACAGGCATATCCTTTACTTCAGGGTAATGTTCTTTTGTATGCTATTTAAATATAGAATGAGGAAAGTGACAGCTCTTTTGATACATTCTCTTTACTAGTGGTGATGTCTTGCTCAGAAGAGTGGAATTGTTTTTTGTACACTCTGCAATACACCTCCTTTATTTCACTAGTGCAACACAGCAGAATGACTTATATGCACATCATTCAAAGTGTGTTCTAGCTATAAGATTTGGAATTTGCAGTTGCTTTTTTGTTTTTAATAAGGATCTTCAAATATCTGCCACCTTATCTCTGATTTTTGATCTGAATCTCATGGCCTTGCATAACATAGGAGAGATACCTTTGAGACTTTACTATCGTGAATCAGGGTGGACCTGTTTAGATTCATCCAAATTCTGTCTTAAGAATACATCTGATTAATTTATCAAGTTTATTGGTCCTGAAATGGGGTTAGAGCTTTACATACAAGCATGTACCTTAAAAAAAAAAATAAAAATCACAGCATCATGGAATGGTTTGGGTTGGAAGAGACCTTAAACACCATCTAATTTCAATCCCCTGCCATGGGCAGGGACACCTCCCACTAGACCAGGTTGACCAAAGCTCCATCCAGCCTGGTCTTGAACACTTCCAGGGATGGGGCTGCTTCCACAGCTTCTCTGGGCAGCCTGTCCCAGTGCCTTACCACCCTCAGAGCAAAGAATTTCCTCCTTACGTCTAATCTAAATGTACCCTCTTTTAGTTTAAAGCCATTACTCCTTGTCCTATCACTGCAATCCCCAACAAAGAGTCCCTCCCCAGCTTTTCTGTAGGCCCCTTTTAGGTACTGGAGGGCCACTACAAGGTCTCCCCACAGCTTTCTCTTCTCCAGGCTGAAGAACCCCAACTCTCTCAGCCTTTGTAGGAGAGGTGCTCCAGCCCCTTGATCATCTTTGCGGTCCTCCTCTGGACTCGTTCTAATACTTCCACATCCTTCCTATTACATTGGGGGCCCCAGAGCTGAACACAGCACTCCAACCAGGGTCTTATGAGAAGGTGGGACATCTTTCAACCTAAAGGATAACAGTTAATACAGCAAAGGCAATTCTGTTGTCCCTGGGAGGCCTCTCCTGTGCCACGCTAATCTAGTGGTGTATTAAATATGACTCACGGGTTGTTAAAGGAGAAGGTGTCACCCACAGTGTCACCAGCACCAACTTGTTTTGTTTCAGTTTCTCCTCACATTGCTCTGCAGCTTGGACGCAGCCTGGACTTTGAGACCAGAGATTAACACGGCAGGGCTTGTTACTAATATGTTTTACAATTTCTTACAAGAGGTTGTATCCCCTGCTGATACCTTTTTTTAGACCATTTAGTTTTGAGTAGACTTGCTAGAGCTAATGGTATGTTATTTAGCTTATTAAACTTTTTCTAATACCCTTTGATATATTTGTTTGCCAAAGTATCTGCAAGATAACTATCCATTAGAGTAGCACGTATTTGAGTGTATTCACAGTACACAGTAACTACTTCTCAGCTTTCTGGTTGAATAACATAAGCAAGACAAATCTTAAATATTTTATATGTCAGTTTCAACAGTAAATTATGACTACTTTGAATGTTTAATTAAATGAAAAGAAACAATGTTTATGAAAATAAACTAACTCCTACAATATCCATTAAGAGAAAAAAAATCTTCTGTCAGCTGAAAGATCTGCTATCTTTTCATAGTAGGAGGATTTCAGTGGTTTTAGCAGAACTGCCTCAAATCTTCAGCTTGTTGTAGAGATATTCTCCAAGCATCTTTTGGAGAGTCTGAACATAATGCAACCATGGATCATCCGAGTAGTCCTGAGGGATAGCTTAGCTTTCTTATTCAACCTTTGTTAAAAAGTAGGAGACTGATCCTTCACTGCTTTAAATTTATACATTCAGCCATCCAATTAACCATGGCTGAGACACCTAAGCGAAGCTGGGAGTAGCTGGACTGCACGTGTGAATGTTGTACCGGCTCTTTCTCCCTCTCCCCATCCTCCTTTCGCCAGAGCTTCTACTGCAGTAGCACCACCTGATTAAAGGGTACACCATTCCTGATTTAAGGACATGATCTATTAGAAGCATCTTAGAGCTATAATAAAGGATGGTTGACTGCCCCCTTTAATAAATAAATAAATAAAATTAAGAACTTTATCATACAGTATTATAGATATACCAGAACAATTCTTCAGGTACATGTATTATGTATTAATGCAAGTACTACCTTGGTGAAATACCATTAAAGGCATGACTTTAGAAAGAAAGACAAACTCTAGTTAACTCTCAAGTTCTCTCTTTGTGTGTAAAAGTGTAATAATATATATTTATTATTTTTTTAAATATATGTGTCTGGTTTATATAAGCCAGACACACACATATATAACAATAATATATAAATATTTGTATGTAAAATATGATAATGAATATTATATATTATATATAATATATAGGTAGATATATATATATATATTAAAAAATGTCTGGCTGTGTTTTCTACTTGAAGCGCACCAATTGGTAGATGTCAAATATAAATGTGGTTACATTGATCTTAAAATGACTTTAGTGATTTATATCCAAGCAGGTACTTCTGAAGGTAAGATATCTTTTAGCCTAAAGGATAATAGAGTTATCTGAATCTGTAATATTCTTTATTGTAATATTGAGAGTTTCTGAAAAGCCTCTTCTTCCCTAAATCTGTAGAAAGGTAAGATGAAGGAAGCAGCACAGCGCTATCAGTATGCTTTGAGGAAGTTTCCGAGGGAAGGCTTTGGAGAAGAAATGAAAGCGTTCAATGAGCTGAGAGTTTCATTGTACTTAAATTTATCACGATGTCGACGAAAAACAAATGTAAGCTCTTGCTTTTAATCTGTTGCTTCTCTAGCACTGGGAATCCTAGACCTCTGTTCTACTCCATTATTGACAGCTTGTGTTGTTACATGTTGATGCGACTGTGCTCCTGTGGTTGGTTTTTGGTTATCCTGATGTGCTGAAAGGGCAGAAACGGGGGAGGGTGTGCAGAATCTTTCAAACCATTATCATCAAGGGAAAGATTTGGACATGGCCAAAATATTAGGATTTCTCTTTTACTAAACATTGGTACGTTGTCCAAGCACTGTGCATGTATTTTTACTATTCTAGAATTCTTTTCACTGTATGCTGATTTGGGGCTTTGTTGTGTCAACAGATGGGGACAGTTCATAAGATGAATGCATGTTGCCATGTGGGAACTATCACAGCTATTCTTATGTAATCAGTTATTTTGGAATAACAAACTGCTGGATGTTTTTAGTACTTTTAAAAGACTAAATGGAAAATGCTGCCACAGCCACCACCCTTTGTTATCAACCAGCATAACCTACCACTACAGCTTTATTCTGTGTGCTGGCTGTTTCTTTTCTACCTTCATCAGTGTATCAGATGGCTGGTAAGAACCTGAATGACCATCAGAGCAAAAACTTGTAATTTGCTAAATACACTTTACACTAGGCCTTCTTTTGAAACATTAACTTATTTCCCATGTCATTTAAGTTGTTCTTTGCATCTGTTTCAATTCAAAGAACGTATAAACATAGGTGTCCAGGAGTTTACATAGGCGGTTCTGCTGCTGCCTTGCACAGCAGCACTATCACTTTGCCTTTTCTGGTACAACTACCATCTTGTGAGGCCCCACCTCTCCTGATGCCTTCCTAGATCAGACTGCACTTCTCAGTTTCATAAAACCAGTACTTGAAAGTGACTCTGTGACCAACGAGAGGGAGGGAGGGAGGGAGGGAGGGAGGGAGGGAAGGAGTGAGGTTCTCATTGTATTCAAATGATAAACTCTTATTTACATTTTGCTAATCCTACAGTGCATCACCTTGCATTTACAGCTTAAGTTCATCATGTTACTCTGCTCTTGCATGACACCATCATACCATGGTTAGGGTTGGAAGGGACCTTAAAGATCATCTAACTCCAATTTCCCTGCCATAGGCACGGACGCCACCCCCTAGATCAGGTTGGCCAAGGCCCCATCCAGCCCGGCCTTGAACCCTCCAGGGATGGGGCATCCACAGCTTCTCTGGGCAACCTGCTCATGGCTATCTCAGGATGTAGGACTTCTATTATTTTTTTTCATGATAATCTTTTCCAGTTTCCTGCACTGTCATGCTCAGTATCATTTGGTATCATGAAGACCGTGTGCTGTGCAGGGGTACTATTAAAATTAGACTGGCTTCTGCTTTCATTTTTTCCATGGCCATCGTTGTCCCAACTTCAATCCTGCTTTGTTAATTCCAGCCTTTGGCTTAACCATGAATTTAGCTGAACTATTATATGTTGTTCTTATTAAATTAAGACCAACTATATTAGATCTACTATAGTTCTTTTCTAAAACTGTCACATACCTTATCAAACAAACCTGGACTAGTACAACATATTTTCCTTTTTTTTTCTATATTCCTAGGTTTTTAACTAGTCATTTTTAAAAAGACATTTTAGAGCCTTTTTATCTGAGGTGCTCACTTATCCCGTTAAACATGCAGTCTCGTCTAGCATTTTAACATCTGTGGGTTGAAAATAACCGTATTTTATCTATATTAACACTGCTTTTTAGCTACCTTGGAGTCAGTTTCACTTGGACATAAGAGGAGAGGTTACCAAGATGAGGTCTGGTTTTGGTCTTTTTGAAAATGTCTGTTCTTCTTAACCGATAAATGTGACTTTCTATACTGGATCTGCACTTTTGAAACAGTACCATGAACGAAGAGCATGCAGCTTTCTTTTATTGCCAATGTGTAAGGAGTACATTTGTTTAAATTCTTAGGACTTTGGTATGGCTGAAGAATTTGCTACCAAAGCATTGGACCTGAAACCCAAGTCTTACGAAGCTTATTATGCTAGAGCAAGAGCCAAGAGGAACAGCCGGTAATGTTTGATTCTGTTCATCTATCCACCCAGATTTTTTTTAACGTTGTAACACTTTCACTAGCTGTTTTTTCCACTAGTTCTGGTTGGAATTTACAAAGAAAAAATTATTTTCTTTGTGCATTTTCCATCTGTATTACGTCTCTGTATCAACTAAAACTGACCAAGCCCAAAAAGCAATATTGAATACTCATTTAGGTAATTATTAGACAGTCCAGGAAGTAGAAAGTAACAAATTGTTAATGATATGAGCTATATTAATTGTAAGGGTTAAAATTGTAAGTCCTAAGTGGTTAGGACTGCTACTCCACCTTACTCAGCAGAATGTTGTCAATAGTCTACCACCAAACTCCAGCACTGCATTATTTATCACCAAGAATAACCAGGTGTTATTATAGGACAGAATATGTTGAATCATTAGCAGTTCAAGATAAAAAACCAACAGGAGAGAGGAGAAACCTTCTTTTTAAATTGGAAGAATACCAAAGTCAAAAAAAAATATCAAAGCCTAGGGAGAGGTGTGCCTACTTGCTTCACTTTTCTGAAGACTGTTGGGATTCAAGGGGAAGGGTTTAAGTCTGGATCTGTGCTTCTACTGTACAACTTCCTGGGTTGGATAACATCCAATTTTTCTTGTCACCTCATCTAGCAGATGACAAATCAGAACATCATTTTGTAAGTGGTGGAGGTGGATAAGTAGTAGGCAATGCTGAGACTCAAATTCATCCCCCAGGCTTTTACTAACAAATCTTGTTTTTTTTTCTTTAATATAGAAAGCTACTTGCTGCTCTTGCTGATTTACGTGAAGCCACAAAACTGTGTCCTAGCAATCAAGAAATTAAACGTCTCCTGGCTCGAGTGGAAGAGGAATGCAAGCAGTTCCAGAGAACACAGCAACAGAAGCACCAGTCTCCACAGTCAGTACAGCAAGCTAACAACTCTGATAATGAGGGGGAGGAGGTTATACAAGGTGCAAATAACTTTAGTCCTCAAGAAAGGGAGGAAGAACTGCCACACCCTGATGAATCTGTTTCATCTTCACAAAGGTTGCAACGTTCCTTAGCTACTTCATCATACACAAGAACCCTTCAAGACGGTGCTCAGCAGAAAGCTAGACCTTTGTCTCCTCAAGGCAGAACAGGCAATAAATATTTGAGAGAGCCAGGCTTGATCGTGCAACCAACAAAACAAGCACAGATTGTAAAAACTAATCAGCACCTGAGCTCCATCCAGCCTGGATCAAAAATGGGAAGTAGTCAATGTAGTACAAAGACAACACAATCAAATTTTCAGCATCTTTCCCAAAGTCCTTTGCCAGTCCGCCACTCTAAAATTCAGCATTTGGACGGAACAAACACATTATCATCTGGAAGTATTTCCACAGGTCCTAGTTCTGAGCTGTACAATGAGAAGTTTATGTCCAGCCAGTGTTCCCATTCACAGCATAATGAGAATTTCTCTTCTCGTTCTTTTGCAAGTAAAGCTAAAACCACTGACATGTCAACAGGCCCTACTATGACTTTCAGTGAAGCAAGACAGCAAAGTCCTGTAACCAGTGGTGTCTCTTCTTGTTCTCCATCCAGCAGTATGCTTCTTGCCAGCTCAACCAGCAGCTTAACTTCAGCTAGCAGTTTTTCAGATAGTATTAAGGGGATAGGGCCAGATGTTCGAATCAAGGAGAATAAAGTTAATCAAGTTCAGGGTACTGCTGCTGAATACAGACCTCGCAATACTCCATTTATGGGCATTATGGATAAGACTGCAAGGTTTCAGCAGCAGAATAATCAATCCAGTCGCCCATGGCACTCTCAAGCATCAGATGGATTACCAACAAATGTTGCATCTGGGAGCATTCAGTCCTCAAATTTTGACCAGTTCTCAGTCAAACACTATCAAACTAAAACTTCTACTGTTATTGCCCCAGGAGACAGCAACCAGAATGGTATGCAAGCTAAAGAACAGGAGCAGATTAAGTGTCAAACATCTGCCTGCTGTCAAGACAACAGACCATCTAGGCAAGTTTTGCATTTATACCCAGATGCTCTAGCACACCAACACTCTCACATCAGTAAGGAAGGCCATCTAAGTCATGTCACATCTACAAAACCAAAGCGATCCTTCATCGAATCAAATGTGTAAATATTATGTTGTACATTATGTAGTCGTAAAACTTTGCTCATAACATCATAGGGTATTATGTCGATACAAAATAGTGATTGGCTGGCCATTTTCGAGTTTGAGTACATAGTCCAAGTTGGACAGTATATCATGGGTACAACCACTTTTAAGCTGTTCATACCATCACAGAACAGTCATAGTAACTGGAACAGCAAATTTCTGTAGGAAGCATCACCTAGGATCATCAGTCATCCAAACTAGGACCTCAAGCAAAGAAATTCTTTCCATTACACTTTACCCTGAACATACAAATTTACTTTTACATAGGGCTTTAATCTTGGCTTTTAGTTGTATTACATCTCATCACGTACATCATAATCGTGCCTCTATAATGCGTAAGTGCTTCTCGGAACAGTGTTAAGAAAATTCAGATCTGTATATGTATGGGTTTTTTAAATCAAAGATAGTATTTTATCACTTTTCTAGTGGGCTCTAATTCGGGTTGCATGATGTACATTTAGGAAGCATAAATAATTTGTGTATGAGTAAGCTTAAAGCAGCCATGTTTTGACATGTAAATATAGCTATTTTTAGTAACAAGAAGCAATCAAGTAAACTAAACAGTGACAGCTGCATGTGTATTGAAAGGCTTTGACCATATTGGTTATTGCACTGAGTAACGCAATATTATGGCATGTTAACAATAACCGCACTTTATATAGTTTACTTAATCACCTCTGGGTGCTATTTTACAGCAAAATTGTATATTGTTTGTTTAGTCAGGTAAAGAGGTACAACAATGACATGTTTAGTAAGTGTTGTGATAGGAAACTCAAGAAATGGATGGAGTGAAGATGAAAGTTGAAGGAAAAGTGTATGTGCAGTTGCTCTATTGGATGAAGTTGTGAAGTTTTTTTCCAGAGGAAATAAGGTTTTATATTGGCACAGTTCTGAAAATGAACAGCTGCAGTGACATTCCTATGATTGTACTTTGGTTGGAGTGGTCAACTTGAGGTAGTCACTTTCAGGTCTTGTTTGTGTACAGTGTTGTATGTACATTGTAAACACCCGTATGCATTTTTACAAATTCTTTTCTAAGTTCACATTATTATGCTTTAGCTTATTTATTGCTCACTGTTTCTTTGGCATTTTGTACAAGTCTTATATTCTTGTCCTGTAGTTCTGTTTTTGCACAGCTACTGTATTTTTTCCGTACAAAATAAAAGTTACTAATATAGCTGTGTCACTGACAGTTACAGGAAAATCTCTCTCCCAGCCTTTCCAAATGCATGTTCAGTAATAGGGAACAGAGATGACACTTCTTTTTTATTAGAAAAAGAAATACAAATTACATACTTTGGTATTTCTTAACTTTTGGAAGAGACTAACTTTGCAAAATGAAGACTCAAAACCTCATAAATGTAGTGAAAATTTTAAGAAAACTTTATTTGAAAAACTGTGAATCTGAATGTTTGATTTCTTAAACAGAAATATTACAAAGTAAAATTATCAGTAACTTAAAAAAAAATCAGTAATTTTTTAGCAGCTTCCACCAATAAAGACACTCTTTTCTTAGCATAAAGATTGAAATGACAGCTAGAGTAAAACAGAATTAAACTTTATTTCCCATTGTTTCTGATGCAATTATTTGTTAGCTACATACAATTTCATTTCATTTTAATAAACAACTTCAAAACTTAAGTGGTTTCACCATATTTTTGCTGAGTCTCTAGCCAGCGACTGATAGCCATTTTCAGTGTCCTATTTGGTGTAAGCATAAGAGAGTGAAGAGGAAGATTTGTCATGGGACTAGATCGTCTTTTATTACTGATCCAATTTTCCATTGCCTCCTTTTCATAGGAATAGCCATCTGCAAAGAATCCATCATCAAAAGTTTATATTACAGGTGCTTGGGTGCTGTGTTACACCATACATATTTTACATATTTAAGTAAGTGATGGAAGTGAACCAGTATGTCCAAACAGGAAAATTGAGGTGTAGAACAATCATATGGTTAAGTTTATTAAAGTAACACTTTTTATACAGCCGTACCGAGTTACTTACAGGAAGTATAGGGTGGGGATGACCCAGGACACATGAAATATAGATAGCTCTCTTTTAGTTAGCTCTACCTGTACGCTTATGTTTTGCTACTTTCAAATTTCAGTTCACATGGAGCTTTGCCTCACATCTACTATCAGCAGAGGCATGCCAGCAACAGGTATTTGTACTAGGTCTCCAGAGTTGATATTTATTTACTTATTTTACTATAGGCAGTCAGCTTTAAATATTACCTATTAAATCAACTTTTAAAATCCTAGCTTAAAACTACATGATTCTGTAAGTAATTCTAGAATAATAAGCATTATTTTGTAGTGATAAGTTATATATACCTGTGAGGTTTTGATAACTGAAGAAACCAAGACGTCTCAGCTGAATTATTCCCATCACTAATTACACCTTAAAATATGCTTTAGAAGTGTTTTACAAAATTAATCACAAGGCTGTCAAAAGGAATCATCAGAGCTCTTAGCCAAGTCCCCTGTGCCTGTAGCCTTTCATGTATAAAAAGCATTGAAACAGTGACATTACTTAATAATTAAAAATAAATAAATAAGCTGTGCTTTACCAAATTGCATAAATGGCACAATGGTATTAAAATTACTGCGCTCCTTTGGATAATAAAACTGTTAGATTTAATCACAATTTAAATACTTCCAATTAGCTGGCTCTAAAGCTCTTGGGTAACTTCTTTACAAATGCTTTTCATTTAAGGAATCCTTTCTAGAAAAAAAGAGAAAGCTGAGAGTGAATAGAAACAGTTCAGTCTGAAATTGAAATCAGTTTCTGTCTATGCTTCTGCATAGCACCAAAATACATTCTGAAAGTATTAGAATTTATTTTCAGCTTAAGTGATAGGTAATGTTAAATAAAAGCTCAGTAATATCTAATAACTAACCCAACCAAGGACTGCTGCTGCTGTGCAATGCTCAGCAGTGAACGCCAATCATTAGCCCTCAGCCAGACCCAAGCCCTACAGCCCTGAGCTGGGTCCCCACTTAGCCCTGGGCACCTGTCTGGCTTCAGGCCTTCAGCTCTTCCTGTCAGTACCTAAACAAGCCTAATTTACAGCTACACGTGTACTCCCTTACGGAGCGGGGAGCTTACTCCCTAACACTAGGCTACACCATAGTCTTTCCTTCCTTTTTACCAAATATGAGCCACTTACTACGGAAAAATCTTACTTAGGCTGGTCAATTTGGTAAAGCACGATGTAGGTTGGAATACTGCCTTTTATTTTTCTTTAAATTTTACATCGAGCAGAAGCATAAAAGAAGTTTTACTTAACTCTTAGCTTACTGAACTAAATAAAACTCCTAACTCACTGCACTTACTTTCTAATCTCAGAAATGGCTAAATTCCTCTAAATTAATTTGAACCTGCAAATGTGCCCACATCTCTAAAGTCAGCTGTGTTTATACTAGTAAAACTTCAGTTTGATAATGTAGGACCATGAAGCAGCTAGTGAATACGGACATTCCTAACACCAAATCCTATACTTTCCTTCACCTGTCATCTTGCCACAAAGTGTCATTTTTCCTGCTGCAAAGTGGAACGCTTCTGGAATTCCTCATTTTTTTAACTTCTATAACAGAGCAGTGTGAGGAACCCTCAGTATATGCCTGTCCTGTGTTCTAAAATGCACAGGAATACCACTTTTCAGGACAGCAGTGTAATACACAAATACTGAATGGTAGCAAGGCAATATTTATTAGTAACGTATTATAATGGATTACGTACACTGTGAACATTTTATTTTGAAAGGTCAGTGACTTCTCTTAAAAATGCCTATTTGATTTTGTAATAAGCCTGTGAATAGTCACTGGCGGTGTTTTTTCAGCTAAACTATCCTACTCTAAAACGATACAGCCTTATTTCAAAATGACAGAAGACTATCCTCCTACTGCTACTGCTTTGAGGCTCAAGCCCTAGTAAGTGCAATGCTTCTCACTCTAGTAATCAGCAAACATTTTCAGGTACTGAATGATTAGACGCTGACAAGTCTGGCCTGGTATCTCAAAGCTATGAAGTTACTGTTTACAGATCATCAAAAATATAATGGTCTTTTGATGATACTCCTCTCCTCCACCCCAAGATTAGAACTACAAAACATTAGCTTTTCATAACTATGTAACATATGCTGCTTCTTGCAACTCTCACTCCAGAATCTTGTCGCACCTAAACGAACCTCCTTCTGTACAAACTTCTAAGTGCTATATACATGGTGTGCTAAGTTAGTAATGAGCCAATTTTTTGTTGTTGTCCCCCCCCCCCCCCATGCACAATTCCATTGTGCATTTACCAAGATGACTCTGTAATTCGGCTTTTAACTATAAACTTGCAGAGGCACAAAAAGAAAGGACCATAAAAAAAAATGTATACTGCTTCATCAGTAAAGTTGATACTACGGGAACTGCACAACAAATTTTTTCCTCTGTATTAGTGATGCAATTTTATCATTTACCATAGTCCTATTTTTGTTGTAATAGGTACTTAGACCAATTTATCTTTCTACAACTGATCAGACAGGCCTATTTTTTTGTGTTCCCACATCCGTATTCATTTTGTTCAATATTCGTCAAAGACATACCTGCTGCAATGACAGGTTCCTTCATAAGCTCCCGAGTTATAGGACATAAGAACTCATCAGGGATAGCAACAGAAGCAGAGACCATTTTCATCCTCAGTTCTTCAGTTTTCTGAAGGATTTTACTGCGCAGGCCTAGAGACTCTGAAAAGTTGTATGTACATGAAGTGAACACACTGCAATGTCAGGCAAAGAGGTCAGGTCTTGCACTTGGTGGCTGTTGTGCCACAAGAGATGCAGCTCCTCCCCACCCCCCCATATGGGAAAGTCCGCAGACACCCAGACACCCTACAGCCAGCTTAACAGCAGCCTGCTGCTCGCCTGCAACAATTCTGTGGAGCAATGAAAACAAATGGTAGAACAAATGCGAATGCAACACTGCTGCAAAGCCACAGTTACCTGGCAGAACAGTATCTTCGCTGATGCATAGTAGGATCACATATTCACCTTTATTATAAGTGATAGCCATGAGTGCCGATTTATGAAATGAAAGCATGCAGCACCAAGAATAAAACCAAATAGCATCTGTAGGTGTTCCGTTCTTTATTTTCATAAACAGTTTGTGTCTGCAAAATTACCCTTCTGACAACCCCTTTGTTCCCAGATATTCTGTCAGTCTCCTAGCTAAGCTTATTTCTGCTGCATGACAAGTATCACCCATTCACTACTTAGCTGTCTTCGCCTACTGTACCATGCCAGAATGAGCGTGTACTTTCCAAAGGTACCAGATAAAAAAAACATCACCAACAAAACACCTTGCCAGAAGAGCCCTGAAAAAGATTCGTAAAAAAAAAAATAATCTTAAAATAACTTTTACTTTAGAAAAAATCTTTTAGAGTATCAACACAGCTTTAAAAGCTTAAAACATTTAAACTGATATAAATATTGTTTTAAATTTAACACAAGTCACATAATGGAAAGATCCAAAATAAAAGTAGCCAGCACAGTGTAAAGAATGAATTAGAAGCCACAAATGACAGTCATCTCTCTAAATGCCTGATGTGCTGCAAAGCAACACTATTGGTAAAGTGACTGTGTTTGCAGGGATTAAAAAAATAATTACAGATTAAAAAACTGAATACAATTAACATTACAGGAACTGATTGCTTTTTTCTTGAGTTCACAAGACTGGTGTGCTCTTGCAGTCAAGCTAAATGTAAAGACATACAATTTCAGAACAACTATAATCAATAGGATTTTCTTTAGCCTTTGTCATAAAAAGTCATTTACATCTCTCCATTACAATACCCTAAACCTGCTGTACAGTATTGTTGTCCTATGTCTTACAAAGGGACAACTGAAGAATGCCTGAGCTTGTGTTTGTTAAGATTTTTTTTTAATTACATTGCAGCTTTTTCCATCTTTCTCTAATCTAAAAATACAACTAAAAGCACAATTACAGTTGTGCTGTGCTGCCTTGTTTTCTTTCAGACTGATTAGTTCAAAGGCACTCATTTGTGAATGAGCAGATAGAATAAAGATACATCAGTGTCTCTAATCAGCATTATCTGATTAGCCTCAGCTGGTGATTGGTGCAACAGAATTTTAAGCTACTTCGATGTTAAGGAAAATGTATACAGAAACGAAGAGCTACATGTCTTTCATGGGTGGCAATTCATGACAGATTCCCAGAATCTCTATTGATTTCTCTAATTTACAAGGCTAGTTGATGCACAGAAATACTATGATCAGATACATAACAACACCACGCACATGCACACACAAAACAATTAATAAAGGAGGGGAGCAGTCTGCCTACGAGGAAGAATGCTAACTTGTAAAAATAAAAATGTATTTTTAAAAATGTTTCTTGTCTCATTCAGCCTTTTGTTATACTTGATTTCACTTTGGCAAACACGCCAACATCTAATTTACACCTAAATCTAGCTACAGTGAATAGAGAACTTACATTTTGAAAGTTCCTGTGTAGTTCACCATACCGAAGTTTCTTATTTCAGAATATGGCATTTCCCTGTGATTCCTTCTAAGATTTAACTACAGTTTTGGAATAGTGACAGCACAACATATTAAATAAAAGGATGCCTGATGAATTACAAAGTGTCTGAGCTTGGAAAGCTTTGCTCAATCCTTACTAAATGTGAACATCTAATGCTTTATCTCCATAGTAAGTAAAAACTAAACATACCATGTATTTTTCTATTATGCTAACTGTACTCTGAAGAATTTCACTGTTAAATTCAAGGTAGTTGACCACATAGTATTATAAACATAGCACTTTTACCGACTGACCGTAAAAACCATGGAGAACCCTATTTACCAAAGTCAGAATCATTAAGTGTGTACAAAACCTGGAATTACTTTCCCACAGCTTGATACAGAGTCTAAAAATTAGAAACAAAAGCAGGTAAGACCACTTAACATGGCATTGTTGGTGGATGTGTTTTTTTTTTTCTCTAGGAATAAGCAAACACAAAGAAAGAGTACTTTGAATAATGTGACATTAGGTTTGTTTTTTGTTTTTGATTAGCTACGGTAATAAAAAAAAAACGCATTTCAGGGAAAACATATCCATGCATGGAACACATAACTCACTTTCACTCCATAATTTCATACATACTCACAAGATTACAAATTACTTGAATTTCCACATTCTTACCAATTTTTAATTCATTAGTCAGACTTTCCTTTGTAAGATGCAGGAGTTCTTTGCCATCAATGTTATTCCGTTTGAAAAGCCCAACAAGGTCTGTTAAGCCCTGTGCACAAAGCCAGGCTGAAACATCATCCTCTGACCAGTTCTGAACAGCCACCTCAGATTCATTTTCTACAGTATTTCCTTTGTAAAGGAAAGATAAAAGATGGTAAACAAAACAACAATTAAAAAAACAGTGCTAGGAACTATGGCAGTAATGAACATTTTTCAAGTGCTCTCACTACTATACATTCTCCAGCATTTGATAAAAGAGATGCTCAATAGACATTCTTTCAATGGGGGACAATCACTTGGGTTTATCTTCCATCTTGACTTTCAAAGTTTAGAGGATTGTGAACTCACATGTGCTTACATTTCTGTCGAAGTTGAACTAAAAATATTGAAAAGCATCAGCAATCACAGAAATTAAATCTCATACCTCCTTATAAAAGCAGACCAAACTCCAGACTTTTGTGTATCTATGTGGTATCTATGGATCTTTGCCCCACATACTTCAGGTGCTCATCTATTTTGTAACATTAGTTAGTTATCGTGTATTTTCATCTGTAACAACTGGCAAGCTGTACTTGTTGACAAGTATGCTTGCAATTAGCATATTTTCTCTTTAACTTACTGTCAATTATACTTGCCCAAGAAGTCTTTCAGTCTCTGTGAATAACACCCATGTCTTAAATACTGTCATTTAAGAGAGTAAGAAATGGAGAGTATCAGAAAAGATGAATGAAGATAATATACTTCCAACATATGAGAGAGAAAGAGAGAGAATATACCGTGTATATTAATAAGATCAATTCAGAGAAAAAATAAATATTGTGCCATGTAGTTCTTAGGTTACACACTAACTGCATGTAAGTAAAAGTGGGATCTTTGCATCTTCAGGAGATGTTCACCAATACTTTGCTTTAAGTTTAAAGAACATATTAAAGATACTCCAAACACTAACCTGCACAGGGTTGCTTACTGTCAAATTGCCATATGTTCACGGTTTTATCCATTGAACCTGTGGCAAGTAAGGCAGTACATGGTGCAAAAACACAAGTTGTAACATATCTACAAATAAAAAACAAATGTGTGAAAATTAACATGAAAATGATTTAATTTCTTTTATTTATTAATAGTAAAACAGAATAATCATACTGAATTCATACCTGGTATGCTGAGACAAAGTATGAAGTATATTGCCAGTATTCTGCAAAAAAAAAGAATATCTGTGATTTTAAATCTTGAAGATTAAAAAAAAAAATCACTCATTTGTATAAATACTTTCAAATACTCCAAAAAGAAATATTATTCTTGTAATATGACAGAAGTTACCTTCAGAGAAGTTATACAACCTTGCCAAAGCTGATTGGCAGCAAAGTCAGATATGTAACCTGACTTTCCTGTTCCTACTCCCCTGTTCAATTCACTGGAAAAAGGCCACCCTTCAAAAACCCTAATTGAAAAATTATATCAATACAACAGAAAATGCAGAGCAAGCTGAAGAAGCTTAAAGTTTGTTCTAAAGTAAACTAAACTAGTACTTTACTAAAGTACTTTTAGTAAAGTACTATATGTAAATACCACTTACAGGTGAACTTCAAAGGATGTAATAACAGCATTACACAAAATACCTGAAGAGTATATTTTTAAGAAAGGACATTAGTATTTAATGTATTTTTTCTTGAATTCTTTATCATGCTTCTGTTTGATGTGTGCTTTATATATAATTAATTAAAGGATTTCAGTGATCACTATTCCTGATTTTAGGTCAAAAGGTACTGTCATTCTTGCTTTGGATGAAATTTGAGATTAACAAACCCCCGTCTACCTCAACATGAAGAACAAATAAGCATGGAGTCCACTGAACAATATTGTCTTGTAGAGCACTGTAGAGAAATAAAATAATAAAACCCTCAAAGAGATATAAATAAAGAATGAGAGAGATTGATCGATTCAAGATCCTCAAACTTACTTTTCTCAAAAACAAACAAAAAAAACAACACAACACAGTAAATACTTTGGGTTTATATAATTCCTATTCTTTAACATTCTTTATCTTAGTAAGACATTGGAGAAACAGTACTGATATTTCAAGACGACACAACAAAGAATGATCTTGCACTATGCTATACTTACAGTTTCATATATTATGACACACTTGTCCACAGACCTTTTAAAAAAAAAAAAACACATCGACATTACAGTGGTGCATGGAGCCATAAAGAAACAAACTGCCTAATTAAGAAGGGAAAAAACAAAGAAAAGAAAAGAAGGGAAAAAAACAAAAAAAACTCTTCCACAAGTAAAATAAGAACAGTGAACAGAGCTCTTAACAGAGCTCATAACAGAAATTTATGGAAAGCTAAGCTACTTAAACCCTTTCCACCCATGTCCAGCTTAAGACAATGACATTGGTTAGCTACACCTACAGCATGATATAAAAATTAATACATAAACCACAAAACTTCACACTTCCATAAGAATTTCTGCTGCAGAGGGCTTGTACAAGGTTTATGTGAACTGGCCAACAATACTGGCTCTACAAACAAAATTATGTTGGTATGTAAGGTACAAATAGGCCTTTGCAAGAAGTATCTGTAATGCAGACATTTCTCTGCATCACGCACAGAATCTGGCTACCCATTACCTACTCTCAGCACTTCTATTTAAATTTGAAACCTTTTCATTTCCAAATCAAACTAGAGGAAGTACTGCAGTGTGATCCATAAAATATAGTTATGCAATGCAATCAATCATAAAATATTTAATGAAATACAAATTGCATAGTTATTTACCACGACAGCAGTATTCACTTAAAGGCTGAATGGGATAGATATTTCAGTTATGACAATGTAATCTAAAGCAGTAATCCACATATCTAATGGAAAATAAAATAACTTAAGGCCATAAGCATTCAGGAAGACCTTCAAATACTGAAAAAGACCCCATATTCAAGCTATTGTCTTCTGTGTTTTGCACAGTTTTCCGTTTATTTGCTGTTGTGGTCCTTTCTTTTTCCTTCACAAGACATCAGCTTCCCCGTTTCAGTTTAAAATATCTTCCTAAAATAAAGATGATTAAAATTTACAGAAGAATCCTTTGATTTGTTAGATTAAGTTGCCAGTGGGACAGTTTAGAAGTGATCAAGCACTTTTCTTCATAGAGCGCAGAATAAAAGTATGCGGTCATTAATACTCATAAAACCATAAATGATGATATCTACCTTATTTAAAATTCCTTCTTTCAACAGCTTGATCCCTGAGGAAAACCACTAGCAACCAGCTGCCAGTTTCACTTTGCACTGCTCACCATCACAACTGTTTCAGCCTGACAGTCCAGTAACTTTTCCGCTCATCCTACCATCCACTTACCTGACCTACACGTCCCCAGTCTGGGTGTAAGACTTCGATGGGAGACCACGTCGAAGGGCTTGATAAAGCCAAGGCGTACAGCACAGCTGTTCTCTCCTTGGCCATGCAGCCAGTCGCCTCATCGCAGAAAGTGGTCAGGTCAGTCAGGATCAGTTTGCCCTCGATCAGCTCCTGCTGCTTTTCCCAAGCATTTGCACCTGGAAGCAGCTTCCAAGCCACTGCCAGGATTTGCTCCACAACCTCCCCAGAGACTGGAAGTAGGCTGACTGGCTTGTAGCTCTCTGGGTCCTCTGCCTTGTCCTCCTCAGAGGTGAGCATGACATTTTCATTTTTTAACTCATCAGGAATCTTCCCCTCACCTCCACCACCCTGGGTCTTTCAAACACAACAGCAACTGACCATGCAATGAGATTGGCAACTCCCTTATCACCCTCTGACAAAGACTAATAATCATATTAGTCCCTAGCTGATGGTTCACGATTAATCTAGGTCTTAACCATTACTCTGTACAGGGCTGGCAGCAAAAAAAACAGGTCTACAGATACCTTGATCATGCACTTTTTAGGGAAAAAGGCCTATGTTGCCATACTATGAATATGGATCAATTAATACCTTTTTAACAATGGCTACTTTCAATCAAATCTGTCAAAGACAAAAATTTCAAGGTATTTAAGTTTCTAAAAATTTCCCGAAAAACGTGAGTGAGAAGGAAAAGAAAAACCGTAAATGGTGTCCCAAAGACAGGGTAAGGTTGCAATGTAAATTCATATTTTTTAATAGATGTTAGAGTATCCGCATACAAGAAAAGCCACGTAAACACAGAAAAAATGAATTTCATTATAATACTCAGAGAACAGAGCTTGCAACATCTTAGATTTCAAACTCAATCACCCACAAGATGCAAACCAATTGGAAAGACACCTCATTAGTTCTGGAGGTCAAAGAACGATGCCATAATTACTGGAAATATATTTTGAAATCTGCAACATGTTTGAACTTTGTTTTACAATATTTAAGTGTAGACTGGACAGCCACCTACATGAAATTTCAAAAAGTACAAGATACTGCTTACCCTGAAACCAACATCTGTCCATCATAAGAAAATGCACAAGCCAGAACTGGGGCAGAATGTCCACTCAATGTACATTTGTATCTTAATTCAACACCTGAAAATACAAGAAGTAAATTATTACATACGGACATATTTGACAAGGCATTAAAACAACATACTTTTAGGAGTGTAAAGTTGCCTCAAAAGATCTGACTCTGTGACATACTGCCTACAGAGAAGGGGATAAAGGATCACAGAGAGAACTTAAGTTCATCCTCTCTGACCTCTTCACTCTGTAGTCTTACCATGTCTAACAGTATTTTAGATAATTGTGTATCCCTACATACAACATTCATCCTTACAGACTTCTATATAGAAGAGATGACAAGAAATTCTCACTGGAGATGGTTTTGCCCATATGCTTGGTCTCTACGTAACAGTCACACATTTACATTGCAGTTTTAGAAGAGCCAACACCATTTTCATTCCTTCAGCTCTTGCTCAAAAGGCCAAGATGTACTGAACAATGAAATGAAACCTTTCTCTGGCCTGGCAGATTAAGAGGTTTCAAACTACCAACCTGCCCGATGGTCACAGCAGAAATTATACTGGTTACCAAAGGTGAAAATACTAACCAAAACCAAACATTTATCAAGACGTTAAGGTTGAAAGGATTGGACGATTTTTTTTTTAACCTTTACTTTTATAATTATTGCTAAAGAGATTACTAAATAAAAAGCTATAGGGCCCAATCTCACAAACCACAGCATGCATTAGCTGTTTTCCAGCAAAACAATCAAAAAAAAACTTTCAACGTGTGGTTAGTTTGGCTGTGAATCCATGGCAGCAGTATAAATTTGATCTTAGATGTAAATTGTCACTAAAGAGTTGACATTTGATTATGAAAAAAAAAAAAAAAAAAGCCACAATACAAACCTAAGGAGTCTGCAAACAAAATAAGCCAGACTTTGACCTTATTATCTTGACCACAAGAAGCCATCTGGAAGTATCTGGATCCATGTTCACCATCTGATAAAATTCAAATATATTAATGGGAATCAGAAGCAACAAAAATCAAAGTGTATCAGTAAATTACACCAGCATTCATACACAATTTGGTAAATCTCCTTAATCTCAGTACTGCTTTAAAAAGTGTTGATAAAAATAATTGCAGAGGTTCTAAAAACATTTGCAAGTAAGAAACAGATATCACTGTTACACTGTTTCCTGAACAAGTAGATAAAGCCCAGAACTGCATTACTGTCTTCCTATTTCACATGTTCTGGATGGTGTGTGTTTGGTTCCTCTGTCTGCTGAGTGTTTCATTTTTTATAAAGTGTTTCATGACTGCAGTCTAGCTAACCAGTCTTGAGAAATACTTGCATTAGTATGATGATGAGATGAAATACAACAGTCGCAATAGTTTCATAGCTTTCCCCTCTCTATTCAATGGATATGAACCTTTCTGAATTATCATCAAGTTCCATTCTAAAGGTGTTGTTTCTGTCTGTTAACATTTTTTTATTATTATTCTTAGCCAAATTCTTTCTGCTCTTCTACTCCAGTGAGCTGGCATACCAGCCTGACACAAGTCACCACAACATTCCTTCAATGGTGTTACCTCTGCCAGTAGCAGTCTTAAAACTCCTACAAGAATCACCAGGTTTAAGGCTGAAAATCAGAAAACTCTATCAGATGCTAACATAATAATGTAAGTATAATACAGGTACCTTAAATAAGTGCTCATCTTTCCAGCTTTGTAGTTACTGGAAATATCAAAATAGTTACAGTGAAGCATCTTACAAAATTACCCCTGAGATTTCACCTCTGTTTTCCACCACATAAAGCATAGTTTGAGTTTCATCTGGTTATCAACAGAAAATTCTCTTATACATACTTGTAGTTCACAGGAACGATCAGAGCTACTTCAGCTGTGGCAGATTTTAGGGCTGGCTTGAAATCTGTCAAACATCAAAATGCCTCCTTTTTGCTAGGATTTTACAGTGCAAGAGCTTGTTCATACTGAGATGAGTAGCATGCCTTAGCTATCATACTGTAAAAGCACATCTCTTGGTAAAATGGACAGAATGAGAATTCTGTCACAATGCACAGAGTTGGCCACATTTTACATGTTGCCAAGTTGTTAATAGGGTATTACAGTGCTGTACATGCAGAGCTCTTTGAATACCGTAGAAGAAGAATACACTGTCTTCCACTAAGGTACGCTAAACATTTTTAGCAAGATCTGCTTTTTTTTTTTTTTTTTTTTTTTTTTAACCCAGAATCACTAGGCAATTTCACTGAAGTTTGCTCATTCAGGAGGAGGGCAGCACTGACACTCTGCATACAGACACTCTGGCTCCAATTTTGCTCCAAATTAAGCATGTAAAGAGAGTCTCGATCTGAAGTCACATTTTATTGTGCTGGATAAGCACTACTTGTATTGTATAATGTGTTAAATCTGCCAGTAGTCCCAGAAGTTTCACTCCTTGATGATTAAACAAAAAAAAAAAAAAAAGGAAAAATGTTGTTTTTCAATAACATATGGTTTAAATGAAACTAAAAATGATTATGCTTTCTTCCCTATTTCTCTCTATCTTGGTGCATATAGGCTGAAGCATGAAGGGCCAGTGACAGACTTTTTTAAGCCTCAAGAATAATTTCACCAGGAAACGGAGCATTGGAAATTACACTACGATCTGTTTCATTGTTTTCCTTTGTTCTCAGATACAACTCTTAGTCCACAATGAAAGATTTTTGGTAGTGTTTTCACCAAGAAAGATGGAGACATTATTTCAACATTAAATGTTTCTGTCCTGTCTTCTTCCTACTGCTTCTCCTGCCTTCTCCCTGCTATGTACTATTTTGTTATTGCTGTGTTTAGCACTTAAACACACAGTGTCTGCTCAGTTGTAACTGTAACTCTCAGTACCTTTGAAAGAGCAGCTCACCTGCACTCTGTAAACAGAAGTCTACATACCTTTACACAGACCACGCTGTCTCCATAATCGACATGGAAAGCACAAAGGTATACCTACAAGGCTGTTAAGACAAGTTACATCACTTCTTGCTAAGTCAGACAGTGAGACCTCTGTGTAATTTCCCCACCTCCAATAAAAGCAGTTGACTATGAGATCTCATAACTCTGTATTAAAAACTTTTTCCAGATAAAAATTATACAAATTAACCTTACAGTTTTCCATACACTTGTAAATTTCAGAATTTCCAAAAATTTCCAAGTTGCCAATATTTGATTGCTTGATTATGACACTTTCCTGTACTGCACTTAATTCTACAGGATGTTTCAAATAGAGGTTCTTCTTGTTTGTACAAATGTTTCTTCCCACTATACTAGCTAGGGACATAGGCACGCAACTCCTTAGGATTCCCACACAATCATGCAGTAAGCTGGGGTCACTATGTATATTTAAAAGCCTGTGTCCACAAATGCAAAGCTTTCCCTGAGGTAGCCAGTAGTTTAAAGTGAAATTTTAGTATCTATATTTTCATATATAAAGAGGTCTAAGTTTTAATTATTTCAGTCCCACAGAAAGCCCTACAGATGTGACATGAATGAAAAATGCACATATTATGCACTGCAGCCCTGAGAAAGACCTGCACTACCCATGCTTTATGATTTTGATCTCAATACCCAAGTACATACTAGAATATCAGATTTCATTCTCAAAAGACAAAACTAAGTTCTTGCCCATCACAATGGTGGAGAAGCACATAAAGAAAAAAAATGAAATGCAGCTGATAAAACAAGGTCAGCTAAAACAGCTGTAAGACACCTGAACAGTACTGCGTCTTAGTGGGACACATGAGATCCTGGGCTCACTTCTCCCCCAGACTCCTCCAAGTCAGGTGAAGGAAAACAATCTATTCACACACCACAGCTCATGCATTCGGCTTATTGCTTTTACAGTTCTTTGCACTGCTTTAACCTTGGGGGTGCATGCTAAGAACAAGTAAAGTGGTAATGGTGATCAAGCACTGCATCTTCTAACACCTTTGTCAGCCCTGATAGATAGGCTTCTCTTACAGATGTTGCCCAAACATTTTTCAAAACTCTGACAGCATAATTAGCTACTGAAAGCTAACATAAGCAAGCTAATCACTTTGTTGACCTAGTACATTCCTTGTCATCAGCCTCACAACTACTTTTACTTAAGACTACTCAGAATATTGTGAAACATCAGCTCCTCCCAATGTCATCTGTTATCTCAAGCACTAATGAAAATAAGAGCTAGAGAGAAATAGAATCACTCTTTCTTTCCCATGTTCCTCCCCTGAAGAGTCAAGTGACTAACCAGAAATTGGCTGTGAAGAAATATCACAGCAGGTAACACCAAGATCATGTGCTTTTTCATTATAAAGGCATCTCATTGTATCATCCCAAACGGTTATATCACCCCATGATGATCCAGTGACAAAGCAATTTCCATTCGGAGAAAACGCACAGGCCACCAAAGAACCATCTTTAACACTCCCAGATCTGAAAAGCAAGAGTATATGGTATTTGAGTTTAGAAGAAGTAACGCTCTGAAGAACTGATCTCTAAAATGCAATCTGATGCAATACACCAAACTGTTCTAAGCCCTGCATTTTAGAACCTGGTAACGGAGGGCAGAGAAACTCTCTCCAGCTCTGCAATGAGATGCACAATAAGGAGAGTTGCAGGAACCAGGGCCTGCTCTTTGACTACAGGAGGAAAAACATGAGATGACACTCCAAGGTAAAATAATTTTACTTGAGTGATAAAATGAGCTTCAAACTAAAGACAATTATAATGGACTTACCACTTGACAGGCAAAATACACTGTTAAAAATCTATGGCAGAATAAAGTTTCAAAGTCTATGATAAATATACAGCAGTCATAATATGGACTCACATCTGTAAAACCAGGGGGGAAACAACTCCCACAATTCTTCTGTTGTTTTTAAAGCCAAAACAGAAAACCTACTAACATTTATGATTAGCTGTAGCTGAGTAGAATACTTTGTGATTTATGATATAGGGTTAATTCAAATCACTCATAGACAAGAGAAGGTAAATTTAAAAATATGATTTCTGTACTTTAACTAAGTCAGCCAAAGTACTTTGTAAAAATTGATCATATACAAAAATTCCTAGCAGATATGCAAATGTATCAGGAAGGAAGCAGGGTCAATAATCTAACATCCTCTGGGTTATCAGACGGTAATGTCAAGTCAATTGAAAGTGTCTCACTCCTTTTAATAGATACTAGATCAGACCCAGTGTGCATAGCTGAATCTTTAAGCCTAGGAAAAAAGTCACAGACATAAGCAACAGTCATACAGCAAGAAATCTCAGTCCTATTTACTCTGTCATGGTATTTCGTAGAACACCTGCACGTTCTCTTTTGCTCATAGAAATTTTATTTACTGCCAGAGGTGTCAAACTTAATGCTACAGAAGAGAAGTCCATAAACTTGCCTGAGGTTCTCTCTAACCAGACTTAGGACAACCAAAAAATTATTGACTCCCTTAGTTTGATCATTAAGCATACTAGCAAATACACTACACTGCTTGCCCTTTTCATATATACAATTCTGTTTCCTTAGCCCAGATTTTAAAACTTTCATTCTTTCACAAAGAAAAAGCTACAGATGCCGCTCTGAAAACTTAACAGTAAAATAAAGTGAATTATACAAATGTGTATGCTTTTATGACTTTCAGGTCAGGTATCAGTATTCTTGCTACTGAACAGGAAATGGCAAACACTTTAAGCAGCATACGTAAATTAACTTGCTTAGAGTTTGTTCACACCCTTCATAAAGATGATTTAACTTGTCATTTTCTTCACAATTTGGAGAGTCAATTACAACAGTCCAGCTAATAAGGACTAACTGGTTATCTTGTATCTACCATCCATATATTTAGTAAAATGACACCATAGTGTGGTAAAGGCTCTCATTTAGCATCAACATACTCAAATGTTGCAAAAGAAGCAGAGGACCACAGAGTGACATTTGATGGGTAACTAAAACCCTTGATGTAATTTTTAAGCACATTGATAATTTCTAAGTAGAACTGATCTCAACTTTAAGAGAAAAAGCAGGACAGGCGCACTTTTGTACCTGCAATTACAAATGCAAATAATCATTCAGGGAATTTATCAACTGAAAAATATATATATATATATATATATATATATATATATGTACACACATCCCCAAAATATATACAATTAAAACTAAGTTGCCCACTGTTGGCATGTTAGCACTTTGAAATGAACTTGTAAAAGTAAAGTGAGGCGAACAGGAAAGCAATGTTCACATTCTTTGTTGTTCTCTTACAATGTAAACACCAAATCAGAATAATTTAAGCTCAAAACAACAATATAGTTTCTACATTGTCACTATACATCAATCATCCAATGAGGAGGAAATTTAGGCTATACGTCTAAAACATGCATCATTGCACATATTAAAAGAATATAATTATAAGGAAGTTACTTTTTAATTTTTTTTCCCCCTCAGTAACAAGCATTCTGTATAAAAAAGTTCTTCACTAGTAATACCTCAAAATAGATAAACCCTTAGAATGATAACAAATGACATTCCCAATATTTCTTAAAGATAAAAAAATATGTAATCAAAAACTAGTTTCCAAAATTAAAGAAACTCTTCCAGTTCCAGAGGTGGCAAGAATCCATTAGAATTCTTGTTTATAGACATGTTTCTAGATTTACAGGATATCAGAAAACAACAACCAATCATTCTGGAAAAAAAAATAAAAATCAGTTGACATCTAAATCCTTGCTGTAGAAGGCAGACAGAAGCCACAAAAGCATAACATGCCTGACCGAGGTTTAACATAAAACAAAAAAAGTGGCTGCTCCCTTATCCTGAGGACCAGAGTGGAACATCTCATAAATTCTTTTAAATTCTTAACTTCTTTTCTATTTCAGAGAGATACTGAGCGATTGATGCTCTACAACTTAAATAATGTCTTGCCTAAGTGTAAATCACAATAACTGGCCTTAAGACTTTACCGACAAAGAGGAGGATTATGAAGATCACCCAAAGGTTCATGCCCTTAACTGTGTAACATCACTACAAATGCTCATCAGCTTTGTTTCAAACAGTTATGTTCTGGAAACCCAGGTGAAATGTTGATTCTAATACTTAACTCAATGAACTCTAATACGCCTCTCTGTTGCCATTAACTTCTCAACCTGAAATAATATAGGTTATGGTAATACCTTCCAGCCTCTTTGGTTGCTGGATCAACATCAAGCTTCTAAGACCTTCTTAGACTTCAAACAGCCACATCATTAAATACTTAAATTAAAAAGACTGTGTATAACGCAATTTAAGGCACACAACACAGTCAGGCTCCACTGACCAACTGTGTATTACATACCACATTTTGCTGATCAACTGCTTAGAAACCAGATGCATGCAATATGCAATGCATCCTGATTTCATGTTAAATCAATGGATTTAAAAAGACAAAACACAACAGGATTTAGATGAAAAATAACAACTAATTCAACCTTCTTGAGTTTGCATTGTTCAACTTAAAAAAAAAACACAAAACTTGGCACTTCTCCTATTTATAATCTTTTGGTCTTCAACATCCTATTCCCTTTTCTTTGTCACGTAAATCAGAGGTGTGAAGTCTGCAAGTCTGTACACATTACAGCATACTACTAAAAGAATAGCACTTATAATGTATTTCTGTCATTGAGAAAAAGGTTGTGAAAAGGTATTTGGCACTCACCTGTACATTTTCAATGACTGCACATTCCAAAGAACTACACTCCCATCCGCTGCACCTGACACCAGATACGTGGACTCCGGGGAAAATCGGCAGACTCTAACCGGGCTGCCACTGGGCTGCCCAAGCACTACCAGCACCTGACCACCGCGAGTGTCCCAAACCATGGTAGTACCATCCGTTGAACACGAAGCTAAAATGTGTCCCGACGGGGAGAAGCAGCAGCAGTGGACAGCATATGTATGACCTTTCAAAGGTGAGTATGAAAGCTCAGTAAAGTCATTTAAAGAATAAATACGAACTGTTTTGTCCAAGGAACAAGTAGCCAAGAGCGATGGTGAGAAGGCACAGCAGTTGACATCATCACTGTGATCTGCTAAAGTGTGAATTAATGTCGCCATTTTATCTACTTTCAAAAAAAAAATCTGAAAAAAAAGTTAAAAGTTAGTCTCTCCTATTTCATAAATCATACATACTTCCTTAAACAAGATACTTTCTCCAGGAAAAAACATGTTTTGCAGAGACCAATTTCTCATTTAAGCATTGCTTTTATCTTCAACTTAAAGCATAGAATATCCACAGCAACAAGATGAGGAGTTTGTGAATCAGTTAGAATTAACATATATGAACTTTTATTTAAGTCAATTTGCAATTTTGCAATACAATGTGTGAGCTCACATAATAACTATTTAGTCTGGGGGCACTGGCGATAGAGCTTATTCCAGAACTTTTATTTACGTTAAGATGTTTGCTGTTCAAAGTTGTTAGCTGTTGCATCTACACTAGTCACAATGGAGTAAGCAGGCATTGCAGAGGCCAGTCACCAAGTGAAAAACTTATAAACCACTTGCTACAAACAAATATATCTTTCTACATGGGATTGGGATATATATATGATCTGAATTTTAAAAGTTTTTTTTTAAAAAATATTTAATGTCTACATACTACAGCACACAAAGGACACAACCAGGATGAGGCACCGCTGTGCTGGGTGTAACAGAGGCAAAACGGTAAGCCTTGTACTAACAAACTTAAAAGGTTACCTAAACAGATGCAAGTAGAGACAACAAAAACAAAATAACAGAGCACAGAATCAAGGGTTGCCTATTCAGAATGTTCTATAGTAAAATGTAAATATCAGGACAGTCCTACAGAGGCAAACAGTGAAAGACACTGGTCACTCTTTATTCATGTTAATTCATTATTATGAGACACATCCTCCACTATCCTTTGCAATAACAGAAGGTAAGTACAGTACAGACCCAAGACTAATACTTCCACTATACCAAAAGCATGGAAAAAATTATCTTATGCTTTTATATAAAGATTTTATGCAACTAAACCCACGTGTATTCACCATTCTTCCTCCTCCCACTTATACCTCCACAAAAGTAGGTTTGCAAGTCATCAGTGACCAAAAAAAATATATTAATCATGATGCAGTACCAAAGAGGTTCTGGGAAATTATTCAAATAATAATAAGTTTGCTGAAATGTTCTAATGAGTTGTATCTTACAAAAGGGTTAGCAGTTGATTTATTCCTTTCAAGAATACAGCATTGAGAGCACTTGTTTATTACAGTACTATTGAGTAGAAATTTGCGTAACCATTAAAATAAAACCAGATTAAATAAATTCCTGTCTGCAGGCCTAACATAGGTGAGCAGTAAGGTTCGATGACCAGTCCAAGGTAAATTTTCCTTTCCAGGCCTGAATCTCTTATTTGAATTCAGACTGCTGATACCTTTCACGCTTAGGCAGTAACACCAGTGATGGCAACACATCGGGGTAATACTAACAACAGGCTTGCATCGCCAATGAAAGATTTGAGCTGATTTTCATGTAAAACAAACACTGCATACTGAGTAACACATTTAAGTCAAAGTGGGAATATTAAGAGGGAGATCAGAATCTGCACCACTCCTGAAATTGCGTTTGCTTCTCCTTACAACAACCAAAGAAAAGAGGCACCCCATGTATGTTTTCCAAGTACTTAAGACTGCTGGGACCAGCTTAGATCTCAGCATCAGCCAAGCAGTTGTGCCCGAGGTCAGGGAAAGCCCCTAAAACATACATTCCAGCCAGTGCCCCCCCATGCTAGGGGACCGTGGTCAGCCCTCTGGAGAAAAAGGCAGCGCAGAGCCAAAAGGAAGTGCCTACAATGCCTGAAAGTTGTTTATGCTGGATAAAGGCAGCAATGCCATTTAAACGGAGTTAGCATCTAAACCGTCAGACTGTCATTTGACTGCTTCAGTCTGAACAATTTCACATCTAAGAGGCAACCACAAACAGGAAAGTGGGGTTTTATATATATATACCCACGTATATAGACACGTTTAGTTCTATATATGCCTCCTCATACATATGCATACAAACACACGTACACATAAATGTATGTACGTACACATGCGTATCTATATATAAACACACACGTACACATAAAGGCAAAGTAACTGCCCCCTTCAGGCAGCATACGGCACGCTGCTGTAGTTACGGGTGAGGTCTTCAAATACTGGCTATTTTAACTTCAGGATCCTCCCAGTTTTATTACCGTTCTCTTTAAAGCTGTTAAGGGGACTAAGCAGCAGCAAATCATCTCTTGACTGTACAGAGAAAAGCTGCCTACTTCCTTCCACTACGAGAAGCTGAGGAGCCTCGATGCTGCTACGAGACCTCTGGGCCTCGCCGCACCACCCCCGCGCAGCAAGGACAGGGCGCAGGAGTCGGGAGTTTCCAGCGGCCGAGGGCGCAGCGCGGCCCGCTGTCCCCGCGCACAGCGCTGCAGAACCGCCTTCCCCGGCAGCCGCCATTTCCTCCGTAACTCCCGAGCCACCCGCTGTCGCTTACAGACAAAGCTGCGGCGCTTTCGGGCGCTACCGACGGCCCCTGCCCGGCGCCGCCGCGCCGGAGCCGCTCAGAGGGAAGGCCCGCGCCTCACCTTGCGCCCTGCTGACGGCTTTCAGGAGAGCGCTCGGGGGAGGCCCTCCCTCGGCTGCCCGGAGCGCCGCGGGCCGGCCGCAGAGCCCCGCCTCGACCACCGCCGCCGCTGGGCACCGCAGTGTCGCGGGACGGCGGAGGCGGTCCGCACGGCACCGCACCGCCCCGCCAGCCCCGCGGCGGGAGGGCTCGCACCGCCCTCCCGGGAGCGCCCTCCGCCCCGCCGCCTCACGGCCGTGCCGCTGCGCACGCGCACCCCGCGCCGCCTGGGTCGCCGGGCTGGAGCCCGCGCCGGCCTCGGGCCTGCCGCGCCGCTGCGCCGCCCAGCGTGTGCCCCCGCGCTCCCCGCACGGAAGCAACGTCGGTGTCGGCGCGGGCGTTCGGCCGCTTCTTGCTTTTTCCCCCGCCGCTTCGCCTGCGACGCTTTCCCAAGCGCCTTCGTTTCCCGGTGCGGTGGCCTGCATCCGTGTAACGCTGCAGTCTCCTTCCTTATCGGCGAAGGATCGCTGCGGTGCGGCCACACGGGCGCCCCCAGGGCGAGGCGGCGGGCGGGAGCAGCGCGGTACGGCCGGCTCTCAGCGGGCGGCGCGAGGAGAGCCCTCAGCGCCGAGGCGCTCCCCGCTGCCGCCGAGCCGTCGCCACTCTTCCCTTCAGCTCGTGGCAGCTCACGAAGCCCACGGCTTCCACTTAAAGAGTGGTCCATAAATAGCACCTGGGAAATTCGAAATTGTTCACTCGATAACAAATTGCGAAACAACAGCATGCACAGAAGTGTAGCCTCTATAAGCCATGGTTACTTTGGACAATACAGTCAACAGAAATTTGTGTGATAAAAGATGCCCGTTTTTCTAAGTGTACATATTAAAGAAAAAGAGAGCTTGCATTTTTAGATCCACCTTGAACTCAGAACTACAGAGTTGCAAAATCAAACAATCAAACAGCATAGTTATGTTGTTCTCGATTTCCATCTTTAGTGCTCAGTTTGCAGGCACACTTTGGTAGATCTAGAACATCTAGGGATAATATGATGCAAACCTAATGAACAAGGTCCCCTAGACCACCAGTTCAGCGCGTTCATGGTGCTTCCTCAGATGTCTGTGCCCATTCATAGGGTACAGCTGCTCAGTTAACAAACTGTCATTAGGAAATTAAGTCATATAAAAAGACTTAAGAAAAAGCAATAGATCTCTTTTTAAACATACATATTTTGTTTACGACAACTATAACTTTTAATTTGCACCTGCTTCTGTGCCAGCCAATTTGTTTTCAAAGAGATGCCAAGAGACAAAATAGAATCCAAAGTGACAGCTAGAAAACTCTTCACTGACCTTCTCTATTAATGGTATTTTAAAATAAAGAGTTCAAAAGTTTGTCAAGAAATTCTCCAAATTTAGATAAGCCTACATCATTCAGAAAGGAAGAGAGCACACTGGACTTTTTCTCTACAAAAACAGACGGATGGGAACATTAACAGGAGAGAAGGTTAGCAAGTAAGAAAAAATTAAGCACATTTTTTCCAGTAGTTAAAACCCTGATCTTATCTAAGAAGACATATAATGGCATGTTTATGATTCAGGCTCACTTTTCAAATATAATTCTGTAAATTTAATTTTATTTAAATTGGAATGAAAATACTGGCTGATAGCGAGGAAAGCAATACATTGGTAACATAAAGTTAGTGAGACAAGCTTCACCTCTCTTATCATAGCTGCAAGCTCCTTAACTGTCCTAGCTGTACAGTCGAATCAGGATACAAGCTGAAAAATGCAAATATGTATGTAATGTGGCTGTAATGTATGTAATGTTCTATTCTAACCTTCCAGAAAACTATGAGATTTACTATGGGGGATAAAACATTAACCAGTACAGAATCTGATAAAATAAAAACAATTGTTTTGCATCGAATAAATGCTTTTGCCAATAATCTAAGCATACTTATAACACTCTTACAAGCCTACTGTTATATGTTCTAAATGCAGATTACTCTTCATATCTCTGAAACATACCAGCAGACCTTTTAATTGAAATCTTCCAAAATGTGATGAAGAGGAAAGCCATGAAGCAGTCAGTGGTGGAGCTAGTGTTAGAATGCAAGGATGCTTTAATATCCAGATGTGAATTTTTTTTTATTTTATGTAACACCGGTTCTTCTAACAAGACTTCAGAAAAGAAAAATAACATTCAACAAGATGTTCTGGAGAGGGCAACAGAAACAAACAAAAATTTTATTAAAAAACAGACACTCAGCAGAGGGAGAAAATATAATGGCAAAGGGGTATAAAAAACAAGACTAAAGCTCAAACTTGGCAGGCCTAATTTAAAATATAAAAAAATTACTTGTCAAGGGAGCTTTAGGTATTGGGGCTCCGCAGCACTCATCTACAATTCTACTTTCTTTAGTCAGAACAATGATTATGACTCATGCCCTTCTACAGACCAAAAAAACCCAAACCATATAATCATCATTGTTTTTAAGAAACATTACATGTGGTACGTATTTACATTACTGTTGTTACAGCGTGAATGCACGTGATAAGCGGGACTGGCAGAAAGAGGTCAAACACTAGGCAGCCAACTGGTTACACCTAAAGGCCGCGTCATCTATGCTCATTCAAGTAGGTGGTAGAACCGCTACTCTGCCTGGCAATTGCTTCAAGTTACCATTAAAAGGCCAGGAGAATTAGATGCATCAAACAAACAATGTTAAATGCAAGACTCCCAAGATATTATTAAAAACATTCCTGTATACGCAGGATTTGAAATATTAAAATCGCCAAGAAAATCTGGTTTGCAAAACAGTCGTTTATTGTATCCGTGCCACACATACTAGTGTAAAATAACACTCCTAAAAAAAGGGAAAAAAATGAAAAAAAGAAAAGAAAAGGAATGCTACCTTTCCACAACATTTCTTTTAAATAAAACTTCAAGTACTCTTACATTAGTACAAAAAAAAAAAAAATTCTATCTGCCCCAACAGGCCACCACAACACACAGTAGATAAAACACAGTGGTTACGAATGTCTTTTTTGTTATTTATGGGGCAAGGCAAATGGAGGGGATTGTTTCTATGAAAAAATACTGTGTGCGTAGGAAATCGTCACAATTTTATTCCACACGAATACAAATGATTATACTTGAAATTGAGGCTGTGGTGGCTTGAAATTATGTAACAAAATAGAAAAATGGAAAACTAATATCCCCTACACCCTGTTTTGAAGGCAGGCACTACCAAGATTAAGGAGACTCCACAGTGTTGGTAGAGGATAATTACTGTACAAGCCATATAGCTGTAATTATCTTAAGACTAAAATAAAATGCTACTGTCCTCCTAAGGCATAAACAATAATGTCTGCAAACAATATGTACACATCATACATATTTAAAACAAGACTTAATATAAACAATAATGAACAGTATATACATGTCTCAATTTTTTCTTCACTGTCTTGAAATACAATTTAACTACACAAGTGATGCAGCAACATATATATAAATGTACTTGTAACTCTACAGTAAAGTTTAATTTTTAGTGCTTTTACAGCACATCAGTGTAAACAGTTTCACTTGGCTTTGTTTTATATTTTAAAACATTCCTTGTTGTATTTTCAAGATTTAAAGCAATTTTCTAATTCTTCCTTTTCACAGAAAACGAAGATTCTGGATGTTGTATAATCATAAATAATTCATAAAATTAAATACATTCACTAAAAAATAAACTACAAAGTAAAAAAATGAAAAATAGATATTTATTGAAAGGGAAAAAGAACCATTTCCCCAAGTAGAGCTCTGGTGGTTGAATATTCAGTGCGTTTTGATATATTTTTAATTGCTATTGCACTATAACACCCCTTTCTTTGAAATTCTTTGGGTGTGCTTCCCTGTTCTACCTAAATTAGTTTGTTAAAACATACAAACCAATAACCAAGGGGCCATGGTTGCTGTAGGAGTGAAGCCTTCAGAACTAGTATCACTCTTCTGTGACATTTTTAAGGAAAGAGAACAGTCATTAGTTATGCACGTGCCTTGCACTTTCATGTAACTACAGTTCACATTGCTGGTCTTATCAGTCCTCATTTAAAGGAGAAAAATTAGTTCTGGTAACTTCAGCTCAATTTGAAAATCTCTGTCCATTTTTTTTCAAAATATTTCCTCATGTTGTGGCCAGCCCTGCCTATGTCAGAATCGTCTTCATTAAAGGTTTCACAGTTGTCAAAAACAAGCCTGACATCTAGCGAAAATGCCTCAAGATTAGGGTACCTGAAAGAAGAAAAAGGTAAATGATTTTTGGAACAGTGACAGCCAAAGGAGAAAAATACTTCAACTACATGAAAAAGAACTCTTATCATCAGTGAATTTATAATCAGTCACAGAATGCTAAATGAATAAATTATACCTTTAACTTTTTAAATTCAAATTTAAATATTTTCAGGAAACTGAACACCATTGTAAGCAAATTCTCTTTCACTGTTGTTTTTGTTACTGTACTAAAAAAAATTGTAAGGTAGAATTTCAAGTCTATATTGGAAAACAAACTTTTTTTTTTTTAATTAGCTTCCATTTTCCCTTTAACAGTTTTCTAGTTAAAATACTATGGGTATTTTCCACTTAATCATCTTTTTCTTGGGTTTAAGCCCTTTCAAAGGAAGTGTTGAGTACAGCTGCATTTACCTAAAAGAGGAACATTCAGGTATATTGGATGATTGGGCTGCCTGGATTAATCCTGTAACATTGTCTTTTTTTTTTTTTCTTATCCTGAACACACACAGTCCAAATAGCATTCCAGTATTCAGAGCAATTGTTAAAAAAGAAATACAGTAGAAGTCTCAAGTCTACCAATAGGCATGTGGAATATATTACGCTCTCAGGCATAAGGGAGGAAAAATCTCAAGAGGTTAAAAAGCCCTTTGTGTCATCCTAGGAAACTTGCTTTGCGTGGTGCTGACAGATGCTGAAAAGGGTTCATCGTTTTCTTTATGGATGACAAAGTTTTCTTTGGTGTTGGGGAGTCATAAGAGCACCGGGATGTAATAAGGAAGGAAGGAGAATAGGAATATTAGAAGTGTAAAGGTAGTATCATCATCTTTGTAAGAAGTTGTGCAGTCTAATTCTAGGACTAGAAAATGATCAACTGCCATTACTGGAATGTCTGGAATGTTACCCCACACCAGTGGTACCAATTCACTCCAACACACTACAACATTATTTAAACGGACTCCATTAGCTTAAAGCCCACACAATTAGAAAAGTTATTCCTGTTGACTGATTTTGTGCATTTAACGTGGCAATTCTATTCTTTTTCTTGTGAAGTCAGTTCCACAGGTCCTCCCACCTGACATGTTATTTCAGCTTAGATACGGCAAAGACAGACCTTAACAGTTATGAATTTTTGAAAGTAGAGAGGTGCCAGAGAAGGCACATAAAAATAGTTGACTTGATTTTTTTTTTTAATGTACCGTATTTCAAGTTGGCATAGCCTTTTTAAAGTTTTGCTGAATATTTAAACATTTTCTTAAAATGTAAAGTAAAATTTAAAATACTTTTACTTACTGCCCACTAGTTAGCTTGTCTCTAATGGTAGAAAAGTCCATAGGTTTTTTAATAACTTTCTTATAACCAGGAACAAGTTTCAAGTTTACAGGAAGTAAGAAAGGCCAGGCATCTTCATGAGTTTCCAATTCTGAGAGAATCATGCTGAATAAAATAAGGATTTAAATCAATATTTTTAAACTGTTCACATATTCACAAAGGTTGTTCACTGTTCCATAAATTCATCATATACTGTGAATAGGTTCATTCTACAAAAGGAAAACACTTGTATTCTATGCCCTCTGCAAGGCACAAAACAGTCAGGCAGATAACTGACAATTCAGGGTAGCAGTTAGTTCTCTCCAACAAACTGATGCAAGAGGAATTATCTGTGCAATGTTAATAGTTTGAACCTCAATAAATGATTTGCAACTTAATTAAACAGATACTAATACTAGCTTTCCAAAACCATGGAGAGGCTAAACTACATCACTTTATACTGACCAGAAACACTAAAAAAAGATGCTTTTCTATTACTATCTCATCCTCTGTAAAATGCAACAATGCTTTTCAGACATGGTGGATAATCACCTTCAAAACAATTAAGAAAGCTGTCAGTACCACAGCTCTCAGGGTTCTTCCCATTCTTGGAAGGGCAAGGAGGAATAAATTTCATAGACCACACTCTACCATTAAGTACTTTCCTCTTGGGCTTCATTGCCAAACACAGCATTTACTCCAGCAAGCAAGCAAAATCCTTTACATCTGCAGTCAAATCATCACAACATGGGTGGAGATGCATGACAGAATAGGGTTTTTGTTCCCCAAAACACAGGTAAGCGTAACAAGGCGTTACTGGCTTCAACAACACGTACCATACTTTAGAATCTGTAACTTTATAAATAAGCAGATCATACCTGCATACAGCCAGGTCCTTGGAATCATCTCTTTTAGGTTTCTTAATAGCAGTGAAATTTTCTTGCTTTAGTTGGCTTACAGAAACATTTTCATCCATTTTCCTTTTTTTAGGATCTGTTTTTCCTCTTTTTAAGGAGATGCTTGTAGTTGCAGAGTCTTCATCCTCTGTATCTCCTGCTAAAGATAATTTCCTGCCTTTCTTTTGCTCATTACTTTTTTTCCCTTTCATTTGAAGTTTTTTTATTTTTAGAGTTTGACCACTTGCCTATAATAGAAAAAAACAGGAATAAGCAATAGCCAAGAAATTACAGTAACCTTTGTACCCAAATTGTGACAGTATAAAAGCACCTGACTTTCAGGATGGTAAGACAATTCCTCCTAACAAACAAACCAGGCTGACCAAGTTTTAGGAAAAGTATTTGTCTATTCTTAAAAGACTGATATAACCATAGCTGAGATTCTACATTCATTTTCAAGTAACGACATTATTTTTAGGATATGCAAAAAGAGCTTTGAAAAAAGTCAGTGGAGTGGAGGGATCAATTGATTTAAAGATTAGAAGATAGATAGGAAAAATGTAATTAGCTTGACTGTAAGATAACTACAGGAGAACCTAAAAGGAGTATGAAAATAAAAGAATGGTACAAACAAGTTGAAATAAGGATTATTATTTAATCAAATATAAAAATATTTACAGACCATGAGGTGAAACTAAGAAAGGGTATATTTTTGGCATTGATTGTAACTGGCAAGGCAAAAAATGTGGTCAGTTTGTAATTAATTTGTCATCTGATCTGTAACGTGGAAAATGTATGTTGTGCGTAGAATTACTTTTCCTCAATAGAGAACACTAGAAAGTTTTATAAATAACAGCACTCAATTAATGCCATTCTGTATCATGTCTATGTTCTTGGTCCAAGGACAGAAAAACAGTCAAGCATGTCTGTTTATACAGAAATTGAAAAGGAATTCTTATTTTCAGCCATTTGGATAAAAATGCAATGTAAAGCAATGAGAACAAATCAATTGTGAATATCTAAAAGCCTGACTTGGAAATATTCTCTATTAACTCCTAATAGGTGGGAATGGAAGGTGGTTAATGGCCACCTCATTTTAGACAAGAAAAAAATCTAAAATGAATTCAATTAGAACAGCAAACTTTATATCTAATCTTATGCAAAACTGTTTCAATGTTTTGCAGAATCTTGAATCAATATTCGATATACTTTTAAGTTCTCCTGAAGATTCACTTTAGATATCTTATACCTTTAAATCTCCAACTTTCATCCAAATTTGTGACAGAAAAAAAAAATGAGAAAAAAGTTACTTTGTCATACTAAAAATGGTAATTATTTTAAGGAAAAAAATCCCATGTGTTCCATCCCATAGCATGATAGGATAATGTATATCCTTATAACAAGATAAATTGCAATATGATCCCATGATAACTACAGGAAAAAGCTACAGAATGAGTTTAGCTCAATACAATCAACCATGAGCTGTTTTCATTATTTGGGTTGCACAAAATTATTTCAAAAACAATCTGTCTTCCTTATTACTTAGTGAAAGATGCATAAAAAAAGGGCCACATTGACAATAATTGGAGAACACAGAAAATTGAATACGATAGTGAAAAGCTCTTTCTTCAGTTACAGTATTCACAGGTCATGGCAGAAACATAAGAATGAATGAATTTAGCAAAAACTGCATTTAATTTCAGGACTAGGTACAGATGGGAAAGACTCTGGATATTTAACAATACTACCTGCTAATTCAGTCATTCTGATACAACTATCTTAAAGTTCTATTTAGACTGTTTTTATTGGAGGAAAAGAACACACACATGAAACATACACAGCCTCTCTCTTAAATGCACTATGGTGTATCAAAAAAGTAAAACTATTCTTTGCTGTAAAAAAGGCTGATTTACTAGGTGTTTTTTCTATGGTTGGTCTTTTCAAATACAAAGACGTTGGTCTGTCAGCTCTTCACAATGAAGCTCTAAAGACAAATGCCGAAAAGTATTACAAAAGAAAAAAAGCTGGCATTGAATCGGCAAGAAAATTCTGTATGTACTTGCATCAAAATCTAAAATCTAAGACAAACTGTAGCAACTTTTGTTGCCATTGAAATCCTAGTTAAATAAAACTATGTCTCATATTAGTTGCAGCCCAATACAAAACATATAGATAATTATTTTTGTTGAAAAAAGCACTGGTAGACATACAAACTCTAGCATCTATAAAAAGGGTGCTATATGTCACTTCACCTTTATGGTTAGTGTTACCTTTGCTATGCATGCAGGACAAAACCAGTCACCATCTGGTATTGTAGTGATCTTGGGTCTGTGGCAGTAAGTATGACAGCCTTTATCACAACCATCACAAAGCAGCAGCAGCTCCTCATTATCTCCCTTTCGACATATTTGGCAGTACTACAACACACAGAAAATTGCTTCAGTTTAATTTTTAAATTTTGAAATGCAGGAATGGTACCTAAATTGCACTTCCCCTTCTAACACACAAATTCACTCCGAAAATTATTTTCATTTTACCACAGAGTCTGGTAATAATCACATTTGTAAAGGAATATATATAGTGTGTGAGGAACTAATCTAAAAGCTACATGGAAACACATTTGAAAATTCATTGTAAGTTTGGTGTCCTCCAGTATAAAAAACTCTGAATACTTTTTATATTCAACTTATGTTGATGGGAAGTAAAGGTGTCTTATACCTATCAAAATTACTTGGTCCACACATACTTTCCCAGTCTCTTCATTTATGCCCATGCTGCACACGTAAGTTACTCAATGCATTGCATTAATTTATATTTTACATTTAAGAAGTATTTTCAGTTAATAATTGGTAAGGATCTTATCCAAAGACACCATTAGCAAACTCAGTAATGCAAACCCATTGTGATCTGAACACTCTCTGAAATTCACATTAATAACTAAAAATATCTAACGTGTCATCATTTTCCTTACAAGCATCGTGTGGTTTTGACACTCTTCTATACCTGGACTTCTTTTTCAGGAACTTAAAGATCTCCATGTTTTCACCAAGTATTTACATTTACTATGCAATTCATTGCCTAGAACATTTCAATCAAATTGAGAATGATATTGTACATTTTTTCTGGTTAATAAATTACTACACCTTGAAACATTCAACTGCCTTTCACCTGCTCTTAAATTGATAAACTTTGTTCTAAAGATACAGCCTTAAAGCTGAAAATACATAAAATTAAAGAGACACCCCTACACGATAATTTTTACTTAAATCATCCTTTAATTGTCCAGATGTAATTCACATCAATATAGAACTTGCAGAAGTTAAAAATATATAGAACTTGCAGAAATTTAAAAAATTAGGGCAAAGACCAATAATGAAAGAATCACTTTTGCCAGAACCCACTGTGTAGCACTGGCCATACTTAATTATATCACAAAGCTGGTTCTTTATCATAGAACCACAGAATGGTTCTTAAGTCCATCTTAATTCCAACCTTAAAGATCATCTAATTCCAACCCTCCTAGACACAGACACATTCCTCTATACCAGGTTGCTCAAAGCCCCATCCAACCTGGCCTTAAACACTTCCAGGGATAGGGTTTATATAGCAAATGAAGCTCAGATTCAACAATAGTGCAATAACTGGAGAAATATCTTTACATAATACCATTTCAACAGCAATTGATTTTAATTATGAAAATTCTTCCTATCACCTTTGCTGTAGTAATATTACATTTTTGCTTTCAGAAATTTGAGGTTCAAAGGTCCATGCAAATTTTGATACATGCATTTTGCATGCCTTCTCTGTATATGCGATTTAACACGGATCTACTTGTTAAATGGGCATGCGTACAAGGAAACAGGTATCTCAGGCTGTTTGCTCAGACACTTGCCCAATTTGTATGTCCAGTTGTTAAAGTGTACATGCAAAGCAGCCACACATTTGGAGCATCTCAACTTCCTGAAAAAGGAAGTCCTTAATTGGGATATGTGACTGTGAACCACCATAAAGTTTATGCCATGGATGAGATTGGAAATCTTTCATCGGATAGATTATCTTCCATGAGATGAAGCCACAAACAACTCTTTTTACCTAAATGTTAATTACAAGGAACAATTACTATCTTACATGTAACAAACTATTACAAAAGCTTTTCATCTTAAGAATTTAATGTTATTAGTTTGGAAAGAAGGAGAAAATCCTTTCTGGTATATTTATATTCACCTGTGCACAATGTACAGTTTAAGTGTACTAAGTTTTACAGACTGTAATAAGAAATACATTATTAATCATGGTATCTTGAAATACCTAAGATGGGAAACCATGATACAGCAAAATTAGTTCAGTTACAGTATTTTTTTTTAAATGAAAAACACTTACGACTTTCATAATAGATTTTTCCCATGCTATCGATTTCTGTAACTGCTGAATGCACAGAGCTACTTGTGCAGCACTGCGCGCTTCTGACAATGCCCTTCTCCACACCCTTAGCCCTGGAGCAATATCCTCTTCAGCTCTGCATTGAAATATAGAGAAATTAAGTTGGTCACATCTGTGTTTGCTTATGTTTAAACGTGGAACAATCATTATCACACTGAAAGCCAAGCAATGACAAAACATACACAGCCAATAAGTATAAGGCTTAAGCAACTAAATTTGATGTAGTGCACAGACTGTGGCTACGTGCCTCAAAGCTTAATAACAACCAGTTAAATGTAAGATAACTTTGCAAGATTATCAACAAACGTAACAAAAAATATCTTTACAAAGCACCATGCAGAATAGCATGATCCATACGGATCACAGACATACAAGAAAGTACATAGATAACAGGCAATAGAAAATAGGCTCCAATTAGCAAAGAAGCACAATAATTTTTCAAGTTAATCTCAAAAACCTACCCGTCACCATCACCACTAATGGATGGTGCAGGAGCAGGGACAGTAACTGTGCCCACATTATCCAGTTTGATCTGAATGGTGGTACTTAAGGGGCTCTTCAGATACCTTCGCTCAATGTTCCGCTCCAAGTCAGCAAGCCTGGTTACAGCTATATCTAGAGGGTTGTCACTCTTCCGCTCTAGAGAGCTGGTACTGCCTTCTCCGCCTCCAGCACAATCCCCATCGTGCTTCTTGTGCAATCTAGTAATTGACTTATGTTCATGATATACCAAGTCTTCTCTTTCTGATGCAGGTTCAGGACACAGCCAGCCCTATGTTAACAGAAAGGTTTGTGCATTTATTGGTTGCTATTAACTTTGTGTAAATAGAGGAACTGTTTTACAGATTAAGACTAAATAATTGAAGACTTGTTTCCAGTATATCTTGGTTACTTGTAATCCATCTGCAGAGAAACTTTCCAAAATCTTCAGAGAACTAAAATAATTAATCAAAAACATACAAGCATTACCAGACTTCCCGAAGGTACTTTCCTGCAATGGTCTGCATTCTTATCTCCATTCGAAGTATCCTGTTCTACTAGTCAAAACATCGCAATAGGTCTATCTGTTCAGTAGTCTCAGAAGAGAGTTATCAATTGGTCACATAGAACTAGCATCTACTCACAGAACATACTACATCCAAAACACACCTGTACTTCTACCAAACATACTCAGTCTGGTATCATCGACATTGGAAAAATTCCAAGTTGTAATGACAGGCAGTCAATTCTTAACGCTTTTACACTAACCCATTTATTGCATTCTCCATGACTCTACAATACTCAGGCAAGGTATTATGATGTATTTGCAGGCTTTTCTGAAATCAATAACAGCAACAATAACCCCAAAACAGACAGAACAGTGGCAAAACCCGCTATAATTAAAATTATCTAAATGCAATGAAATCTTGGCAATCAGAAAAGGTTATCATAAAAGGAACACTGTCAAAGAACACTCTGCAGGGGCAGCGACTCTGACCCATCTTCTTCAGCTGAAGATTTAACTGCAATGAAATGTCTGAAACGCAAATATCCATGACACTGCTGCAGCGTATTTTACTTGCAATTACAGATGAACAAGAAGGCACTTACCAACAATAAAAGGATTGCTACTACCTACTTTAAATCCTTACCACTTCAGTAATGTTATTTTAAAGAGACATTTTACTAAAAGTTGGTTTTACCTTAACTTGCAAACTAGCTGATTGAACTCTCCTCTCTAGATCTTCCACCTGCTGAAGAATAGCCAGATCCATCTCCATTGCTTGTTCTTCTACTGACCAGTTTTCCACAACATCTCGAGTTACCTGGTTATCTTCATTTTCATTGATATCAATAATTGCAACTGCATTTGAGAATCATATTTTATTAAATTATTAACATAAATTCCCCTGAGTAAATTCAAACTTATTTACCTGTCAGTCCAATTAAATATTGAAGAACTGTTATAAAAGTGCATGACTTAAAATATCCAGTATGACAACCAAATTCAGCATTGTCAAGCTTGCAGTTTAAAGACAAGGGTAAGGGAAGGCTGAGGTATATTTTTACAGAGACAAAAAAAAAGCTTGAAGTGATTACCAGTACTTAGGCCACTAGAGGAATTTATATTAAATGGGATTTCTCCAACACTGCAACTTTCCAGAACAAGGCTGGTAAAAAGGCAACTATAATGAGACCTTTACATTTTTTCTGGCTGCTACTCTGCCTTTGTATCTAAACACATCTTGGAGAGATTTCTGCAAGTTTTCTTATCTGGGACCCCAACACCATATGTAAGATAAATACCAATTACATACCATCCTTATTTTTTATGCAGGCCATAGTGATATAATCCATGTGTTTCTGTATTTGCTTTTGTAAGGCCTTTTCTCTTATTCCCCTGAGATGCAGCACTTTATGCAAAGATTTTAGTTCCTCGGGATCGGTAATCCTCCACCACCCATACTGCATTTCTAAATCAAGAGAAGTATATATATAAGTATTTATATACTTTACAGGTGTTTTTAATGTGATAATAATCAGATTTGAGAAATTCAGTAGGGAAATTATAAAAAATAAACTGTAACAGCACAGTAGCACTAGAAATTATCCTTCAGACGATTCCATTTAATTGTTCATACTTACCTTCTGGTATGGGTTTTGGGTTTGGGTAATCTACCGGCTTGGCTACTTCCACTGCTGTACAGGGAGCAGAAGCTATTTTTTCAGTCTGTAGTGCTGGTGATTCACTTTTACTTGTAGGAACACTAGACGTCAAGAATGGGTTACCATTTCCTTCTGATAATCCCAACCCTGATCCAATAGCAGGTAAAGGAGATGAAAATGGAACATTTGAAGTGAGAACTCCTGTAGACCATCCACAAAACTGAAGTCCCATTATAGGTAGTCCACTCTTCATCTGCTACACAGAAAATATTTTTAACACAATCACAACCGGTATTTTTCAGTATTATCCAGAAACCTGCTTTATGATCAGGATGCTAATTTTCAAGCAGTAATTAAAACATAAAGGAGGCCTTTACTCAGTACTTTGAGTAGTTTAGGAAAAAAACACAGCAGTAACGTAATAATTCTTGTTAGGATCCTGTGAATGCTTCAGGAAGAGCAGCTTTTGAAGGGGGCAGGGTCAAATTTCTGAAATCTGTTTTTCATTTAATACCATGGCCAATCCCTAAAACCAAAATCAAATTTCTGAAATATACACACAAAATATCAGACATCGGTTTACGTCATCTTATCTTTTTTTTCAGTAAAAAAACTTCTATTATAAAGCATCTGTAACATGGAACGACCTATTAACATTTAGAAACAAGCAAAAAGAGAAGAAATGAAGACATAATACCACTTCTGTGAAATAATTCAGCTCAGCAGAAATTCTGCAAAATAAACAAAGCAAATTCACACTACTTAAAACATAATTGTTTATTTACCTGCAGTGGTGGCAATGCAAAAGGACTTAATCCTGCTGGACTCTGTGCAGCTGTTGAGCCCAGAAGAGGTGATGGAACAGGTGAAGGTGACTTTGATGGTGGATGTGACTGAGGAGTAAGGGAAGTTGTAGTAGCTGGTGTATCTATATGGGTGACTGACATGTCATCACAGGGTATTCTCGGTAAAAGGCTGAACCACTGTCTGCTCTTTTCAGTAAGAGTCTTTAACAACTGATCACTTGGAATTAGTGGAGAATTGTAAAACTTTCCTGTCCCGCTTGGAATGGGACTGAAAAGATTATTAGAATCGGACTTCTCATTGCCACTTTGTGATACACTGGGCTGAAGACTGCACAGAGAGTTTTGGGAGGAACTCTGATAGGATAACGTGCATCCATTTGCTGCACTGCCAGTAGGTTTTTGGGAAATAACGTCAGATTCAGGTGGCATTTTTGCTACCTCTAAGAGTTTGCTCAGTTTTGAAAATGATCCTGGCTTTTGTAAAAACAAATTGGTGTTGTCCTTTTCTTTCATATCTTCCTTTTGCTCACAGTGAGTTGTATTTAAACAGTGTAATTTTTCTTCAGAGGTCTCAAATACCTCTTCTTTGATATGAATGCTTTCTACTTTTTTTAACTTCTCTTTTTCTTTTGCAATTTCTTCTAGACCTAAAATTGTACAAAAACACATACAAAATACAACAGACCAAATAATTTAGACCATTTTTATCAACTTTGTTATATAAGCAATGATTTTATTTTTTACCTCCCTGCATGCTAAATTGACTTTGGTGGTTTTTTTGTTTGTTTTTTTTTTTTTTTTTCCTTCTTTAAAGGAAAACATTTCTGACTTTACCCAAGGAAGTAAATTCCAAAGCACATGCAGGTTCTCTTTGGCACCTGCTGTGCAGTTAAGTACCACACAAACATTCACTCACTTTGCTTCCCCCAGTGGTATGGGGAGAATTGGAAAGGCAAAAGTTAGAAAAGTTGTGGGATAAGACAAAAACAGTTTAATAAGGAAAAACAAACAAACAAACAAACAACTAAACAACCAAAGGAAATAATGCTATTGCTCACCACCAGCTGACAGATGCCCAGCCAGTCCACAAAAAAAGGCAGTCCCCACACCAACTACCCCCCCCCCCCCCCCATTTTATTGCTTAGCATTATATCATATGATACAGAATATGCCTTTGGCCTGTTCGGGTTTGGGGTCAGCTGTCCTGGTTGTGTACCACCCAACTTACTGGCAGGCAGCTTGAGAAACAGAATAGGCCTTAACTGTGTAAGCAGTGCTTAGCAAGAACTAAAACATTGGTGTTATCAGCACTACTTTCATTACAAATCCAAAACGTACCACCATCTGAGCTGCTACGAAGAAAATTAACTCTGTCCAAACCAAACCAGCACACAGATACATATCAAATCTTTAAACATGGAATATTCTGTGTATTTGTACCCAAAACAAATATCTACTGAAAATGACAGAAAGAAATGAATATCCATATATTCTGTGGTTGTCCTAGCTTTCATATGCAGAGTTCACTGCCACAGAGAAATAACTAGAATCATGGAATCATTCAGTTGGAAAAGACCTCTAAGATTATATATAGCCCAACTTTACCCTGGTACTGACAAGTCCACCACTAAACCACGCTACTAAGTTCTACATCTACACGTTTCTTGAAGACCTCCAGTGATGGTGATGACAACCTGGGTAGTCTATTCCAATGCTTCACAACCCCTTCAGTAAAGAAAATTCTCCTAATATCCAACCTAAACCTCCCCTGGCACAACTTGAGTCCATTTCCCCTCATCTTATCACTTAGTGCCTGGGAGAAAACAATTCAGAAAGAAAAAAAGAAGAAAAAAAAGAAGTATGTAAATATGAAAACTTTATTAATTGACAAATGATTAACACTCATTTTGAAAGAAATATTAACTGTCTCACAACCAGAAAGGTAGTATCAGAAAGCGCCAAATGAGTACAAGAGGTTTACTGACAGTTACTTCTTTAGCCTCTGGTTGGAGGTAAAGCCTAAAGACCTCACTACACAAAAGTATTGCCTACAGACACTGGCAGCATGTCTTGGCAAGGTAAGCCCTGACATGACATTATTCTTTAATGCTTCTTACCTTCACCACTTTCCATGCCTTCTACAAAAACACCACCACACTGGGGGAGAATCCAATACCGGCGCCTGTAACGATCTTGACCAAACATCATTGAACGCAAACAGTGTGAAGCTTCAAATAATTTCTTTCTATACTGGCTTTGTTGCTGTTTTAAAAAAAGGAAATCATCATGATTGAATAGATAAAAAAACAACACACAACACAAAACATCAACAACCTTTACAACAAAACATCTTCTAACTGTCCGACTGAACAGAAGTTCAAGAGTCACATAAGTAGGCTCTTTTAGAGAAGATCTTTTTGCGTGCTATGTGATATTCCACTCACGGTTGCTGCCTTCATTATTTTACTTAGAGAGAGGCCTTTAAAAAAGGCAATCGTATTCTGATTCACCTTACGTTTATCAGCTTTCCTCTAAAAACACATTTTTTTAACGCTAGAGCCTGACTTTTAAACACAGACTCACAGAACAGAAGGATCAATGACAACATTGCTCAAGAACAACTCAAATCCAATCAATTAAGCAATAACAGCAAATACAGAGCACTTGAACATAGCCAACCAGGGTGTGCTACTGCAGCCACTGATGGGAAATTAATGAGATATTTTAACTGGTTCATTAAAGAATATTCAAACAAACAGTTCTACGAGGGAAGACAACAAGAATTTCAGTTCATTTATTCACTTTTTTCACCACTAAATTAACACTGTTGGAAGTCAGGTGTAATTCTGGACTGCTAATTTTTTTGCAAATTGGCACATGAGAGAAGCCAGCAGACAATGCTTTAAACATCATATTTTCTGATAGAAAGAATAAACTTGTTAATAAAATACATGGTCCATGAGTAGCCCAATCTACAACACTTTTTCTTCAGAATTTATGTTTCTCTTTCTATTCCGTTATTTCTTTAAAAATCTGAAGCAAAGATAGCTCTCTTTATTGGCCTGGAACATAGCAGTAGCAATTAGCTAACTATAGGAAGAAATGAGAACTGCAGTCATTTGCATAATGAAAAACATCATTGCTTGTTGTACACAAAGCTTTACGATCACTTTCTAAAATCAGAAGTTACGTATGGCTAACAAAGATTTGAGATGTGCACAGATATCAATAACAGCTTTCTAAGCTTCTCTTGAGTCAAATCCACTAGTGCAACAGACAATCATTCTTTGGATTAAACTCACAATTCGGGTGTCATAAACAGCATCGTCATTCACATTTTTATTAAATGAAAGCTGATCCTGAGTTCAATTTATATTAAGGCAGAGGGTGACGAAGGTGACGGCTTATAGTCCAACTCTTGATATCCAGCAATCAAATCTGAATTATAACTAAGATAGATGATCTCTCACCTTTGTCAGTTTTTCAATCTGCTTCTCTAGTTCTTCAACACTTGCTGTCTGGTCTCCATCATCCTATAATCACCAAATATACTGTCACATCAAATCTATTTCATGATAAAATCATACTAACTCTATCTTACCAACATTACAGTAGAAAAGATGTAACAGAAAATGAGACATCAAATGTGACAGGCAAATCCTAAGGGTAAAAATGTTCAAATATTTTACATGTTGGATATATTTGACAAGAAACAACATAACTGGAAAAAGACCCGTCTTTCTGAGTAGCATTAACTACTGCATATGCAGGAGAAAGCTGGTGGCCAAACGTTTGCTGAAAACATTCTTTTACTGGAAGAGATAATTCAGTTTGTGCATAAACACTTAAAACTATAGAATTTAATCTTATTTCCTATGAAGTTTTTTGGATATTCAAGTTCACTTAAGAGTTTTTCATACATGAAATAATGTAACCTGTCAAAATCTTATCAGTCAGTCTTTGGTGAGAGCAAACTTGCATCTTATTTAAAATGTCTACAAGAAATTGTAGAGTCACATAAATAGCAAATCTGCTGTAACATTTCCAGTATTAATCGTCTTAATTTTTGAAGAGGAATGCACCTGTGATTAAGCCTATTAGCCTATAAGCCTATTTCCCCCTCTTTCTTGTCACAGTTTAAAAGATTAGTCGTTTACATAACAAGAATTTTAATTTAGTTCCAGAAAGTCTTTGGGGATAACAGTGAGTTTAAAAAAAATCCTAGGAGCTCCAAATTACTTGCAACATAGGACACTGGTCTTCTATTTCATGGCTTTGTAAAAGAGTACCAGAGTGAAGCCATCTGAAATACCACATACAGCACAAATGCAATGGAAACCTTTTTTTTTAGAGGTGTTATAGGACTTCTGTTTGTAAGATGTGCAGTGCACCAAACTGTAAGATTGCATTTAAAAGAAACAGATTAGGAGAAGAATGTGAGATTAGATATGCAAATATTATCTATTTTAAATTCTAAAATATTAGTTTGTAAGAACATTGTGCTATACCTCTCAGGTGGTCTCTTTGATTCATACAAATTAGTTATACTTGTAATAAATTCTCAATAGTGGCAAAAAGGACTGTTCCTACACTAGAAACTAGCTGGATTTCTAACGAAGAGTGTTTCCAAAGATTTGAGTTTCCACATTAGCGTTACGCGCATGCACTCTTTGAACAGACATATTCACAGCACTCTTAAAACTTTAATGTGAATTTTAAAAACCGTACACAAATATATCAAAAATATGTCATTTTCTGGCAAAGTGCAACACCCAGTGCTACAAGTTAGTATTTGGTATTGCTTGTCTCCTTTATCAGGTTTCACGCAATACTACAGTGAAATTTGTGGACTTGTGGCACTTGTACCAAAAATTCACTTTGTCAGCAGTAGAAAGAGTTCAGCTCAAAAAACTAAAAATGTTTCAGTGATCCTTCCTGCATCTGATATTGGCTAGTAAAAATTTTATCATCTTGTGATCAAATAAGTTGGGGAATGAAATTCACTTTCTCCAATACTCATTAACCTAGAAAAGTTAGGAAGAAGCACACAGTAAAATCACAGGCAAGTTTTATAACAGATAATGTTAAATTTAAGGTTACAATTCTTTACTATTATGTTAATTAAAAAAAAGACCTTTATTTTCCACTAATGGAAACTTCAGTTATGCACGTTTGCTAAAAAATCTACAGCTCTCAGGATCTTGTACAATCTCGCAGAATTTCAGGAAAATTAAAATGAAGTCAAAACAAGCAGGAAGCTATCAATATATACATACACACACACTCTGGAAAATAAACTTATTCAAAAAATTTAAAAACAATGGATGTAAACTATTTTTCCTTCATTCTTATTTTAAGATTTTGGGGAAATAGTACCATGTTGCAGAGAAACAGAAAGGAAACAATTTTTAATTTACCAGTTAATTCTGTTTAAGTATATTTAAAATCCCTCACCTCATCCTCACAAACTTCTGCCTTCTTTCCTTTCTTATCTTCTTTGTCCTCTTCATCTTCCTCATCCTCATCTGCCTGATCATCACTATCATCGTCGTCATCATCATCATCATCACTGTCCCCACCCTTTCGTCTGCGTTTGCGGCCTGGTGTTGGTGTTTCCAAAGACTGCTGTTCCTCTCCTATGTCACCACCTCCTGTAGCATCTCTTTTGCCAGTTTTTTTGGCATGAATTATTCTAAGCCTTTGAAAACATGACAAGGAGTGAAATTATGAAGCTTGTTTGTAGCATAAACATATCTTTCTTCCTGTGTGATTGAAAGTGAACCATACATTTTAGATTCAAATTAGTTCTTCTGTTCTACAATGATACTGTATTACCTGTTTATTGTCATTAACCAACAGGAAAAAAAAATCGGACTGCAGAAAGCCCTTCAACTTATTCAGTCCTGCAGAGAATCTGTTTCTCCCAGGACTGCTGTATTGCATAACCATTTAAAGGAAATGCAACATAAAAGTGGTTTTGAGAAGTCAGAAAGGACAACTAGAAGAACTATTTCAATTTCTTTATCTTCTGTTTTATGCATTTAAGAGTATGATCACATAAAATACCTGCCCCATCCACCACCCACAACCCCTGCGAAAGAAAAATTCCTAAGTTGGAAGTATGAAATTACTTACATTTGCATAGCAACAGCATGGTTAGAGTATTTTTTTTTTTAATTTCAGATTTTTATGTTTTTGTTGGTGGTGTGTTTGTTATTGTTTTTTTAATTTATATATTATTTCACTTCAGTACGGTCCTTTGATTCTTCCATTTTTGGATACAGTTTCTCTTCTGAGAAACATTAGCTACCTAAACTACTAGATCACTCCATCAAACCCTCATTTTTCCTTTTATGAAAGAAAAAGGAAACTTACATACCAGTAATTATGGTTGTTGTAGACCTTCTTCTTCTATAAAAACCCTATAAGACAAGATTCCACACAGCAAAAATTATAGTTCCACCTATCAGGAAGCTAGCAGGCAAACATGCTGAATCGCAGGAGGTATAAATAGCCAGGCCTAACCAGTCACTTATAATGCAGACCAAAAATGCAACTGTCTTAGAAGAGATTCATAAACGTGTAGAAAAGACAAAGATTTTATAAGAGATGGTTGGAAGAAGGTAGGATGGGAAAAGTAGAACGGTAACGACAAACACAATTACCAGTACGTAATTTTCCCTTGTCGCACTTCTCTCTCTTCCCATCCTACAACACAATATTCCATACAGCAAGTGGCTACAAATACAATGAGTGTTGTAGAAGTACTGGCTTCTTAGTCAATGTACACTGACAAATGTATCAGCTTTCTAAAATGCTGATAAAACCATGCCAGTACTCAACAGCACAGATTTTAATGAAGCTGTCACTGCTCAACTGACAGTAGCAGTTTTTAAAAAGCAAGAAATCATCAAGGGGACTGCTATTTGCCTTAGAAATGTTTTGGATTTGTTTTTAATGCAGTGGCTTATCCACTGAAGAATTTATAAAGTTTTATGATTTTATTTTGCAATCAGTAATGGATTTTTAGCAACTTAGAATATTTTGGACAAAAAAATTGAAGCCTTCCAGTGACTTTGGAAGCAAGTACTATTTTTTCAGCTGTGGTGCAAAAAGCTTTAGTCTTACCAAATATCAACATTACTCAGGCTTGCACTGAATTAATTTTTATTTATTTATTTTTTTTTTTAGAAAAAGATCTACTTTTACTAGGGTAACTTCAGACCATCAAATCCTCTTCAACTGGACTGGAAATTCCTGCCTATGCACAGAAATAAACTATCAAACAAAGCAACGTTGAATGCTGTGTGACTGAACAACTTTAGAGACAAATTAGATGAAGATAATCTGGGAAACAACTCAATAAAAAAAGCTGGCAGATGAGTTCAATGATCAACAAACACCCTCATTTATATACCTAAAAGAAATGAGAACAAGTGAAGAAGGCTACTTTCACTGAAAGCAAAAATAGAGATAAAATGCTGGAAAGCACCAAAGGAAGCCTGCATGACACTACAAATAAAGATGGAAATGAATCAAAGATGCCCTCCTTTTATAGCAGTACAAGCTCCCAAGGCAGCTGTCTGTATCCAAAGTAGCACAGAGGAAGAAATCAATGAGAACGTAACTTCAAATAATGTTCAGATTTGTCAAGAGGTGGCACAATTTTCTTCCTACTACCTACAAATATGGCTGAGAGAAGAAAACCTTCACTCAGAAAACTCTTTCATTTCCAACTCTCACATACAGACTAAAAGGACTTCTGTAACCTATGAAGGAATTACTAAGTCCATTGGCCTATAGAGAAGAACGGGTGACCCACCAAATACTCAGATATGTGACTTAAGCCGACGCTTTCCTAATCTGTAATGTTTACTAGATCATGGAAATAAAATTCCCCTTTTGAAAGCCTCCCCCGTAATTTTGTACATGACATAAATATTAACAAATAGCAAGGAAAAAAAAAATACTAAACATCACATTCTCTTAAGACTGTTCACTTGGGGTCTCAAAAATTGAAAGTTTTCCAAATCAGAATTACCTCCTACCCAAATTCAAGGTGTAATTCCTACCCCTGTCTAACACTGTTTTTGGTTTACCGTTATCATTTACAACTGAGATGGCCTCATTGGAAAGAAATTAACTTACAAGGAGTATGCCATAACACTGGAATGTTAAAAACAACATCGTTGTTGTAAAAAAACTTGTTCTGCAGTATTTCAAAATTTCAAAGCTTTGTGAAGAAATAGGTATTATCTAATCCTTCAAGAAGCCACATTTCATTTTTATTGCCTTTTACATCGATCAAGCTACAAAAGAGATGTCAAGAAGACATGTAATGGAAAAGAAGACACTGAAGTTATGATTATCTAGCAGTAAAAACACCTGGTTCATCTCAGGGAGACAGTCTTCTGACAATAGCTGTGATACAAAATACAGATGACAAAGAAAGATTAATTGAACTGATGAGACAGATACCTTCACAAAAATGGTGATTAGTATCAAGATTCACACCTAAATGTGAAGGCAATAAATGTGACCTCTCACTGACCATCAGCCCTGTAGAAAGTGTAGTCTAGGCAGCTCAGAATTCAGTTTCAGACCATAAATAATCTAATTCTCAAGGAAATCTGTTCAACAGCCATAAGAAAAAACAACAACAACAGTCTCTCTACCAGCTTTTTCCTTTTTGAAGCCTGGGATTCTAATGG